>NC_060140.1:358630124-359237557 GCF_021461385.2 Schistocerca piceifrons | reverse complement strand
TTATGACCATTACAGTCGGCTGTGATTGATCAAGTTGTGCAATATTTTGCAAAATTGTGTGCAAGAGGTCTGTTTACAATTTCCAAACTTTCTCAAGATGTGCCTCAGCTTCAAGGACAACCCTCTTTAACATGTTCACAGAGTGCTAGATTACCATATTTTTGTGTATAGTGGATACCAAAATATCTAACTGATGTTCAAAAGACTGAAAGAATGGATTCAGCCTTGGCATTTCTTCAGCGTTATTGTGAAGATTGGGGGGGGGGGGGGGGGGGGGGGAAGGGGGGCGGGGGGAATTTCTGTTCTGATAAGAATCATGACTGGGGACAATACATACAAGTAGAACATGAGCTATGAAACTAAGGAACAGTCAAAACAGAGGATGCACACTCATTCTCTCAATGATGCCAAAAAATTGAAGCAGAGGCTGTCAAACTACAAAATGATGGTTACAGTTTCTTGAGATCACAAAGAAACTGAACAACAGACTTCATGAGACTAACACATGACAATATTGTTGCACTATAGGTTTGTTGTGGCTTTTATGAAATTCTGTGAAGGGCAACCTAAAACAAACAGCACTTGATGATTATCAAAGGAATCATTCTCCTTCGTGACAATCCATATCCCATACTGTGAGTCAAATGAAGGAGACCAATTATTTTGGCTGGGAGATTTTTCATCACCCTCCCTACAGTCTGGACGTGGCACCATGTAACTTACATCTCAGCACTTTGTGACTAATGTTAAGCTCAAGGATGTGGTCAACAGCAGACGGTAGAACAGGGCAACACAATACTTTGATGAAGGGATAAAGAAGCTAGTGTCACGGTATGACAGTATTTGAATTGGGTGGCAACTATGTGGAGAAGTAATTTCAACACACTGTATATAAAAATGCATCCATTTCCTTTCTTTTTTTAGCAGCCAACTGGATGTTAATTTATGAATAGCCCTTTTACTACATCATTGCCAAGTAAAAAAGTTGTATATCAACAGGAGAATGAGTGGCTGAAAGTACAATGTAACAAACCATTCTGCTACAGCAAGTAACTCTCCAGGTACACAGATGGAAAGAAGTGGTTCCAGTCCACAGCTGCTGGAGACAGGGATCATGTGCGAGTGTGAGAGTGAAAGACTTGTGCTTGTGTGTGTGCTTTCTGTTTCCAAAGAACATCTCTTGGCCAAAAGCTTGAATGTTTAGTAGTTTTTTTCATTGTGCTTGTCTACAACTCAATGCTTCCTCTGTGTAGTGAGGAGCAATCTATGCTTTTCATAATATTGTTGTTATTCCATCATGGACTATCTACTGTTTAAATATGAAGATACGGCATTTAAGTCAAATCTGTGTATCTTCAATCTCATTTATTTTTTCTCAGTGACATGAATATGATGTCTTCTGTCAAAATTTCGAGCCTGAGAAATCATGGTCGATGCATAAAATAATTCACTAATGTTTTGTCCTCCTATGAAGAAGACATCTTCAAATATAAAACATTAGTAACTGACAGCAACCAACACTATTTTATGTCTGAACATGTCTCCACAGATGGGCACGGAGTGTGTGCGAATAATTTTGTGTGTTGATTACAACCCCCCAGCTCAGAAGATTTAACAGAAGTAAAAACTGGCTATGAAAGGATACACTGTAGCCTATTAAGAGTCTGGTGTTATGGTCCTGTGGTGACAATTTTCCGGCTTGTATTTCTTCTGTCTAATACATTCTACAAACATTATTAGTCCATCTGCTGAAAACCACCACATATCTGCTTAAATAGATACTTAAATCAAACAATGGAAAATCCACGATGGAACGTAACAATATTACGAAAAGGAAAGTTGTCACTCACATATAGAGGAGATGCTGAGTCCCAGATAGGTTGAACAAAAAGACTATCTCAATATAAGTTTCCAGCCAACAAGGCAGCCTTTGTCGAAAATAGACCACACACACACACACACACACACACACACACACACACACACACACACACACACACACACACACTCTTTCGATAAAGGCTTTGTTGGCCGAAAGCTTATATTGTGACAGTCTTTTGTTGTGCCTATCTGCAACTCCGCATCTTCACTATATGGTGAGTGGCAACTTTCCTTTTCAGATACGTGCAAATTCCCTAGAAATGCACTGCAGGAATTCTTAATGCTCATGGTGATTTGAAGAATGCTGACATCAAATGAAACTACTGACTCTAGGCCTTTTTCTCTCAACAGAAATTATCGTAACTGGCATATTGACATAAATGTAGAGGGGTAGAATTTGAACATTACTTCTACTTAAACTCCTCCTCAGTTCATAAGTATCTGGCTCTTATACAGATATCTTCAGCTTCCATACATTCTTGCCATAGCTTTTGTGATCATCTGTCTTTCCTTTTCACATAAGTTTGGCTGCAGGAGCTGTCAATTCTGAATGTAATGCATTCATCACCATAAAAAGTATTACTCTTTAATATTTTCTTTCAAATATTATTTCAATACACATTTATTTCAAGTAGCATCATACCAAATAAAATTACAGCAATAAATACATTACAAACAATATTGTACTCTGAAAGTATTAAACACATATTCAGTTTCATCCAATATTACAAAAAAATATCTAAAAAGATTCAGTAGAAATGAACCTCTTTAGCATTTCTCTGAAGAATGTCATTATGCTTTCAGAACTGTATGATACGCATTTCTTTTTTTCTGTAGCACATCTGGCAAGCAAACACTGAACTTTTTTTATATTTGTGAAATGTACTGACAGTGAAATTAATGAATGATCAGAATTCTGGTAATTCTGTCATTTCTGTCTCCACTTGGACTGCTATCATCCAACAAAATTTTAATAAAAGAAGCATATTCTGCAAATAATGACACAGTGTCATTACTTTCAAGTATTAGTACTAGCAGTACTAATCATCCTAGTAATAATAGTTACATACTTCACAGAAGTTAAATTTAAAAAATTGTCCACTTTTTTTAGTTTCTCATCATAGATTACTTAAGGCAGAGGTATTCATCCACATTTCACATTCTATTTCTGTTGTAAATTGAAACTGTAAAAGCAGAGGAAGCATTTTTCAAGCAGTTTTAAATTTATAAGCTCTTTTCTTGGGGAAAATTGAAACAATGCAGTTTTGTGATCATACATTCATACAACATGCATACACACAAGTTATACTCAGCATAGGGTCCACAACTTAATAACACAATACACTTACATATATACACGAACATCAAAGTCTTAGTTGTTACTAAGTTAACTTAGATAACATCTGAAAAATTAGAACAGTATAGAAGAGCTGGTGTGTAACAATGATGTTTTTAAAAAATTATCCCTACACGTGAGCTTCTGGAAGTAGACCAGTCAAAACTTAAGGAAAATAAAATTGTTTAAATGATGCACACATTAGTTAAGTGTAACAACTGAACAAGAGACATGTGAATCACTTGCTGTTTTCAAGTTGTGGTCAATAATTCAGATTTTAATTCCAGATTTTGACTACCAGATTTTCCTTGACCAGTTAAAGTTCTCATAAACAGTTCCACAAACTAAATATTCACTGGATGAAATCATTAGTTTTACTTAAAAAAAGAATCGATCTAACAATGGTATACATATTCCTGCATTACTTTGCCCTACTGATATTGTGCAACTTCTGGCCAAAGACTATGATGACTCAGATAATTTGCATACAATTTTTAATATTCCATTTCTAGCTGAGCAACACTGACATTGATACATTTTTCAACACATATTAACATAATTGATAAAAATCAAGAATTAAAACTGTACAGCAAACACTGACAAAAATATCTGTATACAGCAGTTACACACCACTTAAGTATTTTGATTTATTTTCAAAAGGGACGTTATAGCAAAACATATATTATTTACACTTTAACTGACTACTCACTAGTAAGTAAAAGTCTCAACATCATTGTTAGTATATATAAATATACATCCTGATGCTGATACATGGATTTGCTAATCATCTTAACAGCACTGATGAACTTTTCTTCCTGGACCCTGTTTTCAAATTTAATAGGTGTACATATTAAGGTGACCAGACATCTTGACAGGAACAAACAAAGTGTCATAAGCTTACAGTACATCTTACTTTTTGCTCTACAATGTATGAACTAGTGTAAATGGAAACCACGTAACCACATATTACAAACACTGGAAACATATGTCACACAAAATGCTGAACACTGTTTACAATATCTATACATTTAATTGCAATACTTTAACATATAACATTCAGAAGTTATCCAAAGTCAAGCAATGAGAAAGTATCATTATAATAAGATCTTTAATAGTGATCACACAATTATTGTCACATCATATACATTTAAATGTTCTTGCTACAGCATATGTTCCAACAGCCCTATGACAGTATAGAAATCTGATCACCTTATGGAAATAAATGCAATGAGTAATGTATTCACATACATACAACACAAAATATATTTAAATAAATTGTGCACTACTTAGATTTTTGGTATTCTGCTTGGTTTTCCCCTCTAGAGTCTTTTCAACCACATGTGGCAAAAATAACATACTGTACATAAATTATTCTAATAATGCAAAACTTAAAGTAAAATACTGTATACAACTGATACATAATTACATTTTCACATACGAGCATAACATTAAACATTTTAGCAGAAACGAGTATTTCAATTTACACATTTTACTCTTTGCACAACACTTCCACCACGTAATAAAAAATATATAAATATTGGTAACACATGATGCGTGTATACATAGCTACACATTTCCTTTAATGGACACATTTAACTTCTTTATATGTTAATATACACATCTTTATATTTTCGGTCGGATATACCAAACATAAAAATAACAGCATTAGTCACTTCACAACATTGCACAGAGCTCGCACATTAGATTTATTCATCCTCAAAACTTTCACGGAATTGTTTGCAGTTCGACACTTTAAAACTGTTTGTTTTTATAAATATATGTACATAATTTTAAAGATCCGGTTTGTTAAAAAATGTAGTTTTCCACAGTGAACGCACTAAAAATCTGCGCACCATAAAAGATGTTTATGATATATTCATGACTATTTTGGCATCTTTGAAATAGCTAACACATTTGGTAGAAAATAATACCACTTTTATTCTTTGTGTATGGACAATCTTGAAGAAGCATTATAAAAGTTTGCGTAATCGCTTATCACTTGGTCTGGATGCATCTGTTAAACACATGTTCAGTGGCAATATATCACTCTTTAACTTACTACATCACATGTAGAATAGTTGGCACACTTAACATTTTATTTTAGTTTTTAATATAAAAGTAACACAGACTTACACAATGTATACATTAAACGGTATCAAATGTTATATCTTCTGAAACTACTCTTTAGCACTTTGTTGTATTTTTAGAAGTCTAGCAAGTCAGTTTTTTCTGACGTATGAAGTCCCCACTATTATGGTCTTCTTTCAGTCTTTGGCTCTGTATTTAAGTGCTAAACACTATCCATTCTTTTTTGTGCATGCTCATTTCAGTTCTGCTGAAACATATACCGTGAGTACCAAAGCATGTCTAAAGAATATTCCTTAGTTCCTGTATCTCATTAAAAACTGTCTGTTGTCAGGTGTAGAATACACACAATGTGTCATGTAAGCAAATCATTGGGAGAAATGAATTTATCATTCATTTTAAAAAATCTGACCACTGTTTCAGCACAAGGAATTGTGCTGAGTCCACTGAAGCCACCAGTGCTTTTTATTGAGGCAGCTTTTCTGATGTGACTCAGAGCTGTACAGTGCACCTAGGATATCCACGGGGCTTTCCCTTTTGTGATGCGTATTACCAGTGTTTGATGATATTTTGACATATCTTGAGAAAAGTCTCTGCCCCAGGCTTCTCTTTTTCCTTCTTCGTTTATTTGACTCATTTCCACTAGATGAACTCTTTTTAATGAAACGTATATTGAATGGATCCTCTGCAAGTTCAGGGTAACGTTGGACATCATGGAAATATTCACCATCATAATTTGAGGCATATCCTACCTTAATAATCTCTTCTACTTCAGCTGCTGACCAGTCCACAGTTCCTACAAAGTTGTTCCGTAATGCTTCCCTCTCTCTGTGCCAAGCCTTTCGGACTGCCTGTCCTTTTGCATGATGTAGCAACCTTTGCTTCTCCTTCTCTGGTGTTGTTCCATACCGTAAATTTACTACAGCACTTAATCCATGTATTTTCAGGTCACCAATTTTACCAGTCCCCCCACTACTCTCTAAAATCCCTGCTTCCTTCTCATGATACGTTATGTTCACTTGACCACCTAGGCGCTTTAGTTGACCCCGATCTTCATTGGCTCTCCATGTTTCCTCTTTCACAAAAAAGAATGCATCCTGTTGTGCATTGTGCACCAAGAAGGTAAATGGTAATAGGTATGACTGATTGAAGACAGATGTAAATACATCCTTGTATATTGCATTTGCTCCAGGAACGCTACTAATAACAGCATATCCTTCTTGTGTTCTCGATACAAGTATACCGCGACCAAATGGTGGTTCTGAAGCAGCACCCAAACGCCTGAATGGAAACACTGATGCTGGATTTGTGGCAGGGAAGTTCCCAGGTGGCCAAGTATCTCTCTTCATTGCAGATCGAGGTGGGGATGACAAAGTTGAAGCATCACCCAACTGCCGTTCTGCTAGGTGTGCTAGGAAACCAGATGCCACACCAAATGCTGGAAGCACTCCATTCTGTTTGAGCTGAATTGAGGACTGTGACAGCATAAGTTGAGGCATTGCAGCAGACAACATTCCTTTGGTAGGATCTCCAGGAAAAGGTCCAAGTGAACCACCAAACCCGACAGTTGACAACAGACCTCCACCTGGCAGGCTTGCAGGATAAAGTTGAGGAGCCAAGCTTTTCAGATCATATCCAAGGAGTGAAAGCCAACTTTCATGGTCTGAAAAGACAAGAAGTGTGTTTACAATTAATTCCAAATCCAGCAAATACTCTGACCACTCCATGTTACTATTATATCAAATAATTATTATACATTACAAACCTGTTAGATGCTGTGGATTCCTTCTTACATTAATTGGATCATTTCCATTAAAGCGATATAGATGCAAGTGTGTTGGTGTTGCTACTCTGTCCAATACTCCTTCCCACATTGGTGACATCCACTGTCCAATCAATGGATCATAGACCTTTCCATTTGGCATGTGAACAAGGGAAGTTACCTGAAAAACAGAGAACTAAATGTAGTTTTTGTATTTTAATAAGCTTTGAATTTCTTCATTTTTTTGAAAATCTCTGTTAAAATATCACTGCCATCAGTTTAATATGGCATTTGACCATGTTAGCCAATAACAAAGCTGCATCTCATCATCTGATGTATGGGTATGTGTGAACTGGTTCTGAAAAATTTCTGTTCAGTTTTTTATCATGCACTGTACCACAAAGTTCCATCATGAAATGTCTTTGAGACTCCATCTGGGTTTGTTTGAGTGCCTGGTGCAAGCCTTTCTATTTTATGCCACTTTGGCAAATTGCATTTATTTGTGGTGAATATGAGATGAATTGATTAGGACAACACAAATAAGCAGCCTCCAAGATGAAGAAAATTTCCGACTTGGCTGGGAATAAAAACTGGAGCCCCTCGATCACACAGTAGTGTACCAGATAGAGGCGTGGAGTTATGATGTTGTTGTTCTATCATAAATGGCAGGGAAAGAAATGTACACAAGATTTCCTGTTAAAATGAAGCCCAGATGCTCAATAACGTTCACATCAAGTGACTCAGAAGGCCTAATGACATGTTGATGTTAATCCACATGTTTGATAAATTATGACTGAACAAACCTAGCAGTTTCAATTATGAATCATCATCGTGGAAGAAGGTATCTTTGTTATGAAATATCATCTGTGCCATAAAATGAACTTGACCAGCTAAAATTACTGCATAATGATTGACCATGATTCTTCCTCGGAGAGTAAGAATAGGACCTACAGAATGCTACGAATCAGAAGAATAAATCTTTTTGCAGAGCCACCTTATGCTCCCCAGTGAGAGATGCATACTTGTAATGATTGACTGTGCCTTCCAGAATGATGAGATCACCCAGAGAATGCCACAATAACATCTTCCAGAACACTCTCTCATCTGGCCTGGACTGTTCCAATGATTGTTGTAGGATGTTTGCCATCAGATGTTTCATGCTGTTCATTCCAAAGGGCATTAGTCTGATGGAGCATAAAATGGGAATCATCTGCAGTTGCACATCTATCTACCCATACAAATTTTCACAGCCATCATTCACCCTGGCCATTTATGGCCCCTGGTGCAACAGAATTGCCTCAGCCTCAGTTTTGGACTGCACCATTTTGCCATGCATGGTATAATTAAACCATGGTGGCATACAAACAATTTACAAACTTAGTGTCCACAGAAATGCTTCCACTCTTGGCCTGAAAGTCAATGGTCATATCCTTTTGGACATTGGATACATCAGCTGCACATAGAAGAGTGAATATTAATTTATTACTAGCTGGGTTTTGCAGCAATCTAGGATTGTATCTCCCCATCATGATACAAAACAACATATATACAAATGATATTCATTTTGTAAATTCAAACATCTTTCTTTGAATTTATAAACTGAATATTAATATACACAAAGTAGCCACACACACCATAACATGGCTTGCAGAGTAGAGACGTGGATGTAGATACTTGTGGATAACAGCCACACAAACAAGTGTGTTGTAGAAATGATACTTGAACCTTATATCAATAAATCAGCATCTTTTACAAATAGTTAAGTAGTAACTTTTGCATGTGCAATTTTAATCTATACAAACATTTAAGGAATGGAAAGGAAAAGATAAAGGTGTATGCTTTTTTGCTATTCTATAAAATCAAACTCCCTAGCTAGATTGCTATTCATATTAGACACAGTCAAAGTCAAGCCTTAGCATCCAGAGATGATGTGTGTGTGTGTTGTGCTTGTGTGAATATGTGTGGTTTTTTACTTCTGAAGAAGAACTTTGTCAAAAAGATGAAATATTTCTAATATTCTTTCTCACTGTGCCTGTTGGTGACCCAACACCACCTCTATGTGGCAAGTGGCAATCTGTCTTTTTTTTATTCTAGAAGTCTACACTCTTTGTTAACATTTTAAGTATTCATGTAGAACTGTTGATATTTCTGTCAGGCCACTTGAAAAGCTGCAGCTTCCTATTCCTCTGGCTGAAATAATAATTAAAACACCAAACACTTGAAGAAAAAAAAACATTTATAATACTGAACTGCAGAACTAAATGTTGGAAAAGTTATTTACTGTGATACTGAATTGCTAGATTAACATTCTAAATTATTTTACCTGGTCTAGAAGTCCACCACAGAAGTCTACTGGCAGATAAAGATATGGATTTGAATCATATACAATATGGCCATATGGTGAACGCATTATTTCCCTTATGCCTTCTCCATACTGATTGAAAACCATAACAGGAGTTCCACACTGGTCTGTTGCAATATAATATTTGTGCCTGTGCACTTGAGCAAATATCAGATGACCACGGTCATCATAAACAAGAGACATGAGTTTGCCATCTCGCGGACTGTAGATCTGGCTTACCTGAAACAGTACAAAAATGCAATATTTAAAGCGATGGTGATGTCTGGTGCCCATCTATCTCACTGCACTATTGCACAGAGGAAATAAAATACCCAGAAATAATGTTGAAACTATTCCAGATTTTGTTCATACTTTACATGAAAATTCAGAAATTGAATCACGGACAGAGTTATCTAGAAGACAACAGTTGCCAACTTTTTCCAACATGTTGAGAAAGGAAGTTTGTGAAGTAAAATCTTCACCATAATAATAATCAATAATAATAATAACAATTTTTCTCACACGACATACTGCAAGTTTTGGATCAAGGCAACCAAGTAAATGCCATACTTCTTGACTTCTGAAAAGCATTAGACTCAGTAATTATTATTATTATTATTACAGTTAAGATTTTAATTATTATTATAAATGACTACATAAATTTTTAAAAACACAGGGAGAGAGAGCATCCAATCTAAATCATAATTATGTTTAGCATACACTCATGCGCAGTTATCATATTATGATTTAATAGCTAGAATAAGTAATACTTGAACAGTAATTAATCTTCTTTGTTAATGTACAATTCTGATATTTGTTGTAATTTTTATTCTATATATCACATTTTCTAACACATTTATGACATTTTGTAAACAGTTCTATGTACCAGTTACAAATGCCAAGAATGCGAAAAGCTTGAGGGAGTGAGGGGGAGAGACCAGATACTCTGAACCAAAAAATATATGTACAGAATGAATACATATGACTATTAGCAAATCCGGAAAGTTTAAAAATAGGAAATAATTGCTAACATCTGATTGACTTTTATACCATATGGCATGAATTTTCCACCTGCAGCTTTATTCCAAAACAATTGCATCACTGTAATTTCTGCCAGTGAATAACTATGCTTCTTTTGGCAACCTGAGTTGCAAAGAGGGCATCATGCTAAAAAATAGCAGGCTATAGACAGAGAGATGCTGAGTGAAACATGTTTAGCTGTCAAGAGAGCAATGTGTGATGCCTTCAATGACTACTGCAGCAGAGTACTGTCAAGTGATCTTTCACAGAACCCACAGAAATTCTGGTTGTATGTAAAGGCTGCGAGTGACACCAAACTTAGTGTCCAGTCCCTAAAGATTGAGGCAGAAAATAAAATTGAGGGTAGCAAAGCAAAAGCTGAAATGCTTAACTCCATTTTCAAATGTTCCTTCACAAAGGAAAACCCAGGAGAATTGCCCCAATTTAATCCACGCACTACTGAAAAGAAGAATGAAATAAGTATTAGCATCAGTGGTGTTGGGCAACAGCTGAAGTCATTAAAACTGAACAAAGCTCCAGACTTCCACAGAATCCCTGTCAGATTCTATACTGCATTTGTCGCTGAGTTACCCTCTTCTAACGATAATCTATCATAGATCCCTTGAACAAAAAACCATACCTAGTTCTTGGAAAAAGGCACAGGTCATACCTCTCTACAAGAGGTGTAGCAGAAGTGATCCACAAAACTACCACCCAATATCGTTGACACTAATTTGCTGTAGAACTTTAGAACATATTCTGAGCTCAAACATAATGAGCTATCTTGAACTGAATGACCTCCTCAATGCTACAAAGTATAGATTCAAAAACATCTATCTTACGAAACCCAAGTCACGTTTTTCTCACACGACATATTGCAAGCTTTGGATCAAGGCAACCAAGTAGATGCGGTGCTTCTTGACTTCCAAAAGGCATTTGAGTCAGTATCACACCTATGCTAATTGTCAAAAGTACAATTATATATGGCATAACATGAAATTTGTGACTGGATTGAGAACTTTTTGGTAGGGAGGACATCATCAGATGTAGAAGTAACTTTGGGTGTGCCCCAGGGAAATGTGTTGGGACCCTTGCTGTTCATGTTGTATATTAGGGACCTTGCAGACAATATTAATGGTAAAATCAGGCTTTTTGCAGATGATGCAGTGCTATCTGAAAAAGCTGCATAGATATTCACTCAGATCTTGATAAGATTTCAATGTGGTGCACAAATTCCTATCTTGCTCTAAATGTTTCAGAAATGTAAAATGTTGCACTTCACAAAACAGAAAAACACAGTATCCTATGACTACATTACCAATGAGTCACTGTTGGAATCAGCCAACTCATACAAATACCTGGATCTAACACTTTTTAGGAATATGAAATGGAATGATCACATAAGTTCAGTCAAGGGTAGAGCAGGTGGTAGACTTCAGTAGAATATTCAGGAAGTGCAGTCACCCTACAAAGGAGACTGGTTACAAATCGCTCATGTGATCAGACCTAGAATATTGCCCAAGTGTGTGAGATCTGTATTAGGTAGGACTAACAGGGGATACTAAACATATACGGAGATGGGCAACATGAATGGTCACAAGTTTGTCACAGAGATACCAAAGGAAATGAACTGGAACACTCCTGAAGATAGACATAAACGATATGGAGAAAGTCTTATTAACAAAGTTTCTAGAACTGGCTTTAAACAACTACTCTAGGAATATACTACAACTCCATACATATCGCTCACATAGAGATAGTGAGGATAAGATCAGAATAATTACTGCATGCACAGAGACATTCAAACAATCATTCTTCTCATGCTCCATACGCGAAGGGAACAGGAAGAAATCCTAATAACTGGTACTATGGGACATAATGGCTGCCATGCACCTCACAGGATTTTCAGAGGTGTTCAGATGGATAGTAAGCTGTTGTGGGAAGCCCACATTCAGGATCTTGTTGAAAGACTTAATGTTCCCATTTTTATTATTCGAATGATATCTGAAGTAAGTGATCGTTCAACCCGAAAAAGTCTACTTTGCTTATTTTCATTCACTTATGTCATACAATATTTTGGGGTAAATCTTTCCATTCTCAAAGGATATTTTTGGCTCAGAAACAGGCAGTTTGGGCAATACTTGTTGACCCCTCTTCACTACTCAGGCTATTCTGACACTGGCCTCTCAATATATATATTAATTACTGTCATTCTTGTTAACAATATCAGCTTATTCCCACGAATTAGCAGCTTTCACTCAGTTAATATTAGGCAGAAATCCGATCTGCATCTGGATCATACTTCCTTAACCCTTGTGCAGAAAAGTGTGCTGCATCCCATTTCAATAGGCTACCACACAATTCAAAAATCTTAGCAGTAATTCATGTGACTTCAAATCAAAACTGAAGAGTTTCCCTGTGGGTCACTCCTTCTATTCTGTCAAGGAGTTCCTTGAAAAATTAAGCTGATTCCTATTTCACATTGTTGATTGCGTTTACTTAAGCTTATGGCTTGGCTTTTTTGAGTTCATAAATGTTTTATCTTTACAGTTAGTGGCAATCTCTGCCTATTCCTTACAATGTTCACATTCCAACCTGGAGTTTCCATTTTCTGAAATTGTGTATTACAGTGAGAGATCAATGAGATGATCAGAAAGTATGAAGGAACCCAAACTGCAGTAGCAACAATTAGAAATTTATGATTAGTGGCACATGTCCCTTATTTTGTACCAGGAAACAGTGGCATACATAAAAGTCTCAAGCTGTGAATTTGAGGTCCAGTCAGTCAGCTGATTGTCAAAGCAGGTAGTTACCATTCAACATACCAAACTGGCTGATTGTTTTGGATACAACTGTGATTGAACAGAGATTTTAAAAGGCATGTCAGACTTAAATTCGAAAAACAAGTTGTCAGTCTCAGCTCAAAGCCACATTTTAGATGTACTTCCAACAACTCAGAGAGAAAAATTTCCAGAACAGCCTTACAGGTTACATTCTTCATCCACATAAGCATTGATCAACTTAAGTGACTACTTGATTGCTCATCACAACAGCATGTCACCAGAAAGGCATGTACGAAAGGATCATGAGGAAGACAAAACAAGTACCTTCCAATTCAATTGGTGTGTTCATTGCACATGACAAGAGAATGAAAAATATCAAATTAGAGAATTTCAGCACAAGTAAGACAAGAGTAATGGTCACTCAAAGTTCTAAAAAAGATATAACAGTGAACCAGGTAATTTTGGAAAGGTCTTGAAACAAGCTATTCAATGATATGCAATTTTGTCATATTTGAAAAATGTACACAATGAAGGGCAGTGACCTAGACCTTTAACCTTGAATATCTCAAAACATGCCACCTTTGAAACTAACAAAATAATAATAATAATAATAATAATACATTTGCTTCTTCATGTTACACTATAAACCATAGTAAAAAAAAATCAAGTTGAGATGAACATGAGATTAAGAGATAAAAATTAATATGTACAGCAATGTACTGCATTAATTCATTATTCAGACTCCTACTATATGAAACAAAACTCTGAAAACGATGTTTATTGTTAAAAAGCTGGTGTTATAATATAGCACAGTAGGTTAGTACAGTACACAGGCCAATAGCAAGCATTTATAATATGCAAGGCCACACTCTATGACATCTGACCTTCAGTGATGTGAAACATGATATAGCCATCTCAGTTGAAAACATGCTTGGAAGGCATGGTAAACAGGTTCAGGTTTACAGAAACAAATATGGAAAACGTGTCATCTAAACTTACTATGCCTCAGTACTGGGAAGCAACATATAACACTGTGCATCTTTTGGTGAATGGATATATGTTTACCCTGTTGCTGTTCTCACATCAATCTTCATAAGAATGTCTGTGTCCACAGTTAATATGTCAGGTTCCTCAGGGCATACATATGAAGGTGAAGACCCATGAGGCTGTAGCAAGCTAATTGAAATCGCATTGGTATCTTCATTAAGATTCAAAACACATCTGTCACCAGCGACCTATGTACATGCATGCAATAAACCTTGTGATATTACCGAGGAACGAGTCTCATTGGATCCTAGTTACAGATTGATTTCTGACGTCTGGCATATTGGAGAAAAAACTTTCATTTTCATATTGTAATGGCCAGTGGGAACAACACAGTCATACTCACTGATAGTTGTGCACTAAAAGTGACACACGGAAATGTTCTTGGAAAACCATTCAACTAACTGTCTGGGTGTCATTATATATGAGTTGTAGATCCACTGCAGACTGGCAGGGGCAGCAAGTCTCTTGATGAGCAATACTATCACATGGACCTTTGCCATGCGATGGGGCAAAGAAATGAAACTCTTCAGAGACGTTGAAATCAGCATTATGAAAAGATATGTTGGCATAAATTCTTGCGATTTATACTGGGCTGCGGCACCATCTGAGAAGTAGTACTTGGATGTTGTATGGAAACAAGCTGATGAAGCTAACCAAGTGCTGCGGAGAAAGATGAACACTCACTGTGTCATGGTTAGGAGTTCTGATATTATAACAAAGGAAATATGATCAATTGCACAGTTTACTGATTGTTTATAATAAACAACAAGTGGATGAATGGTGGCCAATGAAACACCAGCACTTCATCCAGCAGGACAAATGCACAATTTTCTGCAAAATCATGTACGACAATTTATTCATCTTCTGAGTGTTCACATGCCACAGTGTCTTCCCTGGACTCAAAGACTGTCTCTGATACTCCATATAAATTGTCCCAGTGTATTCTGCCAACACTGGTCATGAATGGGTGGTCAATTGAATTTTTGGTAGACACAGGCTATTGTCAGCCTAATTAACTTAGCCATGCACAGGCTCTTGGGCTGCCCTGCACTGCAATGAACAATACTTTGAGTAGTGTCTTATGGTAAACAGTTTATTCTGTTGTAAGGACAATCCTCTATTGCAGCACATTATAAGAATGTGGATCGACAATTTACACTGCCAATAAAATGCTGTCTTTGGTTCCTCTTCTACGCGGCATTTTCCTTTGTTATGGTTCCAGTTTAAGTTGTTCATTATTGTAATCCCTAGGTATTTTGCTGAACTGACAACCTTGTATTTGTGTGATTTGATGCATAATCTTGCTGATGCAGAGGATTTCACACTTTTTATTATTTAGGGTCAATTGCTGCTTCTTACACCAAACAGATATTGTCTAAATCATTTTGCACTGTGTGACTTTAAGCTCCTCCTAGACAATGATTAATTCCTTTAAGGTACAAACAGTGCCATCATAGGTTTACTCATGAATCAGTAATATCATTTTCCATCATGTTCTCTCTAAAAACATAGTTTATCATGCAACTAAAACAATAAACAAGTCATTCTATGAAAGCATTTCATACTTCATCTCATTCAGCTACAATTAGTGGTAATGTTATTGCAACCAAATTATTCGGTCTACAGCCCAACAGGGCAAGTCTCTTCCAACTGAAACTTCAGTGAATTGGGGCTGAAGTTTCACAGCTTAATTAATCAAGCAGCTCCCTACTTGGTCTCACCATGTCAAGACTTCAAATAAAAAAGAATAGCTGAAAGTATCAGTACCCATAACTAGAAATGAGTTAAAAAACGGCTGACCTAATCAATTCCATTTGAGCATGCATATTCCTGTCATGATAAGAGATGAAACAATTTTTGAATACTTACTTCATTAGGCCGCATGTGATTCGTGTAGAAAAACTGAGTTACATTCCCGTAATTATCTTTACGTGTAGCCAAACGATCCAAATGATCATAGTAATAACGCACATCAAATCTACCTCTCTTTGTTGCTCGAACCTGAAAAGAAGACTTGATCAGTTCCTATGAAATCATCTAGTGTATGCAAAAAGGGCTGTGAAATTATGATGTCAACTTACCAAAAGACCTTTAGCATTATAATGAAATTTTTCTTCCCTTGCATTTTGTATAACCAAACCTCTGTTATCATACCGGTAAAGGCCTTCTCCAAACTTCACTATGCGGTCCATTACATTGTACTCCATTGGTATTGTATTCCCACTGGAAGATAATAAACAGAAATAACAATTAATTATTTAGTAATGCTAATATATCAAATGTAAATGACTTAAGAACAGTGCACATTTTTCTTATTCAAATCAGGCTATAATTAATAGCCATGTTACAAATACAAAAACTGATTATATGGTTTTGTGGGGTTTTGTTTGCTGCATCTGCCAGTTAATTATACAGACACGAGGTAATGGTGTAGGAAATTTTTGCACTAGTTTAGCATACTGCAAATATGGATTAAGAACATTACAAATTTAACAGAAAACATTTATATTTAAAGTTATTTGTGGATGTACATTTCAATGTGACCACTTTGAATTTATATTAGCTGGCCACAGCTGATTACACATTGTTAATAAACTGCAATTTTGGAACTGAGCATTTAATTAAATGAGATTAAATGGTATTATCTGCAGCTGCTCTATCTCAGTTGCTACTTCACCATAGTTTATATTGTTTAAAAGAATAACTTTTACTCATATTTTGCAAAAGATGAAAAGTTACTTCTTAACTACAAGATAAACAGCATGAAATGGGAAGTTATAATAGAGCCCCAATTTCTAATACCCAACCAACGCAAGGCATTCTTATTAGCACAGTAGATCATATGTTGATATTATGCTCTAAATATTGTGATCTGTTGGGTGTCCTAAACATGTAGGATCAAAACTAACCATTTTCAAGTAAGGAACCAAAGATCAGGAATGCATATTTCAAGATGCTATGAGGTATTGAAAATCTAATGCATATGAGACATATGTTTGCAAAGTAATTGTTTCATAACAGTCACCTACCTGCTCTATAAATGTTAGTGGTGTAACTTCGAAAAACAGTACATGAGCATTTGTGACATGATCATTTTAGTGTCTTCACTTACACATATAATTGTGGATGTACATGAGCCGGTGTGGATCTCACAGCAGAACAGTGTGAAAACCTATAAGGACAGTGCATGTGGAGAACTGTGCAGGAAGAACTGCTGACTCAGGTGTTTACTTGCTAGCAGTGATAGGCTGCAGAGTCAGTTCTTACAATGAGATAGACTAACATGGATTCGGCTTTCGCATCGCACCATGCCCTTGGTTCCGCATGCTAATTATTTCGGTCATTCATGCTGGTCTTACTTCGTGTTTTTCCTTGTGCCAGTCTCAGACTCTCTGTCCCCCACAGATTTACCTGCACAATGAGCTTTTCCTCTTCCTGGGTCCAGATACCCGGCTCCCAGGTTGAGTATCCACTGTCAGCTATAGTAATTACATCTGCACTGAGAGGATGGTTTGTGGCATCTTTTTGCCTTTGCTGATGCGAAAGTGGCAATGAAGGATGTTCTTTTGCGTGTAAAGCTTTTATTTTTTACATAGTGTTAATTTGTGGCCACCATGGACATCACACTTTGCAATGCTGACAGGAACAGTTCACCTCCAGAAATAGCAACAGTAGTACTGCTTCACATGATATCTAGGGAGGGGGTGGGGGCATTTCCATCATGAACTGTTCTACAAATTACATATCTATCCAGTGGTTAGTCAATTAGTCTTTTAACTTGAGTCACAGCTCTTCAACTTGCTCCTATCACAACTAAATGTTTTGTGTTTCTAACTGGAATGTAACACAACAGCCTAGTTTGTTCAATATACAAATCCTTCTACTTGTTTTAGTTGTTCTTTGTACTTTGGCAATCACTGCTGCTACTGCTCCCTCATGATGTGATTACAGCACTTTCCACATGGACACATTTTGTAAGATGTCTAATCATGACCACCACTTACAAAACTGTAAATATTGCATCCGATTTCTTGGTGATTAACGTTTCCCCTAAGATAACAGCATTATGGGGGGACATACATACTAGGAAACTGAGGTTTACTCTGAGCTTTTTGGTTATACCTAGTAGCCAATAAAAGGACCCAATTATAAGTTTATGCCTACCATTGATACAGAGTCTTGCTCAAACAACCTTGCAAGCATAACCAATTTCTATTTTGATGGGTTTGAGTTCCTTGTTTAGCGTTACAAATACACTATCTACATTCCCATTAGCCCATCATTTTAACACACACTTAACATGTCCCAAAAATTTTATTGCTACCAATTTCAGGTTTTAGCCAGCCTTCTGTACCTTGTATTATGCAAGTTACCACTGCTTTTTGTGAGTACTTCAAACTCCAATACTTTGTTGTGAACACTTCCAAAGCTAATCACTAGAATTTTAATACTCTCCCCTGTGGGAAACATTTCTTTAGATATTACACAAAACTCTGGTGTCTCTTACAGCTAATCATTATCTAGACTGGATGGAAAAACCTTGTATGCAACCCACACACAGTCAGCTATCTTGGTAGCAGCTCTGGTGTGTAGTACACACCTGACCCATGTAGGGGACACTTCAGTTCTCAACCCTGCTGTACAAGTGTAGGAAGTCACAGCCTAGCTTCTAACAAAACCTTAAGTCCCTGGTTCAAGCCTTCCACTCTGCTCAGAACAAGGGGACCTCAATCAGTTCTAAGGACCATGCTACAGATTGTGAGCTTCACAGAAGCTTTGTGTTCAAGGCTGTTCTCTCAACACATATTTTTATGTTTGTTGAAAGATGGAAACTTCTAAAAGGAGATAAATGGAACTCTTCTGAATAAACCAAAATTATAAACTTCATACTTCACAGCAAATGTAATAATGCAGCATGTATGGAAAAACACTCATGTATGATAATAAAACTATGATAATTAACTCATGTAACATATTTTCATTAATTCATGTCATATTCTGATATTTTATGCAGAATTTAAGATGACCTTTTCAAAAGTTTTTTGGTGCATAGCTGAAGTGAGTAAGGACTGGTACAAGAAAATGTGACCATCAATCATGAAAGAAATTTTAATATTGTACAATCACAGCTTCATTTACGTCAAATGCTTTTAACAGAGAGTGATATGTTATAAAATTCTGCATTTCAAAATCTGCTTCAATTAAGTGTCTAAGTACCAAATTTGTGTTTGTAACTACAAATAAAAATAAATGTCGAAAGTGATAAAAATAATTACCGGTATGTCAGAGACAGCATGTTTCCATTATCATCATAGCGGAATCCCCATGGCTCCTGAGCTTCTACTCCAGATAGCTGGCCATCTGAGTCCCATGTGTAGTTCTTTACATTCGTGTAGGTGTTAACACCAACATTACGTGTATATGTACGTGTCTGCGAGATGCGGCTGTTTCACAAATGGAGAAAAAAAAACATTTAGAAGAAACTGAAGCACACAAACCATGACACATTACATCCTAAATTAAAAACTGCATTAACAATAATGGTGCAATCTGAAGCACATGCAATGTTAAACCTACTTTGCCTCAGCTGCGAATGATAGTACACATAGTCATAGTTTCATATACTGACTGATCTATCACATGTATCAAAACTAATGGAGGTAAATGACTGGTAATCTTATGCTATGGAATGTAAAGTCCTCTGGTACAAAAAAATTCAGTTATGGTGGAATGAGCACACGAGAAACTTGTCAAAATTACAGGCTGAACTTAAACCTTCTGGTAATTGTGGCGACATACAAAAATATGTAATATTTGTCACTAAAAGCAATGTTTAACAAAGCAATAATCACAGATGATGACTTTTGATGGAAGAGAGATTAATCTTGGCTGTCAAAATATTTTCTCAAGATTGAATTTATTGGTTTCATTAAAACTTTGGAAGACATTGTGAAAACAAACACTAGTATTTAGTTACTTATGTTTTATCTTTTTCTGTTTGGGGATTTGTCAACAGCACACTTGAGACAGCTTGTAACTGATTTTTGCTGAAAGGGCATACTGATTGGGAGACAAAGAATTACACATACAGAAGTGCAGAAATATGTCATAAAATGTTTGGATTGTCCACTTCAATGTTTCTGAAAGGAAAGCATGAGAGCAGGTAGTTTCTGTATAAGCATCACTTGTCATTCTGGAATATCCACGTGTGAAAGAATGTATACTGCAGCTATAACTCGCATGTAAGCACTGCTGATGATTGTTCTGCAGCAATGTAATGGCTGTTAAAGTCTTGCAACTGGAAAGAGTCACATTGGAAACACAAAAATATATTTCCAGTAATTATTTTCAGGTACTTCACATGTTTCAACTTGCTTTCTGGCAGGCATATGCTTTTAATCAAAACAACGCATATTTTAGCTGCAGTTTCTCTTTTAGTCTCCCAGTCAGCATTTTTATATCTGCTTCTCTATTTGTCACTTGCTATTATCAAATGCAATTTTAGCAAATTTTCCCATTTATCCCTCTATTAAATTCTATTCTCATTATTTTCTCATTTATTTTTATAAACAAAAATTACCAAGGGAACTGATAACTTCTAATGAAACAGCCTACAAGCAAATGGAACTGATAATGAGCACAATCAGGAAGAAATGCATTTTGTTCTTCTGACATCTAACCAGGACATCAGAAAACAGAAACCTCAAGAGAAAAGTAGAGTAATTATGCAAAAGTAAGAGCAATATTAGACTGACTGTGAAAACTGAGGAAGAGTGAAGGAATTACAATAGAAGATTTAAAAAACAAGGTAGACCAAATCAAGAAACTCAGGGACAAACAAACCAGACTACAAACCAACATTAACAAACAAACAATGGAACGGTCATTTTAGATGAAGAAAGAAAGTTGTGATGCAAGAAAGAGAATGAAGCACTGAGACAACAGGAAACAGAAAAAGCATTTGTACAAAACTGACTTTGGTGGTCCAATGAAGGCTGTAAAATGTAAATAATAGTAATAATAAATAGTCAGGACTACTACTTATTACAGACAAATAACTTTTCTTTCACCTAGCATCATGAATCTTAAATAATTGGAATCCTTTTGATTGTAACAGACTGTTCACTCGCTGTTCCATGAACTGTACTGTAACCATCTGGTTTCAGATTCCGTACAATATCCAGCTCATTTCACAGTCTGTACCACTACTAAAATTACATCCATTTGTACTGAAAAGACAAACATACAAAATTCCTCATATTTATTGGCATCTATTTTATTTTCTGGTCTAAAGTTAATTTTTCAAATTTTTCAGCAACTAAAGTTATTTTACCATATAGTGCAGTATATGATATGATGCCTTAGAAACCAAGGAAAATGTTTATGATTACTGCTAACGATTCATCAGTTAACCCCAGCATATTAGCTGATCAGACAATACACAGTTGTAGACCCATGGACTGTTTGATCATTACTGTTATTATTTTCAGCACTTTACACCAATGAACATGGTGATACTGTAACTTTGTCACCAAAAGGGCAAGTAGTCCTGGAGATACTTGTGACTATTTACACCAATAGTAATGAATGCATTGTTGTTCTAGTTTGCATTCATTAAGTTAAAGTCACTTCCTAACACTATTGCAACACATTAATGTCATTATACTTGGGAGTGTCTTCAGATGGTTCTGCAACTGCAGCTAAATCTGGAGGTTGATAAAAATACCTTAGTTGTTTTATCATTCAAATAAGTACACAGTCCAATTAAATGTTCACCCTCCCAGCCCAAAAACCCAGATATTTTGTTTACTGTAAGAAACGTACATCCTCAGAAATGTAACCTGTATTTCTAATATGTGTTCCTAGTAACCATCTGGCTTATTTCCTGGAGACCTATGAGTTATGTTTTTCTATATATGGATGGGTAATCGGACCAGGTTTGAAAATGTCAGAAGAAATTTTAATAAATCAAGGTGTACAGCAAGGGTGCAGTCTATAACTTGCTTTATTTAATTTATATATTGGTGATGTAATAGTGAAGTGGAAAGATGAAATACATTTAGAAATAAAAAAAAGGATCTAGTGTACAATTAAATACACTGTTACATGCTGATGACCAGACAGTTATACAGGAAACAGGTGATAATTTCCAGAAAGTGTTATGTAGATTGTGCCAAAATGCAATACATTACAACCTAAGTTTATCTGCTAATAAGACAAAGATAATGGTTTTCATAGGAAGGAATCCGGTCAGATCGGAAACAATAAAAAATGAGAAAATTTTAGAACAAGTATCCCACAGACTTATCTAGGATGTAATACTAGTTTTAACTATGACAGATACTGAGAAGATTGTTAATAAACATCAAGCTATCTGGAAAAAATTTCAGAGGAAAAATAAGAAAAAAAAAAAAAACCACAAAGTTATAGCTGTATTTACAATTGTATATGGTTCTGAATCATGGAGAGTAACTAAAAAAGAAAAATCACATATACAAACAACAGAGATGAAGTTCGTGAGATATGTGAGGGGTTGTAATAAAGTGGATAAAATAAGGAATGAAACAGTAAGATCTTTTCAGTTAATGACAAGATAGAAGAGAACAGAATGAAATGGAAGGATCATGTTGATAGAATGATAGAAAACAGATTGCCAAAAAAGATAATGGATTATCAGCAGACTGGAATGAGAGAACTAGGAGGACCACATAAAAAAATGGTTCAAATGGCTCTGAGCACTATAGGACTTAACATCTGAGGTCATCAGTCCCCTAGAAATTAGAACTACTTAAACCTACCAAACCTAAGAACACCACAAACATCCATGCCTTAGGCAGGATTTGAATCTGCGACCGTAGCAGTCGTGTGGTTCCAGACAGAAGTGCCTAGAACCGCTCGTGCTCTGCGGCTGGCGGACCACATACGAGATGGATGGGTAGATGATAGGGGAGATGACAACACCTATTCCTTGGAAGGAGATGGTGATGATGTTCCTAGCATTACTGTCTGAATCTTTCTGTCTTGGGTTTCACCGCAAGCTCACGATTGGGTGCTGACTGACTGCCAGCAATAGTTTCAATCTCAATAAGTATGTTAAGTAATTCTGAGCACATCCAAACTGTTCCCCATCCAACTTCCAAATGTAATAGGTGGTCCACAAGTTGAAGTGTAAGTAAAAGAATGGCAAACCGTTTCTGATGTGTGTAGGTACATATTAGTTCCTGAAGTGTCATGAGAAGAACAACTTTGGCATTTTAAAACGAGAGACAGGTAGTTAATTGCGTAAAATTTAATAAAGTCTTGGAATAAAGTTTGTGATTTTTTATTGACTCTTCCAAAATGAGGCAGTAGATGGATAGTTTCCCTAGCTGTTATCTAGTATCCACGCCATAAATGTCATCATTATCAGTCTTCTGCCCTATTAGCAACTCCTTTGCATCTCCACTCCTGTGATTCACAGCTTCCTTCTGCTAGGGATGTACCTGCCTGTATCTGATGTTATGTAAGAGTCTTCGTTCTGGAGATATGGAGATGCAAGGGATTAGTGGCTGATAATATGCCTCACACTTTTGAGTCATATAGCACAACTGAAAGTATTAGCTGGAGTAACAGCTTCAAGATTACTGAAATAGCATGGAGCAGCCTGACAGAGGAAAGCAAAATTACATATGATATAGTTCGTGAAGACATTGTGCTAATCTGCTGTCTCCATAGACATTAGACTTGATATCCATTCAACCAATAATTATTCTGCCAAAAACAAGTTTCTAATAACTTACCTGCGTGCATCATATAAGAATTCCATTCTGAATACTTCCATGCGATGGATAGTGACTGCAACTTGAATCTCCTGAAACTGATTATTGATGAGTCGTGTGAAAATTGCTGTCCCATCATAAACAGATGTCTCATTAGCTCTGGGACGTGATACCTAAAAGAAAGACACAAACTGTTATTACCAGACATAAACTGATACTTAAATGATAATGGCTAATATGCTTAGACAGTAAAAAACATACCAAAGTACAAAGTCACTCCAAGACAGAAAATATATAAATTTTTTGCTTGATATTAAAGCTTGATACATTAGAAATATTATCCCATATTACCTTAAACTGGCCCAACTGCTCTGGAGCACCAGTTTTTATGTTATATCCGAGGTTATGTTCTGGAAGAGTTTGTCCACCAATACGTCCTTGAATACCAATTAATCTGAAGTTGCTGTCGTACTCATATGTAAATTTTGCGTTGCTGATTCCTGTCTTAGCTCCAAAATCTATTCTTTCTTCAACAAGGAGACCAGCCACATACTGATAATCCCATCGATATTCAAAGTCCTTTTCAATGTGTAATACTGCACTTGGAAACCCAGTTAGAGGTGAGTAATTTATCTGACTTCTGCCATCTCCATGCAGTATCTGCAGAAACAAAGACCATGTACTGTTATCAGACATTAACATTAATTTTATTTTTTCACTCATTTCATCTGATACAAACATTTTTAAAAACAGTTAAAAAAAAAAAAAAAAAAAAAAAAAAAAGACCATAACAACATTTTCATTTGACTACCACGTGTATTAATAGATTATATTCTTGTTAGGTCTGCAGCTGGATATCATACAGTCATCTTGACACAATATCTGAGCACTATGGACTTGGTGCACAGGAGCGCAAATTTCAATGCCTTTGTTCTCAAACCATGACATAGGATAACGAGTACAGATCTGAACAGCACCACATTATCAATTTTGGAAAAAGGTCTACATTTTACTCCCAGACCAAGGAGCCTTCCCATCACTGAATTGCTGCATCGTGCTCCACTCCTCTGTTGAGAGGGTAGTAGTTCCGTGCATTGGAGGACAACTGGATTTATTCATTTTACAAGTGGGCTAAGATTGTACCACTGTTCTTCTTTCATGGGACATTTATGTGGGTAAAATGGATCTTATACTTAAGAACAGGGCTTATCAAACACTGCAGAATGACTCTACTGAATGAATGAAATGGAAGGCACATCTGTTTTTTTTTTTTTTTTTTTAAAAAAATAGAGCTCATTATCAAAAGATGTGCTGAGAAACTTTATCCTGGTGCTGCCATTTCATTGAGATTATACAGTTTCCCAAAACTCCGCAAAGAAGAGGTACCATTACAACCAACAGTGAGTGATTTGAGTGTACCCACCTACAACTTGGAGAAGTATCTAGCATCTGTTCATATAAACTATACTATATATCTACAAATGAACAATCACGACAAATTTTTCATTAGTAAGAAGTTGGATGGAAGTTAGAAATGATGAACTTCTCAAGGACATCTTTATTTAGTATCAATGTTGTTCTATTTGTCTGTCTGAGGTATTTTTTTTTTTTGGACTTCGTGCAGTGATGAGAGTTATTGTGATCGTTTCTCAGCTTTGGTTAATGATAATAACTGATACCAGTGCCTGTGAGTTTAATTTGTACACCACAGCACTGAAGATGATCACTATGTGATTGAAAATCGATTCTGCTATCAATAAACCATCAATATTATGGCCAACACTGACCTTCCTTTTATTTTAGTGATGAGGGTAGTCAAGGTGCACCTGAAATCATAGCAAGTACAGCAGAGAGACCTCCATGCTGTAGGATGCTCCAAGGATCCTGTATTTTAAGTCATGAGTCAGTTTTATTGAGAACTAGAGAACCTAAAGAGATCAGAGTCACTAAAAGTAAAGTGAAGAATAAATCAAGCATTTATCTTCATATTGTTGGACTATTCCTTTAGTAGTGTTGTGGGTTAACGAATAACTATGGAGTATCTGTCAGGAGTCTGATGACTTTCACTAGATACAGAAGTGTTTGACAATCACGGACTCTCGTATTCTTTCATGCAATAAAATCATGTGGCCATGGGTTGTCAAGAGACTAGCACATCACCACCGACTAAACTCTATGATTGACGAGCTCTGGCACTGAGCTAAAACTGCATGGCATGACGTAACTGTATTAGTCACCTAAGCTCAGTTGAACTTCATACTTGATACCTAGTTCGGTTAGAGCCTTTGCTGCTGACAGAAATGGCATCTCTTGTGTATTGAATTTCACAAACAAATTACTAACATATTCAATCATGTATTAGCCCTACAGTATTATAGTGGTAATACTGTATATACTCAATAAGTAATATCTGATTATTTTCTATGCTTCCCAGAGCTGTTATTTTATTGGTCAGGAGTGTACATAGATTGATTGTTTGATGTTTAAGGACCACCACAGCAACAACCAGTCAAGGAATGAGTCTTTCCATGATTTTGTTCTCTCCACTGTTGTAATATCTCTCAACTATCTCATGTTTTGAGCATATTTTCAATGTGTAATAAATAAGAGAGGAATTCTGGAAATTAAATTACCTTATAAAGGATTCCAAGAAGTTTCACTCCATTACTGGCCACACTGTAGTTAATTTTCATTGCTAAAGCAATTTCATAAAAATAAAAAGACTAACTGTGCTTTATAACAACTAACACTTTACAGGAACATGCTACAAGACATTATTTTAATTATAAATGTGTATATTCATGTTGCTTCTCAGTTGTGTTAAACTGGATTGACAATTTTTACCAAAATATTTACCAAGTACTGTAATACCTAGTAAATGTGCTGAAGTCATTAGTGATTTAAACCCATGAGACAAAACTCTTTATTCTTACAAGCACTCTAATCTCTTTAGGTTCTCTAGTTCTCAGTAAAACTGACTCATCACTTAAAATACAGGATCCTTCAAAAATAATATACGTATTACAAATTATTACATTGTCAAAGCTACTGATCACTGCCCCCCACAGCTCGGTTATTGGAGAAACAATTACACTGTCTACTTTATATTTATTGCCCCTAGATTTTGGTTCTCTTTATTTTCTTGGTTTACATATTGCAAAATGGCTAAGCAACAGCAGAAATCATTTTGAGTATGCAAAGTGCAATTCCCTGATTACAGTGCAAAGATGTTTCGGGTTGAGGTACCAAACTTATCCTCCAAATGGATGGAACATTCACGGGTGGTATCAATAATTTGTAGACACATGTGTGCATGTAAAGGAAAGAGTCCTTGTTGCCCTCATGTTTCTGACAAAAATGTCATACGAATTCAAACCACTCTCCAACGGAGTCCAACAAAATCAATTTGTCATGTCATTTGGGAGTCACAGCTGCTTACAACAATTTTGCATCTTTTGGGATGCCAGTTGGTTACAAAGCCATACAAGCTACAGCTGTTAAGACTGCATGTCGTGATAAAAAAGGCAAACTTGTGACATCTTCTGATGAGGGCAGAATATTATCGACAATGATAATACTTTCTCACAATGCATCATGTTCAGTGATGAACTGACTTTCCACTTCAGTGGGAAAGGAAACAAACACAATGTTCAAATTTGGGCCCTGTTTATGGTCCATTCTTCTTAGATGGAAACATGGTTAACACTCAGCAGCATTTTTCTGTGTTATAAAACTGGTTGTTTCTGAGGATGAATGAGGACAATTTCATTTTTCAACAATACTGGATAGCCCCTCACTGGAGTTGCCAAGAGTGTGAATATCTGTTGGATTCTAATAATTTCCGGGTATGCAGCTGGATCCCGTCGACATTCTGCCATGATATTTCGGCCCAGAGACGTCCGGCCATCATCAGGTGAGTACACAACTACTGAAGAGCCCAGGTGCAGTTGCGGTATTTATGCCGAATCTCGCGCATGTGAAACGTACTGGCATTCTACAGCGCATGCGTCAGGTGTTGACATGCGCAGCATAGCCGAGTTGTACGTGCTGCCCTCGGTGGTGGAAATAAAGGTTCATCTAGTCATTGAGTATCGAATGACACTGTCGATTCTGCAGAATTAGAACACTTGGAGAAGGTTTTCAAAGAGAATGGCTACACTTCTCGCCAAATAAGGAAGGCCATGCGCAACTATCATAACAAGAAGCAACGCACTGAGGATGCAGATGATGACTTTAAATCAACTGCGTTCCTTCCATACGCTGGGAATGTGTCGTCGAAAATAGGCCGATTACTGAAGAAAAATAAAATCAAGGTTACCTTCCGTCCACCAGCAAAGAACCGGGCCCTGGTTGGATCCGTTAAAGACGATTTACAACTGAAGAAGGCAGGCGTCAACAAAATTCCCCGTGAATGTGGCTCTGCATATATTGGCCAGACGACAAGTACTGTCCATGAACGATGTATAGAAAATGAAAGATACACCCGTCTGCGGCAACCATCAAAATCGGCAGTAGCAGAGCACTGTATTTCTTTGGGACATTCAATGGAATACAATGTAACAAAAATTTTATCCCCGGTTTCCGGTTTTTGGGATTCCGTAATCAAGGAATCAGTGGAAATACGTCTTGCCAATGATCTTATAAATCGTGACAACGGCTTTCAGCTGGATAAAAATTGGAATCCTGTTATTAAAATTATACAATCACAGCGGAATCGACAGTGTCATTCGATACTCAATGACTAGATGAACCTTTATTTCCACCACCGAGGGCAGCACGTTTAACTCGGCTATGCTGCGCATGTCAACACCTGACGCATGCGCTGTAGGATGCCAGTACATTTCACATGCGCGAGATTCGGCATAAATACCGCGACTGCACCTGGGCTCTTCAGTAGTTGTGTACTCACCTGATGATGGCCGGACGTCTCTGGGCCGAAATATCGTGGCAGAATGTCGACGGGATCCGGCTGCATACCCGGAAATTATTAGAAGAAGAAATACACCGGGAAAATTTCAGAAGTCACATCTGTTGGATTGGTTGTCAAAGAGCCGGCAACTTAACATTTCTCAGCTAGCCTCCTCGGTTACTGGGTTTGACTTCTTCCTGAGGGTTTAATTAAGGACAAGATTCATACACCAAAACTACCACAGAATTTAGAAGAGTACAACCAAATCCGTACTGCCATAACATCAGTGATGATGGACACGGTTGCCCGAGTATGGGATGAGTTCCAGTACTGATGTGATACTATTTATACTATTTATGTCACTGGTGCAGGACATGTTGAACATCTGTAGTCTCAACTTAAGAAATTTGTAAATAAGCGTCCTTACATATAAAATTGCACAACTCACAGACATCTTCAAAAACTGTTTTTTTTTTTTTTTTTTTTTTTTTTTTTTTTTTTTTTTTTTTTTTTTTTTTTTTTTTGCGCTCATATAAGGCTAATTTGGAGGGACTTGGTATTATTTAGAAGATGGGAAACATTTTATGTTAAGTGTGATAAGGTAGTCATATTAGCTTTCAAGAGCTAAGGTGTAAATGACATGTACCATATTTAAATTAACAACAATAACAAAACAACAACAACAACAATAATAATAATAATAATTAGTGATAATGACAGAGTTACAGCTTAGTACAGAGTACTGAATTATTTTCTGACTCACCTCTGCTAACTGTCCAGAGCGATGATACCGATACAGGACACGAGCTCCATCTCCAGGAAAGACAGTCTGCAGCAGTGCTCCAGAATGAGCAAAATGCTGTACATAGGAACGGGCTGCACCAGGGGCTGTGTAGGATACACGGAGAAATCCAAGAGAAGGTTGACATGAAAATGAATGGCGTGTACCACTTGGTAGTACTACCTGACGCAATCCTCCATCAGGAGAATACTGTAGCCCAAACCGCCGTTTGCTTGGCAGTGTAATGTGCGACAGCTGTGGGAAGTAAATTACTGTTTCAGTTATGTGTTGGAACAAATTCAACTCATGGTTTACTTTGACACATAAACATTATTCTTATAACATCATCTATCTGTTATATGACAAAAGGCTAATGCAGTAAAAGTGTGAAACTATGACAGAAGAAATGTTTTATCTGTATCACACTGATGGTGTGGAATGACTATTTTCAGAGGAAGAAAACTAACTAATAGTTTCTAATTCAGCACTTCTTTTAACTTCTGAATTCAGTAACATGATAGTAGATGTTAGGTTGAAATTAAATGCTATGGTCATTATAGATGGGGTTACATACTGAAATCACAATGACATACAGAATTTTGTAAGTGATAAAATGAAACAATCAAATAAATTTTACATTCATTGAGATTTTGAATAACCTGATTAGATGTAACACTGTATAAACTGTGTTGCCATGGAATATTTGGCCAATTTTATGAACAAAAAGGTGCTTTCTTGATGGAAACAATGTAGCAGGATGATTATGTTAAAGTATAATTGCAAAAGAAGTAACAACAATAAGTGAAATTGAAGCTAAGTACCCATTTACACACACACACACACACACACACACACACACACACACACATGAACTAAAAAGTGCCGTCTGTGACTTATGGAAAACCCTAGATACAGTTAAAAATGAAAGTGTGATAGTGACTGGAATACTACACAGATATGACCTAATGGAAATGTCACATGTCAACCAGGAAATTATTAAGGCAAACAGGCAATTTCGCAAAATATGCAAAGAATACAGAAACACAAACTTCCTACATGTGAAATTCTTAGAAAGGAAACACTTCACCAGGCATGGTAAGCATTTAAATATTCATGGGAAAAAGTTCATAGGTTCTAGAATAAATGAGAGGGCTGAGATGATGTACACAAATAACTATATCATGCCTATTATTGTATCAACTCAAAATGGAGAAGCCATCTCATCACAGATGATATCAGCAACAAAAAAAGCAGCAGAACAAACACAATCAACAGTAGTTACACAAAATGCAGTGGTACAAACAATAATCGGAGCTGAAATGCCAACAACAGCATCACCATCAACAGCAGCATCACAGACAACAATAACAACAGAAATCCCAGCAATAGCAGGAGCAGCAATAGACATGGAAACAACCATCCACGGGGCACCAAGTAGACGGAAAAGGATACCTCCTACCCATCTGAAGGATTTTTTAATTGCAGATACGACAAAAAAGTAGCCACCAAGATAAGTAACATTAAATGTCCAATAGTACTCTACCAAAATATACAATGTGTAAAAAACATAGTGCAACAGCTGGAAGTTGAGTTGCAAATCTTAGACAGCACTGTTATCTGTATTACAGAGCACTGGTGAAGAAAGTGAAATCATATATATTAATTTACCCTCATGTGTCCACGCATGTTCTTATTGCTGCAACACAATGAAAGGTGGAGGATCATGTATTAATGTTAAGAACGGTATTGAATTTAAAGTCAGAAATGATATTATCATGCTAAGTGTAGACAAAGGCTTTGAAGTGTCAGCAATAGAGATAGTTGCTATAAATATGCCCAAGAAACTAACTATATTATGTGTACACCATTCTCCCAGTGGTAATTTAGAGATATTCTTTTCAAAACTTGTACAAAACCTAGAACTAGCATTGACTCTGAAACATAATATCCTTTTGTGTGGGGACTTTAACATAAATACAGCTAAAACAGATGACACCAGTAGCACATTTATGAATGTCCTACATAGTTTTAGCATGTCATCACTAGATAACTGTGCAACAAGAATAACCACACATTCATCATCTACCATTGACCATGTAGCTACAGATATAGGCAGAGAAAACTGTGATACACTTGTTAAAAATCTGGGCCTGCCTGACCATCTATGTCAGATTATAAAAGTAAAAGCTTGTGTAAAAAAGGAATCAAAACTGCATGTATATAAAAGAGGCTACTCTCCATCAGCTTTGCAAGAGTTTCCCTTAAAATTAACACATGTAAGTTGGGAAGGAGTATATATAGAAACTAAAGTGAATAGCAAATTCTCCCATTTTATGTCAGAGTTTAAATTAAAATTTGAAGAAACATTCCCCAAAGCATTAATTCCTAGTGGAACACCCACCAACAATAAATGGATTACTAAAGGAATTAGAAAATGTGCTCAATCTTGTAAATACCTAAACTCCATTAAAAGGACAATAATGATCCAGTTTTTTGCACTACTACAAAAACTACAAAAGGATCTACAGGAAGGTACTCAACACTGCAAAAAAATCAGCCAATGATAGGTCCATAAATTTAGCCAATAATAAAAGTAAAGCTACATGGGTTGTAGTGAAACAAGAAACGGGAACTGTGAAGCAGAGAGGTACAAACACAAATCAAGAACAAGGAAAACTTAGAACGTAACCCAAAAGAATTAGCAAATTATGTAAATACCTACTTTAGCAGCATTGCAACGAAGTCACAGAAAATTTTTCCAAAAAGTGCTAATCAACCAGTACAGAAGCATATAGCAAACTCAATGGTATTGCTTCCAACTACTGAGGAGGAAGTATGCAATGTTGTAAGGCAATTAAAGAATAAAAACTCGGTAGGTTTAGATGAAATCCCAATGTGTGTGCTAAAAAAATGCATAAATGATATCAAAGTTCCACTAGCGGAAATCATAAATGAATCCTGCAAAACTGGTTGCTCCCCTAATTATCTGAAGCACGCCAAAATTTTACCAGCACGCCAAAATTTTACCAGTTCACAAGAAAGGTGACATAGAAAATGTTGAGAACTACAGACCAATAGCCCTATTGTCATGCTTTTCAAAAGTGATAGAAACAATAATGAAAAACAGGCTTATGAGCTATCTAAGTAAATTCAACCTTCTCTGGAATGACCAGCATGGTTTCAGGCCTGGTAGAGGTTCAGAATCTGCAATAGCACAATTCACAAAAACAGTTTAGAAGCACTAGATGAGAACAGCTATGTAACTGGCCATTTCCTAGACCTGTCTAAGGCCTTTGATACAGTTGACCACCAGAAGCTGTTGCATAAGTTAGAGGCACTAGGAATAAGGGGAGTGGTTTTCAAATGGTTTCGTTCGTATCTAGAAAACAGAGTACAGTTAGTAGAGATCACACATGTGTCCAGTGGATCAAAGTACATTGAGAAACATATATCTGATCCACAATATATCAATATTGGGGTCCCTCAAGGAAGTGTACTGGGCCCAGTATTGTCTCTGGTGTATATAAATGATTTCCCGCAACATATTAGCCATGGAGAGAAGATATTGTTTGCTGATGACAGCAACATAGTAATCACCAGTAAGACACCAACACAAATGCTAAGAAATTCTACTGAAGTGCTGAGGGATGTTCACAATTGGCCTCAGGAAAACAAGGTAACTCTCGACATAAAGAATTAAATAGAATATGCTTCAGAATGAACAGAAAACAGAGTCCCTTAAATGTAAAACTAGGTAACATCTCCATAGATGATGTACCTACAACAAAATTCTAGGGTTACACATTGACAGCCAAATGAAGTGGAATGAACATGCTATGAAACTCTCAGCAAAGATATCCACAACATGTTATGCACTTAGAGTCCTTGTATCCTCATGCAGTAATGAATGTTTGAGAACTGTCTACTTTAGTTATGTTCATTCAGTAATCAGTTATGGTATTATTTTCTGGGGAAACAGTGCTCAGAATATACAAACAGTGTTTAAAATGCAAAGGAGAGCAGTAAGAATTATAACTTAAAGCAGCAAGCCGGTCCACTGCAGAGAATTTTTCAAAATGTTAGAAATTCTAACTGTTCCTTGAGAATTTATATTGCAAATCACAGTGTACATCAAGAAAAACATAGAAAATTATAGCACAAATAGCAGTTATCATAACTATAGTGGAAGAACAAGTCACCGTCCTCAGCTAGATGGAAAGAAAAAACATAAGACTCAAAATAGCCTCTTGTCTGAAGGTGTAAAACTGTATAATAAACTGCCACAGAAAATAAAAGAAACAGATAACATGTACTGCTTTAGGAAAAATCTTAAATTGTTTTTGCAGGTACACTGCTTTTACACTGTAAGTGAATTCCTTAGTACAAAATGATTGTGAATAACTCTTATTTCACAATATTTAACTATATGTAATGTTTTGATAAGGATTGTAAATAACTTATATGCCACAATGTTTAGCTACTTGTAACAGCAAACTGTATAAATATATGAATATACACCAACTGACAACATCCATACATTTTAAAATGTCCACGGATGGCTAAGTCTGGCTACAAAAGAGTGAATGAGATTGCTTACAAAGAATGTGTGTGACGCATGCTGCAATTTTGCTTTCAGCTTATGGTAGTCTGTTAAAATTTATTAATAAGTGAAACTGTTGGCTAGAAAAAGCAGCATAAATTACTTCCAATTCATATAAGAGTGCGGTATTAAACAAATTATAAAAAAATGCTAATCACGAGATACATGAAAAGGTCCAGTGGAGGGATCAAAGAAGAAGGACAAACTGTCATTTACATGGGTCATTAGTGAATCAAATAATTACAACTTCTTACAGTACAACAAATAATTCATGTTCTCAGGTATAAAACCCAGAGACCTTGTTTATCCTTGTTAGACACTGAGAGAGCCTCTTCCTCATTCTCCCTCATTCTAAGTAATTTATGTGACCATGTATTGAAATTCAATCCATGTAAACATGAGCAAAGGGCAAGTAAAATGAAAATTTCAAGATTTAAAATGCTCTGAATTTATTTTCTGTGAGAAATGAGCACGGGACAAACATCTCTGCATGGTACTTCATTGATGTATTCATATTAATGACACTGATGGGTAAACCCAGTACTACAATGTAACTAGAATATTTTCAGACAGAATCTTTCACTCAGCAGCAGTTGTGCACTGTTTTGAAATTTGCTGGCATATTAAAACTGTGTGCTGAAGCATGATTCAAAGCCCAGTACAGCAGACTGGTTTAATCTGCCAGAAAGTATCAAGTAGAATACTAGTCTTATAGTAATGGTTCATGTGTCATTTTACATTCATTCTGCTGCTCATCACAAAAGGATTTCCTACTCTTATAAGATCTGCGCTAGTTTCCAGAAGCTAACCTTTACTGGCAAGATTACTCCACAAACCAGAACAGTATATTCTGTATAGGAAAGGAGAACATCCTGCATCGCATATGTGCTTGATTCAAAGATAATAGCAGTGCGTAACAGTCAGTGTAATTTCCCATCATATTTGTACTTTGGCAATGAGTAGATCTCTCATCTCTCAATAAAGTTGACAATGTAATCCCAAGAAGACACTCGTCTGACACTGTTTTACAGAGTAGACTTCTCAGATACTTTCAAGCAGATGAGACGCAGTATCAGCAGCATTGACTGTGACGAAAAGTGGCTCTTCAAAGCTCCAATACTAGTTCCAAGACAAGAGAATGTTCACTTCACCTTAGTACCTGGTCACCTACAAGTAACCACTCCACTAGGGGACTGATAACTCAATTTAACTTTACAAAGAACTCCCAATATGTCTGTAACACACTTGTCAACAGAGGTTTTCTGACAAACTATGCATGAGTTCTTCAGAGTGATTGGTCAGTATAATGCACATCCATAAATGTCCCGCTCATAGCAGTTCAGAAACATGCCTGTTTGCTGGGGATAAAAAACATAGAGAATGGACAAAGGGTGAATATGATAACGTGCTCTTCACAAATGAAGAGAGACCAGCTTGGTAGCTGTGGACTCCTAGTGTGAAGAGACATTTATACATTATATTGGTGAGTCCAGGGAGTTTCACACCTTTGTTGTGCCTGAAAACCATTGGCCACAAGAATGAATACATATCACTAGTCAGAGTTGGGGAAAATGATAAGTATGTAGCTGTCAGAGTTGTGATAGCAAAGCTTGTTTGAGATGGTACGGGGCTGTTTTTCCTTTTTTCTCTCGGTTAGTTTCTGTGTAAGTACTACAGACAATAGCATGACTCCTACATTGGTGGTGACTGTTTGGAATTAGATCTTTTCTGCATCAGCATGAAGATGATTGGTCTGTGTGTCAAAGAAAATATGGGAAATTCACAGAAATTTCTTGCATGAAGTTACCAAACCACTCTAGAATTAATTACACTGCCAGTTGTGTGGAAAACACTAAAAATGTGGTAGCAACTGTTCATTGTACTTCAAAAATAATAGAGTCAAACTTTGTCATCATTGTATTAGCATGCAGTGGAACACATTTAAGAGACTGCACACTGCAATGGCAATGCCCTACTTGAATAACAGCTTCGAAATGGATAGTTCATATATCTAAAGTCTTTTCACCACATACAAGTAAAGAACTACTAGCAAGTGCTCTGATTCTTACATTTTCAGGCAAATTTCATTATGTAAAAATATGAAGATATAATATGTTTTTAAGTACTTACCATATTAAGTTCATTGTAAGTGAACTGTGTAACACCATCCTTTGGAGAACTAATTTCTGAGAGCAAACCATGACTTTCATAGCTGTATTTTTCACTTTGTACACCCCACTGCCAGCTGTCAACCCTGTTGAATCTGTAAAATTAAACACATGAAATAAATCTACTGTACCTAAAATTGTTTTGACAAAACTGCTAATGTAAATTTGAGCAAATGGACTCACCCATGCCATGTCACTGGTGTACACACAATCTAGGGAAACACAGTCACTTGTGAGTGAGCAGTCTAAGGTAACAGCGTCACTATGTTTTCGATACAGGAACAATGGAGTTGGATCAAGATTGAATGTGCCAGAGGTCATACAGCTCGACAGTGTCATCAAGGTCTTCAAGAGGCGTGCGAGGAATCGCCATTGCTGTATAGAGCAGTGGCATGTTGGATAAAAGCCTTCAACCAAGGTTGGCAAACTGTGGCAGACATGCATTGGGCAGGTTGTCATGATGTCTCTGAAGAAGACGTGCATGCTGTTGCCATGTTAGAGGACAGTGATCGACACCATATGATTCGTGAGCTCGCCCATGAAACTGGATTAGCGCAACCAACTGTGCTTTGCATCCTGATGGAATGCCTGGGCATGCGAAAAATTGCATCACGGTGGGTTCCACATGACTCGACAGAAACACTGAAACGGATGCGTTACGATGCTGCTCAGATGCACTTGGAGCGCTACGAGCATGAAGGAGAGGCTTTCTTATGCCGTATCGTAACACTGGATGAGACATGGGCCACATAGTATGAGCCAAAATTGAAATGCCAATCCAATGAATGGCATCATTATGGGTCGCCATGAAAGTCAAAAGTGTGTCAGAGACCCAGTATGGTGAAATTTATGGTGATTCTCATGTACAACTGTGATGGTGTTATCCTAATGCATTACGTTACTCCAAAGCAGACCGTCAATGCACAGAATTACTGTTCATTTTTGGAGCATCATTTGCAAGCAGCTTTGTGAAAAAAGGGGTGACACTTTCTGTGCAACCCACCCATCATTTTGCACGACAATGCATGGGTCCATACAGTGCGAGCTGTGGCTGCTCTGCTCGGTCGATGGGACTGGGAAGTACTGTAACATCCACCATACTCCTCGGAATCACGTTCTTTGATTCCGAAGATGAAGGAACCACTTCATGGCATTCGCTTCAGAACTGTTCCAGAGATTCGACAGGCAGTAGACCGCTCCATTCGCACCATCAACAGAAGAGGCTTTGCTAACGGTATACTATGCCTTCCACATCACTGGCAATGGGTTCTACACAACGCAGGTGACTACTTTGAAGGACAGTAACAGGTGCAAACATGTAACTCTTTTGTATTGGTTGTGAATAAATAGTTGCCACTATTTAAGTTCCAACCCTTGTATATTTTATTAGTTTTATGACAATTTATCAGTTTAAGTTGGCAAAAATTCCAAAGATGATAATATTAGTCAAAAGTATTTTATAAAAATTTTATTCTGAATGAAGATTCACAATTTTTAAATGACAGTGGAAGCACAAAACCAGTGAAAGCCATGTTATATAAAATGAATGTAAGTGAAGGAAAATGCGTGAAACTTCCTGGAACATTGAAACGTTAGACTGAGACTCAAACTCAGAACCTTTGCCTTTTGCGTGCAAGTGCTCCACCAACTGAGCTACTTGACCACGATTCATGACCCATCCTCACTCACAGCTTTATTTCTGCCACTACCTCATCTATTCTGCAGGAGAACTTCTGTTAAGCTTGGAAGGTAGGAGATGCACTGGGAAAAGTAAAGCTGTGAGGACGAGTCATGAGTCATGCTTGGGCAGCTCAGCTGGTAGAGTGCTTGCCTGTGAAAGATAAAGGTGCTGGGTCTCAGTCCCAGTCCAACACACAGTTTTAATCTGCCAGAAGTTTCATATCAGTACACACACACTGCAGAGTGAAAATTCATTCTAGAAAACACATGTTTTAAATATGTCAATGAGTAACACAGTGTCACACATTTATCTGGTATAAGGAGTAACAAAAGGAGTCCAGTAACAGTTGCAATTGAGTGTTAAAGTTGGATTATCTTGTAAGGAGTGCAACTTACAGCTAGCAGTTGTCAGAGGGTTAAAAAGAACAAGGTGATCTTCCTGTTGTGATCTTCCTGTTAGCAAACAGTCACAAGACAGCAACATCTGAATCTGTAAAGAACTCTTTCTAAAGAGAATATCAAGTAATCAGTTTTTTTAAACCAAGTGAAAATCTCAATGAGGTCATCTGTGATTTGGGCTCTCCAGGGAAAGATCTTAGTAAAGAATACCATGTCGTGATTACTTGAGGAAGGAGGAGGCAAGCACAGTTTAGACCATAAATTCAGCTTCTGATTAAAAAAATAACTATTATAATTAACATGTTAACATTTTCTGTGACCTTGTTAAGGCTTTCAGTTGCACGGATCATAAACTGTACAAGAGAGGGTCAGATTAGAATAAGAACTTCACTGTGGTGTCCCATAAGTTTCAGTGTTTGGCTCATTTCTGTTCTTAACCTACCACATCCATACTAGACAGAGCCAGGAGAATAATGGAATGGGCTTACAACTGGTTCACAGCAAACAGTTTAACCCTAATATTTAAGAATACACATTATTATGCAATTTCAAACAAGTGAAAATGCATTACTGGTACCAGAGGTAGGGATTAATGAGCAAACACTAGGTAAGACTCTATGTGTGAGGGCCCTAGATATCCTTATGGATAATAAGCTTTGATGGTGGCAGCATGTAGATTAGTTAACCAAACAGCTGATATTTGTCTCCTTTGCAGCTAGAAATCTCTCTCACTGTGTTAACCAACAGTTGAGTTTGCTAACATACACTGCATACTTTCACTTAATACTGTTCTATGGCATTATACTCTGGGCCAATGCATCTAATGACAAAAAACATTTATTCAACAGAAGTGTGCAGTGAGGACATTACATAAAGTTAAAATCTGAACATCTCACAAAACTTCCTTGGTTTCTAACACGTAAATGCCAATAAATTTACACTGAGGTAACAAAATTCTTGGGATTCCTCCTAATCCCATGTTGGGTGTCCTTTTGCCCAGCACAGAGCAGCATCTTGATGCAGCAGGAACTTGATAAGTAGTTGAAGCCCCCTGCAGAAATATAGAGCCACACTGCCTCTATAGCCATCCATAACTGCAAAAGAGTTGCTGGTGTAGGATTTTGTGCACAAACTGACCTCTCAAAAGTTCCACAAATGTTCGATGGGATTTGTGTTGAATGATCTGGGTGGTTAAGTCATTCACTCAAATTGTCAAGAGCATTCTTCAAACTAATTGCAAACAACTGGGGCCTGGAGATATGGTGCATTGTCATCCATAAAAATTCCATCATTCTTTGGAAACTTTAAGTCCACAAATGGCTGCAAAAGGTCTCCAAGTAGCCGAACATAACAATTTCAAGTCAATGAATGGTTCAGTTGGACCAGAGTACCCAGTCCATTCCATGTAAACACAGCCCACACCATTACGGAGCCACCACTAGCTTTCATAGTGTCTTGCTGACAAGTTGGGTTCATAGCTTTTTGGGGTCTGCGCCACACTCAAAACCCTACCATCAGATCTTACCAAACAAAATCAGGACTCATCTCATCAGGCCACAGTCTTCCAGTCATCTATAGTCCAAACAATATGGTTATGAGCTCAGGAGAGGTGTTATAGGCAAAGTCATGTTGTTAGCATACGCACTTGTGTCAGCCATCTGCTGCCACAGCCCATTAACGCCAAATCTCGTCACACTGTCGTAAAACAAATGTTTGTTGTATGTCACACACTGATTTCTGCAGTTATTTCATGCAGTGTTGCTTGTCTGTTAGCACTGAGAACTCCACACAAACACTGCTGCTCTTGGTCTTTAACTGAAGGCCATTGGCCACTGCATTGTTTGCGGTGAGAGGTAATGCTTGAAGTTTGGCATTCCCAGCACAGAATATTGAATTCCCTTACGATTTCCAAAATGGAATGTCCCATGTGTGTAGCTCCATGTTCGAAGTCTGTTAATTCATGTAATGTGGCCATAATCACTCAAGAACAAATTACAGATCCATCAATGCACTGCCCTTTCATTCCTTGCGTATATGATACTACTGCCATCTGTATATGTGCACATCACTATCCCACGAGTGTTGACACCTCATTGTATGCCCTAATGGTATTTTTGGTTAATGAGAAGAGTGAACAGCATAATTCACAAATGCAATACTATACCTAAAAATAATTTCCATGTGATTATGCGTCCCTGTCTAGGGTTCAAAATAAAGTTTTATATTTTAGTGCAAAAGTCTAGCAGAAAACAAAGCTGGAAATACCCGAAATTCAAACAGGAAGTAAAAGAGTACCTTATTAGACACTCCTCCAATAATTTATCAGAAAATCTATAACTGGAAATGTAAATTCTGGTTCACACTATTGTTTATATTAAACATATTTTTAAATTTTTCAGTACATACAGAGCCATAGTTATCTCTGAAATCAGTAGAGTTACGTAAAGCCTTAGTATGAACTAGTAGCTTAAAGAAGCAGATAAATAGTGGAAAAGCAGTGACACTGGATCCTTTCAAAGTAGCTGCCTTCTTGCTTTGTTTTTCAAAATAGCAATAATTAATCTATAGATAATTCCCATAATTTTCACTATGAGCAAATTAGCAGAAATAGCCTGCAGCACTTGTATCTACCTGTTAATGAGTAATATGACTTGTTCTACATAGGTATAGTTTCTGCTGTATGATGGGATCAACAGAATATGTATGTGAGGGGATGAAAAAGAATGATGATGTCAATACGTGTTATAATTTGAATTAAAAGAGAGTATCTTTCAGTGCTTTTTTAAAAATGAATCCTTGTTTAAATATGAGACCTGAAGCAGTAATTAGAATCAGTGATGCTATTTTCAATCAAAATCAAAATAAGCAGTATTATTTCTTATCACATAATTTCAGATAAATTCGATAAACATTATCAGTTTGTGTTTATTCATTTACTTTACGAATACATTTATGTGCATCAATTTGCATTGAGAGTTTTAAATTTATTGTTAAGGGTTATGAATTATTTAGGAATAAAGGAGATGACTCACCGACAAAGGCAGAACAGCTGCGTCATTGAGAGGCACAGAAACAAAAAGTAGCTTGTCTGTCTTTCAGAATGAACTCTCTTTTTTTAGCAGTAGGAAAAACATGCACACATACACATACACACTCACCCATGTGCACATACATGCCTGTCTCACTAGATTGTGCTTAGGTGACTACCCATTTGACTTACCACATTTTAGGGAGACAGGCGTATACATGTGATTGTGTGTGTGTGCATGTGGATGTTTTTTCTACAGCTAGAAAAAGGAAGTGCTGTACCTTTTGTTTGTGTGCCTATCGATTGCACAAATTTATAGTTTAAGAACTTATATTAGCATAATGGGTTTATCAGTGGATGGGAAGTTATAAGTAGTAATGTTATCACACTTCACAGTACCTATATTTCATAAAATACGAGCTATCTTTCATTCTTAAACCAATCTTACTGTCAACCCTAGCTTTTTCCCTAGTAATGTGATAAGCCTTTTTCCACTCTATAATGAGAGTTGTAAAACTCGTCAGTATTTGTCATTCCTGGAAGTCTGACAATATGTTTACATTCAAAGTTCCTCACAAGCTTTCACAGATGTTAAATAGTTTACATTAGATAGTCTGACTTCTTAACTGAGAGCAAGGTTTAAAATTTGGCTATCATAAACTTGAATGTATGTGAAGTTATAATCCTCTTGTTGAACACAGTTGCTGCCATTATGTAAAATGCATAATAATTTGGTGATATGACACAATCCATTGTAAGCAAATCACAATAGTGAACATATTGGCAGCGTTGAGAATACTGAAAAAATGTGCTTAAGTATAAAAAAAATATTAAAATGTTGTTCTTACCTGTCATAAGAAACATTTACGGGTTGTCCTCCAGTTGCTGGAACCCATGACTGAGGCAAGCCAGCCTGATCAAATGATATTGTAAGGAGAGGCTGTCTTTCACGGTCATAAAATGTCTCCTGTCCAGTTACTTGGTTAAATTCAATACCAAGAACTCTTGAACTGTTCACCTATAATCAATAATGGTATATGTGAACTGTCTTTTTTGTTATTCAAACATAATATCTATATTATGAGATTTTCAAAAAAATCTCTCAAAACATTTTTGACAGAAAATTACTACTCAGCATAAATAATTCTATGTGCACTACAGTCTAAGAAAAATTGCAAAGCATTACTAATACAGTAAGGGACACCTAACTTTACACACACACACACACACACACACACACACACACACACACACACACACACACACACACACACACGTATAAATGATATAAATAAAATTGTAAAGTAACATGATATAGACATAGAATAACTACACTAATATATAAAGACAAGATGTTGCTTAACATTGCTTCAAAAATTCTTGACCACTTTACCTCAAATTTTTATACAACGCTTTAATAAACATTCAGATGGACATACACTATATATATATTTAATGTACATATAGAGGGTGTTCATTTTAACTGAAGACATTGAAATATTTCAAAAAGTATACGTCGAATCAAAAATGTTTTAATTCCAATCTGTTTGTCTCTGAGGAGGACATCCAAAGAAGATACCACAATCGGCCCACCACCCTATCCCTTGCGTGAATGGCAGGAGGCAACTTCGAAATCTTCAATGGGAACCCCTGTTTTTTATTGCAGATTATGACTACAGCAAAATCTACATGGATTTTATCTGCAGCATTTTCTTTGTTTCACCACAGATGGTGCTATAATTGGGGGAACAGAAATGGGTACACAATCGTAATCTGTGATATGCTATTCAGTGGCCCTCGAATGTCCAATGGCACGTGGGACCCCACCTCCATGCTATGAGACATGACAGGCCAGTATTTCATAAATTCTGATTGGAAATCCCATTTGCAGTGTTGCATTCCTCTGATGTTTTGAACAGGGGTCTACTCAACATGCCACTGTAGCCATGTAACGAACTATGACATATCATAACAGGCAGTACACTGAGACTGGAAGCTCATGTATCATGCTGACTTAGAACAGATAGCAGCTACAAACATTATAATGCTTTTGCACTGTTTATTGCCTGCACACCTACCTATCATTTGGAGAACAAGTGGATGATGAATGTTGCAACCACAGAAGAAAAAACTGAAATTATCCTGATTTACAGAGAATGTAGGAGAAATGTTGAGGCTGCTCTTGCCTTGTATGCCTAGTGTTTTGCAGAAAAAGCTCTCTCTCATTTGTTCTTTTACAAACACCTTAATGTCTGAAGGCAGTGTACACACCGGCGAAAGAAAATGAAGTAAATGTGTTGAACTTCATGGCTACAATTTCCATAACTAGGTAGTGTTTTGTGAATGAGCAAACCAACAAATGCAAAAGGCCCCCATGTTCTCTGCCAAGATGTTCTGGATTAATTAACGTATGTTGTGGATCATAGGGAACAAACTCATTGGTCCATATTTTATTGACAGCACATTGAACGGATGCCATTATCGAATATTTTTGGAACAGGGACTAAGGTACGACTGCAGGATGTTGCCCTGGATGTTTGACAACATATGTGGTTTCAGCACGACAGTTGCCCAGAGCATTACATTAGACCACGTGTACACTGGCAGAGTTAGCCCTATTAATTAATAACTAAATAAATCTGTGCTACAAAAATGTGTGGTTTCATTTTCTTTCTTGTAGTCTGAGTTAACTATGAAAATAAAAATTGCTTACACAACAATGTGCTGTTCTGTTTTCTTCCCAGCAGAAAATGGAAAAGTTGTATTTACAACTTATCAGTGTATGTTTAGAATACTGCTACAGAATATAAATCGTCCAAAACTGTCACTGAAGCTACTATCCTCACAGATCCAGCACCTGAAGAGGTCTCTCTCATACCCCATATACCAGTGATCCCAAATTAGTTACTCATTCATTCTAAGCAAGTTTTCATTGGCAATAACAATAAACAAGTTTCAGGGTCAGAAAGAGAGAGAGGGGGGGGGGGAGGGGAAGAGGAGGTGGATAAAAAGGTGGGAGGAAATGGACATTTGGACAGAGAGAGGGGAAAGAAGGAGAGGGACAGATGGAGGGGGGACGAGGAGATGGAGAAGAGGGGAGGAGGTGATGGATGGACAGTGGGGGGGGGGGGGGGGGGGAGGAGGAGATAGATGGAGAGGAGAGGCAGGAAGGAGGGGGGAAAGATGAGATGGATAGAGACACAGGAGATGGAGATTAGGACATACATCCAATTCCCATACATATTTAGCAATTGTGAAGCATTGACACATTCAGTAGTTATTGTTTACAATCAAGATTTGCTCAATAACTGTTAGTGAACAATATATATTTAACAAAAGGGATAGCTCTTGTATAGGTTTGCAGATTTGCACTACTCCCAGCAATAATTTTGTTAAGCTGTGTTTACTTTTTGAGCTTTCCATGCAAGTGAAGAAGTAGCACACCACTTATTTCTTTTGAAATGCCCAGGCTCTATGCACCGAATGCAGCTAAGCCACATGAAAATAAGTTGTAAGCAACTTGGGTTGCAGTGCGCTTTCAAACACAGACATGGGTTACCCACATGAGCCACCTGGGAATGGAGGGAGGGGAGGAGGGGGGGCAGGAGGGGGCAAGACTGGGAGCAAGGTGAGCAGCTTTTTCCTCGACACGTAGACGAGACAACACTTCCTCATCACACTGCAATGACTGGACCTGCAAAGGCAAGCTACAAAATCACATCAAGACACTGGTGGCTCCTACCATGGTATGACTGATGAAGCTGTTTATGCCTACAATGTGTGACAGCAACACTCTTTGTTCAATCAATAGCAACTGACAATGGCAACACCAGCAGCTCTGACTGAGGTTTTGGTAGGTCGTCCTTGGTCATAAGGTGAATGCTGGAGCTGTTCCCTTTATACCTCTCCAAACAAATTACTAATTAGGAGATATGAAATAAAGCATCCCTTTACCACAACAAACAAATAAAGTGCCAAAACAGTATAACATAGCTAGTACCCTAGCCAGTTCACCTTTACTGAAGTAACTATTACGTGTTCATTGTGTTTATTATTTTAGCATGTGCTATAGAGAATTCTGAGGCAGCAAATGACTACGTGTAATAATGAATCAGGTAATTTCCCTGTTCTCTGATCCCATGAATTTATGTAAGTTTGGAGAAAAGTTAGAAATCAAGAGGCTAGGTAGGTCGACTCCTACTTTAACATCAATTCAGTAGAAAATTTATCTCTGCAGTGAACAGCAAGCATGAATGTCTGTGTGGCTGTGATTTGGAAAACACTGTATTTTATTTCCCTTCTTTATTACTTGGAGAACAGCTTTTGTCGACAGTCAACACCCCCATGACAAAATTAGGAAACAATGAGCTTTCTTTGGGCCACATGAATAATGTTTCAAATCTGAAAAGTTTAGTCAACATAAATATAGCTACCCAATTAGAATGCAGGTACAGAAATATGTGGCATTACACCACCAAAAGGATACCAATAATAGGTACATACTAAATCTAATTATTAACTTTACTCATTTCTGTAATGCATTGGAACTTGTCCTCCGCTGACATGATGAGACTGAAATGACCTCCAATTCCTGGCATTTTTCATACATTAATTACACTCAGTATTAAAAATCACATTTAGAAAAAGCAACAGCTTTCATAGGCACCTCTAAAATTGTCCAGAATGAATTCTCCCAATGCACACTTCAAGTTAGCAAAGAGGAAAGTAGGAAGTAAATTAAAGAAGCAGAGTTTTTGGCTGTAATGGCTGACAAAACCAGTGATGCTGACAAAACCAGTGATGCAGCCTGTGTTTTCCAGATGGTTTTAGTGAATAGGTACATCATTAATGGAAGACCAGTTGAAAGATTTACAGAAGCCATAGCAACAGAAAAGCATAGTGCTCAGTCTTTGGCAACGTACATCAGGGAACAGACAAATCACAATTAGAAGAACTGTCTACACAAACTAATACACAAACATCTGATGGTGCAGCAATCATGAGTGGTTTGCTCCCAGGGTGCAGGCTCTTGTTACAGAAAAGTTTTACGATGTTGCTTCATGCATTCATTATTATGCCCACCAGTTGAATCTAATTATGCTTAAAGCCACTTTCATTAATAAAAACATATAAATATTTTTCACCAAACTTCTGGGAGTTTGCAGCTCCTTTTCAGCATTTCCACAAAGAACATCAATTCTTCACAAAGTAGTACGAAAAGAGCTGCCATGTTCAGTGCTTACTTGTTGTAATTAACAGTCAAAGATTATCAATACTGTTTTTGAATATAGGGATGATATTATGAAGTGCATGAATAATATAGCCAATGGGGAAAAAATGTGTCATAAAAATATCATGTGACAAGCCTGCAGTTTAGTAATGATTTTGAAGGATGAATGGTTCATGTTTTTGCTCTTGATTTTTAATAAAATTATGATTCATGTTGATATTTATATATACAGCTATAGAAGATGGATACTCACCCACATTATGCACAACATCAGCTGACAGGTTTCAAGCATAAAATTACAAATATTAGGGAAGGTGTGATTGAAAACTCAACAGATTTAGGTAAATATCATAAAAGGAGGAGAACTAAAGGTCTAGGAATGATGAGTGATCTACTGCAGGACGCAAAAGAAATATGTTATTATGTAAGTTATGAGGTGAAATAAAGATTCAAATTCAGTTGACACTTAGTTGCAGCCTCTCTCTTTCTCCCAAAGAAATTTTCCACTTACTCTTCCTGTTTTCAGAAACTTCTTTCAAAGCTGCTATTGAATGTCTTTCTGTTTTGGAGGCAAAGAAATTTCAAACAGAACTCTCTGTTATTTATGGAAGAGAGGAGTACACAAGTACATATGGAGCTTGTCAGATTACATAATGGATAATAACTTTGTGACACATGGAGCAAATCTTTGAAACTCACGCAAGTGATAATTACAATTACAATGACATCAGATGCAGAACATTCCTGAAATGTGTAAATATTTCTGAAATGCGTCAAAACCTTCATATGGAATACTACGGACCAAGAAAGGCAAACAGCACTTGCAATGTTCTCTACTGAATGGCACCTTGCTTAACCCTCCCATTACCAAGCTTTTCCACACCTCTATTTTACCAAGGGGGTATTTGTACTATCCCAAAAGAGTTTTGTGTTTTATTGTAATATTTGTTCTCAGATTTCGTTATTTCCATTGAATGGGTTTATTTAGTATTGAAAAAAAGCTTTTCAGGTTATTAGAAGTATTTAATCAGATCACAGATACAAAGTAAAAAAATTTTTTTTTCTTTCACTAAATTCAGTACTCAACGAACAGATAATTAGTAATCTATGTACCTCAACAGTCACTGCAATAAAATAACACAAGACTTTTTTCAACTTTTCAGTCAAGTACATTTTTGCACTGCATGCACATCACAGTAATAGTTTCTTCTCTGTGTATATTACAAACAGGTTTCTTGCACGTTACACAACAGAATCTTGTTTTCTGATCTTCATTTCTCTTGCAATCTTGACATCGTTGTGGCATTGGTAACTAGGAACACTGGGTCTGGATCACTGCTGTAGGAATTGCAATACCACAAGCTTTCAGTGCATCTTGTACATCTTTATGAAGACCGTTGATATTTTTGGCTCTTTCTTCCCAGTTGCCTTTGCTGAGTCCAAATGCCAGTTCAGCGTGAAGAGATTACGTTGGCTTCAGTTATTCTTCTGCCATTCAGGAAATCTTTGAGTGTACAGAATATATGCGTTCAGTGCTGCAATATCTATCATTTCCATGAAGATTCTTAGTGACCACTGCCTCATTCCTCTAACACAACTGTATTCTCTTGTCATTTTGTCCCCATTATCTACAGCACCTTTCGTTTTGTTGTAGTGCAGTATGATTTCGGGTTTGTGTTCACTTTCTTCACCACTCACTTGTCTCTCATTATGCTGAGTAGAGAGTAGTATTACTGCCTTTCCCTTCTTTGGAACATGGGGAACTAGGTTCAAGTTATTTGTGAAACCAAACATTGAAGAGTGAACTTTGCTCTTTCTGTTTGGCAAGAATTCATTTGGAATATCTTTCTTATTGGAACGCAAGGTACCAACCAATGTCGTGTTTTGTTTTAGTAGTTCAGCAGCCAATGGTTCACCATTCCTGTGTAAATTTGGACCCGTAATAAGTAAGATGTCTTCACATCAGCACAAACTCAAATTTTAATGCCATACTAGCCAGGCTTTCTCTTCATATAAACCCTAAAAGGGCAGTTTCCTCGATACGTTGCTAATCGTTCATCAATAGTCACATATACATAAAGGTAGAAGTTCTTGCACAAGTTAGATTGAAATTTGTCAAACCCTACCCTGTTGGCTTGTAGCTTGTCCTTGATTTCTTCAATTCTTTGTACTCTTGTGTCTCTGTTGTCAAATCGCAAGAATTTCAGTATAGACAAAATCTGGTTTCTTGACATGGTGGCAGAAATGAATGGTTGCCGAAAGCCAACATTACCTCCCCACACATCGGAAGCACTTGTGCGATGTCCATGAGTTTGACCACCTCCTATTAGAGTTGCTAATACAGCGCACACTTCAGCTGCATTTATATCTCTCCATGTCGTTTTGTCCAAAGAATGAGCTGCATTCCACAAAGAAATTACTCGTTAGGCTTCCCTGTTCATTTCTTCTACAATGATGCTCACGATTTCCAGTGAGATAAATAATAAAAATGACTCTGTTATTGTTTTGATTGTTTTTCCATCATTCACTGGGCCAGGTGTTAATTTCAAAATGTTACAACATTGACTCTGCCCAACTTTTGGTGGTTCAGTAGAAAATTGTAGTCCACTTCTAGAAACAAACAAATCTCCAGTGTCTTTGTCTTTGTCTTCTTCTTCATCTTCTTTTCATCATCCTCTTCTTCTTCTTCTACTTGTTCACACCACACCATACAGGCATGAAGTGCATCTACACTATGTAATTTTACTACATATTTTCATTCATTAAAGATTCTAATTTTGGACAAAGATGGGAAATGAAACAGGTCATGGCCTAGTCAAAGGAACCACCCTTGCATTTACCTAAAGAATATCAACATGTCTAGCTGAAGGATATATTGTGGAGAAAAGTCTGAAATTTGTATTTACCCAGCAGTGGATACTAAATGATTGATGACGATGATCAAGATTGTAATAAGAGGTGTGTTTTGTCACCAGACAGTAGATCTGATATGAAAGTTATTGCACTTACATAAACATTGTTAAGGAAATTCATGGGTGGCACAAAAACAGCAATTCAAGAAAACAACTGGTGGTCAGGGTTCACAGCTGTTAGAATTTTTTAAAGGACATAATATTTGCCATTAACTGTAGAGGTCATTATTTCACAACTGCAGGTTTGGCATGTGAGGCATTTTCCAATGGTACTGCAAATGACTTTGCTTCAGTGCATCAACCTTTAAAATCCTTCAACACATAGACATGTCACTGTCATTGGCCTTAGTTCATAAGTAAACAGTATGTTAGAACATTCATTGGTAGCAATTTACATAAATGATGTGAACATTGTGAAAAGGCTTATTTTTGAGAAATTACATGAATACATGTCGGAAGATTTTAGAGTCTGACATTTGCTGAAGCAAAATCTTCTGCAGTACCACTTAAAAATGTCCCAGATGCTGAAATTGCTATTGTGAAATAAATAATGTCTATAGTCAATGCCAAATATGATATGCTTTAAAGAATTCAAGAGGATACAACCAGTAATTGTGTGGAGGAAGAATTCGTAAGTAGATAGTTACATGAAGAGTATACACTAAATAAATGTTTAGTTTAAAAAATGTGACTGGATGTTTTTGTTTTGCCATTTAATCATGGAGCTTATCCAGGGCGAAGCACTGCAAAAGAATTTCCAAGGTTGGAGATGTAATTCATTTGTTCATAGTTACATAAGCTATTTTATAACACTCTTCACTCCTCATTGCAAAATAAATGGTCCATAAGCCTAACATTGAAAAAAGTGTGTAAAACAAAGCTAATTAAATACATCAGCCATATTTCTTACCCATAGCTCCTGCAACAGTGTCTGATGAGGAGCACTAACATCACCAACTAAGCTGTAGCTCCAAGCCATGCTGTTAGTGAGACCATCACCAAGTGACAATGTCTGTCTACTCCATAGTGGTAGCATTTCTGCCTCAGTTGGTAGAGATAATTCAAGGAGTGGATGTCTTGCAAGAGCACAGCTCTCCATCCAACCACCCCAGGCCCAACGAACAATAAACGATCCATTGCGGAAGCTTACAGCTTCGCTGGTTGAAACTCCTGGAACAAATAAGAGGCTGTAATTAAAATGATGTCCATGGCAATAATAGCAGTAATAATAATAAAAAGTAAAACAAACTCTTTTAATCTGTGTTCTTTGGGTTCTCTCAAGATTTCTATTTCAAATACACTGTTGGTAGCACTATGTATTCTCAGCTGTAGCAAAGTACATTTTGGTTACTGGGAGCATTTAAATAACATTAGACACAGGATGATTAAAATTATGAATACATATATATTATACAGCACAGAACTATTGCCATCATTAATCATCCTACAAAAAACTATGAATGTGCCTATCTCAAGATATACAAAGTGGGGCGCAATTCATTTTGGCAGAATGCAAGATTGTTTTGTTGGCTGTATAATGAAACAATAAAACATAGTAATAGTAATAATAATATAATAATACATACTTACTGGAAAAAGACAAACTCTTTTAATTTGTGTGCTTGTCTGTTTGAGGTCTTTGCCTTTGGAAACCAATTTGGTTCCAGTACAAAGCTTGTGGTAGCACTGCACTGAAAGCTGTCACAGTCAGTAACATGGTGGATATTGTGCTGTTTTTGTGCAACGTGCAAAGAAGTCAATGTTTTTAATGAAGTGCTAATTGAAGACTTAACTATGCATTATGCCAGTTGAAGGTGGGCAAAAGCTCAAAAATGTATTGGGATAAATAAAAATATGTAAAAAGTTGGCTGGTTGCTTTGTTTCTTTAAACTAATATAAACCCAGCAATGGAATTCAACAACTAGCAAAATGGATAAAATTTATAACAAAATATTTTTCTAAGTAGCACCCCATTTCCTTTTATCAAGTGCAAATATACTGTGAAACTCTCTTGTTTGAACTACTGTGTTTAGGTATTTATTGATCGTAGTACATCATTTGGGATATATAAACATATTTTCAAAGAATCTATGATTCTCACACAAAGTGTGTGTTTCATTGTGCTGCCAGACCTGTATGAAAGAATGTGGTATCTGTTTTATAGTAAGCATCTTGAGGAGTGGGAACACATGTTCATGCAATCAGTACAAAATCAACACTATGCTCAGTCATATTAATAAAGAACATCGGAATACAGTACCTCAATGAACTGTAACAATAAATCCAAAAACTGTTCAGACTGATGTAACTTGTTTTAAAAGTAAATCTTAATATTATAAATAAAAAAAACGTGGAGGTACATGTAAAAAGATGATAGTTGTTTTGTTAGAACCCTTGTCAACAGGCCAGTGCAAATATTTGCTGATTAGTGGAAAGCAGGTTACATGGAACATAGAGCCTACTGTCACGACACTCACTTTTATGTTGAGCGCTTTCTCCAAAAGCATATATTTATTTGAGGTGACATGAGAAAAGTTATCTTTCAGTTGTACATTATATTTCATAATCATAATCAATGGAGTTCGAGAGCCTAGATGTATAGCACTGGGCAATTTGTTTTTTCTTTCATTACATTTTTTCCCTACTGATCAACAAGACCAAGATTTTATAATATGTCAAAGAAAAACACAAAGAAGTAACACAATGGAGAAACAAAATACACAGTGCTGCTACCCATCCAGTGATATCACAGGTCGCTGACCAATTACAGCTCTTTAACCTACCTCTTGAATTCTATTTACCTTGGAAGAAAAAATGATAAAAATAACATAGAAACAAATAAGAGATGAATATGAAACTTCCTGGCAGATTAAAACTGTGTGCCCGACTGAGACTCGAACTCGGGACCTTTGCCTTTCGTGGGCAAGTGCTCTACCATCTGAGCTACCAAAGCACGACTCACGCCCGGTACTCACAGCTTTACTTCTGCCAGTATCTCGTCTCCTACCTTCCAAACTTTACAGAAGCTCTCCTGCGAACAGAAGTAAAGCTGTGAGTACCGGGCGTGAGTCGTGCTTTGGTAGCTCAGATGGTACAGCACTCGCCCGCGAAAGGCAAAGGTCCCGAGTTCGAGTCTCAGTCAGGCACACAGTTTTAATCTGCCAGGAAGTTTCATATCAGCACACACTCCACTGCAGAGTGAATATCTCATTCTGAAGAGATGAATATTAACGCTATTTACCACAGCGTTTTTATCTCTTAGCAATCCAAAACAAAACAAGTGTAAATTCCCAAATATCATGTAGCGCTAAGTAATATGCATATATTACTGTAATACACATACATAACATATTTACAGAACTTAAAGCTTTTCTATGCAAAGAAAGATACCTTCAAGTACTGTTAGCCGTTTTGCTCCTCTGTCTTCCATTCTCAAAGTGACAGAATGCTGTGGCTGAACTAAATCTCCAGCAGATAAAGACTGCATTAGAGATGAGATCTCTACAGTTAGTCCATCTTCTGGTGTAAGTCTAGATGCCAAATTAACGGTTTCTCCTGTAGGTAGTATAACATCAGTAAGCCGACCATTTGATTCATAGTGATACATATACGTTTCACCACCCTGTAAAGGATATTCATAAATAACCATAAGCAACAGGAAATAACATACAGACATAAAATGTTGCTTGTCTATACAAAAGCAACAACTCTGATTAATAGTGGCATTTGAATAAATAGATAGACATGAGAGGTACTAATATATAGCTAACATAAAGCTTGAATAAATTCACAGATCAGTTATTTTTATGCAGATTGTTGAATTCATCACAGGACAGATGATAACTTAATGTGATAAGCTAAAGAGTAGATATTTTTCTGTTCGGGCGTAGCTGCGCAACACGACTAATACACAGTTTACAAAAGCAGGAAATAAGTACTATGTACATCAAGACTTGATAGTGAGAACTGATAGATTTAAAAACCATTTCACATTACTATCAATAAAGAGAAGCTAAGACAAACTTAGAGTTAAAGAAAGAAATTCAAGGCTTCTGATGACTAACGAGCAGTACACATGGAAAGAGAATGCATATGCTTGAGTTTCTTTATTTGGCAAAAGACAGGAAAAGCTACGAAGAAATGAGAATGTTTAGAAATCAGAAAGGAAAAAAAACTGGGAGGTGGGGGAAGTGGCAGATGCTGATATGGTCTAATTATGTGGAATACATGTGGGCAAGAACTTAAGCTGGAATATGTGTATTGACTTCCTGTGAAATATATTAAATGGTTTGGTGTTTGTGATGCAAATAATAGCAAGTTCTACTGGCATAAATGCAGAGAAACTATCATATCATAGTTCTTTTGAATCTGGCATTAAGTGTGGTAAGGGTTTCTAGGCTAGGGAAAGATAATTGTCAACAATATTATGAAAAGGAAAGTTGCTACTCACGTAATAGCAGAGGTGCTGAGTTGCAGATAGGCAAATAAAGCTTTCGGCCATTAACGCCTTTGTCAACAATAGATGACAGACAGACAGACAGACAGACAGACACACACACACACACACACACACACTCTCTCTCTCTCTCTCTCTCTCTCTCTCTCTCTCTCTCTCTCTCTCTCTCTCATGCAAATGCAACTCACGCACACGACTTTTTGTTGTGCCTATCTGTGACTCAGCATCTCTGCTATATGGTGAGTAGCAACTTTCCTTTTCATAATATCCCTTAACTCGTGAGGTGACTTATCTGTAACATATACCACGAGGTGGGGTCTCTGGGACCCCTATGCAACTTTCCTTTACATAATATCCCTTAACTCACGAGGTGACTTTTCTGTAACGTATACCACAAGGTGGGGTCTCTGGGACCCCCATGTTTTAACCGAGATTTAGGGCAAAAATCATCTGAAATTTTTAAATTATGCTATATAATATTTATTTTTACAATGATTTAAGTGTTGTATAAATGCTTCTAGTTTATTTTATTGCACTAAACAAAGCCTCCAGCATTTTACTATTTATTACACAAAAGTATATAATTTTGTGTGGTTCTTTTGAATAGTACACATATATAGACTGTTAGAGTACTGAATTTTACATTCTGAAAAATTATACAATCTCTCTAGTAAATATGTTTCCTAATAAAACTAAATTACAGGGTTTAAATTTGTGCATAAAAATTCCGCCTGATAGATACAAAGAGTGTCTGTCAAATTGACATTCATTGCTGGAAACTACATTTTTCTTATCACCACTCAGAATACATTCGATTTTAACAGACACTTTAAGTATTTTATTGGAAAAAAAAACCCAGACAGATCCCCATTACAACTTTGCTGAAGTTCTTCCTCCGAATGATACTCTTGTTCGATAGCAGAATTGTGATCACTGGCTAATGTAAAATCATCATCTTTTTAGTTTATTTCTTGATCTATGTCATTGACACCTTCCTCCATAGACCAACTAACAATTTCATCAAACTCGGGAAAGTTAAAAATAACACATTTGTGCCAACACATTTTGAACTATACAGTACCATACTGAAGAAAACAGGTACGAAGCTCACGAGGTGCGGTTTAGGAGACTCCTACACCTATCAATAACATGTGACAGCAATTAACACAGAAGACAATAATGCGGCCTACAGCAAAACATCATAGGCTTGGCAATTTAAGGAGGGCAGAGGGAGTATAGAAGCATTCCACCACAATTGGCCTTGGAGAGCAAGTTCGAAAATTTTTGCGCGGTCTGAGAGACCAAAACCTGTGAGTTAAGGGATGTTGTTACATTCCATCCTGGATTTTCCATTGTTTGAAGATGATTGTTAGATACATGTGCACAGTACAGCAAAAAGAAACTTGTTGTTCATTAGTTTGTAAATTACAAATCCTAACTGTTCTCTCCCTATAAATTTATAAAATTATAATCTTCTTACACAGCAGACAAAAAATGTTTGAGGAGAATCATTTTAACTGTACTTGCAGAATGAGAAATAAAAAGAATTCTTCCCACACACAAACTGAAATTATATGCACAGCTTCTACAGTACATGAGGATGGCAATCTATAATAAATTTATAGGCCAAAACATACTTAATATGGAGCCAGATCCATAAAAAGAAGGCTGCAGAAGATGTTTGTGGGGGAAATGTTACTACTTAGTACACAAATGCATGGAGAATTAACTGATATTTTGAGCTAAGTGTAATTTTATTTTAGATTGTTTTCTATAATAAAGCTATATTATTATTATGATTATTATTATTATTATTAGGGTTTTGTTATAAGCATCAATTCTCTGTTTGCAGTGAAATTTTGCAACAAATGTTTGATATGTCTCCAGTACCTGAATCAAATGATTTACATTAATAATGTTACAAGACTAATAAATCACAATTCACAAAATGACCTCCATCCATGTAAAAGTTTTTCTGTTTGTCTTTAGTGTGGTGATTTACCATAATGTTACTTTCATTCTGAGCTCCTACTGGCAAAGGTATAAATGCTTAATTTTTTTTTCTTGTAGATACCAACCCAGAATTAGACATTGCAGCAACTCCCATCAACAATGAGGTCATTAGAGACAGAGCACAAGCTCAGATTGGGGAAGGATATTGGCCGTGCCCTTTCAAAGGAACCATCCTGGCATTTGCCTGAAACGATTTAGGGAATCACGGAAAACCTATATCAGGATGGCACAAGACGGGTCTGAACCGTCATCCTCCCGAATGCAAGTCCACTGAGCTAACCACTGCGCCACCTCGCTCGGTTACTTTATGCAGTATAACACTATTGGGTATTCTTATACTATGATAGTTTCAACATAACCTGTCTAGTTTAAGGTCTAGTTTAAGTTATCACCTGACAAGATACTTACACCGCCACCTCTAGAATCTGACCGACTTGTAAGCAGGCCTGTTGTGCTGTCATATTCAAGATCAATTTCCGTTTTTCCTTTCTCTAGGAATTTCACCAAGAAACCTACTCCAGAAATCTTAAGATCTGATTTGTGATCCTGGGTGTTTTCAATAGTACTGACCTGCAACAAATTTGTTAGTCCATGACATTTATTTAACTTATCATTATCCTTACATTTTAGAAAATTTTGAAAATACTGAAAACATTAAATTTACATTTTATTTGTCATACAGGTGTATGTGTACTCTCTTAATTATGAAGAAGGATTCATCTGTAAGCTTCACAACATTTTCAAAAATGTTGTTGTGCCTACTGAAGCCTTACCTCAGCTGTATAGTGAGGTGTTACCTTAATGCCTAATTTAAACATAACAAAAGAGCTTTTTTCAGCTTTCAGTCTAATTCCATAATATTAAACAGTTTTCTTTGTTCCCTTTTTTAAACTCGTTATGGAAGAATGTCTGAAGTGTGAAAGCTGCCAAGAATTCTTCCGGGTTGTATGGCTGTGGTCCATGGAACTCTTCTATCCCTGACGTTTCATCCAAAGTTACATTGGACATCTTCGAAGGTGCTCCTGGTTGTGCTTAGTCTTGCCGACAAGTCTTGTCGGCAAGACTCAGCACAACCAGGATCACCTCAGAAGATGTCCAATGTAGCTTTGGGCAAAACGTCTGGGATAGAAGAGTTTCATGGGCCACGACCATACAACGCAGAAGAATTATCAGCAGCTGAAACATCTGGTCGTGAAAGCCTTCATTGTATGACAAGTGTGAAAGATTGGATTTCAGATGATGTGAGGTCTCACCATCAACCTGCCATGATTGGTAAAGTTCTGGCAGCTTGTAAGCAGCTGCTTGAATATGACTTAAACAAAGAATTAATTTCTATTATTATAGGTTATCCGTCTTGAGCTGACTGTGATCTAATTAAAAAGAATTACACCAAACATATTTCACTTTTATTTATAAAGCATCTTCCGCAGTTACTGGTGTTTCTTTATGTATTCTGCTCCTTCCCTCCTTACTAGCTGTGGTTGGTGTCAAAAGACTTCATTTCACATCTACACTTGGCAGTTTTTGACATTCTGCAGTATTTCCTGCACTGCACTATTTACAATTCACTTTCTTAAACTGTTCAAAGTGAATTTTAAGTAATGCAAAGCAGGAAATACTGCAGAATGCCAAAAACTGCTAAGTGCAGAAGTGAAATGAAGCCTTTCAACACCAAATGCTGCTAACAAGGAGAGAAGAAGCAAAATCTATAAAGAAACACCAATAACCACGGAAGATGCTTTATAAATAAAAGCGAAACACGTCTGGTGTAATTCTTTTTAATTAGATTGCAGTCAGCTCAAGACAGATAACCTATAGTAACAGATGTTAACAGCTGCTGCAGAAGATGGTCACACAAACAAATGTATTAAAGAATTAATTGTTTAATACTGAACTCAAACCATTGTCATTACTTTTAAGACATGTAGAATTTCAATTAAAATTAGTGCTTACAGAATATAAAATATTTCTATCTGAGAGCACAAATTTAATATTTTATGCAGGGCATTTAATGAAGCTGTTTCACATTGTTAGACAGCATACTTTGCAATACTTACAACATTGCTATAGTCCCTGAGGAAAAGAATCTTGTTCCCAGAGCTGTCAGTAACAGTTGACAGTTTACCAAAACTTGTGTTCTTGCTGTAAAGAAATGAATAACGAGTCTTTCCAGATGTCAGGTCCTTTGTTGCAACATGTTGACCATAACGATTGAAAACATAGATTTCTTGAGTTGGTGGATATGGAATCCTGGAAACAAAAGAAACATATAACACATTCCCTTGTGGTAAATTAGTATTACTCAGCATGCCATTATATTATTATAAAAATATTAATGATAATGCAACTTTATAAGCTGTAAAAACTTATAAGCAATTAAATGAAATGAGTGGAATCAATGTGGATGAGAGCAGTGAGATGTAATTATATGACATTATATCAGTCAGATCCCATTCAGGAAAGCTCACCTATAATGTTCAGTTTCAATACATGTGAACTTGATATTATGTTCAACACACATGACAAATAATTTCTCCATATTTCTGTTACAGAAAGAGGCCACTATAGAGACTTCTATTTTAACAAAAAGATTTTTGTATTTATATAGTGCTCCGACAGACACAATACATCAATTTCCTTTTGACTCCGTATGTAATATAATCACACAATAAGTTTATTTTCAGTCTTCTAATTCAAACACATTTCTTTAGCGAGTGATATGTCTTTTAGCTTCACCTCTTTTAAACCACTCTGAATGGCTCCCCTTCTGCACCCATAATCACAGGAATTTTAACATTGGTGACAATGCCACTGTACCCTCTATTTTCAGTTGAAGTATCTTTCCCTTTCTTGTAAAGCTGTTAGCAATTTTTTTTGTATTTATGCCACCCAACAGCAACATTTGGCACAACACCAACGTGAGGCTTATCTGAAGTCACCAGCAGCCCAATCACATGATGGTTTTGTTCATTCAGCACTGATCATGCCACTACAAAACTTCAATAAACTTACATTTGTGGTTAATTTTCCTCTTGTTTTACATTTTCTTTAATAAAGATAGTTCAAGACATAACTTTAGAAGGACTGCTTGTGGCTTAACATATTCCTAATACAGCAGTAGGAGAATTTCAGTATATTTGTTACAAATTCAAAGTAAAAAAACATACCTGAACTCTCCATTTTCATTGTGAACTGGGAGATAATGTTCCAGTGCTAATATATGCAAACTGCCTTGATCAGCAACATTAAGCACACCATCTGGAGAAACAGTCAGAGCTGATATGGACGTAAACTGTGCATTTGAAGACAGCATTGTCTCTTTTGCATCATGATCACTATTGCCATCTTCAGGCATTCCACAAGGGCACATTCCTGGAGGAGCCATCACTGACGAACTTCCATTATTTATGCAATCACAGTTTTGTGTTCTGTGAACAAAATACAAGTAAGCAACTGATATATTTCACTTCTTAGCTGTCATTTACAAACAAAATGTTTTGTGTTACCTGTACGGCTTCTCTTGTTGCTTTCCAGCAAAATCAATTATCCGTCCAGCTGAATCAACTACACGTATTGCATTTACTTTTTTTGAATCACTCTCTGCAATGAATAAATCTCCAGTTGGACTGAATGCCAGGGCAAGAACTGAACCAAGAACAGTCTGTGTTGCCTTCAGACCATCTTCACTTTCAGTATCAATCTGTAAGAGAAAAATAACTCCAGTTTTAGCTAAAAAGAAACAAACTCAGGAGCCTGCAAAATCTACCCAGATATATGAAATGGGGCAGCACACATAAGTAACAATGTTTACTTTATGTACCAAAAAGAGTGTTCATTTCAGGAAAGTGAAAAAAATCCAAGAAGACAGAATGGTAGGCCAGTTCTTACCTTCATGAGCTTAATTTCCAGAACTATCAAGTTACAAGTAGAAAAAGCTATTTATATCTTTCATGACTGTTATTCCTTACTAAGGGATAAAAAGAGGGATACGCTTGGGAAAAAGGAACATGTTACCCAGACCCCAGGTTGATACAGACCCACCAGTTACACAAAATGTTTCCAAATGGGTGCCTTGTCAGGTGACTCCTGGATTGTAACAGCGACACACTGATGAAATGTAAGTCACTTCTGTGTGTACTGAACAAGTAGTTGATGTCTTCGTTACAAAGGCTATAGTCAGAGACAAAATCTAAGTCCTCTACTACCAACCAGAAATTAATAGAGCGAGTATGGAATGCCACGATTTCACATCATCCAAATCAAAGTGCTGACCCTGTTTTGAGATGAAAAATTTGTCTCTTTGGAGCAATACACCTTCAATAGTGTTTCAGGCCTAATGAACAATAACAAATCAAATTAACATGGATTGCTGCCATTAAGTATTCTCAGACATGACAATGTATTGCCCCACACAGCAAGGTTGTTTGGACTACTCAGGCACGCAATAGGAGGCAAGAAGCTCCATTCTGCCGAAGAGTGTTACGCTACACGGTGTATGAGTATTTGTACAGGCACAAAAGTTAGTAAACTTATCCTAAAATTCTAGCACTTTTTAAGTGCTAGCAACCTACATTGAGCATCAGACAGACTATGCCAATAGCGGTGCAGCTTTGTACTGCATTTGTTCAATTTTTGCTGGATGTATACAATAAGTAATAGTTTAGAAAAGTACAAATGTTTCTCATTTCTCAAGAAATATGGCATTTCTCTTTGTCCAGAGATACATAAGGCAGTACATCATTGTGTCCAGATCCTTGATTTTCAAAAGGCAAGTTAATAAAATTCTGTTATGATGGTGAACAGGAGTGATGTAGGCAGATTATTGGTTAAATTTCACTTTCAGTTTCAAATCAGTTTGCTCTTTCTTGGATGTGTGCCTAGCTCTTTGCCTCATCATACAATTGTTGCAATTGCAATGATGTTCTGAGACACTTTCTCACATCTCAAACATTTCCATATATGCATAGATGGTTCATGATCTCATATTTTACCAGTGTCCAGTAATAAAGTTTTAAACATTTTATTTTTCTCCCAGTTCACTGACTTTGGGCCAACTGAAAACAAAGTTAAAACCCTGCAGTTGGTGATTTCTATCACCCATTTTAAATAGTTGGAAGATAAGTACTTGTTTCCATCATATAAGCAGTAAACACAGGTTATGCTCAAATTCTTACATTGAAGGTTGCAGGAAACTCAAAACTCCATGGAATAAGTTGCACTGTAAGAAATTTCACAACAAAAAAATGTGGAATATTTTTTCTTTCTCCTGAAGAGTGAAAATTGGAAAGATGTATTCAGTTGTAATGATGCCAATGAAGAATATCATAAGTGTATGGCCACATTAAAGCATTTTTTAAAAAATAGCTTATCCCAAGAAAACAACAGCATTTAATTCTGTCAAAAAAAAAAAGTGGATCACAAAAGGGATAAGAATATCATGTCAAAATAAGAGTAGATTGTATGAGTACTCCAAGCACAGTACTAGTTCAGATTGTGTGGTGTCTGTTCTTTCGGACATGTCTGTAAGAAAAGATACCATGCACTTGTGGCGGTTATTGACTGCAAGAGTCGACCGCCCCATCTTTGAGAATGAACTTTTTTGAAAACCGTTGATCTTAGTGTGTTCCGAACTCTGTATTCAAGCGGATGTGTTTGTACCGACATGATCAAAATAAAGTTAACTCATTATAAACGAGCGAATACTTAATGTTGGGTTTGATATTACCATACGTAACATCACCATCCCCAGACACTCATATAACTGATAAGCTTCAATGGGCAATGGATTCACCACATTCAGTGCAGGTGTACAATTACATCTGATCTCTGCGGGACTCCCAAAGTAGCAAACATGGACAGGGACTGCAGATAGGTGTGGGAGTTTGAGTGAACCAAGAACTGTGCCGAGACAGCCTGCACAGTTGCGATAAACACAGTGTCTGCATGGCACAGTGGTTAACGCAGCTGCCTAGTAAGCAGGAGATCCCAGGCTCAAGTCCCAGTCTGGCACACGTATTCACTCATAGCCGCTGATGCCACACACAAGTCTTAATACAGCAAATATCAATAATCCCTTGTCTTTCTTTTGCTTTCTCTCCCCTCCTCCTTCAATTTACATAATATATTTCAAAATATAAAAATGAATACTAACACAAGTTATTTCAAAAGAAAAGAAAAAAAGAAACACCTAGAAAATGACAAAATAATGAGAAATTCCAAGTATAAAACTGAAGAAACCTGGCAAATTATAAGAAGATTAATGGGTGGACGGTCAATTTATCACAGTAACGTACAGCTGATTACGAATAACAATAAACTAACTGATCCCAGACAAGTGGCTAGTGCATTCAACCATTATTTCTCAACCATTGCACAGCAGCTGATAAATACACATCATGAAAAACAACCAGACAGTAAGTAAGAGAGTAAAGTCAGATCATAAAAAATCATGCAAATGCATTATTGTCTAATAATGGTTCTATGGATGCTGATACAATATCAGATACTATCATCAAAGATAGCGCAACATTTCTTGTGGAACCACTAGCAAATATAGTAAATTAGTCATCTGAGGGTGGCATATTTCCAAATAGCCTTAAAATTGCAAAAGTAATGACTCTGCATAAGAAGAGTGCAAAATTTGAAATTTATAATTATAGGCTAGTTTCAGTTTTGCCAGGCTTGAGCACAATTATGGGAAAAAACTGTTCCTTAGAAGAGTAACAGGTTTCTTAAACAAAAAAAGATGATAAATGACTCACAACATGGGTTCAGGGGTGGAAAGTAAACCCAGTCAGTAATAATTGCCTTTTTAAATGAAATACTAAAAGCAGTGGATCATAAGCAACATGTATCTGGAATATTTCTTGATCTTAGCAAAGCCTTTGATGTTACTGATTACGATATTCTCTTATGTAAGAAAGTAATTACGGAATTACCAGTCAGAAAAGTGGATCCAATCATACCTCAATAACCACCGACAAATTACAGAAATAAAATACAAAGACAGCAAAAGACAAAAAATTTCTAGTATATGCAGTAATGGGGGAGGTCAAGTATGGAGTCCCACAAGGGTCATTTCTGGAATCTATCTTATTTCTGCTGTATGTAAATGATTTGGCTGATAAAATACTTGATGGACTCACAGTATTCTTTATAGATGACACTAAAATTCTAATTAAATTACATCGTGGGGAAAATCTGCAGGAAACTGTAACATCGGTTATGCATAGCTTAACACAGTAGTTCAGGGCCAATAGGGTCATCATACATTCTGAAAAAAACTGGGACAGTTAACTTTAACACCACACAACACCTCCATCCTGCAAACCCTGTTTTCACCAATGACAGAAAAAATGCCTCAGATGTCAGTCACACAAATTTTTTCAGCATATGTATTCAGGAGGATCTGAAGTAGGAGACGCACCTTACCAATATAAATAAAAAACTCAATACACTAACATTTGCTGTAGGGATTCTCAATCAAAATACAAGCTGCTCATCATTGGTGACAATGTATCATGGTCATAAATACTCATTAAAGACGTACAGAAAAAGTTTTGGGCTGATTCCACAATTTTTTTAAAAGAATAAAATACAGAAAAAGATTATCAGATGATACTGAAAGCTAAATGCATTCCTGTAGACCCATTTTTAAAGACCGAAAATACTGTCTCTTCCTTGTTTGTATATATATATATGAAATACTAATTTTTACAAAAGAAAACCAATTCAAACATAACTATGATATGTGCTTATATGAAACTTGGTAGAAGCTGAGCCTTCACATAAGCACAGTAAGTACAAATTTGTGCAAAAGAGGAGTGTATCATAGGAGGATTACGTTATATAACCATGGGCCTTCTTTTTTAAAATGCCCACCGACATTAAATATAGGGGTCCCAAAAAACCACCGACAAACTTTAAGAAAAGGTTCCTTATGCAAAAATAAGTAAAAAAGTCTGGTAAACATGGGCTTGAAAATGCATACTTGTTCTTCTTTGATAGTGTGAGACATCTCTTCTATTGAACAAGCACTCACAGCTCTTAAAGTACGCATTTCAGAGCCCATGTTTACTAACCTTTTTTTTCTTGTTTTGGTCCATACCATCTCCTTCCAAAATTGCATGGATGAATGCCTCACTGCTTTCAGTGTCACACTACGGCTGAGTGATAAATAGCATAAATCATTTCTATTATTAAATTTATGAATGTTTTCAAACTGTGAGTGATTGTTAACAATCAACTTAATAAGGACATAAAGGTAATATGAGGCTACTGTCAGTACGCCAACTGTTTAAAGAGCTCCTGAGTGGACACCGCATATTATCCTTACTATCTGCTTCTGTGCAACATGTACTTTTTTCCTCAATGATGAACTGTCCCAGAATATGATGCCATAAACATTAGTGAATGAAAATACAAAAGTAAGAAAACTTTTAGACCCTTTCATTTCCAAACTCCAATATTTCCATAAGACTCAAGCTGCACAGCTTAGACATTTAATAATATTGTAATATGTGAACTCCAGTTTTCATTTCAAAATTCATGGAACAGAAAATAAAAGGTGGCTGAGAGGCACATGTATGTATTCACTTGCAATGTGTCCAGATCACCATATCAAAAAAGAAAACATTTGTGTAATGACAAAAACACCTGTTTCCAATAGGATTTTTTCACAGCACTCCTGCATAATGTCAATATATGGTGGAATGTACCATTGCTTTGATTCAGGCTTGAATCTTTCATGACATATGATTAATGAGAACATCAAGCCAGTCCTGGTCCAAATTCTCACACTCTTCAATGGTAATAGTGCATAATTCGTACAGAGCCCATGATCACTGTCGACGTCCAGAAACAACTTGTTTCAACTGATCCCATGCACGTTCGATTGGATTCATGTACAGGGAACAGGAAGGCCACTTCACATGTGAAATAACATTTTTGACTACCGTATTTACTCGAATCTAAGCCACACTTTTTTTCCAGTTTTTGTAATCCAAAAAACCGCCTGCGGCTTAGAATCGAGTGCAAAGTAGGTGGAAGTTCCGAAAAATGTTGGTAGGTGCCGCCACAACTAACTTTTGCTGTCAAATATACAGGGTGGTCAGATGGCGTGAAATGGTTGTAGGGATGTTACAGAGCAGGTTGTACTGAGACATAAATGTTAAGAAACAAATTCGATACGTTGCTCCGTTTCCGAGTTATTTAGCATAGAATTTCGCCAATCGGGGTGTCGCGCGCTCGCATTCAAGCGGCCTGCCAGGGCGGTGTTGCCCAACGAGTGCTTTGTCTCGTTAGTTGAAACTTGAATTTACGTGCGCGACGATCTGATTGACTAACTTCAATGCTAAATAACTCGGAAACGGCGCAACGTATCGAATTTCTTTCTTAACATTTATGTCCCAGTACAACCTGCCCCGTAACATCCCTACAATTATTTCACATATTTTCTGACCACCCTGTATGTAGTGCTACACAGGCTTGCTTTGCAGGCACAAAGATAAATACTGGCGCCAAAACCTCTGCAGCAGTAAATAAATTTTAAAAAAAAAGGTGGAAGACGAGCTTTTTTCTCGGCCCCCGGTTTCGACCACTGCATTTTCGTACATTATCCAACGAAGTAAATAAAAATTCCGTATTGTTCATCTTCAAATGTAGCAGAATTTCAATTTACTACGAAAATCTGACTGGCAAGACTGGGATGTTTGTCAATATGGCCAACGCTACGTTCTGAATTTTTTCCTACCTGTGAGAAGAGGTGGTTGCTAAGAGGAACTTCTATGAATTGTGAATCACATGCAGTATTGTCTTCACCATAAGAATAATACGAATATAAACATTTTGCCATGTATTCTTTCATGTTTACTGCTATCTCATTTAAATTGTCTGCCTAATAAACTACGAAACTAGAGTGAGACAACAGCAAACGCGGAAGAATATACATATCATGTCATGTTTATATTTGTATTATTCTTATGTCTAATAGTGATACAGTCAGAAATAAAGCACGGCAATTGACTAGATTTTTAAATCTAAGATGACTAATTTCTGTGCAGAATGTAATGTACTAAAGAGGCACCTGCAAAGATTTTCAAATGGAGAAAAATTTTCGCTAAACTCTCGTTCAGAACATCATCTATCATACGCAGTCTATTATTTGGTTTTTGTTGATCATTATCAAAGAAAACTGCAGTGTAAGTAACAACAAATAGCAGTCTTGCCATGGTTTCGCTAATGAGACAATTCCTGTCTTTTTTACTGTAAGCGGCAGAAGCACGCACAAAAGCAAGCCGTGCCGCGAGCGGCGACAGGACATAAACACTCATTATCAGAATGCGACAAACAATGCACAGTACAGTAATGCATTTTCAGCTGAGTGATGTAAACACCTATAACAAAGAGAACGGCATTTATCAGATCAATGAAAAATAAGCAATCAATTCAAACCAGACGAAGCACGTGGAAAAGGAAGGGTACCCGTATAAATACGGACGGAGCATAGCATAGTAATCGCTACCTGGTAAAGCTTAACTGCTGAGCTTATGACTCGAACCAAACTACTGTAGCTGTATTGTCATTCATTCGACCTAAATTGTCTCTCATATTACAATGGACCAACTTTGTTTCGATTTGGGGGTGCGGCCTAAAACTTTTCTCTCCCCTTGAATTTCGAGTCTCAAATTTCAGGTGTAGCTTAGATTTGGGAAAATATTTTTTCCTTGATTTCGAGTCTCATTTTTCCGGTGTGGCTTAGATTCGAGTGCGGCTTAGATTCGAGTAAATATGGTACGTAATGATGATTTGAAAATGGGTCCCGGCCTGAAACTAGTCATCAAGTGAATAAAAAGAGTAAAATTTGCAACTTTGGCTGGTTTTTGTTGTACTGTCACCAAAACGTTGGCAATATGGTTCACTCAACTCTGTACCACTAAGCAGTGAGACTGCCCTCAACAAGTAAGAGTGGGGTATGGAGGCCACATATAATGCCGCTCCGAAACAACAATCCACCATGACTTTGTTGAATATGTGGACATAGTGCTGGAGTCATCCAGTATTCCTGGGTTGTCTCCAAATGTTACCAAGGATTTCCAGGATACAAACAGACCTAAATTTCATCCATGAACACCACCCAACACCAGTCCTGGGGTGTCCATTCTGCATGCTTCCTTGCCCATACAATTTAGTTATGGAGTCTGTGGTGTTGTCATGTACAAAGTGATGTTACCATTGGATGTCGGGAGTGGAGTTTGGATCATGCAACCATCTCCTATGCATTTTGATAAGATACATGATGTCCTGGAGCCTGTTTGAATACCAAATGTAATTCTAAAGACTGCAGTTCCTTTGCCAAAAAGGTCATAGATATCAGTCATCCTGTCAAAAGTGAACAGCTAGTGTGGTGGAAGTCCTCGACACTACCTGTCGATTGGAAGTAATTCCATGTTCATACCACATCACTTTGACTCCAGTGTACACATCAAGCAACTTTCCTGGCTTAAAATTCTTCTGTATGCAGCGTGATGATGTGAACCTGATCGTTCGTCATGACTGTACTTCATAGTACGATGGATGCTTACTTTACTGTTCCACAGTCATCTGTATCATATCCCTACTGGTGCTTACCTTCAACTGAAATGCTGTAGTTCTTTGTGTGTGGCATTCTACCTGTAGGTTGCACTCATGGTGACTGTGTGTTTTTGCAAAAAAAGTCAAGGGTGCACTTCCAGCCTGTGCAGGAACAATCATGATACCAACACACCTGCACAACATATTGGGGTGATACACCATTTCTATTATTGTATAAATACCAAAAATTTAGAGTGTTTTTTTCATTTATTGATTGGTCATCATGCATTATTTCTAATGACGTGGTCAGGCCTTGTGCAGTTCTCACTTAGATACACTGAGTTTTACCTAAATTCACTGTAATTTACAGAAAAGTAGTTGTTAATTTTTAAGACAATTTTATTTGCTATATGAAGTGCTGAAGTTACTCCATTAGATTTGTTTGTAATATCTGCATCATCAGAAAAGACAACTATGAGTATTTATGCTTCTTGGATATCTCAATCGAAGGAGTTTCATTCTGTTTACAATTCATAGTGTGTTGAAGTATCACTGAAGCTTATGTAACATTAGGGTTGATGCTCTTGTCACTGTTGTGAAGTTCTACTGATAAATTCTTTATGAGTTCTTCTGTTCTTAAGAATGCTTTGAAGCGATGATTTTTGTATTCCTGGGGTGGCTCTTCATTGCACTTCAACTATGCAACGGTACTGAAGGACACATACCAATATGCTGAAGAAAAAACAGTCACTGAAATTTCTTTGTATTCAATAGGTTTATGGATTTTTGGTTGGCAAATCTTTTGGCTACCCACAGCATTTACAGATATTTCTGAAAATTCCCATTGATGCATCTGTGACTAGAATATTTTGTACTCCTTTAATACTTCCCCTTTTATAATGATCAGGTGAAGTCGAAGTCATGACATCCTTATAAAACTGCACACGGTTAACTTCCTTGATGACTTACAGAACAACATCCTTTTGGGCAGAAATTTTCACTCAATGAACTTTTTGTTAGATTAACAACCATTATAATTCATGTTCTTGGTCTGGTGGTATGACTTTGTGTCAAATGTGTGTGACATCAGATATCTATTTCATATCTTTATAACTTGACATACCTTTCCACAAAACCAGAAAAGCAAAGGCAATTACGTAATATGTTAGTAATACATTAAATTTTCTTTTCTTTTACGCGGAAAACCAGAATAAATTTTAAATGCAGTGTAAAGGTAGACTGCCTCTAATTAGCTTATAACATCAATAAATGATGTACCTTAACAGTATCTTCTGGATGGGAGTTTTCAGTGTTGCTACCAGCCGATGCCTTTGGATGATTGTCAGCTCTATTTGAATGACAATGTAATGGTGTACCTGCAACTACTTTCACTTTTAAATCATCTGTTAGTTTCAGCACCAGACGGTCATCGATAAAATGTAGACTACCATCAAGAGGACTCAGCGAAAGACCTGTTGGCCACTGCAGCTGGGCCTAGAATACAAATATTAAGCTGGAATTATTTTGTAATGAGGTCAGCAAATCGCTGTGAACAAAAATTGTCATCAATGAAATGATCAATATCCAAAATGAATTAATTGGTTTCACAAGTAATTTATTTGTAGAATAACAACTGTTTTGTAACAAACAGTAAATAAGCTATAAAGTTAGCAGCTGCTGTCACACACATCTCTATCATTAGCATGAAGAAAAAACAGAATATGGATGTGCTTAAGAATTAAATTTTGAATTCTGTATGTGAAACTCATGAAAAATAGCAGCACAACCAACCCATATCAGCTACTATAAAAATGATACATTTTACAGAAAAAAGGAGAAAATAACCATCATCCAAAGTTATGGCAGTCTGTGTAGTACGATGAAACACAAGTATTTTTGGACAATGTAGATGCCACACATGCTAAACAGAAAAAGTAAAAGGATAAATGTAAGAAAACCATTGGAAATAGGAAAGAATGAAAGAAAAGAAGAAATTGTTTATATTTTCAGAAATATTAAAATTAATTACATTATTCTGTTCATTTTGTGATTCTTTCTTTTGTACATCCTTTCACAGCCTACAATTAGCATCACTGAATGTTTTCCTTTGATAAAATTATTTCTCTAAGCAAAAGAATGAGGAATGTTTGTAGGTGTTATGGAACCATAAAATGAGGACAACTTTCCCTGGTATTTTTAAACAGTTTGCTGTGATGCTGTTTGTTTTAGTATGAATTTTTTAAACTTTAACTACGCATTACAATGACGTTTACCTGTTGTGCAGGGATTGCTCCATGACAAGGAACAGGAGTCCAATGATTATGATGACCATGATGCCCAACAAGGGTGTGAATGATTCCTTTTGGATCCACAGCTCTTATGTTTGTTCCATCAGCAATGTACATAGTCTTATCAGCAGCTATAGCAAGACCTATAAACACAAAATTAATAATAATTACAGTATTTTTCAATTAATGCTAAACAGCTCACTAAGGGCTAATTATAAATAGCAATTGATTTTATTTTAGTACAAAAAATGAAATAAAAAACTTGCATTGTATCAACATTAAGATATAAAGTTTTGGTGATCTAATCAAGTCCACTTCAATTGTCAGTTCACAACATAGTAACACTACAAAAGAATGGATTTAATTTTGCACAAATACCAGTAGAAAAGAAGTAAACAGTAAAGAAGTTGTTATGAAAAACTTCTAAGTAAAGCTGAAGCAATTTTTCTATTTGTGTAGTTAGGTTAAGAAAATTATTGGTGATGTAAGTAATCAGTGAAAACATTAGTTGCTCCCAAAAGAATTTTCGGGAGATACGTCATAATTAATGTGGGAAAATTTAAAGACATTTTGTGGCAGAGTAAGAAATGGGAATTTGGAATTTTCCAGTGAAAATTAATTGTACAAAGTATGAAGTATGGCTGCAACAAGTAATGTTTGAAGATATCTTACAAAAATGCTCTCTAGGCTTTAGTAGCAGAAAGTACACAATTTATATTAAATTCTAGATGGAAGTCAGTGTTCTCTGGAGGAGAATAATTTAACTACCGAATACCCATTATGTGCATAAACGTTTGCTACAACGCATAAACTTTTGCTGCAACTGCATGCATGCTGATAATATCAAACATGAAGGTCAATTAGCAATGACATGTTCACTTACCAAAAACTTGATAACTCAGGATATAAAATGAATATCAAAAAAAGCAAAACAAGGATAATGGAATGTAGCTGAATTAAATAAGGTGCTGGTAAGGGAATTAGATTAGGACATGAGATACTTAAAACAGTAGAGGAGTTTTGTTATCTGGGCAACGAAATAACTGATGATGGCCGAAGTAGACAGGGTACAACATGTGGACTGGCAATAGCAACAACAGCATTTTTGGAGAAGAGCAATTTGCTTACATCGAACATAGATTTAAGTGTTACAGAGTCTTTTCTGAAAGTATTTGCATGGAGTCTAGCAATCTATGGAAGTGAAAGATGGACACTGAACAGTTTACATAAGAAGAGAATAAATCTTTTGAAATGTTGTGCTACAGAAGTATGCTAAAGATTAGACAGGAAGTGAGGTAACTAGTGAGGAGTTACTGAACATAATTGCTACATCAGGGGATCACCAATTTAGTATTTGAGGGAAGTGTGAGAGGCAAAAATTTTAGACGGAGACCAAGAATACAGTAAGCACATTCAAAAGGATGAAAGTTGCAGCAATTATTTGGAGACAAAGAGGCTCGCATGCAATATAGTAGCATTGAGTGACACATCAAACCAATCTTCACACTGTTTCTTTTGTGGGGTCAACCGAAGCATCCGATCCCACCCATCGGCTTTGACCCACGATGTAAGGGCTGTTGTGGTGTGTGACGTCATGACGGAATGGAATTTAGTTTGTGAGAGTGGCATGTTTGTAGGTGTCATTTTGATGCTATCGGTGGTGCTTGCTGGTGGTGTGTTAGGTGATGTTTTTGGTTTAGTTTGCGAGTGTGGCGTCGTGTGTGAGTTTTGGTAAATTGCTTTTTTTTATGTCTTTGGTAGGTATGGATATGACTGACAGGGTCAACAGTTTTCGGTTGTCGGCTATGATGGGGGACAGTGCGTTGTCTCTAAAAAAATTTCTTCAACTATTCGGATTTTTGGATGAAGTCGTGAAGTGTTCAGTATGTCGTGAAGAAATGAGGCTTACTTAAAGTTCCTGGACGGCTGTATGTGGAGATGTCGTAAGGATAACAGGTCAAGGGAAATGTTCGATCCCAATGTGTGGCTGTGAATGTTGGTATTGGTATTGGGAGATTTTTTTTGAGCTATATAGGTCAAGGGAAGTGTTAGGTCCTAATTTATGAGATCGGGAGCTGCTGTTGAGCTATATAGGTCAAGGGAAGTGTTCGATACCAATTTATGAGATCGGGAGCTGCTGTTGAGCTATATAGGTCAAGGGAAGTGTTCTATCCCAATTTATGGGATCGGGAGCTGGTGTTGAGCTATATAGGTCAAGGGAAGTGTCCGATTGCAGATGATATTGTGTTTAGTGGTATTTGGGGAGTTTTGTGATGTCAGTTTTTTTCATCATTTTGCGTGATTTTGTATGGGGGTGGATGTCTAAATTTGTTTATATTCAATATAACAGAGGGAAACATTCCACGCGGGAAAAATATATTTAAAAACAAAGATGATGTGACTTAGCATACGAAAGCGCTGGCAGGTCGATAAAAACACAAACAGACACATACATACACACAAAATTCAAGCTTTCGCAACAAACTGTTGCCTCATCAGGAAAGAGGGAAGGAGAGGGAAAGACAAAAGGAAGTGGGTTTTAAGGGAGGGGGTAAGGAGTCATTCCAATCCCGGGAGTGGAAAGACTTACCTTAGGGGGAAAAAAGGACGGGTATACACTCGCGCACACACACACACACATATCCATCCACACATATACAGACACAAGCAGACATATTTAAAGACAAAGAGTTTGGGATCTCTGCCCAAACTCCTTACCCCCTCCCTTAAAACCCACTTCCTTTCGTCTTTCCCTCTCCTTCCCTCTTTCCTGATGAGGCAACAGTTTGTTGCGAAAGCTTGAATTTTGTGTGTATGTATGTGTCTGTCTGTGTTTCTATCGACCTGCCAGCGCTTTCGTATGGTAAGTCACATCATCTTTGTTTTTAAATATATTTGTTTATATTCAGTTTGTCCCCACCCAAAAACCCACTATTTCCCGCACTTGTCTCGTTAGTGTCATTAGGCTTTTTGTGGAACGTGCGTGTTTTTGTTTGTCAATGTATTTTCGTCGTCATAATGTGTACATAACGACTTTATATGCTCCATATTGGAATCTTGGTTTATCGTCGTTTCTGCCATATTTGTGATGTCATGGGTCAAAGCAGACGGGTGGGATCGGACACTTCCATATTTCCTTTTTGTGTTGAATATTAAAGGCTTTAAAATCTGTGACCTATTGACACTTACATTCACACAGAAAGCCACCTGAATCCAAGGCCAATAGCAAGCAACCTGAATCCAAAGCCAATGATCTTTAATATTTATGTTTGCTTCATGCTCAGCAAACAGCTGAAAACACAATGAGAAATGATGCTGTGGCAGTGAAAGTTAGTGTCAAACAATATCTTCTCTATGTGATTGATTATAAAGAAAATTTAGAAAACTCTACGTTTTGAATATGTACCATCAGAATACACCACTTGCTGTTTTTTCCTAATGCCTTGGGCAATTCTGATGGGCAGAATTCAGTCTGCAACAGCCTCAAATGCTAAGAATTATGTTATTTCCTTTCATTCAATTTACAGGCATCCAACTATCCTGACATTTATACTGAGGACTACTGTGAGTTCCAATGAGCTCCTCACACATTTCATGAAAGTGAAAGAACAATACAATTATTAGAATTAATAATAAACAATTTAAACTGAAGTTCTGTTGGAAAAAAGTACAATGAACAACTACAACTGAGAGCACATCTTCTGAAGCCAACTGAAAGAAACCAACAGCATCCAATGTGTATGCTTCTGTAACACAAACATTTTGGTTACTGGTTTGCTAAGGACGATCTACAGCAGTAATTATTTTTTGGCTGTCGAAAAGTTTGAAGAGCACACTTCTACTCATTTTCCTCGAACTTTGCTACATGAACCCTTCACCAACAACTAGTGTGTATCTGCAAATCTACATTTCAGGTTGAACCACGATAATCGTGTTAATAGCTGATTTTAATTGTGCTGCCAAACATGTCTTCTTCTAATCTCGATCAACAATGAATGTTGGTCCTTTGATCCAAGTTTCAAGTAACACAACGTAACATATAATTGGGTTAATTTTTGGAATAAAGTTCAAAACTGATCTACAGTCAATGACATTAAGGATACAGGATACTTTTCTGGCTCAATATTATGTAAAAATCAACACCTATTTCTTTCAGGCACTGTGTTCGTAGATTTTCCTTGCGAATGAGATGTTTGAAGGTCTCTCGGGCATGCAGCCAGGTTGACTGGTCGTTGTTGAACGAATTTTCGACAGCGTAACGTGCCATCATCATCAGGTTACTCCTGTTGACTAACGTCCTAGGCCGGCGGGTGGTGTGGTACATATACCTGTTGCCTCTCCCTTCCACTGACTCTGCATATGGACCGAGGGATGTGCAGGCGGCGGTGGTGGTGGTAGCTTGCGCTGACGAGATGACTTACGGGCGTCAGTACACATGCCGCCTTCGGCGGGTGTGGTGCTCCGTTTCCACTGCTCCTGCAGAACTTTTATTGCTGGATTCCATGCTTGGCTGAGTTGAAATCCGTTGTCCTTGTTAATAAGGTTCTCGTGCAGCCGGATTTCAGTTGCTTCCTTGTATACACAGTCCCAAAAGCGGGATTTGTTGTGCGGGACTTCTGTGTTCTCGTATTCCATACGATGGTTGTCTCAAGGCAATGTTCTACGATGGCAGATTTTGTAGGCTGTTGGAGATCGGTGTGCCGTTTGTGTTCAGTACACCTTTCCTCAATGGTGCGAATGGTTTGTCCCACATATGCTTTCCCACACTCGCACAGTATGAAATGAACTCCAGATTTCCAGAATCCTAAATCGTCCTTCACTGTCCCTACAAGGGACTTGATCTTTGGTGGCAGGCGGTAGACGCATTTGATGTTATGCTGTCCTAGAATCCTGCTTATTTTTCCAGATACGTTGCCCGCATATGGTATGTAGGCTGTCACTTTCGGTGGATCATCATCAGGTGTCGGCTGTGGTGTGGTCTTCTGCTTGAAGGCGCGTCGAATTTGGTGGTCACTATAGCCGTTCTTCTGGAACACATCCTTGAGGTGATCTAGTTCCAGTTTTAAGCTTTCTTCGTCGGAGATCACCCGGGCTCTGTGAACCAATGTATTTAGCACTACTTCTCTTTGTGATGGGTGATGACAGCTGGAGGCGTGAAGGTACAGATCCATGTGGGTTGTCTTCCGGTAGATGCTGTGTCCTAGTGTTCCGTCAGGCTTTTGCCATACCAGAACATCCAAGAATGGTAGCTGCCCGTTTTTCTCCACCTCCATGGTGAACTGAATTTGGGGGTGGATAGAGTTCAGATGTTGTAAGAACAGTTGGAGCATCTCTTCCCCGTGAGGCCAAATGACAAAAGTGTCGTCAACATATCTGTAGAAGACTGTTGGTTTTAGTGGTGCTGATTCTAACGCTTTCTCCTCAAATTCTTCCATGTACATGTCGGCCACCACAGGAGACAAGAGGCTACCCATAGGTACGCCGTCTGTCTGTTCGTAGTAATGTCCGTCAAAAAGAAAATATGTTGACGTGAGCACAAAGTTAAATATTTTCGTGAATGTGGGCCCAAATTTCTTCTTAATAAGATCCAGCAAATCCTTGAGTGGAACTCTCATGAAAAGTGATACAACATCGAAACTGACCATAAGATCTGAGCTGGCCAACTTGAGTTTCCCCATACGTTCCACAAACTGAGCCGAGTTTTTTATGTGGTGTTCACATTTGCCAACCAATGGACTCAATACTGAGGTCAAGTGTTTGGCAAGCTGGTATGTTGGCGCTCCTATAGTGCTCACTATCGGTCTCAGAGGAGTGCCCATCTTGTGTACCTTCGAAAGTCCGTAGAGTCTTGGTGGTGCAGCAGCACGCGGCCGAAGTTTCTTCGCTGTCTCTTCTGTAAAGGTACTTCGAAGAAGTTCAATCGTCTTGCGCTGTATCTGACTGGTTGGATCCGTCATCATCTTCCTGTAAGCAGGGTCATCCAAGATTTTGTAGATTTTCTCTTTGTATTCTGTCACCATTAGTAGAACAGTTATGTTCCCCTTATCCGCTGGGAGGACGACAATGTCTGGATCGTCATGCAGAGATCGCAGCGTGGCCCTTTCCCATCTGGAGATGTTGTGTTTCGGCGGCCACTAAAACCAACAGTCTTCTACAGACATATTGATGACACTTTCGTCATTTGGCCTCACGGGGAAGAGATGCTCCAACTGTTCTTACAACATCTGAACTCTATCCACCCCCAAATTCAGTTCACCATGGAGGTGGAGAAAAACGGGCAGCTACCATTCTTGGATGTTCTGGTATGGAAAAAGCCTGATGGAACACTAGGACACAGCGTTTACCGGAAGACAACCCAGACGGATCTGTACCTTCACCCCTCCAGCTGTCATCACCCATCACAAAGAGAAGGAGTACTAAATACATTGTTTCACAGAGCCCGTGTGATCTCCGACGAAGAAAGCTTAAAACTGGAACTAGATCACCTCAAGGATGTGTTCCAGAAGAACGGCTATAGTGACCACCAAATTCGACGCGCCTTCAAGCAGAAGACCACACCACAGCCGACACCTGATGATGATCCACCGAAAGCGACAGCCTACATACCATACGCGGGCAACGTATCTGGAAAAATAGGCAGGATTCTAGGACGTCATAACATCAAATGCATCTACCGCCAAAGATCAAGTCCCTTGTAGGGACAGTGAAGGACGATTTAGGATTCTGGAAATCTGGAGTTTATTTCATACCGTGCGAGTGTGGGAAAGCATTTGTGGGGCAAACCATTCGCACCATTGAGGAAAGGTGTACTGAACACAAACGGTACACCAATCTCCAACAGCCTACAAAATCTGCCATCACAGAACATTGCCTCGAGACAACCATCGTATGGAATACGAGAACACAGAAGTCCCGCACAACAAATCCCGCTTTTGGGACTGTGTATACAAGGAAGCAACTGAAATCCGGCTGCACGAGAACCTTATTAACAAGGACAACGGATTTCAACTCAGCCAAGCGTGGAATCCAGCAATAAAAGTTCTGCAGGAGCATCGGAAACGGGGCACCACACCCGCCGAAGGTGGCATGCATACTGACGCCCATCAGTCATCTTGTCAACGCAAGCTACCACCACCACCGCGACCTGCACATCCCTCGGTCCATATGCGGAGTCAGTGGAGGGGAGAGGCGACAGGTATATATACCACACCACCCGCCGGCCTAGGACGTTAGTCAACAGGAGTAACCTGATGATGATGGCACATTATGCCGTTGAAAATTGTTCAACAACGACCAGTCAACCCGGCTGCATGCCCGAGAGACCTTCAAGCATCTTTCAGGCACTGTTTATAACATACATGTTTTACAGCTTTTTTGTAGATATCAGGTTATGCAGCATTCTTTCTAAAGAAATTAGGAGTATTTTGAATATTTTTGAACCTGCTTATAGTTATTAAAAAATTACAAGGTAACTGATGCAATTTTTTTTCCAAAATGCTTCCTCAAATTGAGGTACCATTTAATCGAATGTTATACATTTGAAGGAGACCAAATTTTTACCAGATTTGCATGACATGATGGCTGAGGTACTACACCTATTTAATTCGACCTATTGTGTATATTACAAGGATAAAAAAATATCACATCTCACATTTTAATTTTTATAATTTTTTTCCTAATAAAATGTTATTTTTTCTATAATTTAGTTGATTCTGCAATAAAGCTTAGGTCTACTACATAAGTGCAGACTATTGCAAGTTACAGAAAAAAATAGAGCAATGCTTTATAAACTTTAGGAAATATTTGTACCTGAATTCTGAAAAATACAACTTGTGGGAAATTGCGAATGAAGATGTGAGTCCAATTAAACTGTGCCTCAGAACATTCCTGAAGCACAGTCTTCATCCTTCAGCATTTCTTCCCCTTCAAGCTTCCTCTTGGCATTCCTTTCAGCACTTCTTGCTTCTTTGGTAACTTGAAGAGTGAATCTTTCGTCTTCATACACCAGTTGTCTGTCCTACACAAGCAACTGATCTTCCATATTAGAGAACTTTTAATGTATTTAGTCCTATGAAAACATTCTTGGGTAATCTTTCCCATTTGTAATGGTTGAAACTTTCATTTGTATTCTGAGTGCCCCCATGAAGACATTTACAAAGCAAAACAGGGTCACTCAGGTCTCTAAAATTTGGTTTTATTTCATTCATAACAGGCTCAGGAAGAGAATGGTTATGATGGTATATTTGACCACATTCTTTTGCTTTTTGGAAACCACACCAAGAATCTGCTCCTTTAGGGCAAAGTCCGTGAACAGGGTGGTCATCTGTGGACAATTTATGAAAGTAGGTGACCCATACGGAATTTCTAATTGCTGTAACTACATTCAGAGGTGAAGTTCATCTAATGGCCAATCCATAATAACTCTGAAGAAGGACCATTTCAGTTTCTGCCAATCTGCCTCGGCCAGACACAGATTTTCCATCAGATATCACCTTTTCATTCGTTTCTCTTTGTAGCTTCCTCATTCTAGCACCCATCCTCTTTTGCACATGTCCACAACACTCCAGTTTTGGTACCAAGGTATCACCATAAACCTTGAACTGGTTAATTTTATTGAAAGCTTTAGAGTCCCCATTGCCTAGATACTTCGTATATCTAACATTATAAATTGGTACCGACCTCTGAAATATTTTTAGAGCTCCATCACACTCCATATCTCCACTGTAACCTGTTACCATGGCAGGTGTGGCAGTACTTAGATAAGCATTCAACATCAACAACTTTTCCATTCTCCAGAGAAGTAGCACTTACAACACCATTCAAGGAACAATGCCCTCAACATTGCCATGTCCCATCAACTGCAACAGCAATGTCCCTGGTTCTACTAATATTTACAGTTTCTTCTACTCCATGTTCCACAGATGCTTTAGACACAACTTTCAAGGCACCTAGAAGTATTTTTATGTACTTAGTGAACCTACTGGGAGGAGGAGGAAGGTCCTCCATCAAACCACAAAACGTTTGAGCAGCCTTTTTTTCCTTTTCCTATTGCGCACATTGCATACACTAACTTCAGATTCACATTATATGAATTATGCACAATGTTAAAGTCATTTTCGAGGTGGATTTATTGCAGGATCTACACAGAACAACTAATTTTGATGCTAAAGCCTTCCTGCTACTTTGTTATTCAGTTGTTTCTAGACGGCATACACCATCACATTGTTTACATTTCACCACTTCCTTTATCAAAGAAGATAAGATGCCCACGTCAACAACAACAAATCCACTACAAACAGCATCATTGTTAACACAAAAATTTGAATTACCAGGAGGCGTGCTATGAGAGTGTTTCTTTCCTGATGAACTGATACATAGGTTACTTTCAACAATGTGGCTTGAACTGGTTACCACGGAATTTCCTTTTATTGAATTTCTTGATGTGGCAGAGTTCATATTTATTGCACACTAAAGGAAATGTACTTCCACAAATATATGTAGCACTTAAGAAATAAACATTCAGTAACACATGAACAAACTGCTTCAGTGAAACAAAAGTAAATACTAGCAATGATAATCATTTACAGACACTAGAAATATGGACTGTTACCAACATATAGAATGCATCACACATATAATCACTGGAAACAGAAAATTCACAGTTATTTTCGAAATAACACTGGTTTCTGTAACAGAAATAAAGGGGGCATGGCAGCATACATGACCGTGACTTTAAAATTTGGTATATATAGGTCACTTTTCATTTGAAACCCTATAATGTATATATCAATCTAACCAGGAAAGACTATAGAATTTAATAAAGCCATATTTTTATTTTTTTTAAATTTTTGCACCATTTATAAGTACCCTGTATCCTTAATAAGATGGCACTGAATAAAATGCTTACAAATTTAATCTGACCTTTAAAAATGGATATTAAATATATAGTACCTACACAAAACCATACAAAAAATACCTTTAGGATGTGCAAGCTTTGCTTCACGAGCCGGGCCCTCATCACCACAATGAGTTTCATCTCCTGGAATGCATCGCTCACCAGATCCTACAACAGGCTCCCAATTAATTCCTGGATCTTGTATTGGCTCCACAGATAGCACTCTAAGAACTTGATGCCTTTCTGGGTCAGATATATACAAGTGACCATCAGCAGGAGAAACACTCAAGTAATACTGGTATGACACCTGGGTTGCACTGAAAAAAAAAAAAAAAAAACAAAAAAAAAAATTACATATTTGATTTAAACTGAGGTATAGTGAGATACTCAGTAATGACTAGGGACCAGAAAAATTCACATTTTGCGATAAATGCGAAATAGTTGTGAATTCAACCTCAAAATGCAAAATTGCTTAATAGATGCTATTTCATAGCGAACTGTATCCAGATGAACTATTTTATCAGAGATAGTTTGAAAGAGCTTTATTTTCTGCATATAAATATCGAAAACTTAACCAATTTTCAGTTACTGATATTTTACATCATCTGGTGGAGCCCAATTTGAAAGATAAAGTGCATAAGAACCTGTTTGCAAACTGGCCCAAACTCTTTGCCTTTACAAATGTCTGCTTGTGTCTGTGTATGTGCAGATGGATATGTGTGTGTGTGTGTGTGTGTGTGTGCGCGAGTGTATACCTGTCCTTTTTTCCCCCTAAGGTAAGTCTTTCCACTCCCGGGATTGGAATGACTCCTTACCCTCTCCCTTAAAACCCACATCCTTTCGTCTTTCCCTCTCCTTCCCTCTTTCCTGATGAAGCAACTGTTTGTTGCGAAAGCTTGAATTTTGTGTGTATGTTTGTGTTTGTTTGTGTACAAAATGAACATATTTTTGAAAACTTGATTTTTAAAATTTTTTACACCCTATCTCAAATGCTCGAGGAGTGTGAGGGGAGAGGAGGTCATGCCATTATGAAGTTTTTCCCGGGTTCAGAAATATCATAGATCCGGGATTGTTGAGAGATCGGTTTGTTGATACTGTCACTGTAGAATGTTGCTTGCACCACTGCATCACTATCCAAGTGAAGTCCTCAAAAGTGTTCTGTAAGTTTTGGAAACACATGAATATCAGATGATGCAAAGTCATCCAGTCTGAGCTCTGTCTCACATGTTGAGATCACCACCATCATTTCCTTCATTACGAGCATGAACAACCCAACGTTACACATTACTGATGTTGATACAATCACCGCCAACACAGCTTACATTCTTCTACAGATTTCAGTTGCAAGTACATTTTCTGTAGTTAGAAACTCAATTATGTTACACAGCTTCTCAAGCACTGACATAGTTATGCTACAAAATGCCATGTTACAGGCCAAAATTCACAGTCCTCTAGCAGCAGAGGGTTGCAACTCATGTCAATGAAGCAGGAAAGCCGATCGAGTAATATACACGATGTGTAATACCTCAACCTATATTGAGAATAGAATAAAAAATTCAGACTCATTACTTTCCAGTATTCTCTTGTAATTATGGCTACATGAATGATTGAGAAGTGTAACTTGTTACTGCAAGAAAGATAAGATCACTGGAGAGCAACCAAGAGCTCAGACCGAGGAAGGTTTGGAAAGGAAATTAGTGATGCCCTCTTCAAGTCAACTATCTAAGCATTTGTCTTGTGCAATTTAGGGGATCTACAGAGTTGGGTGGCTGGACAGGATTTGAACTGCTGTCTTCTCAAATGTAAGTCCAGTGTTTAACTACCACACCAGCTCACTCTGGGTGGGTTACTGAAATTGTAATTATTTTTGTTTTTCTATACTCAAAACATTCATTGGGTTCTATGAAGAGTAAAATAGCAGTGTGTTATATGGAAACTATGCAGCCTTAAATATCACAATGGAACTGTGCTGTTGACAAGGTCAACAAGCACAATAAAATAACTAACTAAAATACTTAAGGAAGATTGTTTTGGAAAACTCATACCTTAGCTGCAAAACTGTAAACACGTTTCCTTCTGGTGTAACACGGCGAACAAGGTTGAAATCACCCACGTACAAACTGCCATCAGGGCCACTTGCAAGAGCTACTGGGGTGAGCAAGCGAGCATCCTTTGCAACACCATTGCAATCTGAACACTGGAGTGGTCTCTGCAGTCCTGTTCCCATAACCACTTTCACAGTTCGAGGGTACTGCTTATAATGTAAAGTCGAGCCATCTCCTTTTTGTAGAATACCTGCATAAAGTGTAAATACAATGCATGTGAAACCACATTTTTTCTCTTCAGTTAGTTGTACTTGCCGCATTATCTCAAAGACAAAGACACAGTAACAACATTATATTTATATTAGTATTTTTTCATTAACTCTAAAATTGGCCAATCTTTTCACTAACCAAAGTTAAATGTAATACTGTTCATGAATACTGTAATTTTATTGAGTATATTGTTCAGGATTTTTCCATCAAAGGTTCCATGCCTTGTTCTCCTTTGTATAACATAAAGACTGTTAAAACAAAAAGTTGAAAATAGTGAAATGTAAAAAGAATTTTTGCTACGTCACTGCCTTTTAAGGGAAACAGATATTTTAGAACCTCATTTACTGAAGCATCAATCTGGTTAACAACAGATTGCTGTGCTTTCCAATGACATTCTTCTTCAGATAGTAAGTCAATGGTTGTCTTATTATTTTTCAGAGCTCTGTCACTGGAGTCCAGCAACTGTAGTAGAGAGTGAACTTCCAACAATTCCAGTCACTAATGATAGCAAAACATCAGAAAAACAAACATCCATTGGCGACAGACCGGAAAAACAATATGAGAAGGCAACAAATGAGGAACCTACCACAAAAACCTCAATGATTTCAAAAAAACAATTTATCAAGAAATTTCTCCCTTTTTATACTCTCTCATGCTGAGAGTACATTATCTTCCATACATCTAATAATAAAATTACAAAATTATACTACACAATAACATCTTACAGTCATCTGTATCACATAAGTTTGTGAACTGCATAACTATAAAGTTAAAATGATTTGACTTAGGAGCTTGAATTGGATTGATATGTTTTTTTAAAATTATGTATGAGTTTCAAGTAGAAGAAAGAGTATGGAAAGAAAAGGAATTCAGAAGTGTAAATCTAGCATTATATTGGGAAATTAACCAATGTCAATGGCACACAATCTTATCACTGCAAGGTATACCCCGCCACCTCCACTTTCTCTTGTGACCATATTTCAGTGAGAAAATTGTCTTTAACTATTGGAAATCAAACTGACTATCCACAAGTTGACTATTACTGACCCATCACAGTTTAGTGACAACACCTACAGAGGCTAAAATACATCAATAAGAATTTTAAGTCTACATGAGAAAATCTCATTCTTATACCTAACATCATATATTTCCAAGAAAGACAAAAACATTTATTATTGGAATAAAGTGTATATTTTTATGCATCTTATAAAACAAATCTACTGAGCAATTTGCTAAGAAACTAACCTTCATGAAAATTGTAGTGGTGATGAATGTCAAGGCTCCAACCACCCACATCAGATATGTCAACATCAAAACCCTGCAACATTGCAGTTTGTGTCTCCCAAACTACTGCAGGGCAGCTGGAGTACTGGTAACCTACAGATATTTTGGCTTGAGCAACCCCATATACCTGTCAAAACATAACAGATCAATTTACAATAGAATAAAGTAAATGAAATATGTAGGATATTCAGTAAAACTTGTCATTCAAGAGACATAAAGTTATTTTCATATTTATACAAGCACCAATGGGCTCTTGAATTTCAATAAAAAAGATCTATACTTAATTGTGATTTTAGAATTTAGTGGTCACTTTTCATTTGGTACATCCAACATCATGTCAGGCAAGTCATCAATTTAGCTCTTTTTAAACGCACTAAAAAAATACACAGACAAATACTATGGGTAAACATTTTTGCCCAGGGCAGTATAATTTCAGTTGTGAAGTGAATGCCTGAACTGGAAAGCTCCTCCCAAATACACCCACTGGAAACAAAGTGAGATGAAGATGTTAACTCCAGAATGAAAGATGTATATTTTTATTCACTAGAGAAAAGCGTAAGAGAAAGGAGAAAAAAGTGTGAAATCAGATGTAGCAGAGCACAAAGAGGACTTTGGAATGTGAAGCTGATTAGTTACATTATTGTACACATTAACATCAGAAAATGTGACAGAAATTGCAAAACAACTGGTGTATAATGAGGAAGATGCATTGTAATACGGCTTATCTGATACTCTAAAACGTCAGTGTCAGTGCTTGCCATCACCAGTTTCTCAATACAACTTTGTTTTCCACATTTAGAGTTATTACTATGTTGAAGAACTATCTTTTGTTTCCAACAAACACTGTCTGCCTGTGTCCATTCATGCGAATGGACAGTTTGTTGCTGGTCATTCCCACATAGAATGCGTCACAGTGTAGGCAGGTCAGTTGGTAGATCACGTGGGTGCTTTCACACGTGGCTCTGCCTTTGATCGTGTACACCTTCCGGGTTACAGGACTGGAGTAGGTGGTGGTGGGAGGGTGCATGGGACAGGTTTTACACCGGGGGCGGTTACAAGGGTAGGAGCCAGAGGGTAGGGAAGGTGGTTTGGGGATTTCATAGGGATGAACTAACAAGTTACGAAGGTTAGGTGGACGGCGGAAAGACACTCTTGGTGGAGTGGGGAGGATTTCATGAAGAGTGGATCTCATTTCAGGGCAGGATTTGAGGAAGTCGTATCCCTGCTGGAGAGCCACATTCAGAATCTGATCCAGTCCCGGAAAGTATCCTGTCACAAGTGGGGCACTTTTGTGGTTCTTCTGTGGGAGGTTCTGGGTTTGAGAGGATGAGGAAGTGGCTCTGGTTATTTGCTTCTGTACCAGGTCGGGAGGGTAGTTGCGGGATGCGAAAGCTGTTGTCAGGTTGTTGGTGTAATGCTTCAGGGATTCCGGACTGGAGCAGATTCGTTTGCCATGAAGACCTAGGCTGTAGGGAAGGGACCGTTTGATGTGGAATGGGTGGCAGCTGTCGTAATGGAGGTACTGTTGCTTGTTGGTGGGTTTGATGTGGACGAACGTGTGAAGCTGGCCATTGGACAGGTGGAGGTCAACATCAAGGAAAGTGGCATGGGATTTGGAGTAGGACCAGGTGAATCTGATGGAACCAAAGGAGTTGAGGTTGGAGAGGAAATTCTGGAGTTTTTTGGGGGAGGGGGTGGGGAGTCGTTCCGGTCCCGGGGGTGGGGAGACTTGCCTTGGGGGGAGAAAGGGACGGCTATGCACTCGCGCAGGCGCACATGGCCATTCACGCATGTACGGACGCAAGCAGACATATTTGGTCCTTAAATATGTCTGCTTGTGTCTGTATATGTGTGGATGGATATGTGTGTGTGTGCGAGTGTATACCCGTCCTTTTTTCCCCCTAAGGTAAGTCTTTCCGCTCCCGGGATTGGAATGACTGCTTGTGTCTGTATATGTGTGGATGGATATGTGTGTGTGTGCGAGTGTATACCCGTCCTTTTTTCCCCCTAAGGTAAGTCTTTCCGCTCCCGGGATTGGAATGACTCCTTATCCTCTCCCTTAAAACCCACATCCTTTCGTCTTTCCCTCTCCTTCCCTCTTTCCTGATGAGGCAACAGTTTGTTGCGAAAGCTTGAATTTTGTGTGTATGTTTGTTTGTGTGTCTGTCAACCTGCCAGCACTTTCATCTGGTAAGTCACATCATCTTTGTTTTTAGATATATTTTTCCTACGTGGAATGTTTCCCCTCTATTATAACCATATCATTAATTTGAACCCAACAATTACGTTTGTTATTGTCGCTGTTGCATTTCGAAATCTTTCCTGTCGTCTTATTTTCTCTTTCTGTTTTTACCAGTATTCCCACTTTGTATTCACCTTCCCCTTTTTACCGTAATACAATTTTATCCCGCCTATATATACTCAATAATACGTAACCCACTTCCAAACCATAACCAAAAAATTTTTTTTTTCCGCTTTCAACACTACCGCTGCTATAAAATCCACCGTTTCTAGTTCAATAACAGCTGCTTTCACGTATTAAACAACCATTTCGGCTAGTTCTGATAACTTCCACTTTATTTCCACTTCCGTTTTTCGCACATCACTGATCATTTTTAGCCGCTCCCCACAGGTTTTAACTTCATTATTTCTTCGTCAGACAATTGTTAGCCCCATTTTCGTAATCTTTCACCACAACACCACTCCTTTTAATACATTTACACGTTTTTTCGAAATTTTCCCGAATTTCTCCGTCCTTTAACGTGTTTTAGCGGCAACACAACCACCTAACCTTCATGCACATCGCTGTCTACCAACCCAAGTTCACCACAGGATCAACTTAACCAACACTTTTTCGCCTTTTTTCATACCAGATCTCCAGTTACTTTCGGGTTCACCCTTATCTCTCCCCATATATTTTTATCTTTGATTTTCATTTCAACCTCATGTTACACTTTCCACCTTCTAATACCATGTCACCCTCACAACACCCCCACAACGACCCCATTAAGTTTTATTTACATTCCCTCCGCAAACATGCCTTCACCCTAGCCAGATTACGCTCGCATATTTTATTTTCTCAGGCTTGTCTGACATTTGGCATAACCCCCAAAGGCCTCACACTTAAAGTTCCCATCTCTGGCTACAACCCTTCTTTCCATCAGTCCCTATACCAGTTCCAAACTGAACAATCCATTGCCCTCACCCACCTAATCCTTCACCTACACATCAACTCAGCCAATGAACACACCCGTCAACTCCTATCCTTAATAAAAGTCCTCAATCTTTCCTCTCCCACATCCACACCGGCTATTCAGAGCATCCTCCTACAGGCCAACCGCAAATTAGAACAGCATGCCACCCTTCACCTCAAAAAACTATCCAATCTCCTGGTTTCCCACCTCCGGAAAGGCAACTCACTCACCCTTCACAACCTTTCCAGCAAACCTCAACCACCTCTCATTGCACACAAACCCAGTCTCTCCCATCTACTCAGTCTCCCACTTCCAGCTCCACTCCCTCCAAAACCTCAAAATTCCAATCAACACAATCTGGCACCACAACACCCTAATTCAGTAGTTAACCTTTCCTCCAAACCTCTCTCCCAATCCGAAACCTCTGTCCTATCCAAAGGCCTCACCTTCAGCCCCACTCCCAGATTCATCCAAACAGCCCTCGTCAAAGATTTACTGTCCTACACTTGTACTCTCTGCTGGAAGTATCACTTTGCCATGAAGAAAAATGATCCTAATCCTACCCCTAATGATCCAACTCCCTAAGACACTATCCAAATTGAACCCTGCCTGGAACAGTTCTGTCCTCCGTCACAGCGGGACCCACCTCCTCTTCCTCAAAATCACCCTCTCTAAACCTTCCAGGAATTTCTGACTTCCAGCCTTGCCTCTCAATCCTTCTTAAAAAATCTTAATCCTACTCCCAACATCACCACTGCTGAAGCCCAGGCTATCCGTGATCTGAAGACTGACCGGTCCATCGTCATTCTTCCGGCGGACAAGGGTTCCACGACCGTGGTACTTGATCGTCGGGAGTATGTGGCTGAGGGACTGCGTCAGCTTTCAGACAACACCACATACAAAGTTTGCCAAGGTAATCCCATTCCTGATGTCCAGGCGGAGCTTCAAGGAATCCTCAGAACCTTAGGCCCCCTACAAAACCTTTCACCTGACTCCATCAACCTCCTGACCCCACCGACACCCCGCACCCCTACCTTCTACCTTCTTCCTAAAATTCACAAACCCAATCATCCCGGCCACCCCATTGTAGCTGGTTACCAAGCCCCCACAGAACGTATCTCTGCCAACGTTGATCAACACCTTCAACCCATTACGTGCAGTCTCCCATCCTTCATCAAAGACACCAACCACTTTCTCGAACGCCTGGAATCCTTACTCAATCCGTTACCCCCAGAAACCATCCTTGTAACCATTGATGCCACTTCCTTATACACAAATATCCCGCACGTCCAGGGCCTCGCTGCGATGGAGCACTTCCTTTCACGCCGATCATCTGCCACCCTACCTAAAATCTCTTTCCTCATTACCTTAGCCAGCTTCATCCTGACCCACAACTTCTTCACTTTTGAAGGCCAGACATACCAACAATTAAAGGGAACAGCCATGGGTACCAGGATGGCCCCTTCGTACGCCAACCTATTCATGGGTCGCTTAGAGGAAGCCTTCTTGGTTACCCAGGCCCGCCAACCCAAAGTTTGGTACAGATTTATTGATGACATCTTCATGATCTGGACTCACAGTGAAGAAGAACTCCAGAATTTCCTCTCCAACCTCAACTCCTTTGGTTCCATCAGATTCACCTGGTCCTACTCCAAATCCCATGCCACTTTCCTTGATGTTGACCTCCACCTGTCCAATGGCCAGCTTCACACGTTCGTCCACATCAAACCCACCAACAAGCAACAGTACCTCCATTACGACAGCTGCCACCCATTCAACATCAAACGGTCCCTTCCCTACAGCCTAGGTCTTCATGGCAAACGAATCTGCTCCAGTCCGGAATCCCTGAAGCATTACACCAACAACCTGACAACAGCTTTCGCATCCCGCAACTACCCTCCCGACCTGGTACAGAAGCAAATAACCAGAGCCACTTCCTCATCCTCTCAAACCCAGAACCTCCCACAGAAGAACCACAAAAGTGCCCCACTTGTGACAGGATACTTTCCGGGACTGGATCAGATTCTGAACGTGGCTCTCCAGCAGGGATACGACTTCCTCAAATCCTGCCCTGAAATGAGATCCATCCTTCATGAAATCCTCCCCACTCCACCAAGAGTGTCTTTCCGCCGTCCACCTAACCTTCGTAATCTCTTAGTTCATCCCTATGAAATCCCCAAACCACCTTCCCTACCCTCTGGCTCCTACCCTTGTAATCACCCCCGGTGTAAAACCTGTCCCATGCACCCTCCCACCACCACCTACTCCAGTCCTGTAACCCGGAAGGTGTACACGATCAAAGGCAGAGCCACGTGTGAAAGCACCCATGTGATCTACCAACTGACCTGCCTACACTGTGACGCATTCTATGTGGGAATGACCAGCAACAAACTGTCCATTCGCATGAATGGACACAGGCAGACAGTGTTTGTTGGTAATGAGGATCACCCTGTGGCTAAACATGCCTTGGTGCACGGCCAGCACATCTTGGCACAGTGTTACATCGTCCTGGTTATCTGGATACTTCCCACTAACACCAACCTATCCGAACTCCAGAGATGGGAACTTGCTCTTCAATATATACTCTCTTCCCATTATCCACGAGGCCTCAATCTCCGCTAATTTCAAGTTGCCGCCACTCATACCTTTCAACAACATCTTTGCCTCTGCACTTCTGCCTCGACTGACATCTCTGCCCAAACTCTTTGTCTTTAAATATGTCTGCTTGTGTCTGTATATGTGTGGATGGATGTGTGTGTGTGTGTGTGTGTGTGTGTGTGTGTGTGTGTGTGTGTGTGTGTGTGTGTGTGTGCGCGAGTGTATACCTGTCCTTTTTCCCTCCTAGGGTGGGTCTTTCCGCTCCCGGGATTGGAGTGTCTCCTTGCCCTCTCCCTTAAAGCCCTCATCCTTTCGTCTTTCCCTCTCCTTCCCTCTTTCCTGATGAGGCGACAGTTTGTTGTGAAGGCTTGAATTTTGTGTGTATGTTTGTGTTTGTTTAACATACACACAAAATTCAAGCTTTCGCAACAAACTGTTGCCTCATCAGGAAAGAGGGAAGGAGAGGGAAAGACAAAAGGATGTGGGTTTTAAGGGAGAGGGTAAGGAGTCATTCCAATCCTGGGAGCGGAAAGACTTACCTTAGGGGGAAAAAAGGACGGGTATACACTCGCACACACACACACACATATCCATCCACACATATACAGACACAAGCAATTTGGTCTTTAAATATGTCTGCTTGTGTCTGTATATGTGTGGATGGATATGTGTGTGTGTGTGTGTGTGTGTGTGTGTGTGTGCGCGAGTGTATACCCGTCCTTTTTTCCCCCTAAGGTAAGTCTTTCCGCTCCCGGGATTGGAATGACTCCTTATCCTCTCCCTTAAAACCCACATCCTTTCGTTTTTCCCTCTCCTTCCCTCTTTCCTGATGAGGCAACAGTTTGTTGCGAAAGCTTGAATTTTGTGTGTATGTTTGTGTTTGTTTGTGTGTCTGTCGACCTGCCAGCACTTTCATCTGGTAAGTCACATCATCTTTGTTTTTAGATATATTTTTCCTACGTGGAATGTTTCCCTCTATTATAACCATAAAACTAAATTACTTGGAATTCATATCCAGGACAACCTCAAATGGAGCACTCGTATCACATCCCTAAATTCAAAACCAGCAAAATTGAGCTATGTAGTAAGAATTCTTGGCAACAATACTAGTGCAGAAACAGTTAGGGCTGTATACTTTGCTCACATACATTCAATACTGAAGTACGGTATCATTTTCTGGGGAAATGTACACCAGGACAAATCAGTTTTCAGCAAACAAAAGACAATTATAAGAATAATGAAACAAGTGAGCAGCATAAAACCATGCAAACCTTTCTTTAAAGATCTAAAGATCTTACCTCTTCCCTGCATTTATATACTGGAAATAGTCATGCATGTTAAAAAAAAGGTATACTGAGAAAAGAAAACCTTTTTTCTCAAAACAAAAGTGTCCATGATTATAGCACCCAGTCAGACAGTGACATACATGTCAATCATTGTAACACCACACTATGCCAAAAAGGTGTATATCATGCAGGAACAAAATTATACAAAAGATTACCAAGATAAATAAAATCTCTTCCTGAACTACAGAGCTTTAAAAACTCTGTGACAGCCTACCTTCTGAAAAACTGCTGCTATTCAATTTCTCAGTATCTCATGCAAGAAAAAATGTAATTTGTATCTTTAATTGTAGAAATAAGTAAAAAATATACAGTATTTAAAAAATTGTAATTATTAACTGTATAGATCCAATTTGTTATTAAAATTTACATAATTTATGTTTGATGTTTGTAAAACCAATAGATAAAAAGGTTTTCTGTCCAATATCCTGTGTATGATATGTGTCCTGAAAAAAGAGATTTATATGGAAAAATAAATATAGTTGCATAAAATGACTAAATTCTTGTCCATGGCATATTTCATAAAACTTTATTATTCACTACGTAATTTCCTGATTACTGATGACAATAGTATAATTAGTTCACATGGATATATTTTCTTCAAATAAATATTTGTGACTTATTACACATGTAAACCACGTGCAAGTAAATTTTCAGTGCTACTAAAAGTTGTTTGCCTTTATATTCACAAAGGGTATCAGAAAACCCTCATTTTTTACCTTTCAACAAACACATTACCTTTTACAAAAACTTCATATTTCAATTGTTATTTGTATTCAAACCTTTCATGTTCTAAAATGGTGCAACCTTAAAAAGTAATTATTTCCAAAATTCAGTACAAAAGTTTTGTAGTTCTGATTTTTCTGTTTGTGAAAGTGTATACTTTCATTTATATCCTGTTAATTTATTAATTATTCCGTTAGAAAATGTAGACATCAAGATATGTTTTAGTGAACTTTTACATTAAACTGCTCTCCCTTAAAACAGTGCTGATAATTTTGTCATTTGCTAGCTATACAGCTTTTAGTTAAACAAAATTACTTTTCTGACTGTTGTTTCATTGTGTCCTCTAATTTTGCTTTGTTTTATATTAATAATCAAAATGTATTAATTTAGTATTTTACCAATTTATAGTTTTCTGTAATACATGCATCTATAAATAGGCATCCGGCATGAAGCTTCAGTCAGTCAAGCTTGAACAATTAAAGAGTGCAGATACTATATAGTGTTCACTCAGTACCCACTAGTCTGAATAAATAAATCTATGGGAGTGAGGGCTGATCAGTGATCTCATAATCAATCTGTGTTAAGTCAGTGTTAAGTTCATATCTTGCCACTTTAAAAATTCTGTCAAACCACTCTTAGATTAAGTGAAGTATTGGCCTGTGACGTATTAACTGTATAAATTCATGAATACAAGATGATCATTGAAATTTGCTGTGTGGCAATAAATATCAGGTGATCGCATATTAGTTTTTGAAACGTTGTGTATGTTATTTAACGGCTGTTCATAACATCAACGATTACAGGACAACTGCAAAAGAGGAAATTCTAGGACACAAACAATGTGTAAAAATCAAGTTAGGAATACTTCATTCTTGATCTTTTCACTGTTCACACAATACTAATTGGTGGACAAATCCAGCCCATGAGACCGATGTACTCTGCAGACATTTTCCACTTAATTGTTTCTTAGGTGTTCATTTTTCTATTTGCAGATGCTGGGTGTGAGTCATAACTATCTATCCATATATCTGCGATTTGTAAACAAGCTACTCTGACTTCCACAATCCCTCTGCAAGGCAGTAACAGTATATTGGTAGATCATCCATAAAAATGAAGCATGCATCAATTCAGATTCTGCAACAATTCAGATTCTGCAACTATTCAGATTCTGCAACTATTCAGATTCTGCCACAACATCCATCTCTGCCGAACTCATTATACTTCCTCTTATCTAAGACATGTTAAATATAACCTACTACTCCAACTTTATGCACATCTGACACACGTGAGCAATATTTCAGTACATATGCACCAAGTAGATTCATTTAATAATCGACTTCTTTCATGGAAGAAATAAGTTTCCCAACATAACACTAATGAAAGACAGAGTACCATTTGATTCTTGCACAAATGAACCTGTGTGATGGTCTCATTCCATCAGCATGCGAAATATGAAATATTATTACTCCAAGATAAAACATGACTTATTTCAGGTTTGACTGACTGACCCTGTAATCTAATCCAAAGTCCAGTGTGTTTTTCACTTAGAGAAGATCAGAACTGCCCTTTTAACTACAGTTAGAGCTAGTTGTTAAGATATGAATAGATATTTTTACAGTTTCCATAAATAGATATGACTACGGGTAACTATCAAAATACAGAAAAAAATATTACTTCAGCCATTATTATTAATAATCTTTACAAGATTCCTCTTATGTTTAGTATTACATGGCATATAAGGCACTGTTGTTTTTTGGATTTCTTAACCCTTAACCTAAACAGAGGAAGCTAAAGACATTGGTCTTCTTGTTTCACACTTAAATGGTCTCGATACATATCCTAATATTTTTTGTATTATTGTTGAAGTCATAACACAAAAGGTTGCTAATTGATGCTCTCAAATTTGAGCTTGAGTTTCTGTCTTGTTTTCTCTGATCACAAAAATTTATTGTTTTCTGTAAATAATCACAAAAAGAAGTGAGTGAGGATAAAAATTATCATTGTCTTTGTAATGTAAGTCCTAGCATGAAGGCTTCAAAAACATACCGCATAGAAAAGTTTTCTTTTGATGCACGGTGCCAAAGAGAAGTTCAACTTTCACACAATAAGTAGGTATCATAAAATTACCAAAATTATACATTCGGCTATTTTATATTCCTGTCAGTCCTGCCGCCAAAAGTCCATGAATTGAGAATTAATTATTATGCAATATGGTACAATAATTGTATATGACAAGTTAAAACTGAATGCTGTCCGAGAAAGGAAGCCAGACTACTGCCTTTCACAGGCAGTGCACTACCTACCAGATGATCTGAACATGTCTCACAGACCAACTCAATGCTTGACATTGTAATGGGCTCCTCCCTATTCTTTCCAAACTCTACAGATGCTCTCACACAATATGGCAAAGCTAGCAGCCACATGGCAAGGAGTTCTGGCTTATCCACAGCCTCTGTGCTAGTCACATGAATCCTTTAGCAGAGTTTTGAATGAATGTGTAGGGACCCACTGAAATGTGACAAGATGAAGTAGTTACACTTGCTCGTTTCAAAGATGTACTGAAAAGTTGAATGATCTAAAAAAAGTGCTTGTAGTGCTGTTAATAGATTTTCAGAATACTGTTGGTCTGAACTCCCTTGCAATGCAAATTAATCCTAAGGTCTTTGGCAACAGTGGTTTATTGAATTCATTTGTGATGATAAAATTATCTATAAGTATTCAAGTCTAAAATGAGAATGAACCTGACAGTAACTACCAACTTATTTCAATAAAATAAAAATATACCTGTCCATTGTGTTGCCTTCTGCATCAAAACATACCTTTTGTTTGTAAACATTTCTCTTGTTCCAAGCAAATGTGTGTGTGAGATGAGGATCAGCTTCGTAAGTACGGGTGTGAACTGATCCTTCAATTTCTACACGTACATGGACATGGGTAAGGGTTGGAGGAATTGTTGAGTGAGTCAGCTGCATTAGGACACGTGACAAATATCCCGGGGCCTGGCTGCTGCGATAGACTAAGTGCAGACCAGATCCTGGAATCCGGATACTCTCCTGAAGAATCTGTAAAAGCAAGATCATGAACCACAATTTGTATAACGTAATATGTATTCCTATAATTTTGAGTTCCTTGACAAAACCTGTTGTTCACACATGTTTTCCAACATCCAATAGCTTATAAATGAACTGTTTTATGATCTACAACCAAACCAGAGCTGAAAATCTTTTTTTTATTTTGGACCACTGATGATGTTTTAAGTCAGTAAAAAGAAATACATGTGGTAAAATAAATATGTATTTTTAGTAGGTACATAGATGGACCTAAAATACCTTAAGCAATTCTATATTAGCAGCTATGTACGAACAACAGCATCACCAAATCATCTGCAAACAATCTTAGAAAGTTGCCGATATTATCAACCAAACCATTTACATGAAAGGTAAATGGCCTCCTGAATTATCTTGTTTAATTAAGAATTATAACTGTGCTCATTAAGTCCAGAATTTATAATTTTTAATTATTTTTATTACATATACATAATAAACATGTATGGTAGATTGTAACTGTACCTAATGCATGACATGAATTTAGCACAAATTAAATATTGACTTATCTTTTCATTTACTTTTAAAATTCTGCTCACATTTTTTAGTAGCCTATAAGCACACAACTATTTTCATTGCAGAGGTACGATGATTTTGTGTATCGCAAATCACAAGGGACTTTTCATCTTTTCTGTTCAGATATGATGATTACCTATGTGCTGGGGCCAGTTGAGAGGGGAGGCAACAATGACATCCTTCTATTTGTGGTTGTATCCCATGCTTGAATTATCAATATTCATATTTTTGTATGAAGAACTCATAAGACTACCTTCAGTTTTGATCTTTGTTATACAATGCCTATACATAATGAAGGAAGTAAAGAAAGGCAGTCACACTATTGTTGGGGCGCTGAGCAGCTGACAGGCATGTAAACAAGCTTGAAAAAACAGTTGAATTTTCAAACAATGTCCTACACAACTAAGCAACACAATACATAAGCACAACTACATTTTCCTAGGTGAGCCAGCAATGTTTTCACACTTGTTTATGGGTCTGGCAGCCCATCAATATCTCAACTGTATGAAGACTAGTTTCCTTTCTACCCCAGACAGGACTTTTAGTACCATTTTACACAGTACATCATTTACTAGAATATTTTTTTATCACTAAATTATTATGGAGACAGAATGGCTGACGAAAACTTACCTTCAGAAGGCAGAATTCCAATTAGTGATGATTGGCACATCTAAAAATAGAAAAATATTGCGTTTGTCTATTGGCAGTACCTGGAATTTTGTCTCCCGAAAGTAGTCACTGGCCCACCATTCAGCCTCTTTGTAAGCTTTTACTTTTACACAATTCCATAGCTGACGTCACTAACATAATCCTGTGTGGTGACACTCAACTTTGAGGTAGTTGATTCAGATCCTGGTGGGAGAAGAAATTTTCAGCACCAGTAAGAGCAGAATGCGCAGAACTGTAGAAGTTCTTGATCATCAGACGTTTTCGACAACATCCTGGATTAAATTTCAAATCTTCCCTCAGTGTCCCATGAGTGAGTGCATGGTGCACTTTGATTGTGATCTTTACCATATAGTGGAGATGCTGAGTCGCTGATAGGCACAACAAAAAGACTCACATATCTTTCGCCCATTGAGGCTTTTGTCAACAATAGACACACACACACACACACACACACACACACACACACACACACACACACACACACACACACAAAACTGGTCTCAGGCAACTGAGAACTGAGTTGTGTGTGTGTGTGTGTGTGTGTGTGTGTCTACTGTTGACGAAGGCCTTAATGGCCGAAAGCTTTAATTGTAAGTCTTTTTGTTGTGCCTATCTGCAACTCAGCATCTCCACTATATGGTGAGTACCAATTTTCCTTCTCGTAACATTGTTACATTCCATCCAGGATTTTCCATTGTTTGATCATGATCTCTTTGTCAGATGAGGCCACTACACTTGGTGTGCCCTTAATGCTATTGAAGAGTAGTAGGCTGTAATTCAGCACCGAGTTTCACCCACTTCCTTTATCCATAATCATACAATACAAACATGACACCACACTATAATAATAACAATAATAATAAGTCAGTGTGGCTCAATGTCCTGGTGCAAGTCTTTCAATTGCACCCCACATTGGCAACTTTCATGATCCTTACCTACCCCAGAGAGCCTACTGAGATAAGGAAGAAAATCTTTATATCATTCAGAGGCGAAGGTCAGGTTAAATGCAGACTGAAATATTCCATGGATTAACCAGGATTCAGTCCCATGATCTTTTCATTCCCAGGCATGAGCTTTACTACTGGACCGCCAGGCCCGACGCACAACACTACATATACCTGTTAGTTACCTCCACTCAACAGTTACACTCAAGACACAACCCTCACACCTATGACCAAATGGTCTATTGTGTATACAAGAAGAAAAGCCCTTTCCAGTAAGCTGAATGAACCAACCCCTCTGGGTTATCACCTACACAAGAATGCCATTCAACTCTTTCTTAACAGTTTTCACCAGTAAATTTTATATCTGCATAATATTTGCATAATTACTAACACTGAAAAGAGGCCAGCATATTTGTCAGGATTGATCAGTGTGAAATTAATGAATTTATGTATAAGAACTGATTGGTGCAATAGTATTGTGTGAACGGAGAAACTTATTTCATGAATCAAAAGCTGTAAACCTTTCGCAAAAAATTAGAAATATTACATTTCTAGAGATAAACAATTATGAAGAAGCATTTTAATAAGACAAGGAATGTATAAAAACCAATCTGGTGAGATGGTATGAACATCAGACATAAGAAAAACTTCAAAACCAAAAATGCTCACAAAAGCAAGTCAAGTATTCAAAATTGACAATTTGCTCATCAGTAAGAAATGTATTTTGATAATGTTTGCTGACAATTTAAGTATTGTTGTAAATAGTATGATGGTAAGAAAGTAAAGAAAGTGTGCTGACTTTCAACATAGGATATTCCTGAAGCAAATAATGACAACAACCTTTTCACTGTCAGGAGAATATAATATTCTCCATTCAGCCTCCTATTATTGTGAATCCAGGGATTTCGAAGTGTTCACTTATGCTATCATCAGGCAGTAATGTGAAATAACTATACATTTTGTGCTCTTGTGCAAAAAATGACAATACTTTTAAAAGTTACTTTTTTTTAAATGCAGAAGAACATGTTTCCTTCTCCTTATCAATGCAAAATTAGATGACATATTATATCCTTTTAATATAGGTGAATTGTTTCGCAATGTTGTTGTTCTGGTCTTCAGTCCAAAAACAGGTTTGATGCAGCTCTCCACACTACTCTCCGCTGTGCAAACTTCTTTATCTCTGAATAGCTACTGCAACTTACATCCTTCTGAATCTGCTTACTGTACTCACATTTTGGTCTCCTTATATGATTTTAACCATCAACACTTCCCTCCAATTATAAACTGGTGATCCCTTGATGTGTCAGAATGTGTCCTAGCAACATGTCCCTTCTTACAATCAGGTTGCGCCACAAATTTCTTTTCTTCCCAATTCTATTCAGTACCTCCTCATTAGTTACATGATCTACCCACCTAATCTTCAGAATTCTTTTGTAGCACTACATTTCAAAAGTTTCTATTCCTTTCATGTCCAAACAGTTAACCGTCCCTGTTTCGTTTCCATACGTGACTAGAATCCATGCGAATAATTTCAGAAAAGACTTCTCAACACTTAAATCTGTATTCGGTGTTAACAAATTTCTCTTCTTCAGAAACACTTTCCTTACCATTGCCAGTCTACATTTTATATCCTTTCTACTTTGGCCATCATCAGTTATTTTGGAGCCAAAATAGCAAAACTCGACAACTGCTTTCAGAGTCTTGTTTCCCAATACAGCATGTAATTTATTTTCCCTGAAAATGCTTATCTTCTCTTTTATATTTCATGTACAGTCCCACAGCAAAATTTAGTGCTTCTGCTTATTGATGTTTTCTGCAGTACACAAATTCCTCAGTAATGAAGCGGCCAGTATCACTGTGATTTAAGTAGCCTGGAACTTCTTGGTGGCAGACTCATCTTTCACCATTTATTTTATTTATTTCCTTTAAAATTAATCTCCAGATCTGTGCAATAATTTACAAATGCCTAAATTTGGAAAACAGTTTGCATGTGTCACGAATGGTGCAAACGTCACTAAATGGCTTACACGTCACAGATAAAACAGACAACTGCAACACTGGAGTGACTAGAAATTCAGGCAAGACACCATTAAAACTGATGGCAAGCATCACAGCATTAACAAAGAGTCATGCCATTGATTTCTTTATGAGCAAAGACTGAACAAATATGTATTTAAGGAATTTTCCATATTAAATTATGCTTGCTGGATGTTTTAGTTATCTGACAGACATATTTTTACAAATTCTTTGATTACTGAGTCCTGAAAGATTACAGCTAGGGCAAGGCTCTTAAAACTTTTTTGCCCATTATGCTGTTATGTGGGTATTGAAAATTCAGACTTGTTGAACTGAAGAGGATGAGTGTACAGCTTTTATTTGATACAGTGGGACAAAAAACCACTATACCAAATATAAATTGTGCAGTCACAACAATCTGTTTCCCGGAAATCCGAACTGGTTTTTAAAAATTACTTCCTATTAATGGAAAATACCATCTGTTTTTCCCATTTTCTTGTTTTATTCCTATTCTTATGAGTGGTTGTGGATTTTTGTGCAAAAAGCCTTTTGAATATAATGTATGAAATGGAAAATGGACTGTAAACATACCAATTTTACATGGTAACATGATATTAAAGCCTGAGACTATGTACACCTTGTTTCCTCTAAGGCCACCTACAGATTCAAATCTACATGGGTAGCTTTTCAGCAAATTAAATGCCCCATAGAATAATGCACTATACAATGAACTAGTATCTCTAGAAACAAAAAAAAAAAAAAAAAAATTCTATGTTCTTCCAGCACCATGGTGATTAATATTCCTGTGCTTCCTACTAACATATTCCAACAATTACATTAATTTCTTCTCTACACGTGGCCCACAACAGATGTGTTGTCAACATGCCCTGAGCAATATGGTGCACCATATAGTGATCAAGAATTAGTCTTTTTGTAGTCTTCCTACATAATTTATGATAATAAGTTGCACAGCTTTTATTGAAAAGGTCCTCATTAATTTACTTCCTATCATGTCCTTTGATTTATTTTAACACAGTGCTCAGTTCAAGCATAAATAATGTAAAAAATAACACACAAACCTTAGTTTTTAATTACCCTGAAAATGGCTGAGCAGTAAGCAGCTGTGAATTTCATCCATAGCGTACTGAACATCCTGCAATGTTCTGGAATCTCACTGAATATGCAACTCACCAAAATCTTGTCTTACTTGTTCTCTACCTCCTCCTGTGCCTTTCTATTAGTTTGTAACCTCTCCTGTCTTTTTCTCTTTACATTATTCCCATTTTTCAGCCCCTATTTTTCCAAAATTTTGCTGACACTCATGTAATTTATGTTTCTATTTTTTGTGTTACTGTTTTTATAACTCTTAACTATTATCAAACTGCTTCCTAAAGCACAGGATTAATTCCAGTGTTACATCAGTTTGCTGGTCTATTTCTTGTGTCCAGAGTTACAATGACTCAACTTTTACACCTTTTGCATTTCAGTCTTCTTTCCTTTTATTGGTAACAAATTCTTTAAATTTCTTAAAGGGCTTTATTTTACTACTGACCACCTGTAGCTGTCTCACTTTCTTTAACTGCTAAATAACAGCTACTGATAATTGTCAGTTCTCATATGCCTAATTCCTTGTTTGTATGTCCCAACCTTTAAACTAGTGCCTTACCTGAGTTTCTGCAAAAACTAAACTTCTTCCAGGAATGCCACCAACTTTCTCTGGCATCCAGGTTGACATAACAACCGGTCGCAACAACTCATGGTCATGGTCCAGGCATGGTTCCCGTTGCGCAATATTTGAAAACAGTGGCATACTGCTGAGAGGTACACCTGCCCAACAGCAATGGAGTGTTAATATGAACAGCAATTACATAATTATGCATAAATTAAAAAGCCTAATGTCATAAGAACTGCAAAAGAAACATTTAACAAGTCAAGAACAACTGAATTAGAGACATCTACCTAGTAGTGTACAGCTTCCTTCTCATAACGCTGATGATGTAGCACACTGCAGATATCATCATGGAACAGACTCCCCTTGACACTGAAAGTACTGGAGAACCATACTCGTCAACACCTAGATATGTTATTGAGATTGATTAGTAGGGACAAAGGTGAAGATGTCCTGCTTCACTGAGTTAAGCTGAGTCCAGCAGGACTGAAGACAGGTGATATAGGGGCAAATAAACAGATGAACGTGATGGAACAGTATGTTTCCACATGGTCACTGATGAAGCATGATGGTGGACATATCAGAGGCACCATTTCATCTATTGTAAATGTCAGCAATGCTCCCACTTTTTTTCTGAACTGTGCTCGGTTGGCAACAGAAATGCCTCACCTCATATGGTTATAGTATCCCCTTGGGGTCCAGTGGTACAAAACGCAGATGTATATAACAAGCTGCCACCTGTCCTGGCCACTGGCAACACCTCTGAAGATATGCAAGGTGAACAGTATGACCGCAAACATACGCACAATGTGTTTGTTGTCAACCCCATCTTCCACAGACAATACAGTAATATGTGGTGCCTGCTCCGGCACTAGAGGTGCGAGAGGCACTGCAATTAATGCTGCCATTGCAGGCAATGGCTATCGTGCTACTTATCATGTGCCTGCCCATATCACAGAAGTATTTTTCCACCGGGCACCTATAAAGAATGCCAACCAGTCACGGAGAGCCAATTCACACCAGGAGTCACACTGGGCCATAGTGCCAACTGCAATCACCAGTCCTTCAGTCAGAGGTCGCACTGCCCAGTGTTTTCATACGCTCAGAGTCAGATCCGAGTTTTTACTTGGGATGCTGTCCGAGTTCACAATATGAGCCACTGACATCTTTGTTCTGAGTCATGTCCCAAGTTTTCACTCGGCACCTCCTTCAAGTTCTTCACCATAGCTACCAATGCCTTTACTCCGAGTTATGCCTGAGCAATAGCTCTCTGTCTCATCTGGGTACCCCATGCTGGGCTCAACATTTGCTGCCCTGTATCCCGTCTGTGCGCAACTTACTGTCACTCCCTGATTATGTTGGCTGTGTCACTGGTCTGTCCACTGAAGCCATCTGTCCACATCAGCCATATCTACCTCTGACCCGCTACTATCTTCCACCTCCCTGGGATCTCTCCTCTGGACTTTCCTTGAGGCCTACCACTCTCCACTGATATCATATGGTCCTACCAAAATCATCCTTTAAGAATTCTCTTGCTGTGACTATCAAAGGACTGGAACACAGTAGTGTGTATTCAAGTATGAATGACTGTTCTGTTGTATTCAGGCTGAGCATAAAAGAAGTGCATTTATTTCTTACTTCCTGGGATGCATTATTTGGCATGGCTCCCTTGGCCACAACACAAAAGTGGTCAGCAACATTTTTCTATATTGTGAGTAACTGATAGTGATGTTACTCTTCCTCTGCCTCTGTTTAGTGAGTTCAGTTTCACATGTAGCTCATTGCTTTCTATATCCCATGGAGCAAAGAAGTTGTAGATGGCACAGCTGATCACCAGTTGTTGCCTAGCACTGAATTGGCAAGTAATTTGCAGTACTTGTTTTACCATTTCTCTATTGCAAATTGGAATATTTGTGGTGACGTTGTCACTAACATTATGCTATCCATAGCAGCCAACACTGGCTGTGGCATTTCCCCCTAAATGCTGGTACTTACAGTGTCACATGAAAAATCCAGTGTCTTTTTGATTTTGAAGACAGAAAACTTCATGTGGTAGGCACCCATGATTTGATTGTGATCAAATGTTTTGATACTGTACATCTTGGCATGACACATGAAATTATTTCATTCACCATACAGATAGGAGTGCTTTCTCTTGAGCACAATAGCTATGTCTAATTCAGATGCTCATGAATATAAATGTCCCAAAATAGCCACTTACAGAAATGTAAGTCACAAGAAGCACTGCAAATGAACGCCACAACTGAGAAAAAGAAGATACCATCTCACTGATTAACACTGCCACTATGAAGTTCAGCAACCAGAAATGGAAGTACAATGATGTGGCAAATAAGTTTGTTATGTTAATGAAATGGAGGGAGGAGGGTATTAAAACTGAATATTCCACTAACATTGGAGCCATTTGATATGGAACACTTGCCCAGTTGGACACACCGTCAGGTGGCTTGCGGAGTATGGATGTAGATGTATATGTACTGTGAAGAAAGAAATTGGTCATCGGTTTGTTAAGAGAAATATTCCAGCACTCACTTGAAATGTTTTATGGAACTCATAGCAAACTTTTAAGATGGTCTGACAGGGATTCCTCCCAAATATAAGTCTAGTGTCTTAACCCCAGTTAGCCTGCTAAGTGATCTTCTTGCAAAAAACAGACCACCTCTAAATGAACACCCATATCAAAGAAGAAGAGTGCTGAAAATGAAGAAAACAAGTTAATGTTACTGAAACTGACAAGTTTAAAGAGAGGATATACTGCCCGAAATGAAGCTGTGAGGGCATGTCACGAGTCGTGCTTGGATAGCCCAGTTGGTAGAGAATTTGCCCACAAAAGGCAATGGTCCCAGGTTGGAGACCCAGCCTGCCACACATTTTTAATCTGCCAGGAAGTTTCAACAAGTTCAAAATGTTGGAGGTTTCAAGAGCACAAAGATATACCAAAAGAAACACAGACAGCATTAGTGAGAAAGAGGAAATTAACAGTCCTGGAAACCAACCTCCACTTTCCATTCTTCCTTTTTTCCTTTTAATTTATGGTATTGCAATAACAAACAGTTCATTAAGTAATGAATACAGGTTCAGTTATGAAAACAAAGTCCATATGGAAAGCAATCTATCAAGGCCTTCTTCTATCACAGCCTCATTTCAGTTTAGGGAAACTTTGGATAAGATAATTGGAGTAGACTCTGAATATGCCAACTACATGCCCAGAAATTTACTACTGCATCACCTCTTGTGGTGTGGACTAAATAAGCATAAAAATGAAAGGACAGAAAGAGCAGAGGAGAAACTTGTACATGTAAATACAAGCAAAGTGTGAGATATATATTTTTTGTCCAAAATGTCCCTTACAGATTACAAGAAATAACTATTCAGTATAGCACCAGCCTACCTATGAGTATGTCTCCTGCTTTATAAAGATTATTCTTTCTTTGTTATCATAACATTTGTAAATCATATGTATAGCTTAATCAATATCTCCAACACAATAGTTTACATTTATTCAATAGCTTACAATTTTTGTGTTCTCTTAACCACTTCCTCAAAATATTATTTGTAAAATGCACAACCATAAAGTTGTTATAATACAATTACAGAAACATTTTTTATTTAATTGAAAAATTTAGGTTAGTAATTAATTATATTTACTGCTTCACATACAAAAGAAGTGATGAACAACATGAAAACAGCACTGAACATAACATGTTATTCATTTGGTGAACAAATATATGAAGGCACAAAATTGGAGAGAGACTGATGGAACAGATGTGTTCATTTTTGTGTGAACTGAGCAAGCATCCTTAGACAGCTGATAATCATGTACAACTTTCAATGAAGCAGTGAAACTTACGAACTTTAAATTTGTAAGTATTCTGCAGAAACATACAGGTAGTGATAAATGCTTAAATGTGTAGAATGACAAATTTGTCAGTCTCCAGAAATGATCAGTACAGTTTTAGATGAAGGCTCCCCTGCTTCACATATAGCCATCTATTTCAGAGGAAAACTGAAGACATTGTATCTCAATAGACCAATACACTGTAGTATTTTTGTGGCTCTCTGCCTCATTTTATGGAGTCAACATCATCCCCAGTGTATGAATTGATTCGTTGTTAATGACAACACTGAGTTAAGAATTGACACTAGCTTCTGAATGTAAGATCTCCCATGAAAACTGAAAGTAAAACTTAAGAGGCAAATTTTCAGTAATACGTGCAGCTTCCAACAGCATACACCATGACCGCAGTCAAGAGCCAGCACATACTTCACTTGAAAACTGAGTAAAGATTTGTGCATCCCATATTAAATTTGATTGTGATCTCTCAACAGTTAATATGATCCAACCATTGTTTGAAAGTACTTACTGTCTTTCTAACTGGTAGAGTATGCAAGAATAAGAAAATGTGAACTCAATATTGAACATCTGAGAGTCTTCCTCAGGTAATCCAAAGATACCTATTTGGAGGAATGGCCGTAAATTAAGGATTCAGTGATGTTTATGTCAAAGGCTATAAAGATACACATGTCAGCTGCCTATGTTTCGTTCAAAGCTGTATCTGGGGGTCAGAAAACATCCGTAATACATTGCAGTGATTGCAGTGCAGATAACTTTCCCAAAATTGTAATTTTTGTCATATTTAGAAACTTTGTTGAAACAGAAGTGCTTGAAATAGCTGAACATGATATAACTATGGCTATTTCCTCAACTGCACGATGAACCAGAAAACTTTATTTGGAAACAAGATGGTACATGTCTAACTATGTTAGGAAATGATTGGAATATGCCCAAAACCTTTTGGTTGGCCACAGGGAGCCCGATAACATGAAATGTTAGCATATTTTATCCAATATGATGCTTGAGGAGTTCCTTCTTTTGGGGTTTGTGAAGGGGCATTTGTAGGACTGAAGCATCTGTTGCATCAATCAATTAATCACTTACTAAAAATATGTTGATCAAGGTATGAAGAAATCATCTACTGAAATCATATTGTCATGTGAAATATGATGCTCATATTTAAGTCTATTTTACATTTTAAGCAACATTTAGCTTTAGTAAATGTTGTTGTTGTTGTTGTGGTCTTCAGTCCTGAGACTGGTTTGATGCAGCTCTCCATGCTACTCTATCCTGTGCAAGCTTCTTCATCTCCCAGTACCTACTGCAGCCTACATCCTTCTGAATCTTCTTAGTGTATTCATCTCTTGGTCTCCCTCTACGATTTTTACCCTCCACGCTGCCCTCCAATACTAAATTGGTGATCCCTTGATGTCTCAGAACATGTCCTACCAACCGATCCCTTCTTCTAGCCAAGTTGTGCCACAAGCTCCTCTTCTCCACAATTCTATTCAGTACCTCCTCATTAGTTATGTGACCTACCCATCTAATCTTCAGCATTCTTCTGTAGCACCACATTTCGAAAGCTTCTATTCTCTTCTTGTCTAAACTATTTATCGTCCACGTTTCACTTCCATACATGGCTACACTCCATACAAATACTTTCAGAAACGACTTCCTGACATTTAAATCTATACTCGATGTTAACAAATTTTTCTTCTTCAGAAACGCTTTCCTTGCCATTGCCACTCTACATTTTATATCCTCTCTACTTTGACCATCACCAGTTATTTGCTTCCCAAATAGCAAAACTCCTTTACTACTTTAAGTTAGTAAACATTAACAAATATTATTTAATTTTAGAACCTCAACATTCATTCTTCTTCTTCTTAATTTTGAACACAATGTACATTAGAAACTGAGAAGTAATTCAAAATATAATTTAATAGGACATATAAACAATTCACCCACCAAGTGCCAGCATGAGAAAACAAATAAAATATATGCAAACTCGTAAGCTTTAAGAGCCAATGGTTCCTTCTTCTGGCAGAAAGGTTGAAGGGAAAAGAAGAGGGATGAAGGAAAGGGATTGGTGAGGTTTGCCAAATGAGGAGTGTTATTGTAAAGTCGCTCGGAACCATGAGTCAAGGGAGGTTTATTAGATGGGATGAAAAGGAAAGACTGATTGTTGGTGCCTGCACCAAACGCTATCTGAAGGTGTAAAATCTCATCTGGTACAGGCACCAGCAATCAATCTTTTGTTCTCATCCCATGTGGTAAGTCTCCCCTAATCCAGGGTTCTGGGTGACTTTCTGTAATGTACTGGTTGTTACCTATCTCGTTTATTAGATAACTGAAAAATTGTGGAATCTTATGCGGTATATTGTGGTAGGACCACACTCTCACCACGTGTTTTTGAATGAGAATAATACGAGTAGTTCCAGCACAATTTCAGCAAGACTTATTTATTAGTAGCTGCTGAAAGATTACACACTGCAGATCTCTTTTGTCTAGGGGTTCTCGAAGTTTCGTCTGCAAAATAATCATTCCAACAAGCATGGCCTGGGTTTTCTTCTCGTTTTAAATAAACGCTACCGGATCTGAAATACTTTCAGCTAAAAATTATATTTATTCATACTTTTTGTTTAGTAACTACACCATTTTCACTATGAAGATTGATACTCTAAATGCATTATACTGTACTGGTCACATAAACATGTCCATCTCCCTCCAATACCAACAAAGAAGTGGCGGGCTAGCCAACACGTGCCCGGAAGTTGCAGACATTCCTGCATCCCAGATTCTTTGGTCTACTGACCTTAATAAACTCCAAAGATACATATAAATAAATACATATAAATATACAACATTCAACATCTCAAATGAATCCATTATTTATCATAAAAGAAAATATTCATAATTAAATATATTAAACACATTTTCTGGCAACATAATGAAGTTACCTTAGCTCTTTACTGTGGGCATCGTACTTTTTGCATGAGATAAACTTTATCTCTGACAGTTAATTACATTACAGTAACTATCCCCATTTCCTAAATCTCATCATTCCTTTTCCTCCATCCCTCTTGCTTTCCCTTCAACCCTTCTGCCAGAATAATGAGCCACTGACTCAAAAAGCTTACACATTTCCATATCTTTTATATGTATTTTGTCACATAACCAGTTGGTGTGTAGATTTTTTATCTATTCTGTTATACCTTCAAACTGAGAAATAACTGCACTTCTAAGTGTGATTTATGTCCCAGAAAAATATGTGCAAAGGTAATGAAGTGAAAAGTATCTGAATGTATCTATATATTCCTGTAACAAGTAAAGTGGTTCCACATGGCGAGTATCTTTGTAAAAGTTATCAATAGATGAATAAAACTACTACTACTACTACTACTACTACTACTACTACTACTGCTGCTGCTGCTGCTACTAATATTACTACTACAGTAAAATACTGCAATACACTATTCTGAGAGAGGGGGAGTGGGAGAGGAAGAGAGTCATACAGAAAAGGGAGGGGTGGAGTGATTTTCCACCTCAGTGGGTTTACAACAGTAGATATTAATTAATTTCTTACAGACAAAAAATAACATTTACAGAATTTTGCTTGAAATCTTACCCATTCCAAGAGCAAGAGAGCCTGCATTTTCAGAATATATATCTGTGTCATCACTTAGCTGCATAGTCACAGGTGGCAAAACAACAATTTGGTTCCATGGCACAAAAACCGTCCTTGTTAGAGGTCTAAAGGGACTTCGCTGAAACTGCAGTGTTACTGCTCCTCCACCGTTAACCAAGACATCAAACCTGTCAAATAAGAACAAGAAATTTAAATTCAATTAAAAAGTTTAACTATTTATATGGCCAAGTTCTGCTGTATACAGCAACTGGCAAATTTATTTTGATTTAACTTTGCATTCTGATGCCCTACCTGCAGCCGCAGTCATTAGATACCCAAAGGAGGTAAGTCCTGTTTGCCACCTGTCTCCAGGTTGTGGAAACTTTTTTCTGTGTGTGTAATCATATTTTAACTGTTTCCTTATATTATATCCAGAGGCAGAAAGAGGGGACCAGTCCGGCATTTACCTACATGACTACAGCAAACTGTGCAGATTTGACCTGTACTCACTCACCATCCTGTCTCACAAATCAGTGTGCTGTGAGTTACGCTATACTAGCAGGTAAAGCAGACCAGACATTACCACTTCATAATTATCAGTATCTCTGGTGCTACCATTGGTTCCCTGTTGTGCGGTATAGTTTTTGTGTCACAGCAGCTGTTATGGTCGTGGAGATACGAATGGTTGAAGTGGTTGCCACCATGTCATGGTGGTCACCAGAACATCTTGCATCTCTTTTGCATCAATGTATTTTATGAGAGAAATAATTTGAAATTCTCATGCTTTTATAAATATTCTAAAATGTTAAAGAAAGTTTTCAAATGTTCTAGAATATTCTCGAATGTTCTAGAATACAAGCTAGAAATGGCACACATCAATTTGACCAATGAGTTGTGCAACAGAGTACAGACAGAGGAAAAACTCATTAAAAATTTGTATCTGTTTACAGAAAGGAACTACATAAGCAGTGAATGGTGATGTTAGGGAACAGTTTTAGCAACAAAATAACATAGTTCAACAAATAAATCAGAGAATACCTGGATAAGAAAAGAATATTTGAAGCTACTGATACAATGATGAATCAAGACAAAAAAGTAAACTCCCAAATTCACTCAGTGTTCCATGTATACCCATGATAAGAGACTTCTAAACAACTTCATAGAAGTGGAAATGTTAACTGGGAAAGAGAAAGGCAAGTCAGTATTAATACTATGCACTCTATTCATTTCAACTTACTTACCATTCAACCCTAAAAGATTCCAATCTCTGGTACAATTAGCCCATAGTATTACTATCAATAAAGCACAAGGACAAACATTTTAATGCAGTGGAGTGAATTTGAAAGAATCATGTTTCTCATCTGGACAACTATATGTAGCATGTTTATATGGTGGAGTGCCACAAAACTTTTCCATCTTTGCTCCAAAAACCAAAACATCTAATCAGTTCATACAAATTTACTGTGGATAAGCTAGATGCTACCCAAATGAGAAGATTAACTGCACATTTTTGCAACTGAGAAAAGAACTGGAAAAAAGGACCAAGTAAAGCAGGTCCTTTTCAGCTAGTTTAAAATATAATGTAATAAGACTAAATTGACAGTTTATAGTACATGTTTAATTACCATACTTTATCATATCTGGAAAAGTGTAAATTAGTAATGGCAACTGAAAGGTTACTTTCATACCAAGTTCTGTAGATTCCATTATGCAGCAAAACCTTAATGGATATTGATAGGATATGAGAAAATTATACATCCAAACACCACAATAATAAATAATCATCAATAATGTTAAACAGCTTAAGTCATTAATACATGAGATAATATCTTCTGCACAAATATCATATTTTAGCTAATATAAATGTGCTATTTAATTATCAAAAGTTGTCATTTTTCTTTTTGTTATATAGTTCATTTGCTATTTATCCATACTGTTTAGCTCATATATTCTGAAAATGGATTTTGAACGTATATTTTTTGACCATTTGCTTCAAACTGTCATATGTACAACTCATTGTTCCTTCCAGTTATTAGCTTGGTGCATAAGTTTCTAGCATTCTTGCTTTGCATTTTGGTGTTCCAGTTACTATGGATTTATTATCAAGTGTCATTTTTTATTTGTAGTTCACTATTGCTATTTGAGCTTACATATTGTCACTTTGTCATTTGGAGATAGTAAGTGGAGCTGTGGATGCTAGAAAATGGAGTGCCAAGTGGATAAATTGAAACACATCTGATATACTCTTCTGTTGGAGTTCAATAGAGCAGTGACAGTAGTGCGGGCAGCTAGAAACATTTACACTGTGTATGAGGATAATGTCACTGGACAGTGCACAGCAAGAAAATAGTTTTCTTATTTTAAGGAGACTTAGTGACTCTCCATGTTCAGGAAGACCTTCGGAGTTTGATGAAGATCATTTGGACACATTAATAAAAATGTGATCATTCCGCCATTGTCTAACATTTGTATGCAATGGGAAAGGTTCAAAAAACAGTGTGTGGGTACTGCACACTCTAAGCCAAAATCACAAAAATCAGCAGGTGGTCACACGTGCATCTCTGCTTTCTCATCATCACTGGTGACAAGAAACGATGTCTTTCTGCTAACATAAGATTGACCCCAGACAAAGCAGCAACTCCTTGTACAAAGACCAGCACGCAACCATAAAGGATAATTTTATGCATCTGGTGGAACAGTGACAGTGTGATGTACTATGAATTGCTTTCCAAAGGTGTAACCATCACTACTGACATTTACTGTCAACAACTGAGATGTCTTGCAGACACAATCCAAGAATAACAAAAATGAAGACTGCATGAAGTGATGCTACTTCATAATAATGCCTGCCTGCATTCTGCTAGACTGACAAAAGAACACTAAACAGGAGGTGGGTTGGGTACTCTTTCCACATCCACCTTATTCGCCTGATCTTCACCCCCTGATTTTCACCTTTCCCGCTCTCTATTGAAAACTCTTCAAGCAACTTCCTTTCCAGATAAAAATGTGTTCGAACATTGTTTGAGATTTTCTTCGCCTCAAAACCATGTGACTTCTACTGTCACAGAACTGAAAAGTTACCCCAGTCGACAGACAGTTGTAAATAGTGAAGGAGAATGTACTACACAGGGCTGTGATGTTTCAGCACTTTACATGAAAGTGGATCAGTTAGAGAGGCTTTTTATCGCTCTCTATGAAAATGTAATCTGTTTTCTTCCAACACCCACTACTTCTAAATTCCCTACATAATATATACTGCAATAGATTGTAAAGTAATTCAACATGATTGACTGTGAAAACATCACTACTTCTCAAGTTGTTTCAATGTACACAAATGCACTACAGTCATTTGAGTAAAAATTTGAAGCAATTTGTGTATCAACATTACCAGATCATTTCAAATCTGCCTAATAATGGCGACTTCATCAAAAAGATCATGTATGAATGATCCTGATGTGTTTTGTTACATTTGTGGTTCTCTGACTACTCTCAAAAGCATGAGAGAGAACATAACCTCATTTGTCAAAAAAGTATACCTATCTTATTTCAGTATAAAGTTAGGAGACCAGCACAAAACTTTTGCATCACGTACTGTTTGTCATACATGAGTTGTAGGTTTGACAAAATGGAAACAAGGCAAAAAGAAATCTTTAATGTTTGTGATTCAAATGACATGGAGAGAACAAGAAAATTATGTAGATGATTACTATTTTTGTGTGATGAAAGTTGGTTGGCTAACAAGAACAGTATGAAATCAGCCTGAAATCTGAAATCAGCCACAAGGCCCTTACCACATGGCCCTGACATCCAAGCCTGAACCCTCCACTACTTTTGAATCGTCATCATCATCATCGAGTGAAACTTCAGATCCTGATAATAACTGCACACTCTCAAAAGGATAACCAGAGCAGTTCACACAAGAAGAACTGAATGACTTGGTAAGAGATGTAGGAGATCTGGGTCTCTCAAAAGAAGCAACATACAATTTAGGGTCTTGATTAAAGAAAAACATTTGCTTACTCTGGGCACAACATCTACTGGTTTCAATCAAGACAATCATAATTTTATGACTATTTCGTAACAGAAGGCTCTCTTGTTTCTTGTTTATAGTAAGAACACTGAAGGTGTGTTATCAAGGTGTGGTGTTCCTAGAAAACAATGAATGGAGGCTACATATAGATTCTAACAAAAGAAGCTTCAAGACCATTTGTCAAGAAAGTTCGTCAAAGCATTGCCTAAAGATGGTGACTGTTTTAAGTATCGTCAAAGCATTTCCCAAAGATGGTGACTGTTTTAAGTATATAAGTCCCTTTTTTTCTTTTTTTTTTCTTCTGCCCGAGTCCAAAAGGAATATTTGTGGGACCAAGTATTAGAAGTTTAATGAAAGATGAAGTATTTGAAGAACGATTGGTTTGGGCAGGATTTAAGAATGTGGCTGACAATTTCTTTGGGAATAGGAAACACCCAGATTTTGAAGTCAAGGTGAAAAATATGTTGATAGCTCAGAAACATTTAGGATTAAATTTGATCCATTTTTTCATAGCCATCTTGAATTCTTCCAACACAATTGTGGAAATGATAGTGAAGAACATGGAGAAAGGGCTCATCAAGACATGAAAGAAATACAATCATGTTATCAAGGCAGGTGGGATGAAGGGATGATGGCTGACTATTGTTGGTCTCTAAAAAGAGATAATATGGAGGTAAAGAACAGAAGAAAAGCTTGAAGACAAAATTTCAGTATGAAGAGGAAGCAGTACTGAAATAGTGCAGTGTCTCTACAAGGCTTGGAATATACTTAACTTAAACTGTGGTTAGGTCTATTAACCAATGTGTGATGTTTGATTTTGTTTACTGCATACATTTGTAAACACTTTACATTTAACTAGTATAGCTGTAAGTGTCTTTATTACTATATTTAAGTGTCTTAATATTCTAAAAATATGACATTTTCTGGTAACATTATTACTGTTTCTCATATGTGATAGCCAAAATCTTACTTCATATTTTTCAACACAGGCCAGCAATTAATAAAAAACACCCTTCAGGATTAGACGACTTGAACAAAAATTTGATTTTGCAGCCCTGTGATACTGATGAGTATCTGTTTCATTATTAAACACATGGAAAACAAACTACGAACTTATACACCAACCTAATACTTTCCAAAACCTCTGCATACAAACCTTACCACTGTGATCGCATACCAATGTGACCTCAAGCAGTTTATCAAGGCTTTGGGTCCATTCCAAAATCTGACACCTGAATCCATCTCCCTCCTCACACTGCAAGCCCATGCATTCCTGCCTTTTACCAATTCTGTAAACTCCATAAACCTAAACCCCACAGGTCTTCCTACTGGTTTTCCCATTGTTGATGGGTACAATGCACCCACATATGGGACCTCTGCCTTTGTTGACAAGCATCTACAAAGTATTGTTCATAACCTCGTGTCCTACATTCAAGACACTACTGACTTCCTTCACAGCCTCTCCAGTTCCTCTCCCCTTGCCACCACACTTCTTGTTGGTCACTCTGGATGCAGCATCCTTGTTCACCAAATCCCACATGCCCACAGCTGCAGAACATCCTCCTGATACCAGACCCACTATCTTTTTCCTAATTCTCTTAGCCAACCACATCCTGATCCACAATTACACTCTAAAAAATGACATCCACAAATGAACTAACTGAATGGGATGGAAATTGGTGGATGTGAAGTACATGTACATAAAAAACAAATAATTGCAACTTCTTAAAAACTGGATGATTTATTTAAGAGAAACAGCTTCACGAATTGAACAAGTCAGTAACACACTGGTCCACCTCTGGTCTTCATGCAAGCAGGTATTCAGCTTGGCATTGCTTGATAGAGTTATTGGATGTCCTCCTGAGGGCCAAATTCTGCCTGACTGGTATGTCAGAGCATCAAAATCCTGAGATGGTTGGAGGGTCACACCCACAATGCGCCACATGTTCTCAACTGGCTGGCCAAGGTAGGATTTGGGAAGCACAAAGTGTGGGTGGGTATTATCTTACTGAATTGTAAGCCCAGAATGGCTTGCTATGAAGGGCAGTAAAACGAATCATATAATATTGCCGATTTACTGCTGTATAACTCCTAAAACCACCTAGTTCACCCACATTTACACTTTGAGTCATTGTATCTTGGTGAGAGGCAAAGCAGTAGGTTGACATATTTTTATCCAGTAGTGTCATATGATGTAATGTTCTGGGATGACTCATATTTAGAAAAGGTAGTCTTCATTACTCAAAAATGTGCTGTAAGAATAACATTTTGTGCTCACACACAATCACATTGCAGACATCTGTTACAGGAGGTAACTGACTTCTGCTTCACAATATATTTCTCCTGTCATGAAGGTTGTTGCAAATAATCCACTGCAGTTTTAAAAGAACAGTGATGTGGATCCATCAGCGGCTGATCATGTTTTACAAAACAGGAATTTATCATCTCATATCCTAGTAGGATAAATATCTTAACATGTGTGGTGATTACTTTTCATGGTACAATTACATAGTCTTGTTGTGGCAGTTGTTCATTTTTCATTTGACAGCCCCTCAAAATACTAGAATACTAATCAATAATTCAATATTTATTTTATGCTTTTTGCACAAAAGTAGAGAATGAAAAAATTTGAAAAATGCATGAAATGTTTTGTCAACTGATTTTTCTAAAAGTAAGAAATGGGATAGATTAGAGAAATATTCAACCTGCCTCATTTGCTGTATATGAGAATCATCCAGAGGCACATAAAATGTTTGTATAATCTACTTTATTCCTTGGTTTTAGGTACATTATTTTACAAAACATTTGTAAATTATTTTTTTCAATTATTTATTATAATGTGTAAGAAAAGATGGTGGGTATGAATTATTAAGACATAATTGTTTAACAAAACTTGTAGAAGGTTAGCAGGTAGCAATATTTATAAATGCATATGTAATGTGAATGTTAAATGACTCATTCCACATCATTACAATTAATCATATACATGATCCAACTAACTAACAGAAATGCAAATTGTAAATTTTATTTTTGTGACAGTTGTTGATTGGTATGGCACAAAACAGTTTCAGTTAATGGCTAATAAGTAGTGGGAAGATTTCTGGATATGTGCATAGATGTTGTATTTGGGATTCTAAGTGTACATCCTGTTTGACTTATCTGTCAAATGTGTCTTGTTCTTTCAGTGAATTTAAAAATGGGCATCATATATGAAAGAAAATACACACACAGCTATTGATGGGGTCATATATCAACAGCCTGAAAATCCTTGAAGTGTTACACCTTTATGGTACCTTGTGTGTTGCTTTTCAGACAGCCCTCCTCCACAGGTGAACCACCAACGAAAATAGCATATCACAGAACGTGATTACTATTACCATGAGGTGGATATAAAACTATCACCATCGTGGTTACTTGGCATTTATTTATGACACAAATAACAATTGCTGAGGAATCTGAACTGGTGGAAACAAGAAGAAAGATGTCTAACATCTCATAAAAATCTACTTATGAAATAGTATGTAATACATTCTTCCATCTTGTGTGTATAGTTTCAAAAGGAACCATACAGACGAAATTAGACAAATGAAAAATTGGACAGAGGTATACTATCAGGGAATCTTTCTGCACTCCATCCTTTACTGTAATGGGAAGAAATATTACATACAAGATGTTCCACAAAGGGGTTTACACTGCATACAATAACTGAGAAGATAGTAATGATACCCTCATCCAATTCTAATTATATGGTGCTCTCATGATTAGTGTGGGTAGCCATTCATTTGGTTTTCTTTGTTTATTTTCAGTTGCCAGTAACTACAAGTAAGATGGTTGGAAACTTGTCCTTGAAGCAAACAAAGTGGATTTTAAGGCATTATTAGAAATGTGAAAACATAAAAGAAGTGCAGAAACGATGGCAAGCAGACTTTGATACTGTGCCACAGTCACATGTAACAATACTGAAATCGTGCAACAACTTTGAGAGGGAGAGAAGTATGCATGACCTGGAGAAGGAATGGTACATCATGAAGAAATCAGTAGTGGACAAAAGAGGGGTGCCTGCAGTGGTATAAGCTTTCACAGGATCCCCAGGAAATACATTCAGTACACTACACGTGAATCAGTTGTATGCAAATCAAGCATTCAGTGCATTTTAAAGCAAGCAATCTGAAAACCCTACATTCCCAGGTTGCTTTACACAACAAATGAGGATTATCTGGATAGATGCTTCAAATTTTGTGAATGGATTTGTGATAGTGAACAGGTGGCAGCTATCACTGCTGTGCTTGGCCTGATGAGACAAAGTTTAAATTAAATGGAACCACCATGTTAAGGAAGAACAAGATGTTAAGCTTCCTGTGTTATCAGTGTGGTGTGGTTTGGCTTACCATTGTGATGCATGACAATTGCTAGATGAAACACTTGTTGAGCTGTGGATAGGCCAAAGAGGAAGAGTTGAGTTTTCACCCGGATCTCCTGATTTATGTTGTTAGATTTCTTTCTGTGGGGAACTCTGAAGGACAACATCTACACTACAATGCCATGTACATTGGATGCCATCAGAGAGATGACTATGACTGTCTTTGAATCCATTCTAATGGCAACCATAAAACTTGTGTCAATCTGTTCCACAGTACTTTATTGCTGCTGATGGAGGACATACTGAACATCTTCAGCAGTAATACGTCATCAGTAATGTCGAGACCATCTATGTGACTTAAAAATTCATAGTTTTTGTTACTTTTGTTTGAGTCATTAAAGTTCAGACACTGTAAACCCCTTTGTGGAGCATCCTGTATATTACAATGAACGGTAAGGAGTATAAGTGTAAATACAATTATAAATGTTATGATTTCAATTAGGTAATTTCAATAAAACCTCAGCAGCATTATTTCAAATAAACTATACCCAAATATTTTGCATTCCTTATTCTCTGAAATGAGGAAATATGTTTAATTATGCACGAAGGAAATTGTTCTGTAATCACATGTGGAAATTTAACAGAATAAACTTCTACCCTGCAAGAACAGTCAGTTACACTGGAGCACATTTTTCTTAGTATTTTAGTTATGATGAAGGATATGAAGTGAATGGAAGTAGTATTTTACACACAATATGCCAGAGGTTTGTGATCATTTTTCATATAAAGCAGAAGTATGTTTCTACAGATTGTAATAGTTATTCACACACACACACACACACACACACACACACACACTCTCTCTCTCTCTCTCTCTCTCTCTCTCTCTCTCTCTCTCTTCCTCTACAGTGACTATACAGATGAGACTGCTGAAATTGAAAGAGATATGGTCTAAAGCAGACTGCCAATATACATATGGAGTGATCACGAAGTTGCCACCTGGGGGCAATGATGCAGTGTATATGCAATATTAGCATGGCTCCAAGGCAGGTATATCAGTACCAACATGTAGCCAATGGATCAGTGTGGCATTTGTATTTTACTGACATGCGTGCAGTAACTGCGGAAATGTGAACTATGGCTACATCATTACCAAATGTGTCTAAACAGAAACAATGTGCTACTATGCTTTTCTTGGCTGCTGAATGACAAACGGTGGTATACATCCATCAGAGAATGAAGAATGTGTATGAGACACCACATGTGTTGAATACTGTGGTTGTGCCAAGTTACATGATGGGTGCTCCTGCCTCATGATAATGCATGTACCCATATTGCAAATTTCATAACGTAGAAGTTATGCCAACTTGGGTAGGAAACACCCACCCTACAATCTTGATCTCTTCCCATGTGATTATCATGCCTTCAGTCAGTCTAAAAAGGCTTTGAAGAGTCAACAATTCCTGTCAGACAAGGATATGAAGCAAGCAGTTATGGATTTCTTCACACAGTCTGACACATTGTTTTACCAAACAGGTACCTTAACCCTTTAACTGCTCTGGACGTGTTAACATGCATGCCTTTGTACTTGTCCGTGTGCTCTGAACGTGTCTAGGTGCACCACCAGTCCTTCTACCTGGTACTCTGAATGTGTCTACGTGTAGACAGAGCACACAGCATTCAGAGCACACAGGGACAGGTACAAAGGCGCAAGCATTAACACGTACAGAGCAGTTAAAGGGTTAAACCTGGTGCATCAGTGGGATGATTGCCTCAATGTTCACAGTGATTTTGCCTAATTGGCATACTAATTCTGGACTTTACAGCCTTCAAATGGGAACTTTTTGATCACCCATTATATTTCATAATATTTTGAATGAGTAGCGAAGTTTGAACAATGACATGTTTGCAGACACAAGATGAATGACTGATCATTTCTGTTTCCTGACCCTAATGTGGGATAAAATTTGGAGTATAGAGATTTGGAGAAAATGTACAAGTGTCATGACACCTCTAAAATACCATAAGAGAGAAAACAATGTGAAAAATTTATCTCATTTGTCGTGTGAACACTGATTCTACCTAGGTCACCATGTATTTCAACCAGAAATAGTGTGCATCTTAATGGTATGTTTTTTAGTTTCAAGGCAAGTTGACAATTTCATTTTTGTGTGCAATTTTTGAAAACAGATGTAGTGGTCTTATTGGGGGAGCTTGAAGCATAATATGTTTTTGAGTTTTTGCTGACCTGCAATGTAATGCTTTGTTTCTGAGGGAGCTGTGTCAAACCTTTTTGCAAAAGAATAAGAGAAAGGCCTCCACTACAGCAGAATGGAAGAGTTGAAATGCAATTTTTTTAATAGCTGGTACTGTGGTTGTGGGCATATAACATTAAAGAGTAAAGCTATGCATGAGCTGCTTGGTCTTTGACAAGATCACTGCAAGAAATATTGCTACCAACTGCATATTATATTCTTACTGTTCATTTACCACAACAAATACTTTTTTCACTATAGCTGCATGACCTCAAAAGCTTATGCACTATGAAATCATGAGAAGAATGAAGAAATATGCTACCATTATTGATTGGAGGATAATTCAAAGAGAGATACTTCTGAGATCAAAGCAGGTTAACTGCTTTGTCAGTTATCTTTATGATTCTACAAGTATTTACACCACAGTGTATTATCATGCCAGAGATGCTGTTTTATATTACATTAAACAAATCATTAAATTTTACAAGTTCCTCCCATTACAAGTTGCTGTAGTATGATACTGCACATTTACCACACAACATCAATAACTTTATGCACAAAATGTACAGATCAGTTAAATGTCTGTAAGTTTAATTGCTTGATTACCTTGTTACAATCCATCTTTAAGAAACATTATGAATTTCTATATGCTACAAACCAATATTTATTTTGTAATATTAGACTCCAATATGCAGCATACAATTCATAACTGATATCTGATATGTATACTTAAGTTTTATGTTAGAATTATATCTTAAATACTGAGCAAAAAAGTACTGTTCAATATTCTCAAGAAAAAGTCTCAGTCATGCATCATATTTTAGATTTTCTCGGTGGAGGAGGAGGAGGAGGAGGAGGAGGAGGAGGAGGTGGAGTATGAGGAGAAGATTAGTGTTTAACATTCCATTGACAATAGGATGGAGAAAGAGATCAGCCACGTCCTTTTGAAGGAATCATCCTGCCATTTGCCTTCAGCAATTTAGGGAAATCATGGAAAACCTAAATCAGGATGGTCAGATATGGGTTTGGATCATCATCTTCCCGAAACGCAAGTCCAGTGTGCTAACTACTGTGCTACCCTGCTCAGTAGTTTTCTTGTCTTCATTTTAATTGCTTGTGAAGCAAATGAATAAAACACTAATGTCAGCTTCCTATAATAAGGGAAGGTTGAGCAGGAATTAGCAGCCTGAGGTAATTATAGCTTTGCAGATGGAGACAAGCATCACTGAAGAAGGATGGCAAACTGAAATTACCAGGATTTTTTCAAAGAAATCTTCTTCTTATTCATTTTAGTTGAATTAAATGTCACAGAAATGCTCAGTCTGGAAGTGGAGGTAGTAATTTTAACACAGCTACACATGAATGCAAGTCCAGTGCTTAACAGTACACCATATTGCTTCATACAAAAGTTCAAGGGCATGGACAGTTGATTTAAAAATGGGCATCGATCATGACAGTATCTGGGAACTGGCTCACACAGCTACAATAATTTATACAAGAAAGAGAAATGGGCAAGATCTTGGTTATTTTAGAAGTGCTCTGTTGGAACATGTTGCCAACATTATCATATTTGATAAAAAGATTAGTATTACATGCAGCTTCATTTTTAAATTTTTATGTACTACACACAAGAATAGTTATACACAATCATAATTTACATAACATTTTTGTTTCCCTTTCAGTCAATAAAATATGATTAGTCCACAAAACATTCTCATAAATTATGCAAGTTTGTGTATTATAAAAATATGTTGTTATTTGATGGGTAATAATGTGGATTTATTCGGTACTTACCAACCACCAGCTCTTGTAAGCGTAAATCCAAATCTAGAGTCACGATCAACACTGACTCTAATTCCAACTATCCCTAAACCTTGTGGTGTTACTACCTGTCCTCTCATGACAGAAACTCTCCTATTTGCAAGGGAGCAGAAAATAAACATATAAGCAAAACATAGAGGAGCACAAAATAATGTTAAAAATACAAAACAAACTAACTTTGATAATGAACTCTGAATGTTTTCTGTTACTGCTCTGATCATTTAAGTGATTAATACATAGCTTCCCACATAAATAAACTGTTATTTACTCTGATAACAAGCTTTTCCTTTTACCATGTCACAGAACCTCACAACTTTGATGGCTGAAATGCCTCTGAAGTACAGCTTTCTTCCCAGTGTATTAAAACATGGTTGTGTATAACCTTATATGGAACAAACAGAACTTTTAGCACTTTATATTGATATTTGTTTTCTCAGCAACTACCAACTGGTACAAATAACTAAGATAAGAACTATTTAATATGTTTCAAAAGTTGATTTTCATGTCAGTAAACTCACCAGTTTCATACCATAGAATCTGGAAACAAGTCTTGATAAAAATCGAATGTAGAAGGGCATGCTGCACAAACACAAAATGAGTACAGACACATTTATCTCACATTTATGTTTAGACAAACGTGTCTATTACTTCACAGTAACAATTATTAGTTTCTTTATTCTCTCTCTGAAATAACAGCTTAGACGCTAATAAATGTGATATTCATAATCCAAACTGCTGATACAAATGAACAACTACTAAAATAAATTACAAATAATATTAAAAATAAAAATGTATGTTTATGCTGTATGCAATTTAAAAAGAGAACCTGGGATAGGAGCAAGATCATCAGAGTTAACAGACAAGAATAATGTACACATTTTGCCACCCTACACTACTGCTTTTAATGTTTAAAGAGTGGAACTTGCTTCCTAATCCATATGTGGATCTGCATATTTCTCCACCTTCTCCTTCCACAGTTTTCTCATCCCATCTTTCAGCAAGTCTCAAGTTGGGGACTGAACCTCTCAACACAAACTTGGTTATCGCCAATCATCTTGTTTCAACTTAAGCTAGTTTCTTTCCTCTCCTCAATTCTGTTCCACAGTTTCTGTATCCTGACTTTTTCTGATTCCCTTACGCTCTAAATTTCTGTCATCTTCTACTTTCCTTTTTTGATACCTCATACATTACATGTTTATGTAGGTTTACTTTACTTAATTTCTCAACTTTCCATCAACGCATCTGTGACTTATTCCAAAATATTATTTTTATTTTGTCACTTATCTATTGCTTTATGTTCAGTATTAGTGATCTGAACTTTAAATCTTCATTGTTATAGCTTTTGTTATTCCCATCTCTTTATCTAGCATTTGTACTGATTCCTTCATCTATGCTAGTTTCTGTAACTTCTTTCTGGCACCTCCTTGGCTTTCATTCCTATGAAGATATTCTTTGTAATCAAAAAGCATGAGTTACTTGTTTTCTCTGTCAGTGTGTTAGTCAAAATGCCTTTGGTTCTTCCAGTCAGTAAGCTGTTGTCTAGTATAAAATAAAGACACAGACAATCAATATAGAACTAATTTGTATAATGTATTTTGAAGATATGTGCAGAGTGGACAGATATCTGAATTTCCATTGTGTTAGCCACTGACACTGTAAGCTGTGTGCATAATTAAAATAGGATAAATGCGATAACCAGTTACACATTTAGTCCTCAATTAGAATCTGATGTTAGCTAGTGTGCTAGTGTTACTGGCACTATATACTTGGCTAGTTTCATTCATATCTTACTCTGTATTTTTCAAAGAAATGTATTATCTTTACAATAATATAGCTTCATATACACAGTTATGAACTAATTGTTTCCTACCAATGGAAAACAGGTATTAATTCTAGATTTTATTTGATGGTATTATTTATTTAATGACATTATTCAATTTCTTTTTTTCCTATTTTTCTATTTATCATCATTACATTAGTCTAAAATTCAGGATGGAAACAATAAAGAAAAATGAGGAAAGTCAAACCAACCTGTAACTGACTGATGTATAACATAAAAAACACTAAACAGTGCCATAATTTGTCGAGATATTGAGATACCACTTCTATTCTAGTTTAAGTGCACATTATTACACACACAACCACAAAAAACCCCTCCACAGATCAACAGCCATAGGTGTATAGTGTGTTTCAATGAATGTGTGTGTTTACTTAAAAGTTACGAATGGAATGAAGTGGTAGCTCAACACCTTTCAGTCTCTGTGCCGTTGTGTGTTTCTATGTGCCATGCATCAATCAGCTACTGACGTGATGATGTTTACCTCAAATCAGTTTATTGGAGTTAGAGTTTTTAATTCTGAAATCTGTTGTATGACATTAATGCAAAGAAGGGTAGTTAAACATTACATACAGCCTGTTTTTAGACAGCTCTTAAGTGCCCTTAACAGTCTTATGCACCCTCAAAATACATTATATGCTTCCAGAATTAATATTTGTGTGTAACTACCATGAAGAGACACAAGTTTCTTTACTGACATGATGATAAAAATTATGTCAACTGACTCTGGTGTCATAACTTCACATAAGTTCAGAACTGATATAATTTGGTCTTTCCATGAAAATGAGTAATGTTGGAAGTGTCACAAACAAACTTTAACAACTGTAAAACATCATTAAATGGATTTACGATCCAAAATGTTATGTGATCAGGTCAGTAACTTCAAACATTCAGAAAATTTAGTGCCTCAATACTTTAGAAGCTAGTATTATCCGTAATAATAAGGAGAGATATCTGCAGTAGACTACTCGCTATAAAAATTGGTACCATTCACTCCTACGACAAATTTGGCCATGTTAAGTCCACCATGACATTTACTTTGAATCATCATCATCTCCATTGTTGATATTTTGCATTTAACTTTATAGTGAACATAACTGCACAAATCTCTCATATAATATATAACCTATTATCATGCATTTGCAATAACGACAAAAACAGATGAAAAATAATTTATAAAAGAGAGAAAGATAAAAAGCAATAAAAAATCTAAAATAGTGCATTTGTGCAACACACAAAGGTAAAAGGAAAGTAACATTAAGACAAATATAGCATAAAATGGATTACTCAAAACATTTTTAAATTAACATATATTTGTAATTTTAACTACTTCATAATAAGGTATAATTGAAAAATTTTCCAGACACATAACACTGGCTGCTTTAGCCATGACAGGAGAAAAACAATTTTAACTGCAAAATTTCCTTTTGAGAATGTAAAACTCAAACACCTATTTTTGCACTTTTAGAGCAGGAAAGCAACAAGACTCATAAGTGACAGACTTATTATACAGTGAAAGCATATGTAACTTAGCTCATGCAGCTTTGAACAAGAGAAATGTGAATTTGTATGGGAAGAAAGATAAGAGAACAATGTCTACACTGACACAATGAGAGTATTATGAAAGCAAATTGGTCATCAAAGTTACAATAAGAAATTTACTGTATTGCTGTTAATCAAAGATAAAAATGATTGTATAATCAATAGCCACCACATAATTATTAGGATTAAATAACTGATTAAGGATGAATAGGAGGAAAGATTAGTGTTTAATGTCCCATTGACTATGAGGTCAATTAGAGACAGGCATGGTGGATGAACAGTAAGAAGACAAAGAAAATACTACTGTGAGGTGAACAAATAACTTCACGGTATTTTCAATTAAATAGCTACAGAACAAATAACTGGATATACTATGGATAAGGGACAACCTTGATGAACACACAAATTTCACTACAGTGTGACTATAGTAGATTAGCAGATCTGTGCAAAAACACAAAGAATTGTCAAAATGGCACTCAGAAGATGGAACAATGCAAGAATAATAAAAACTGTAAACACAATGATACAGGAACTGCCGCAGGATAGAAGAAACACAAAAAATGCTTGACATGAGACTACATGAAAATAAATTAAAACAAGTGTGAAGCACAACTGGGTAACGGGTAAAGAAGAATGTACACACAAAGAGGGGACTGCATCAGAGGGGCAAAAGAGAGACAAAAGAGGAAAAAACATAGGAGGGTAATACCAGAGGAGAAAGCATGGCTTAATTCAAGGAGTCACCTATTGCAGAAATCTATTCATAATAACAATAGTCTCCCAAATTCTGTTGTACCACATTTTATTATCCAAACTGCATGATGGATTTAAAAAGATACTTTACTGTGACACTGCACTTCTAAATGCTATTATACATAACATTCATCTTGCAGTTAAAGATATGTAATAGATGAAAACTGGCCTGGCCATAATTTTGTAATAAAATCTGAGACAAGCACAATATATACTACATTTTGCAGGAAGTGCATTATTGGATCCACGTTGATACTGCTGATGTTATATATATGATATCTATTATAAACCACAGTTGTTGGTGAGCTGAATGCTACTTTTTACAGCTGCTCAACAAACACGTAACTAAATGATTTCTTTCAAAATTACGTAAATGGTTTTCAAAAGTGTAGCTGAAGCCTCTTTTAAACTTACTCTTTTATCTAATCTTAAGTTAAGCATACTTTCTATTCTGAAACAAATTTATAATCTGAAATCAAAAAATTGTATTTGCACTTCCCATTACTGATTTATTATCATTACACCAATAATCAACAGTGCATTTCATACTTCGATAATGGTGGTAAAGGGTAAAAAAATAAGGATGGCATCACATATACTAAATTATGTACACTGACAGATATCACATGGTTATAAACATGGGATTCCTACACTATTTAACAAAAAAAAAATTACAGCAAATTACTGGGAAAATATCCTGCATTACAGAATTTTCCAAGACTCTTAAAAATGTTTTTCTCCTGTCAAAATAATTGTGTTGGATTGGTATCACATTTTACATTTGCAGCCTGATCTTGTAGCATAAAGATACTGTAGTATTATGAAGAGAATTATCACAAAACTCATTTCACTGAACACAAACAGCAAATTTTAAAGTATCCTTCAAGTTTGTATTCTATGTACCATAACCTGTGGCGGCTCACCTCAGATCCTGAAACACTTACTTTTTTTTCTGTGGACCACTCATGTTATAAAGGAGGTTATGTAAAAATTATATGAATAATCACTATAATTTCCCATCACCTGTGGGCACACATGGCAAATACAGAAATATAACATCTGGAAATTTTTACTGTTTTATCTTCTAGAAGCTTCAGATGTGCAGCTCCATGGTAGCAGCATTTGTGAGAAAAAATCTTGGTGAATCATGTTGGTTAAGATTATTTTGTCTCGATTAAATGCATTGTACCAATGTTATATCGACACAGATTATGCAAAGTGTATTAGAATTTCAGAATTAATCTAGTACAAACAAGGAAGTATTACTGATAATATATGAATGTCTAAAACTGGACTTACAATTCTCTTACACTGTGGGACATTCATATCAAAGCAAAGCAGTGCAAATGCCGAATCCATAACCTAACTGTTTCCCACATTCTTATCCTGCCATCTATTGGTCCTGTCATATTTTTTTATAGGCATAAATTTCTGCCTTTCATTTATTCTTCTGTGAAATATGAAAGTTAATACAGTTTTTGCATAGGAAGCATTATTTGGGCGTATTTTTAAGAAAAAGAACTTGCTAAATATAGGCTTGAACTGTGTGTCATGATAATGGGCCAGTACATTACTAACTGTAACAACCAAAAGAACACCCAGCAGTTATTAATACTACTACAAGCTATGGTGCACGTAATAGTTAACATCACTGTTTGATGTGCCGTGGGTTGCTGTTTCAAGCCTGACCGCCATGAATTATTTGTTATTTCATTTTACTGTTTCTGGACTGTTCTTATAATACCTTATATTTGTAACGTTTATGTAAATAACAGCATTGTGGAATATTTGATGGTTGTATAAATAATGCAGTGACACGTGCACATATTTTCAAAAGATCGTGCGTGCAGCAGTGCTATGTCATCTGCTGAGGGTGCTTCATATGTGTGTGTGTGTGTGTGTGTGTGTGTGTGTGTGTGTGTGTGTGTGTGTGTGTGTGTGTGTGTGTCAAAGCCTACCATGGGCCCCTGTCTATTTAAGGCTAGCTGAGCTACGCTGGTCTCAGTTCTCTATGTGTATTGCTATAGCTCTTTGCATATGTTATTGGTTCCTGTTGAATGTTACTTAAATACTGTGTTCAAGTTGTTAATGCTTCTGTTTAATAAAGTTGTGTTATGTTGGTTGCAGTAAAAAAACATGCTTTTAGTTCTAAGTGTTGTACTTCAATGACAACCTTGCCATTGGATTTGCACTTGATTGTGGTTTCCACGCACATTGTATGGTGGAGAAGACAGGTACTTTGAAACATCTGCATCACCATAGCTCTAGTTAGGCAACACAAAAGCCTTTGTCTACATGGGCACGAATCAAAACACAAATAGTACATCATTCCTAAGATCCATATATTCAGGAGGCAAATGGTTTCCAAAACCGCAGTAAGTCAGCTGCTTATCTGGCATCCATCAGCATTTCCTGGGGACACTTGTCAGTACCTGACAAAATGGCTGAAGAGATTCGATTGAGTTATCAAATAGAACAGATAGGATGACATGTCACGTAAAGGTGTGTTTTTACTTTGATGTCACAGTGAAGCAGTGTTTCAAGAACAACAAAGAGAAGCTCAATAATGGGACAAATTCCAGGCATAGTGGAAGAACAACTGAACAGTTACAATGCCAAAGAGAAACAACACAGTCATACATACAGAATGTACTGGCCCTATGCCAAATCATGTATTTTAACATGACACAAGCTGTTAAAATATGAGAAATAATGAAATAAGTCACAGAAAATATGTATCAAACTCTTTTGGGAAAGGATGTCAGAATGGCAGAGGAATTCATCAAGTGATGTCAGGGAATTGAGGAAATGTTAACACAAAATAGAATGATAAAAAAGTCTGACTGACTGCTGAATGGGGTCCCTATAGCAGTTGTGGAAGACCACCATGACCTCGCCTCTCTCATACATCAGATAGCAAGAGTACTGCTGTCAGAAATGTCATACCAAGTACGTAAGATACGAGGGGTGTTTGAAAAGTCCGTGTAAAAATAAAAACTACTTAATGTTTGGGGTATGTCTTTTTTTATTTTTTGGCATAGTCTCCTTTTAGACTTATACACTTCATCCAATGCTGTTCTAATTTGTTGATCCCTTCTGAATAATAGGAATTGTCCAAGTTGCAAAATAGCTATTAGTTGCTGCAATCACCTCCTCGTTTGAATAAAATCTTTGTCCCGCCAGCTATTTCTTCAAATTGGGGAACAAATAGTAGTCTGAAGGAGCCAAGTCTGGAGAATAGGGTGGATGTGAAATGAGTTGGAATCCTATTTCCATTAATTTTGCGACCCCAACTGCTGAGGTGTGTGCTGGTGCACTGTTGTGATGGAAAAGGACTTTTTGCAGTCCAATTGCCGGCGTTTTTCTTGCAGTTCGGTTTTCAAACAGTCCAATAACGATGAATAATATGCACCTGTAATAGTTTTACCCTTTGCCAGACAGTCGATGAGGATCATCCCTTGCGAATCCCAAAAGACAGTCGCCATAACCTTTCCGGCCGAAGGAATGGTCTTCGTCTTTTTCGGTGCAGATTCTCCCTTGGTAACACATTGTTTAGATTGTTGTTTGGTCTCAGGAATATAGTAATGTATCCATGTTTCATCTGCAGTGATGAAATGATGCTTAAAGTCCTGCGGGTTCTTCCTCAACAGCTGCAAACCACCCTTGCAGCACTTCACATGATACTGTTTTTGGTCAAGCGTGAGCAATCGTGGAATCCATCTTCGGATAGCTTTCTTATGTCCAAATGTTTACACAAAATATTATGTACCTGTTCATTCGAGATGCCCACAGCAATAGCAGTCTCACGCACCTTAACTCTTCTGTCATCCATCACCATATCATGGATTTTATCAATGATTTCTGGGTCGTAACCTCCACAGGGTGTCCAGAGCATTCAGCATCACTTGTGCCCATATGGCCACTCCAAAAATTTTGAAACCACTTATAAACTGTTCTAATCAAAGGTGCAGAGTCAGTGTAATGTTTATCAAGCTTCTCTTTAGTCTCCTGATGCGTTTTGCCTTTCATAAAGTAATGTTTAATCACCACACGAAATTCTTTTTCATCCATTTTTTGATAATCACTCGACTTCCTTGATTCACATGAATGCTAAACATGACCTTGAGACGTGCGGGTGGTGCCATCTCTTGGACTTTGCACGGACTTTTCAAACACCCCTCGTATAGCAGCCTTTAATGCTGACCCAATACGTCGGGGGTAATACAGACTGTTGATAAAGTGCAGTGTTGGTCTTTAGCACCGCTCTCTACCACCAGCCAAATGAGCCAGTAAGATTGGAATTGGCCAATTCACACTATGCTCCCACCATCAAACCGGTGCCTGATTGGGGCAAGCAAAACAAGCTCCTCCACCAAATCAAATGCCCCTCAGAGGAACAGACGTTTGGAGGACAGAGGGCAATATGCTGGCCTGTTTTCAGTGTAGATGCCCTGGACACATTGTGCACTATTCTAGAAAGAGGATGAGTGTCTGATGATTATTGTGCCACAAGACATCAGTCATCACAATAATCCTGTTCATGTCAGTCAACTGCAGATGATTATTGTCAACCTGTGCACCAAAGAACATTGGCATACCCTGGATGAGGTTGCTTCTCCACACACCATGGCCATTTCCTGGCACATATTAGCTGCTCACCAAGCCACCAAATACAGGAAAACTATGGGAGGCAACTATCAATGGAGGTAAGGCTGCCACAGACGAAAATCCTCTATGGACAACAGTTACAAGGATGCCAAGAAATCTGATCAACATCATCACTGATGGCCAACCAGTCCAGGCATTACTTGACTCAGGCACTTCTTTTTGTGTAATAATGGATGCCTATCAACTTCAGTTAAAGAAGAAAATACAAAAGCGATTGTGCTGAAAGTCACAAATGGGAAGCACGAGATGTCCAGCTGATAGGAACATGTGTTGCAAGAATAGTTATCAATGATAGATCACAGTCCTTTGAATTTGTCATTTTAACAGAGTGCAGTCATAATGTTACTCTCTGATAGAACTTCTTGCAAATATCACAAGGCATCATGGACTGTGGAAGAACAGAGTTCCAGACTGATGAAGTAATTCCAACAAACACACATAATAAAGATTGGTCTGAGCAGTTGCTTCTTGTAGAAGATGTTGTTAACCCGCCACCATCAACAATACAAGTTTCAGCAATCAATTGAGCTGCTCAGTTAAACTGTGAAGCTTCTGCTGAATTGAAAAAGCTACTTGGGCTCATAAACAAAACCTATGTGTTAACGACAATCATACCCATTGCAGATGGTCAAGGAGAACTTTGCATCACTAATTGTCACAAGCAGTAGGGACATTCCAACTATCCCAGGAAGGAAAGCTTAGTATCATTAACAAAGAAATCACGCTTTGCTACCACTAAAACACAGGGAAGGAAGCTGCTCTCCAACTGCCAATAGGATCTGGCACGGTAAAACATCGTATCAGCTCTGGGGATCACCACCAATTCAGCCAGTTCACATATAGTGTCACTGGCTAAATGATGAATAATCTGGGAGGAATTGGAGAAGATGCTGTAAGAGGACATCATGGAACCTTCAGAAAGTCCTTGGTTCCCTCCTGTACTACCTGTGAAGAAGAAGGATGGCACATGGCATTTCCGCATTGACTACTGACTACTGAACAAAATTATGAAAAAGAATGTCTGTCCACTGTTTTGCATTGATGATACACCTGACTGTTTGAAAGGAGTAAAGTATTTCTCAGTTATGGCCATGCAGACAGGCTATTTTCAAACTGAAATTGATGAGGCTGACTGAGAAAAGACTGCCTTCATAGCTCTCAACAGCCTGTATGAGTTTAAAGTTATCCAGTCTGGACTGTGTAATGCTCCAGCCACCTTTCTTTGTATTATGGAGAACAAGCTGTGAATCTTAAATGGATGATATGTCCAAAGACATCTCAAGAACATCTAAGTCACCTGACAACTATGTTGAACTGTTTACAGACTGCACTTCTCCATCTGTATCAGGAAAAAAGCCTCCTCTTTGCCTAAGAAATAAATCTTCAGGCAATTATAGAATGGCGAGGGAGTTCATCTGGATCCAGAGAGAAGAACAGAAGTCAGAGATTTTCTGAGTCTTCAGCATATTCATGATGTGAGAAGTTTTCTCAGAATGTTCTTGTACTACCACTTGTTCACCTTCGGACTTCTGTACCACGGCACATCCCTTGCAAGAAATGCCAACTATTCCTGGAAAAAGGTGCAAAAAAGATTTTTCCTTGTCCTGAAGGAGGTGCTAACATTTGCATTTATAGCACTGTGTGATAAGAATGATGAGACAGAAGTCTGTGATGGTCTACCCTACAACTGAAAAAGAGTTCCTTGCAATTGTTTGGGCCATTAATAAGATCTGGCCATATTTATTTGGCAAGCAATTAACTGTGGTGACAGATCACTGTTCTATAAGCTGTGTGACTAACCTGAAGGATCCACTGGATCGACTGATGAGATGGGCAGTTAGGTTTCAGGTGTATGACCTCACAGTTGTACAGAAAAGCAAACGTAAGAACACTGACTGCCTCTCAATTAATTCTTTGGCGGAACACAGCAGCATGAATAAAATATTATTCATCAATGCATTAAACGTCATTGCTATTGAACAGAGGGAAAAATCAAGCACTGCTGAAAACCATTGAAGCCCTGAAGAAGGAGGAATCAGCCAAAGGGGAATTCCAAATAATAAATGGAGAACTGTACAAGAGGAACTATTATCCAATGGGGCAGAAATGGTTGCCTGTCATCCTAGGTCAACTACAGTCAGCTATCCTATTTCTACAACACTCCAATATTTGGTCAACTGAGATCCTTGAGACTAGACAGAATCATACACAAGTAACACTGGCTAGGTCTCTACTGATCAATTAGAAACTATGTGAGCCACTGTAAGGAATGCTGATGATGGGGATGGAAGCACGTGCCTCAATTATCTCCAGAGCATCTGGCAACATTCTAGTCTGCAGCAGCATCATTCCATCAAATTAGAATAGACATCTTGGGGAGGTTCCTGTAGGTGACAAATCAGAACTGATGGATAGTAGTCAGCACTCACTACCTCACCAGACAAGCAGTCACCAAAGCTGTGAAATCATTCAGAAGCTCAGAGAACTCCAACTGACGACCTCTGATCAAGGAAAAGTATTCTATTCAGCCTAGTATCAGTGATCATTTCACACTATGACATCATCCACAGGATGGCAACTGCCTACCACCCACAGACAAATGGCTTCACAGAACACTTCAATAAGGTGCTGGCAGATATGTTCTCAGTGTACATTGACAACCAGAGAGACTGGGATAAAATACTGCCCATCATGACATTTGCTTACAACACAGTGAAGCAAGATGCTACTAGCTTCACACCATTCTTTCAGCTCCACAAACGCAATGCCAAAACAACAATGGGTTTATACACAATCCCATTTCAAATGGACGATAATCAGGAAGTTACATGAAACACCTCATTACTAGGACTGATGAAGCAAGACAGAAAGCTTGCAAACAGAACCTGGACACCCAGCACAGTGCTACAGTGCCCAGCACCAACTGTGAGATACAGCCCAGGAGACTCAGTTTGGATTTTTACAGCTGTGCAGAAAGCAGGGCAACCAGAACTGTTACTAAAGGGTTACTCTGGGGTGCACTGTATACTTTGTTGCTTGTAGGACCTTATGTTTGAAGTCAAGTATTGTGACCCTTCATCAAAAAGATAAAAGTGCAGGGACGTCATTAATGTCCTCCTCAAGCTTGAGAGGCACTGCCTTCAATGCTCACCACAGTGAAGAGGATGTAGCAACACAATGATCCACCAGTGTCACCATACAGAGGACAATTGACAAGTTCTACATTTAATGGGCTGTATTCAGTTACAATGCAAATTTTTGAAATGACGGGTGGCTATTTCTCTGGCAGAGGCAGCAACACTGCAAGCTATGGGCTGTCAATTCAAACTCAGCCACCATCAGTTATTTGATATTTCATATTTCTTGTTTCTGAAATGTTCTTGAAATATTTTATGCCTGTATTGTTTATATATTGTAGAATATTCAGTGTTTGTGTAAATACCAGACTTCAGGAATATTCAATTACTGTATAAATAGCTGCCCTCTCCCTGCAGGAGTTTAGTTCTGTTCTGGTAGTATGTTGGCATCAGTAATAAATATGCCTCCCGTTCTCAGTGTTGTGATTCATCAATGATGCTGTATTCATGATTGTACTTAATTGTGGTTTCAATGTCACGTTGTGTAACTTATGCTGTTTCAGAAGAGATTTTCTCTAACTCTTTCTCTCTTTCATGATTTAATAATTACATTTTGTGGATCAGTTCAACAGCTGATGAAAGTTCATGTACTGTTAGAGAATCAGAGAAATTGTTAAATATTCCCCTTATCCTTTGAATGTCAAGTTGTTTTAATATGTCTGAAAAGTCAACTAATGTATTTTCTTGATATATTCTGTAAAAGAAATGTCTTGAAGCAATATATCAGATTTTTAGAACACAGATCAAGTTAAAAATGAGGAGGCTGTTTTTGTTATATTCTGTAAAAATGACATACATTTGTAAGACAAGGCTGCAATTGTAAACTATTAGCTATGTTCAGTATTTCAATTATACCTTGGCAGAAAGAATTGAAAAAAATTATTGCAAAGAATTTCAAGCATATAAAAAATTGGTAAATAAAAACAAAAAAATAAAAACATATACTTGTGTAGGAAAAATTGAAGAATTGTAAATGCAATAAATAAGCACTATTTTATAATGATTTTAAGAGTTTTACTGAGTGTTGGAAGAATGGGGTCAAGTGAAGGAACAGTAAAGGACTGCAATGAAAGATCTAGGAAAGAAGGCATGGGCACAAATATGAAGTGGCAGACAAACGAAGGGAGAGGTTAACAGAGCAACAATGATAGACGCAGACAAGGGACAAGGGACATAGTGGGGCATAAATATACACAGGTTTCAAAATTTTGTTATGTTAGTCTACAAATTTTGGTGACTCTGAACATAATGAAACAATGAAACACACACATAACACGTTACAATAAAAGAACAGAAACAACATAAAGCTCAAAAAAGTACTGGACTGACATGACAGTGCAACGTCACACCAACACATAGACAAAAAACACAGCAGGAAGATCAATGATGAGACTGATCAAATGTGTTGCAACTGTACAGTTATCAATTGTTGAAAACTTTTGGGATTGTAGTTTAGTTTCCAGGAGCCTTATATTCCTACACTTATTTGTCATCACAATGGTCATAAAACTGATTTTCATCATAGTGACTGATGAAGATTCATACAGTCAGTCACAGTGTGTGAATATTCTGACTGAAGGCAAATAATACTGAACTATATCTCGATCAAGTGAACACTCTGCAGCTTTGTAACCATAAATTATTATTATTCTTTCTTTTCTTTTACTTCGGTTTTTTTTTTAATCATAAGATTACAAACATGCAAATTGTATTAAAATTAATGTAAATTAGGAAACATTCCTATAACAGATATCTTGTCATTCACCTTCAATAAACAACATCTGATCTGCATAGGAGTCTCCATCAAGACCAAGGTAACTAAGATGAAAATTTTACTCTGTAGTGGAATATATATGCAATGAAACTTTCTGACAGATTAAAACATTACACCAGAATCTGAATAGACCTCAGATCTTTGCCTTTTGCGTAGTAATGAACCTTTCAAGCTGTGCATGGTAGTTCCTTAGCCAAACAGTTGGAACATCAATCACAATACTGAATTAAAGAAGAATACCAACACTGAAATATGTTAAGAAACACTGTTGGTCAGAGAAACATACACAGAGCACAATGCTGAAATACAAATGATGTTACAACAGGAAGACATTATTATAAACTTTAGAGAGGAAGCTATAAATTATTAATGGGCAGCATCACTTGCTTTCAAATTATTTTAACTTCATTATCTGCTTACCAAATTCAGCTTTTACTGCAGATTAGTCATGTGTGCAGTATCTACTATACTCACAGAAAGAAATGGTAAATGTGAAAGCAAAAGAAACTTTAAACACTCTTTCAAGTGTTGCCCTCAATGAACACAAACACAATCTCACCTCTTAAACTGAGTGCAAGTGTCTCCTTTCTACAAATTTATTTTCTCTGAAACAGATTGATGGAAACTAATTCCTACACTGCATTTCTTTCATGTCTTTTCTGATTTATTGTAATTGATGGTACAATTACAACAGAGAATTTGACAGTTGTTACAGATCAAATGACAATGGGGTTCTAACATCAGAAAGGAAGTTAGTACCACTACTAAATCAAACATAATTTTGTGGTGCTTCAAGAAATTACTGCAACTGACAAACATAACAATTGCAAGACTACAATAACAATGCCACAATGAAATTAGATTAATTATTTTTATTACTGGTGTTGCATTTGAAAAAGAAATAAAAGGTTTTTCTGCTTGATCCAAAAAAAATTATGGGCAAGTACATACACTATGCTGTGGATTTGGCACACACAAGTACAAATGATGACAACCCTCCAATCAGAAGGGAAGTGCTAATAATTCAGAAATATTTCAGGAAGAATGGCTTCAAAACCAATATAAGATCAGTTTACTAAACCTGCAATATGAGTATTGAGGATGTGATTAAATTTCTCAGATTTCAGAACTATCCAAAGGAAGGAGGTGCTCTCAAATACACTCCTGGAAATTGAAATAAGAACACCGTGAATTCATTGTCCCAGGAAGGGGAAACTTTATTGACACATTCCTGGGGTCAGATACATCACATGATCACACTGACAGAACCACAGGCACATAGACACAGGCAACAGAGCATGCACAATGTCGGCACTAGTACAGTGTATATCCACCTTTCGCAGCAATGCAGGCTGCTATTCTCCCATGGAGACGATTGTAGAGATGCTGGATGTAGTCCTGTGGAACGGCTTGCCATGCCATTTCCACCTGGCGCCTCAGTTGGACCAGCGTTCGTGCTGGACGTGCAGACCGCGTGAGACGACGCTTCATCCAGTCCCAAACATGCTCAATGGGGGATAGATCCGGAGATCTTGCTGGCCAGGGTAGTTGACTTACACCTTCTAGAGCACGTTGGGTGGCACGGGATACATGCGGACGTGCATTGTCCTGTTGGAACAGCAAGTTCCCTTGCCGGTCTAGGAATGGTAGAACGATGGGTTCGATGACGGTTTGGATGTACCGTGCACTATTCAGTGTCCCCTCGACGATCACCAGTGGTGTACGGCCAGTGTAGGAGATCGCTCCCCACACCATGATGCCGGGTGTTGGCCCTGTGTGCCTCGGTCGTATGCAGTCCTGATTGTGGCGCTCACCTGCACGGCGCCAAACACGCATACGACCATCATTGGCACCAAGGCAGAAGCGACTCTCATCGCTGAAGAAGACACGTCTCCATTCGTCACTCCATTCACGCCTGTCGCGACACCACTGGAGGCGGGCTGCACGATGTTGGGGCGTGAGCGGAAGACGGCCTAACAGTGTGCGGGACCGTAGCCCAGCTTCATGGAGACGGTTGCGAATGGTCCTCGCCGATACCCCAGGAGCAACAGTGTCCCTAATTTGCTGGGAAGTGGCGGTGCGGTCCCCTACGGCACTGCGTAGGATCCTACGGTCTTGGCGTGCATCCGTGCGTCGCTGCGGTCCGGTCCCAGGTCGACGGGCACGTGCACCTTCCACCGACCACTGGCGACAACATCGATGTACTGTGGAGCCCTCACGCCCCACGTGTTGAGCAATTCGGCGGTACGTCCACCCGGCCTCCCGCATGCCCACTATACGCCCTCGCTCAAAGTCCGTCAACTGCACATACGGTTCACGTCCACACTGTCGCGGCATGCTACCAGTGTTAAAGACTGCGATGGAGCTCCGTATGCCACGGCAAACTGGCTAACTGGCTAAAATTGTATTTTTACAGATCGAAACCTCTTCTTAAAACAATTTTAAATGCAGTTAATTTAGTGTCAGTTTCCCCCACAAATAAGCCAGTTACCAACCCAGTTTCAAGTCCTTATTTTTATGTTCTTAGTATAGATTCATGAATTTCTTTTTATCTTCCAAAATTCGGAGGAAAGTTCTTTTCTCACTTTTTGTTTGTTCTTACACACTTAGCAAACAATGTCACATATTTTATAGTTTATAATATTTCATGTCCTGAATACCTAATAGTTTAAAGCTTAACTGATTTGAAATAAGTATAGTATCTATTATATTTTCTATTCAGATGTTGCTATTTACAAAAAAATATTCTTTTAACAACTGTACTTGATAACACTAGCGAAGGATGGCTTGCATTTAAATAGACTGGGGTCTGAAACGTTCAGCAGAATGTTTGCAGATGTCTGCAAAATCATTAGATGCAAGGGAAACTAATATGGCCTGAAGGGGATGAAAAATCATACACTCCAGCTGGAAAAGAAAAATATAAGCACCATACAAAAAAAGACGATACTAAAGAATTTGCCCCAGAATACAGCTCACAACATGTAAACCAACAAAAGAAAAATTACATAAAAGTACTTCATCAAAATATTCAATACTTTGGTAACAAAAAATTAGAAGCAGAAGTACTCCTGAGTGAAGTAAGACCAGACATATTATGCATAAGTGAACATGGACTAACTGAAAGTAAAATACATAATGTGGCAGTAAAGGACTACAAACTAGCTAGTTACTTCTGCAGATCTAAATATAAGGGTGGTGGCGTTTGTATATATATTAAAACAGGTACTCTATCAAAGAATGTAAACAGTGAAGCTGCTACATTTCCCATAGCTAGAGAAAAAGACTTTGAAGTTACTGGTATAGTGGCAGAGGATTTTAGAGTGTTTTGTGTGTACAGGTCACCATGTGGCAATATTAGCATCTTTCTAAAGAAAGTTGCTAGCTTATTGAGAATGAATATGAAGAGAAATCTTATTATATGTGGAGACTTCAACATTGACATGGGAAAAGACACAAAAATAAGACAGGATTTTGAAGAATGGTTAATACAGCATAACATGAAAGTGACAATAACTGCACCAACAAGAGTGACTTCACTAAGTGAGACAATTATTGACAACATAATTACTAATATGTGTAACTATGAGTCACATGTAGTTCAGACAGAAATATCTGATCATCATGGACAACTAATCAGCTTTTGCAGAAGTAATGACACAGTATCAGAACCAAAACAAACAACCAAAGAAATTAGGATCATCAGTGAAGAAAATATCAACATCTTTAGAACAATGTTAAGTAAGGAAACCTGGAATGAAACCCTACAGGCCCAGAGTGTAAATGAAAAATATGATGCATTTATTTCAACAATTAAGTACCATTTTAATGTAGCATTTCCCAAAGTAAAGAGACAAGAAAGGCATCAAGATCAAACACAGTGGATTACGAGTGAAATACTAGAACAGCGAAGGAAGCTTCAGGACGTGAGACGGATGGGCGAAGCTGAAAGCTATAAAATGTTAAAAAAGAAGTATAGAAAAACAATAAGAGAAGCGAAAGCAAGAGCAATTGACACCACTATAGCGAACTCAAAAAACAAGGCAAAGGCAGCTTGGAATGCAATCAATGCTGAAAGAAAGGAAAAAGATGGGTCAAACAAAGAAGAAGGTATTAGGTCAATTAAAGTAGACAACACAGTGGTCACAGATGGTATGGAAATAGCAAACATACTGAATAATAACTATATCAGTGTAGTAGAAAACCTAAAATTGGAAAGAAATAGTCAAAAACAGAAGGGTATTAAGGTACCAAAAAGATCATGCAGTACCATGTTCTTAAGACCAGTCACAGAAGATGAATTGCGGAAAACTATACAGAAACTGAAGTCCAAGAAATCAGCTGGTGATGATGAAATATCAAATAATGTAATAAAGCTGGTATGTGAGGAGATAATAACACCACTGCTGAACATAGCAAACTGTTCTTTCAGAGATGCAATTTTTCCAGAAAAACTGAAGATAACGAAGGTAGTGCCAGTGTACAAGAAAGGGTGTAAGGATGATCCCAACAACTACAGACCAGTTTCACTGATATCAGGTTTCTCAAAAATCCTAGAAATGCTTATGTATACCAGATTAGTTAACTATTTGGACAAACATAACATTCTCATGGCCTCACAACATGGTTTCAGAAAGGGTAAATCTACAGAATCAGCAATTGTCAGTCTAACAGAATACATTTTACAGTCCTTAGATGAGAAAAAGGTTGTCTCTGCAATGTTTCTGGATCTTTCAAAGGCATTTGACACCATTGACCATGAAATGCTGATACAAAAATTAAGCAACTATGGCATTCGGGGGCAACCAGGTGAATGGATAAAATCATACTTGTGCAACCGCAAGCAGTATGTATCATTAGGAAACTCGTACCAATCAGAAACCAAATCCATCAAATATGGAGTGCCGCAGGGTTTGGTAATGGGGCCATTGTTATTTAATGTATTTGTTAATGATATAGGTGTTGAGGAGGAAGAAAAGAAAATATTGTATGCTGATGACATGACAATACTAAATAGTGACCAAAATATGGAACAGCTTGAGAGAAGAGCATACATATCTGCAAATGTCACAGCTCAATGGCTGTTGGAAAATGAACTGGTTATAAATCTAAAAAAGACTATGTATGCAGTGTTTAAAAACAAGGAAAAGGCTGTAGACATGGATTTAGAGGTTGACGGAACAAGGCTGGAAGAAGTAGAATCTGATAGATTCTTAGGTATTCTTGTGGATAATGAACTGAAATGGAAAAAACATATTAATAATGTCTATAAGAAACTGAGCTCTGTCATATTCTTAATGATGCAGCCATCACAGTATTCAGACAAGAACCTTCTATGTACAGTGTATCATGGACTTTTCGAACCATACTTACAGTATAGAGTGACGGTGTGGGGAAACTCAAACAAACAAGAGACAAAACGAGTGTTCACATTACAAAAAAAAGCAATTAGGACCATTTTAAGAAGAAAGACCTCTGAAACAGGTAGAAACTGTTTCAAGAATTTAGGTATCTTAACTTTTTCATCATTATATGTATATACAAAACAATAATGTACATCACAAAAGGTAGTGAGGACTGGATTACAAATGCTAGTGTACACACCCACAATACAAGAAAGAAGAATGAATTACGGAGCATACCCCACCGACTGGCAATGCTAGAAAAAGGACCCCAGTACTCTGGTATCAGACTACTAAGAAGTCTGCCCAAAACCCTGCAGGATAGTGTACTTCACAATGAATTTACAAAGAAACTTAAAGACTATCTCATTGAAAAAGAGTTTTACAGTGTTGCAGAATACTTATGCCATTAAATTTGTGTATATTGTTACTCATTATCAGTGATGTAAAAATGTAAGCTAAAGGTGTAGAAAAATAATTGATAAAGAATTTTAATACTTTGACATGTCCTATATTACACGTACATTTACTGTACACGATGTAATCTTACAGGATCAAATAAAATTCAATTCAATTCAACCGTCTCTCACAACATTCTACAGTGATAATATTAACATAAATATTTTTTGTAATGGCTCCTTAAAAACAATTGAAAATTGCTGTGTAATTACTTCCTACTTGTTTAATTTTGGGTTTCACTGACCAGTTGTGTAAAGAAATTGAAATAATATGTGAGTCTGCTGTAAGGGTTGCAACTGGCTAATTTAGTTGGTTGGGGAAGTTACACTGAGAAAATATGTAAACTTAAACTGGAATCAATGAGTAAAAAACAGTGCTCTCCTTATTAAATGGATAAATCAATCCATTTAATTACCATAAGGACAACATAAAATACACTAAAGCCTGAGTACCAAAGCATAGGCCTATACAACCACATTCATGCCTTCATTTATACATGGCACAAGAATTGAAGAGTTCATTAATTTCATGAAGTGGTTTTCTATACTGGAGATTGGCTTATGGGGTCAAACTGTAGCTTTCAATAAAAAAATTTTATGCCTGAATAGAAAAGGGACTTGTCTCAGTTGTGTAGACCTGTGGAAAGGAAAATCACAACTAACAGTGAATATATCAGGGTATGAATTAATCAAAAAAGAATAAAACACTAATAAAAACATGAGAAATGGTTGTATTTGAAATTATGAGTAGGCACAAGTTACACAAATACTCTGCGTGACAGCAATTAATGTGGTTTGAAAGAATTTTTAAACTGATTCAGAATGAAAATAATCCAGGACAACAGAGGAGGAGAAATACTGTTTGTGGGTTCCTATTCAGAGAAGCAGAAAAGACTAAATTGTGTGAAGGAGTAGGAAATATTGGTTAAAAATAAAATAATAGTTATGAATAATGAGTATATGCAGTAGAGCTGGAAAAGTAACAACAAAAAGTACCAAATGACTGAGCCTGTGAAGCAACAATGTAGTGTTATCGGATGGGTCATTTATTAGAGTATTCTCCATGAAAGGGAAAAATCTATTTCCAAGAAGTTCAGAGCTTAGTATCTTGTGAACATAAAGGTTCTCATTAGAGATACAGATACACTCAGCTTTAACTAGGATTTGAGGACAGCATTAAACGGATAGTGGTCTTGTTCTAAAAATCCTAACTGCATTTGTCTGAAGTGATCCGGGAAACCACAGAAGATCTACATCAGCATGGATAGAGACAAGATGCCTACTTCCCCAGAATATAAGTCCATTCCCAACCACTGTAGCACTTTGGCAATTAGCTATGATCTGTCTAATATGTCAAGAAGTAGTTAAAAGTATATTAATTAAAATATCATGGGAGAAATTATGTAACACATAAAGAGTTGTTTTTCTAAAAATGAGAAGTAGCTGTAACAGTACTAGAGAATGCCAGAGAAGTGCAGAAAAGATGATAGTCAGTATGAGAGTCAAAAAGTAGCTGGAGTAAGTTTTTTTCCATTTACATCATTTTAAGCTCCAGTTCTTTCAAATTATTTCTATTTTGTATTCACATATTTTCATAAGCTTTTATACAATTGTTCAAAATAGTACTGGGTTCCATTATCAGATGTACCTTCAGCTGCCATGTTTAATTTTCCATCATATGTTTAAATTTGTGAAATACTATCCTTTGGCTCCAGTTTTTAGCTATAGTAAGCAACAAACACATGGTCTAGTTTGTACAGTGGACATAATATTTACATTAATCTTGTGAAGGTGAATTTTAATCAGATCAGTAATGATCAGTGTGCAGTGGCACTTTCATACAGCAAAACCCAATCATTATCACCTCATTTCTATGAGTTTCCTCCTGTTAGCATCTTACTAGCAGTGAAGTGTATCCATGTTACGTTCCTTTGTTACAGTCTGGCCATTTGGGATAAATTTACAGTGTGGAATAAATTAATAAAGAATTAAATCTCTGAAACCAAGACACATCTCTGTTTCTCTCATTCTTGAAAGGGTTTTGCTCCTTTAGAGGGGTTTTTGACATCCACTGAATTTGTGTATAAGATGCATAGGAAACATCTTGTTTCATAATTAGGTGTGAAGTTTTTATCTACAAGTCCCGTTACAACGAGCTCATTCACAAGTGACATTCAAGCTTCCTTCTGCCCAGAGAGAAGCATTTTTGAAACCATATGTGAACAAACCATCTTGTAAAATCTTGCAACCTCCAATATGTGACATACTAGTTTAAGGTAAAATGTCATTGATCCATCTATGGTCTGCCTCATGTCATCAATGGTGCATGTGGGTGAGTAACTGTGGCAATGCATATATGACCTTCAGCAAAGTGATTGTAACACTGGCAGAATTGTGATTCTTTCATTGGCTCAATTTTCTTGGTTTGTGTCAATAACTGCAGAGTCTCAGCTAGTGACATCCATAACAACATATGGATTCTTATGCTCATGAGTGTTTGGTACATAACAGCCCAAAATCTGTTGGTGTGCTAGTATAGTCTAAAAAATATATGATAGCAATATAATAGAGGGAAACATTCCACGTGGGAAAAATTATATATAAAAACAAAGATGAGGTGACTTACCGAACGAAAGCGCTGGCAGGTCGATAGACACACAAACACAAACATACACACAAAATTCAAGCTTTCGCAACAAACTGTTGCCTCATCAGGAAAGAGGGAAGGAGAGGGGAAGACGAAAGGAAGTGGGTTTTAAGGGAGAGGGTAAGGAGTCATTCCAATCCCGGGAGCGGAAAGACTTACCTTAGGGGGAAAAAAGGACAGGTATACACTCGCACACACGCACGTATCCATCCACACATACAGACACAAGCAGACATATTTAAGGTCTTTAAATATGTCTGCTTGTGTCTGTATGTGTGGATGGATATGTGCGTGTGTGTGAGTGTATACCTGTCCTTTTTTCCCCCTAAGGTAAGTCTTTCTGCTCCTGGGATTGGAATGACTCCTTACCCTCTCCCTTAAAACCCACTTCCTTTCGTCTTCCCCTCTCCTTCCCTCTTTCCTGATGAGGCAACAGTTTGTTGCGAAAGCTTGAATTTTGTGTGTATGTTTGTGTTTGTTTGTGTGTCTTAAAAATATATGTGATTTCTCAGCTGACAAACTGTGCAGTACTTTCCACCATATGTTTGTCTTTTCGGCAAGTTATGCCTGTATAAAAATTGCATAATTCCTGCTGACACTCATGATGCCACCAACTCAGAATTGAAGTCAAGAACATTTTTTTACTGGTGCGGAGTGTGCCACATCTCTTAAGTTTAGCTTTAAATGTGGTAGACTTTACTCAAAATGAGGCAATGGCAGCCATGCAATAAGATAGGACTTTATTATGAAAAACTTGTGTAAAGGGTAAAGCAGAATATAGAGGAGCTATAAACTGGCATTTAAAAAAATGGAAAAGATAATGTTCACGAGTATGTCGACAAGGAGTTTTTGTTTCCTACAAGGGATCACTAAAGCAAATGCATATTAGAGGAACAATATCTGAAGGTGCACGAAGAAGAGAATTTACTTCACAAAGCTGTTATAATCACCAGAAGGCTGGTCATTACCTACGTTCAGGAGACACAACTCCCAGTAATGCCATAAAAACTTAACACAGAATACACAAAATCAGGACAATGCAACCACACACCCATAAAAGACTCATGTGTGGTGCACAGACACACATAACAGAAAACAGTGTTCACTAGCTTTTGAGCTGTGGCTCTTTTTCTAATAGAGTACACACATTCACTAACACAAACACATAGATCACACAAATAATGTAGAATACAGTATTCCTAGCTTTTGGTATGAGTAACATGACCCCCCCCCCCTCCCCCTCCCCCTTCCAACTTCACCCAATCAATATGTATTTCCTCCATGAAGAAGAAATCTATTTTTCTTAAATCTAGGAGCATTATGTTTCATTTTAAATATTTCTTATGGCAGTGCTGGGAACTGCACTTCCTGAAGGGTAAGTCTTAACCACCCTTTCCGTTTCTGTGTGAACATTACGCCATGTATACAGATATTTATGCTTGTTAGAAAAAGGCTTTTTCCAAGGGGTGTAATATGAAATAAATGTAAGAGGTGAAATCATTATATCTGAAGTGTAATTTTAACAATTTTCGTTCTCAATCAACGGTCCATCCATACGACTTATTTTGGGTAAATATTTAATGTAATATACAATGATAGTGGAGACACAGTCACTCCTTTCTAAAGTTGCATACTCAATTTGTTTGACAAAGCTGCAGAAGCATTCACTGTTAAGAAAGTGATGCAGTGACAAATATTTTAGTTATACAGCATGATACACCTGGACGATAGATAGTAAACACTTTCTCTCACTGGTGATGATAAAATATTAATAATATTAGCATGGTATACCAAAATTAAAGTTCACTGGTATCTTACAGAAAAATATATTAGATCCAGTACTGTAGCCTTACTACAATACATTCCATCACTTCCTCTGTAAAGGAATAAGTGATAAATAACGTACTGCTAAAACAGTAGGCTGTTCTCAGAGCACTGAAATGTCTATCACTTATTTTATTTATTAGCCTAAAATTTGTGAAGAATATACATGACAAAAGTTTTCAACAATTAACTGTACTGACATAAATTATGTAGCAGTGCAGTTGCATTGGATGTGAAGTTCTGAATTTCAATTTTAAATCTTTTATTTTTGTTTTTTAATCAACAATTTTGTTCCATTTCATTGCTTTACAAGAATTTTCTGCAATCCATCATTGTATTTCTCTTAAATACACACATTCAAAAATGCTTTCGGTTCGCAATATTAGTTGCAACAGCAGGAAATCAAAGACATTACGTCTCTGTCGATGACATGGATACCATAAACAACAATTTCAGATATGACTTATGCTCATAGGTAAATTAAAGTTACTAATGATAGATAACAGAACAGATCTGGTATCAGACACAAATGTGAAGCAACCAGTACATCAGAAAATGTAACAGTATGAATTTATGAATTTTATATTCAAATTTTATGCAAATCAAATAGAGTACTAAGAAAGAGAAAATATGAATTCTCTTCAAATTAAGCTTAACAAATACATGTTAGAACATATCTACTCACTGACAATGTGCAGATTCTGGGGTGTAAATCATAGCAATTAAGAAAAACAGAGAGCCTATATCTGTTACTGCTGAAATCCGTCACTGTGCACCCATGTGTACTAGAGTTACTTACAAAAAAACTTTTAACTTCAGCACCCCATTACCTCCCAGCACTGAGTCTAAAAAAGATATGCCAGCATACTGTCTCCCCCCCCCCTCCCGTTGTGTTTGGTCTGGGCAGACATCACAGGACATCCGTTCAAGTTGATCGTTTCCTCAGTGTTTTTGTTACAGAGGGTGAGCAGCTCTCTGACCGAACATGCTGAGCTACCGTGCCGGCTACTGTTAGATGAAGTTCTTCATACAGTGCAATACCTTGCCAGTAATACAATACAAACTGTGTACTTTAACATTAGAATGTAGCTCATACTGGGTAGTATGGTTAAGTTATCACTGAAGTTCCAATGTTTTCCATTTAATAAGCAAATGCCATCTAATGACTTTATTACATGCTGCTGATGACAAACTCTTCCTTCTGTTCCTAACTTTAGAAGGAAAATGTTTATATTACTCATGTCACATCTGTTAATTTATCCATCACAAATGTATGTGGCTGAAGCATAATGTTTGATATTTGACTACAACAAATGACTGGTGGAACTGCAGGGTCAATTTTTTTTCTGATACACATCTGGGCCACAGTGCACCTAAACTTCTATCCTACCTTATACCACTCTGTCAGGATGTTGTAGCAGACAAGAGCACAGATTTCTGGAGTATAACAATTTTTGATGGTCCAGAAGAATCATGATTGTTACTTCACGGAAAATTTAACAGTCCATAACATAATAGCATTACTACTACTCTTCATGAATTCCATCTCTCTCTTGTGTACCATGAACCCATAAATACAGAATATTTCACACATGATGCAAATGTGTTTTGTGTCATGCTGGAACCAATACTAGGGAGGTGTAGCTCCATCCCATTCTTGTAATTTTTTCAGGTGGCATATCAGTTTTGGTCAAACTAGACAAGCTCGGAGTGGCCTTGTAAAACAGTCTGAAAAATTGTGGTGCCATATAGAATTTCAGGGTGCTGTGTCTGCAACACCTTGTCGCCCTGCTGTGCACATCCTTGAACATAACCCTACAAAATAATGGTTGTGCATTGACTGTTAAAGAGGTGTTTTTGAAGATAGGAGCTGTCCTCTTTAACATTGTCATAAACAAAATGGATGTATGTGCTCTTACATGGCCCTGCACGAAATCACCGTTGGCCTTCTCATTACTTGTTACTTCTCACTGCAGTACACTGTTCACTTATTTATCAGATTCTATGGTTTGTTGGGCAACGATTGGTCTGGAAATCTATCGCTTCACTTACAGCACACTACACTCCTCTTTTCACATCATTAAGAGGCTCCATATAACTAATAGGAACTATCAGAACTCGAGGGTTGATTGTTCAGAGAGTTCTGAGTTCATGTACACAGATAAATGCAGTTGTGTTTTAACAGGGGGGAAGGGGGACAGTATTTATCAACACCTCCCCACCATGCAAAGACTGCAACAGCCAGTTGCAATACTGACACCAAGAAACAGAGCATAAGTAATATCAGTAATACTACCTTTTAAGATTTCAGTTTAAGCTTGTGTACAGCTCTATTAGCAAATGCTATGGACACACTAGTCTGAAGAGCTAAATAGTGCAAATGATTATCTTGGTCTACTTTGCAAGACCACTTCTAGTTTGCTAAATCATTACACCACTTGCTAACGTCCAAGGAGCAAGTCAGAGGTTGGACTGAATGCAACAATTGGAGTCTGCCTCCCTCCTACTGGTTTCCACTTGATGCGATACATACCACTTGTGTTATACATGAAACACCCTATATTTCTTGATTATTACTTGAACTTTTTTCTAGCACCCTGTTTTCAAGATCAAGTGTAACATCCCTTTCATATTTTGTATTCCATCCTACACTTCTATTTGCTGGCTGGAATTTCTTCTCCTTCTTCCCTTGTCCAATTAGGTTTTTTGGACAGATAAGACTTCATTGTAGCACACCACAGAAGTCCTCTCATCAACACTAGTGAGATTATTATAAGGAGCACTGACCTTTTTCATAGTACTCTTTTCCACTATTAACATGTAGGTAAAATGTCAGCAACAAGGTAAGAGAGAACAGTATCACAAGTAAATTGTAATTACCAAAATACAGATTAAAAAAATGATAGTTCTTAAAGTCATTTCAAGATTTTTTCTGAGTGGCAGTCAGGAACTGATGTGTGGCTGAAACCAAAGCCCAAAAGGAAAACTTCAGTACCATCCATAAGCTTCTTCTTGACCTCTAGTCCTAAAGTTAGAAGTCATCGTACTCCAGGAAAATAGAACATCTCTATCATAACCATTCATACCAAGAAATATTCAGTGATCAGTCACATAAAAGATTAACTGTGTACACTGTTTATTTAGCTTTTTTGTACTTGGATCTTGGCATCTGTAAGCAGCATGCACACTATTTCCACTGTGTAAGATTTGACCAAAGGCAGAGTTTTATAGTCCAGAAACTACATTGAAAGTTTACATATTAAATATTTCCCTGTTTGCAGAGATCTTGAGCTCCTTCACCTTGTTTAGACCAGCATAGAATCTTTCTCTCTTACATCTGCCTTGAATTGCTTCATTTTCAACTGTGATGGCAATTTTCTCCCCCTAGAGGCTTTTGAAACGTATTTCTAACTATGTTTATTTTCCATAGGTACTGGAATGTGAGCGTTTCCTTAATAACAGAATGTACATAACGCCACCTTGGCTGCTTTTTTCATTCCAATCACTGTAACTGCTTATGGCTAACAGGGGTATTGAATCTATACAAAAGTAGCATCAGATTACAGATAAGACACTACACCAACTAAAGTGTGAAAGCCTGCTTAGAAAATTCATGAACCACCTTTAAATAAGGGATCTGGCAATAAGCATATGCATATGCTGAAATTCATATGTACTGAAGGTTTTGTCTAGCATGAATGACAGGTGGTATGTTTTTGAAGAGTCAGTCAGTTTAATGATTCTAATACACAGTATTTTTGTATCTACCAGGTGCTCTGAGTGGTAGTCTTATATATGACTGGAACCAGCACATATAAAGATTATCAGGTCACTAACGGAAAACACTGTGTATAAAAGTGGAAGCACCTTGATGACACGATATCCACAAACATAATTAAATATGTAATTAGTGTAAAGACCAGGATAGTATGACAACAATATGAAAAGGATAGATTGCTACTCTCCACATGCAGGAGGCACTGAGTCACAGACTACTACTTGTCTTTTCACAGTTTCTGTCTGGGGCTCAATGCCTCCTCTATGTGGTGGATAGCAATCTATTCTTTTCATATTGTTCTTATAACTAAATATTTTTAAGGTTATAGAGGAGATGGTGGTGGAAGTAACGCTGTGAGTGCTTGAATATTTCAATTAGAACAGCACTTTCCCCTGAAAGGGAAAGGTTCCATGCATCAGTCCCAGTCACATTTTTAATCTGCCTGGATGTTTCATTATCTTCAATGAATGATTACTTACTTTTAAACATGATAAACACAGAGAGAAAAGGGCTTCAATGATATACTATGAAAAAATGTTATGAGTTGTTGCAGTCTACCAATGTACCAATTAGAACTTTGGTAGTTCCTATTTCAAAATGGAACCTTTATAACATGGTTATCTTCAATCGTAGATTGAAAACTGATGGTACAAATGAAGCAATGGCTATAATGCACTTTGCAGTTTATTATCTATGTTCAGCACTCTGTGAGCAAGTGCTCTTTTTCACTTCATTTCCTATTATGAATGTATCAAAAAATTCACTTTTTTTACACACTATTTAATAGATTATTTTTTGTACTTCTCTTAACAGACTGAACTACTTCATAAATTCTGATCTGCTGCCAAAGTAACCTTTGATGGTCTGCCTCATAAATTAACCTTCTCACTCACAGGTGAACATAAGTTGTTTCAGTTAGCAAGCAGAAAGGGAAGGAAGCTGAATAAATTCCAGTAGACATGATTAATGACATAATTCACATTTTTTATCTATATCTACAGCTACATATATTCTTCATGAGGTCTGTAGCATGGGTGGGGGGCTGGGGTGGGGGGCTGGGTGTGTACTCTGTATCCATAGTAAAGAGTGGAGAGAAAAATGACTGTCTACGTGTCTCAGTATTCACCTTAATCTCTCATATCTTATCTACATAGTCCATGTGTGTGATACTGATGGAGGCCACAGAATTGTAGCTGTACTCATTAGGTAATTTTAACCCACAGAGTTGAGCAAGAACAGCAGCTTCCTTTCAGTTTCCATTTATATTCACTGGCCACTTCCATTAACTTCTATATGGATTGTACTGACCTATTTCCATCCTAGCAAAGTATTTCTTGGTTCCTTTACTATTGGCTATCATGACTACTTGATAAAAATTCCAAATGCCGGAGAGCTACTCTTGACTTGGTTTCACTTGCGTTTTGTTTATGAATTCTTCACCAATTCTCAACAAATCAAGGGCTTCCATTTGCCTTCCCCACTACTCATTGAATGTTTTCATCCTCAGTATTAACTATAGATATTTAAATGGTGTGACAGTCTCGAGATTACATTTATCTACATTTACAAGATACCCACCATTCATTACATCAATTGAAATACTGTGTAAGTTATTCAGTTTTTCATCATTTGAAATAATGTGTAAGTTATTCAGTTTTTCGTATGGGTCCCCAGTGACAATAACTTCCTGAAGACAAAGCAAGATCAGTGAAAAATATGGGATTGCTGCTCACAATCTAAGAGAACACTGAAGTCTTTCTTATGAACTCCTGACATTAATTTCATTACTGGTGAATATTCAGCATCCAGTACAATGTATTGCATTCTATTAGTCAAAAATTTTTAGAGCCAATTAAATACTTATGAATATACAGGGTGTTTGAAAAAGAACTCCCTAGTTTTACGTATAAATTTAATGGGGAAATTAATGAAAAATTACATCAAAGAGTACATATCATGAAAGAGAATTCCTTCAAGTTTTGTTTGATGTTAGTAAACTACAATGTGAGATCTGTTTGTTGCCCTGCACACATAGGGATGTTATTCCACTTCTCTCCACATATTCATTAACATTTCAGGTGTAAGTATCCCAACCGCTGTGATGATTCTTTCCTGTAAATCATTGATATGTCTGATCTTTTCACCGTACATAACATTTTTTATGTAGCCCCAAAAGAAAAAACTTCAGTGGAGTTAAGTCTGGCTTCAGCCCTGCCTATCCACCTTCCTGGAAAGCAAGTGTCAAGAGCCGCTCACACATGGTTACTGTAATGAGGTGGGGTGACATTTTGTTGGAAAAACACAAGCCCCTTTTCTGCCTCAATACTGTCCATTTGGCGAAAGACATACTCTGTCAACATGTCACAGTAAAGGTCCCCGTTTACTGTTTTTTCTACAAAAATCAAAGGACCAATCACCTGAACTTCCATCAAATTGCATCAGACATTAACTTTGGTAGAGGCACATTGATGCTGAATAACTTCATGTGGATGCTCTGCCCCCCTCCCCCAAATTCTGCAGTTAATACAATTAACTGTTCCACTGACATGAAATGTAGCCTCATCACAAAAGAGAACCTTTTTTGAAAAATTGACATCATCTATTCTGTGTAGAAAGTCAACAACAACTTCATACCTTTTGATTTTACCAGTAGGTTTTATTTCATGCACCAGTCGCAATTTGTAGGCATGCAACTTATGTCTTGTATGTACAACATCATACACAGTACCTTTAGGCACTCCTAATTGTAGACTAAATCTGGCCAATGACTTCTTTGGGCTCTGGACACACAAAACATGGATCTGTTCAACAACATCTTCAGAAGTTCTTGGTCTACCTTGTGATTTTGCTTTTAAAACGCTAGTGGTTTCCATGAAAGACTTTAGTCAATGATGGATAGATTTTGCCGTACGTGGTTCACCAACATACTGATGCCTAAAATTACGTTGCACTGTTATAGCTGACTCTGTTTCCACAAGCCAAATAACACACTGTGTTTTCTGTTGTGGAGTACACATTACTGCGGAGTTGTTCTGCACTGCACTGCACGTACGCCTGGACTGAACTGAGGGAATAGAGGAAAAAAACAACACTGCTGCCGTTTCAAGGTCAAGCAGACCTACCAACTGAAGTGGAGCCAAAATTGGAGAGTTGATGAACCAAACACCACAAACTAGAATAGTGTATGTCACTTTGTACAGATTCTAGGACATGTTAAAACTAGGGAGTTCTTTTTCAAACACACAGTATTATGTATGATTGTATCTTGGTTATCAGAGAACAATGTGGTACAGCGTTCAATACATTTCACAAATCTAAGAAGATGGACTGTACCTATTTACTTCCGCTTTGTGTGAAACAAGCTCTATATTAAACTTAAGTTGTATTTTTTTAACCCATGCTGATTATTTGAGAGAAGTTTCTCTTCCTTTGGGAACAACAATGCTCAAGATAAGAATATACTCTAGGACACAGCAACAAAGTGACACTGGGGACTGTGATTTGTGATTCATTTACCATTTTATCAACAGAGGTCATGTGCGATCTTTTCCAGTACTGTCCCAAGTTACATTGTTCATGCAGGATGATTGGAAACAGGATACTAGCCAGACTTTAATATGAAATTAAAGTTGCATTATAATTCTTTTGTTATTAGTTTAATAGAATGAATGGAAAAATATACTGAATTTTATGTTGTCCCAGCAATGATGAAAAACATTATAATGAGATCTGACCACAATGGTACAAATATTTTCAAACACTAATAGATTAAAGAAGTGAATTTTGTGGGCATTCCGAGTTACTGATATTCATTAGTGAAGACAATACTTCCAACACACTTAGACTGAAAAGTGCAAAATGAGAAACAAAATTTGCAAATGATATTCATTAATTTCACCTTCACAAATAAAGTTTCTTCTTCAGTATAATTTTGAGGACTGAACATGAGAAACAAAGAAGAAAAGAGTTTAAGAATCCAGAAGATTTTTAGTTATATTTCACTGGAAAAAATCCAAAAGAATAGCCACTTTCTGAACAATATAAAAGTACATTTTCATACAGTATATGTATAATGGAAGAATTTTACAACCAATATTATGGAAGTAAGCAATAAGTTATGTGGAACTAATATTTGAGTAGATAAATTATGACCCTAGTATCCTTTGCCTTTATGATTATCAACAGTATTAAAAATACTGCAAATGATATGAAATACATATTGTAGAGATCCAAATACACAGCATGCACTGTATCATTGCATTTTATGGATGCTTCACATTTGCAATAACAATGCATTTTAACTAGTATTTTTCAGATTCTTTGCCAACCATCATGATTACAAATTGATGTCCTCGCAGTGAGTTGAACTTGCCATTACACAGACCAACTGTCATATCTGAAATTATTTTTAATCAAGCCATGGTCAAAGTCAAAAGCCATAATTCTGAACACTGACTCCAACAATAGCATTTATTTTGTTCCACCTGTCATCAGTACAAAATTTCTTTGCTATATCAATGTCAGTTCAGATGTAAATCTAGTTTTAAATAAAATATGAAAAATATGCCAAGCAGCATTAACAGGAAGAAAAGTATAAAAAATATGAATGGTTTAAATCATACAAAAATATGAAAAATACATAGCAGCATTAAAATTGTGTTATAAAACAAAACTGAAATAAATATTAACAAATACATTTTTGAATGTGTGTGAAAACTCAAAGGTAAGAAGATAGTACGTGTAAGAAGAGGAATTTAATATGTAGAAAAATACGCTTGGTTGTTATATTCAACTTTACAAAATATTTTTCTATCATTCTTGATTTTTTTTATAATGAACAGTAAAGTAAGAACATCTGGGACCAACTTACCGCGGTGTAAATGAATTCCAGAACTGACTACAATGTAGGGGAGTAATGAGAAGAAGAGGACGTTACGACGTAAGCAAATTACCAAAAAAGAAACAAACAAATACAAATCAAGCATTTGTGAATTAAAATACAACAACTTATTAAACATGAGATTTTTACTAATGATTGCCTGATATGAAGGAGTACTAAAATTGATTAATGTAGATATAATCTTAAAGACTAGAGCTTTAGAGATCACAGGACAATAACAGTAACTGAATATTACCTAGTACTCTATTATTGAAATAACTAACAGCCTTCCAGAAATATTAAGCAAATGTTCATGACAGTTATGGTTTTCGTAAGATAGAGGGGGAGAGAGAGAGAGAGAGAGAGAGAGAGAGAGAGAGAGAGAGAGAGAGAGAGTGTGTGTGTGTGTGTGTGTGTGTGTGAGAGAGAGAGAGAGAGAGAGAGAGACCAAGTAAGAGGATGTAAATGATGACTTATGAGAAAGACATTTTAGGAGTAACAAGAATGAAATCAAAACTAGCAAAACTGCTTTTTTCCTTTCAAGATTGCATTATCACAAGTTTGTGTGAAATGGTAAAGTCCAAATTTCATTTTTTTGGGGGAGGTTCAATTTACCTGCAGTGCTACTGAATGATATACTTGTTATTTTTTAATGTCTTGTCATCAGAAATTTTTGGACAAAGCTACAACACTAAGTGGACCTAGCCCTATTATAATACTTTTTAATTGCTTGGAATCTTAAAATAGTGCATGTGCAATGCTATTCAAATGTCCAAAATTTACTAACAATTAGCTCATTGGATTATACTGTCAAGCACATGACAACACAGCTTGATGATTAGAAAGTAATTTGCCACCTCATGTTAGAATATAGTAAGAGGCAATTGATATGTGAACGAGCAAAAAGCTCTTGTCTTGAATCTGAATTTCATAAAGTCAGTGAAGCCACAGGATAAACAATTAACTGTGTAGCCAAGGGGAAGAAAGGGAACAAAGTAATGAAAAATACCAGTGTGCTTTCTGCAATAGAAATAAAATACGTATTCTGCCAATTTCACAATTTCTGTTTGATCTTGAGTCAGGTTTTTATTGTGTGTGTGTGTTGTGTGTGTGTGTGTGTGTGTGTGTGTGTGTGTGTGTGTGTTGTGTGTGTGTGTGTGCGTGTGTGTGTGCATGTTTGTGTGTGTCAGGGGGGGGATAACTGTCCCAATCATTAAGGATTTGGGCATCACAGATAGCAAAATGGGATACATCTACATCACATGGCTGAAATCAGGTTAATGATTAGTTCCTGTGTACAGTCTTCCACTCCATGTGACATGTCACCTCCAGCACAAGCGAAGTTTTGGGATGGGTTGGTCTGGCACTATTGTGCCACGCAGTGAATACTTTAAATATTTTACAGGAGTGGAGACCAACTAGTATGTTGGCTGTGGAATACTCTTATTGCAAGGTAAAGTATTATTGAAACTCATTAAGAGGTAAGAAACACCTATTGCCCATACATAAATACATACAACAAAGCAAAAATGTGAAAGACTTTGTCCTTGTATCTATAAGCTGTCAATCAAACATTGGTACTAATTTTTTTACTATAGCATAGCGCCATCACCATGATGCATAAAAGCCAGATAATTTTGTGCTTCAGACTCTCTCTAGGTATAACTTCTTCATCTGTTAATTTAATACCAAATTGTGGCTCAACAGACTTTTGGTTTGCTCCCAGCTATTAATTCCTCTGCCTAGTGATTTCTAACAATGATGTTGAACATGCATGCTAATAAGCCACATTCTTAAATATGACATGAACAAATTGGGATAACATTTCACATTCTATTGCTGCTTACAAACCTCATAGAAGTATGTTTTCATTCTCTTGCTTATTCCCTGTGAGCTAAACATGCAACTGTCTGGCTGAAGTGGTTCACAGACAAACTTTCATCAATATTTTTCTCATTGTTTAAAAGTTATGATACAATTGTGGAATTACAATTTGAGTCCTCTACATTTTGTTTCCTTTATTTGATTGACCAATTTATAGCCAAAAAACGTGTAATGCCATGTGTTGGAACATTTGTATGTGCCTTAGGCCTCAGACAAAGAAAGAGACTAATAATAATAATAAATCAAGCGATCTGTTTACAGATTCAGGATTCTCTGGTAATGAATAACACACTTGTGTATCCATTTTTTGCTACCAGTTTTATTTATAGTTCCTTTAATTTTCAATTGTGATCCAACCCATCAAAAAATTCTGAGAGAGAAACGACACAATTATAATTATTCTTAAAGTACTGAAGAACCAAAATATGGTACTGAATTTTTCCCTGCTGTCATTTTGAGAGAAGCTTTAATTTACTCAAAATAGTAGGAACAGTTAAAAAGATTTTGGGTTTTAAGTGGGCCATTCTTACTTCCCTGTAAGGGCATAGGATGGCTTTGCCAATGGTTGGGGCTACACCAGAATGTGAAACTTCTCTCAGCAGAAGACATGATCGACTCCCTTTGTCACAGCAGGTAGCCTTCCACCCCTTCCTCTCCACACACCTTGTAACAGTCCTACTTCCCAGGGTGTGAATTGATAGGCTGTGTTACACTCAGTGGTATTAATCTTTGGCCAGAGGGCATCACTCGTGGCCTGACAGGCTGAGCCGGCAGCGGCCTCGCTCTTTTGAAGTTCGGTTGTGGGACTCTGAGGCTAGCCAAGGAGCAGAGCAGGCAGCAGGGTCACAATTTCACTCAGTGTTGGCTCAAGTGTCCTCATATTCTGGATCCATGATTTTGCTGCCACAACCCTTCCTGATGCGTGTGAGACATGCTGGCCGTAGCACCTTGGATTGATCAGAATGGAACTGGCAGCAGCAAGTAGTAAGCCATCTGCTGCTTACTGCTGTAGCAGCATTCTTGTGAGCAATAGCTAGCAGGAAAGGAGTTCTACCACTGGGGGGGAAGGCAGCTCTCACATCGGCGTCAACTTGCTTTATCTTGCAGCTTGCCAGATTTTATTATGGGTGAGCATGTTTTGGAACTTCCCTGATGATTAACGCCATTGTGGTCCTGGTGCAAGGAAGTTTGCTATGCAACCAATTCTCTCAATCGCTTCAGTTGTTTTAACTGATAGTGTTGTGTACTCTGCTCTTTGTGTTAATGGCTAGTGTAGATCTGATTTTAGGGGTTGAACAAGCATGTTTTACGTAGTTAAACTGTGTGGAGTGCAACTCAGCCTCCTTAGTATTTTTGGATTTTGTAATGATGTTTTTAAGAACTGTTCTCTTTTAAATTTTGTGGTTTACAAAACAATTCTGCAATGTATTTCCCATTTGTGCTTTGTTTGAATGGGATGCTTATTCATGGTAATTTGCAAAAGAAATTTGGAAAATAATTCTGTTCACTTCTGGTGTCTTGATGAGAGGTGTCTTTTGCTTGTCACAGTAGCTCGAGGTCCAGCAAGCCCTAACTGTTGTTTATAAGGCGAAGTGGGTTCACGTGCAATGGGGGTTGGCATTTACCTCACTTGTTAAAGAACTTGATTTTTACTAAGTTATTAATTTTGATGTTGCTTGAATGCCTATTTATTCTTTATTTAATTGTTGACTCTGGAGTATTAAACTAATTCAGCCTGTGTCCCCTAGTTCAAGTGCAAGTGCACTTAAACAATATACATCATCTTGTTCAAAATCAAGGTTAAGTTTTTAAATTTCTTGTCAAGTGTTAAGTATTTGGTTCTTGTTCAAGCACAAGTATTATTCAATAAATCTCGGACACCTTGCTGTCAAATTTTGGTGTGTATCCTTTTGTATCATATGACTTTGTTGGTAATTACCTTGAGGTATGCGTTTTGTTTGCCGCTTTGAACATACATGTGCCATTGGAAATTACTGGGAATTGACTGCATTCAATTTAAATTTAACTATTTTGGAGAAAAGGGATCCTTGTGCTTAATGGCAGCATCTAGAGTGTGAATTTGATCAGTAGTTATCACGTGCGCTTTAATGTTATTTTATGTGTGCGTTTTAGAATGAGATTGCGTCTCAGTTCCTTGACCAGTCTAGCATATGAAGTGTCCCAATTAGCTGGTAGTATTGGAACTGAAACTTATTCTGTTTGATTTCTATTGGCATTTTTCATTTTATTGTTAACTTCTACAAACGTGTCATGGAACTTAGTTACTTTAATAAAGTGTACTTAAAATTTATTTTAAAATGAACATAGAGAGTCTTAACCGCAAGAAACTTTAATTTTTGTTGCCACCCATTTTGGTCAGTTACTGACCAGTCTTCAGACCTCATGCCATGATGTTAGGTAGTTGCGGAGAATGGAGCAGGCATTACAAACAGAGCAGTTGATGTTTGTGGATTTCGTAACACCTGCTCCGTTCTTCATTGTCTATCTCCTACCATCATGGTGGGAGGTGGTGGAGAACTGGTCTGATAGCAATCCAAGAGAAATCAGAATAGCGACAACATTACTCAGAGCCTGTTTATAGGCTTGAGTTATTATTTAGAAGATTAATGTACAAATCCACAGTAAGCCATTTTCATGTAAGAAGTGCACTATAAATACAGTTAGAGTTCTCAGATAGTATTTTTTCACACTTGGCATCTAGTGATGGAGGAATGGTATACCCATAAGGGAAATTGCTTCAAACAATATTATTCTTTCTAGTTTCTCTAATGTGCCCATAGCTCAATGCCACAATACATATTCTTATTATTAATTTATCATTACCTCTTGTCTTGTTTCATCAAGAGGAGACTCCTATTTACGTTTCCTGATATCAGAAAGTTAGAGCAACATTTGCCAGCTCATATTAAAATGCAACTATACTTGCAGCATGCTTTTATATTATTTTATAACTTTACACATCACTAAAATATCATAAATAAACCTGTGATTCCTTCTGTGATAAAAAGTGACTACTGTGACTGGAATCTACTCAACACTCTACATTAAACATCATGAAGACAGCATTACACACCTAAACAGTCCTTCATCAAGTGAAAAATTTGGGGACTAGTGACTTATGTACGAAACTGTGGAAACCTTCATGTAATAAAAACTCCAAGAATCAGCTACACACTAATAAATATTTGCTTTTTGATACTGAAGCTTGTGGTATATAAATTTGGAAATATACTCTGTAACTTTCACACTGAAATACTCAATCTGTTGGTATTGTACTGTATCACAAAACATAACATGAGTGATAATTACAAATAAAATTTTTTAGTGAAGGATATGCTACAAAATGTGGGATAGTTTTTAAAATAAGGAGTCATAAAAATGAAGATTTGGAAAACTTGTTAAAGAGTCTATAACTAACTTTTTGGCTGGTTATCATTTAGGAACTGTCTGCTTTTGCAAATTATTGAGGTATAACCAATTGCTCCTCACATCAGGCAAATTTAACTTTGAACTATTTCACAATGGTCCTACATAATTAGTTTCCACACACTATATGAGTTGACACTTTGCCATCAATAAAAACTACAACATGTTTTTCAGAAATGCTTGATTGTATTGAATCCATTTAACAAACAGAAAAATACAAGACTCCACAAACACTGATCTGATACACAAACACACAATCATAAACAAAGACATTCACACACAAACACAGACTGAGAAAAAATTATACAAATGACAGTATCTACATGACAGACACAAGTAGTTCACTGACTGAAAAGAACACAAATCAAGAGACAAATGATTTAGACACGTACACAACTTACTACAACAAACAGTGGTTCAGGCAGAACATGGAAACTACTTTCAGAGTCACTTTATAGCATTTCTTTTATGTGAATAAATTCTTCTAATTGAGAACACTGGTGGCATTTATGAATGGTGTTGGCTCTATGAGCACACGGTTTTGTTTATTCATGTGTGATAAATTGAAGATCACTTGTGTCTACCATATAAATTTCTTAAAATTACATAACTGCATTTAAGTTCATAGTAGTCCTCTTAGAAGGTATAGCTCTAAATGTATATAAAATAATTTGATTTCACAATTACGTAACTAGACTGTTGTTTGGATCTACTTGTCAGTAACAGTCAACAGGGTGAAATCAAAAAATTTCAAAACTGTTGTTGGTTTGCTTCTTTTTTTTATCTGCAGACAACACATAAATCTTAAAGATTATTTCCATCTAGTTCTCAGATATAGCTATGAAGGCCTGTTTCATTTGTCACTATCGTATGAAAATTACATAAATTTTGCCTGTTTGACTTACAGATTTTTTTTTTAATTGGTCCACTTTTCTTATAAGCACAAATTGTACAAGAGATATTGTACATATTGTGGACTATCCTCAACTGACAAAAGAGATCTTCAGGTACTTGTTAGTTCTGTTGTTTAGCAACAGATTGTTTCTTTGTACATATTCTTCATTGACAACTGCATTTGTAACAGTTTCAAACTGGAATAAGAAGCATTTAAAGGGAAACACAAGCCAAAATGCTTGTAATATATATTATGATCAAATATGTTTAAAAATGTAGGCTGAAATGTCCATTTCGCAATGCACCATTCTTAATTTTGTGTACAAGCTGATTCTCAGATGACAATAAGTAACATGAATGAAACCATAATTGAAAGAACAGTTAGGCCTATATATGTTAATTGTAATATGTAACTTTTTCATAATGGAACCAAGTAGGAACATGTTTCATACTAGTGATAATGAATATTTATGCTTCAGAAACAAACAACTTTTGGAGTTAAAAATTTTTGAAAGATGGAAAACTGAATGCATGTATGAGCATTCAGTGTCAGTTTGGAAGCTATAAATTTCATACATGGTATGACCGATACTTCATTTCACTGTGAAAAGATATGATGTCAGTTTCTTTGAAAATCAAGCAACATTCTGAACAGCAATAAGTATGATTTTATGTCAAATAATCTTCATATATGGAACTTCAAAAACATTATTTATTTAAGTACGGAATTCAATTAGCTCTCACAAAATAAAAAATTAATTATTGGAAACCACATAGTGTATGCAATATGATTTAAAGCAGCATTCTGAAATCAAACAGCTGCCATTCAAATGGTACAAGAATTTTCTTTGGAGAAACTTGAGTTTGACCCACCGTAGGGTTGGATGTAAGAATGGAGCTCATTACTCCTCATCATGTAAGACTGATTGTGATCATAAATGTGTGTCAATCCCATAATAACATCAAAAAGTGCAAGAATCGACAGATTTCACTTTCATTCTCGAGTGAATTCCTATCACTGTGTGACATACAGCATCAGTATTAAATCCATGATGAGAGAGGTAACTAATTGTTGGTATACAACAACAAAAAAATCAAGTTTCTGATTGTTAGAGTTCCATATATATCATTAAAGAGTTTTTGGATGAAATTGGAGAGTGGCTGAATATTAGGCATTATATTCAAGGAAGAATAATGTTCAGTCAACTTTCCTTTCTGTACTGAAATAGCAGCACACATATCATTAAAAACAGATGCTGAAGGGCAACATAAAATGCATAGCTCTTGAAACAGACACTACAACCAAACAGTAAAATAGTGTCAAACATAATTTTGTCCTGACAAGGAATGCAAAAATTACTCTCATTATATCTGTGACAGCGCAAGGATATAGACTGAAACAATGCTATTAAAGAGTAATGCTGGAAGATGTGAAAAAACAACATGAGATAATTTAGCACGTTGTAAATCAGCACAAATGTATAAATGAAATATGGGAGATGAAATCAGAAAAGAAATAGAATGTTTTTAACAGTCAAGAATATAGTTAATTTTTGCTTTCAGCAAGTGAGGATCAGAAGCAGAATAAATGTCACGAACTCTCAAAAATATTGTACCAAAGCATTTACACATGACAAACACGTATGTAACTTTTGTTGTCTGACAACAAAGAAAGCTTCATTTATGTTGTAAGTGACAACTGTCTATGGCTGTCCAATGAAAAGAGCATACTGAAGACTCTGTCCATTGTCTGGGTAAACTAATTGTAGAGTATTGGTTGCTTTGTTCTTCTTCATACAGATTTTCAGTATTTATTTTCATGGTCTTCTAATCTAAGACACACACAGTTAAGAATTAATATTGAATTTCCTTTTTTAAACCTAATGGGCAGCTAAAATCATGAATGGGAGCAATTTATAAAGTAAAAAAGATTTGAAATTTACTTTCTTAAGTAGTTCATATATTATCAATAACATTGATAGACGCTACAGTCTGGAACCGTGTGACCGCTACGGTCGCAGGTTCGAATCCTGCCTCGGGCATGGATGTGTGTGATGTCCTTAGGTTGGTTAGGTTTAAGTAGTTCTAAGTTCTAGGGGACTGATGACCTCAGTAGTTAAGTCCCATAGTGCTCAGAGCCATTTGAACCATTTTTTGAACACTGATAGATCACGTAGTGAGGTGTTAATCTGAATATGCCACTGGAAGGCAGCAAAATTTTATGATATAGTATGTGCACAATGGTCTAGCACTGGGGCAAAATTCTTTTAAGTGGATCTAAGTTCAGTAATCAAACAAACTGATTACAAACTAACATATAAACATGAAATAGCATGGGAGCAATCCCTGAAGTCTATCATCTCAGACGCTCATAAAGAAATTCTTTGTATAAAGGGATCCAATCTTTAACAAATATCTTGATTGGTATTAATATTCATGTGACCGCTGAAAAGAACATTTCAGTACATTTTCCAACAAAATTTATATTTGCGTAGGTTGTCTTATGACTTTGTATCCAACAATGTAAATGTATCATTTATGTGGCCATCAGTCATTAAGTTCATATACTTCTTGTTTAAATACACTTTCCATTAGATATGGAAATAAAATCTGAAGTACCATAGTGAAGGTACAGCATACAGAAGAATCTATTTTGGAAACGAGATTCAGATTCTTTTTGTCTCTGCGGACAGAACATTTCCTAAGAAATTAATTTGTTGGGAAACTCTTCCCTTTGCTGTACCAGTGAAGCTAGAATATGTATATCTGATGCAATATTCTGACAAAAGTACCAAGTAATAACAGTTTTTATCCAAGTTCCAGTTAAGAGTCCTATTAGTTCAAATGATTACCTTAACATAGACACTGAGACAAACACACAAAAAGTTAGTTTGGTAATGATAAAGGGGAAAACACTAGACAAAACACACAATGTTGAGGGTATTATTAAGTCTTGATATGAAGGAAACCAAAAGAAATCAATGCTCATTTCTCAAGTACTTCATAAAAAATTTGTTGGAGTCACATAGCAAAAAACAACTGGAATATAAGAGGATATTTTCATTTCAGCTAAACACAAATAGCAAATAAAAATTTCTGCATTCAGTTATCAGAATAATGTTTAGTTCCTGTGCTACATGATCTGATTATCACAACCTCATCTCTCACTAATATCTTATTCCATTTGTATACATCGATATACACAAAAAACCATGGCTAAAATTTTGATTGGTAATTAATCCAATATTCATAAAAGTGACAGAACATTTTTGAAACTAAATCAAAAAGCTTACAACTTGTGAATTAAATATTTTGTTTTGTGACAGATTCTGTAAAAGTTCATATATACTCCACAATTTCCCTGTATTTATCTTGAAAGCCCCCTTGTGCAATAGTTTTGTCGTTTCATTGAGATGCTGGTTTATCACTTTTAGAGGCATTACATCAAATTCTGATCCACTATATTAAGCTTTAACAGAGGAAGAAAATGGTTCCCCATATCAAGACTTAACTGGAAAGAGGATCAGGAGAAGGAATAACATGAAGTGGTACTGATTCAAGATGGGACTAACGTGTTTCTTGTCAACTGTTATGACAAAATAAAGAAAAGAAAATAGCTACTGAATAAAGATAAACAAAAATTGAAAAGCTACTGGAGGAAAGGTTAATGTCAGTAGTTGAAAGAAACATAACACATCTTTCAAATAAAAGGCTTAAGTTCTCAATGAAACAAAGATGGATTTATTTATTTATTTATTTATTTATTATGTTCCACACACAACACAAAAAGATTAAGATTTTCAATATTATTACCATCTATCATATGAATAACTTCTACAGTTATGTAACAACTGTAGGAAGGAAATGATCTTGTCTTTGTTCACAAAGTAACCCTGAAACATTGTTATTGGTAAGAACATGATAAGAAACAGTATAACTTCATCATTAATCACAGCCAGTTAATGAAAGTGAAATTTCTTGGTTTCTTGTCTTGTTTGGCCAAGATCATTCTACGCCATGAAGCCTTTATATCGAGCACCCTATAACTTACAGCTGTGCTTTCTTAAAACGCTCAAAAACAACTAGACACTACTGTTTAATTGTGCCTCCTCCTCTTTTTTTACAAGAGATTCATAAAGTAATAGTTCATTTATCTCACAAAAAATGGTTGTCATGAAAAACAATGTGTCTGTGTGAAAGAATTATTATCAAGAAAGTACTTCAAATTTCCATCTTTGTTTCTACACTTTATTTGTATGTGCTTATGTTAACAGTAATGAATAACAAAATCAAACAAAAGATTTACAAAAGCTGTGAATGAGATAGACTTTTCCCTACCTTTCACTGTATTCATCAATATGGGCATAGCTCTGAACACTGTTTTCTTCAATGAGAAATTTGACTCTCTGATAAAACGATGCTGTAACAGACGGTGGCTGTTTCCGCAATAACACCTCAACGGGATCACTAGATGCTATACACATTATGTGATCTGAGCAAGAAGGATGTGAGCAGCACTCACTATCTGAGCAATCAACCATTCCATCTGTAAAAGAAGAAACAGTTGCTCTCCAACCCCTCTTGTTGATAACATGGTGATCAGATAGTTACTTACCTACCACACATTTTGTTTACTTAATATCTTCCAACACCAAAATCTGCATCAGAATAAAACAACATATACATAAACAGTTCAGATTGTTAATAATTACTTCAATTGGTAACTAGTTTTCTCTATGTGTTCTCCCACAATTTACAGTGTTTACTATTATGAAAACAGGGTGTGGCAATTATGAAGATATCTGAGATTAGTGAACAGAACAAGTTAGATTAATTAAATTCACTCCATTTCACTTATGCTTTCTCTTAGTTTTAATTCAGAACTTAACTTGACATCCATAATCCTTATATGAGAGTACTCTCATCTAGCATTAGCATAGCTGTTATGCATGACTGTTTAAAGAGGTTAAATAGTTTCATTTTTGCTATGTATTACATCATTCAAACAAGATGCAGAGATAAATAAAACAACACATTAATTATTTATCACAAGATTTCATAACTATACAAACATGGTAGTAAATATTGAACACAGTGATTGAACTGAATAGCATGATTCCTTCAATAGAACAATATGACATTTAATCTCGACTTCCTAGTGCACTCCAGAAGGTTTCATTTACACACAGCATGATGTTACATGTGTGGGGACTCATACTGTAGGTGGCAATTCAAATTCACTTACTTAAGATCAATCCAAGCACAAATGCTTCAGGTTTGGTTTCATGTTCAGAGTTCATATAGTTCACAAGTATCGATCTTCAGTATTAGATTCTCAACCATGGAATATTTGGAACTGCTTCAAACCTATTTGTAGTATGGGGCAAATCTTGATAAGAAATGAATTGAAAGGTAAAGCTGGGGACAATCACAGATGAGTTGTGCAGAGATCTGAAAAGAATCTTTCACTGAACTTGATGGAAAATTGCACAAACTGAAGACTGAGACATGAAAGTAAGAACCGCATCATCATAATGACATCTGTTAAATTGAGTGCATAATTTTGGCTGATGAAAAATGAATAGTGTGAGTTAAAAAAAAGAAAAAAAAAACATTATAACATAGCAATAAACAGCTTAAATAGGAAAGCGTGTTGGATGATTAGTGTTCAACTTCCATCAATGATATGGCCATTAAATAAATGAGCACAAGCACGGATTGAACAACTATGGCTTTCAAAGGAACCAGCCCAGTATTTACCATTAACACATAAATCTTGATGACCAGGCAGGACTTCAATTCTGTTCCTCCCAAATGAAAGTGAAGTGTCTTAATCAATGCACCAATTCACTCGTAACTAAAATGGTGAGCAGTTCTTTAACTGGTTGGCTTGAAGAGGCTTTATAATACAGAGTCCTCTCAAACTTCTAGTCAAAATTATTTAATAGCAGAGGATCCTAACCCAAGTATTTTGAGATAAGGAACTAATGGCTGGAAACGAACATTTAGTGGTTTATTAAAATAAGGGTTATAGCCAGTTAATGTCAACAACGCCAGAATCAACATGTTTATTTCTGTGTTATGCAAAATTTTGCTACTCCTCCTCAAATATTCCTGTTATCTGTTATACAGTGAGATGGTCAGTGATGACCCTACCCCTCTTCAGCTCCTGTTGGATTTTCAAACACCAACTGCTTAATGTAACCCCAAAGATAAAAAGAATATTGTGTGTTTTATATGCTGCTCTCTATAGTATAAACAAAGTTTTGTTCTTGTGTAAAATTTTGCAACTTAATACTTCATCATCCAAACTGGTAACACCTGTAAACAAGACTCACTTTTATCATAACATTAAAGTGACATGAATTCCAGCTGTCATAACTAACCACTTAATTTCAATTATTGCAAACATCACTTGGTTATTCAAACATCTAATGAAGCAGTCATGTTATGTGTATTTTCTATACTCATACAGTGTCACATTATTACACCTTCATATACTGAAAGCTGTACCTCTTCTTATCAGTTAAACAAAGGGCACAATGTGATGAGGTAATATAAGATGATAACGTGTAAAACACACGACCTTCATCACATAAAGACCTAGAGTGAGGGATACAGTTCAGTATTAAGAACTGTATTTCAATTGGTCTTTCGGTATTCAGAGTTGTATATCAAAAGGCAGGAGTTACATTTCATTTCCTTTCATACCATTAGTGTTGATTTAACATGATTTAGCAGACTGAGAAAATCTTGCTACTGGTCTATGAAATGTAGTTAACTTCACTTCATACAACTGTGAGCACAGATTAGGTGCACAATTTTGCTATTTAGCCTGTCGTATGGGTATATATAAGGGTCAGTCAGATCAAAATGAGACAGATGGACAAAAAGAAAGTAAACTCTTTACTATTGCAAAAGTAATCACTATAACTTGTAATACATTTATCCCACTGTGAGACATGATGGTCAATGCCTCCATGGAAAAATTTGTGGTTGCCTACAGAAACACGATAGTATCCAGGCATTCACCTATTTGTCCAAAGCAAATCGATGGCCATAACTGCCTTTCTTCAGGGCTCCAAAAATATTTATGTGACACAGGAAGAGATTCTGACTGTATGGGTGATGTATAAGGACTTCCCAGTAAAATTGCTGCAGCATGGTCAGAACAACTCCAGCAATATGAAGGCAGGCATTATGCCACCACAAAAAGATGTCATCTGTCAACATTATTGGGTGTATGGACTTGAATGTGTGCTTCAGTTTTTGCAAAGAGTCCATGTACCACTGTGTGTTACTTATGGTGCCATATTCCAGAAAGTCATTGAGCAGTGGGCCCTTGCAATCACAGGTAAAGGTTGTCATGACTTCTCCAGAGCTGGCTGTTACGTCGATTACACTGGAGAAGTTTTGCTGGAATGCCCTCAACCATCCTCTGTACAAGCCTGATCTCTCCCCATGCAATTTCCATATTTCTGGCGCCCTGAAGAAAGACTTTTGTGGCCGTCAATTTGCTTCAGATGAAGAGGTGCGTGCCTAGATACAATCGTGGTCCTGTAGGCTACCACAAACATTTTTTTCATGAAAACAATGATTCTTGTCTCATAGTGTGATAAATGTATTAACAGTTATGACAATTACTTTAGAAGTAATAAACAGTTTACTTACTTTTTCCATCTGTCTCGTTTTCATCTTACTGTCCCTTATAAATAAATGAAACTACTTGGGATGTAAGCATGCTGGTGTAAAGGACAGTAAAAAAATGTTTTAACCAACTAATGATACCTTACTCTACATCTCAGCAGACATGTACTTAATTTGTACAGTATATTTTCTAACATCACTACATTACAACATGAATATGATTACCCATTTACTCATTTATTCGATATTTACTTCAGTAAAAATGCAAACCGAAGAGAATTACATGCCACAACTGCGTTGGCTCCTTCACAGACCGAATCAGACAACAGCTATCTTCTCTGCTTTCTCTTATTCACAAATGTTTCAAGTCACTATGAAAAGTATCACAAATGCTGGAATACTCAAGTGTTTTTTACTCGTGCTGCTTAAGCACAAAAAATATTTCATGTAAATTTTAAAGTTCCCTGAACATAGAACAAACCTTTCTTTGTTCAAGTTTGTTCATGTAATAAAATATTTTGGTAGGATCTAGAATAAACTACAATTTCTGTACATATTTTGGAGAAATAAATGAATTCAAAATTTGATTTCACCTTCATCATTGTCAATTTCATCATTACATTCCATTTCGAGTCGAATGCTGCAGTCATAACCCGCCCATCCATCTGAGCACATACAGCGATATTCTCCATCTTCCAGGGAACAAGTACCATGACGATTACAAGCACTTTTGCAACCAGCTGTCAACAAAAGACAATCATTACTTTTTTGTGTTTGTTAATATTGTCGCATTAACTTTATGATAGATGTTTCAGTGAAACAACATTACAATGATTAGACTTACTGTCAAATATATATTATGTCAAATAATGCATAACCTTTTAAAATAAGTATGTGACAAGGATGAAATTGTTTTAGCAGGGGGAACTTGTACTTCACCTTGCATGGAAAACAATGATTCAGTAATGATGGATATGATGTTATGATTATAGTGAGTTGTGCTAAAGTGATTCTTTACAGCACTGCAATAATATCACAAATAATTACTCAAATACTGTAAATTTATTTGTGGAAAAAGTTGTATAAATCAGCAACTCTTCTGCAAATACTATTGTCACCGAACCCACAAACAACTGATGTTATAGATGAGCCAACATTATCTACTATCAGTTTAAATGTTACCTCACATAGAAAGTAATTGACAAGGTGTTCAACTGCTATATGACATCAGAAGTGAATAACAAAGGCATCTGTCCATTACTGGTGCTCAAAACTCATCTCTCTATATAAAAGGCAATGAAGGCAACAATCTGACTGACAGACAGACTGACTGACTGAGTGACTCATCATTGTCCAGCCCAAATCACTAAGCATAGAAAATTGAAATTTGAAGGAGGTGTGAATCTTATATGAAGGTGTCATGTAAGATGGGATTTTTTGAAATTCCAACCCTAAGGGGGTAAAAAAGGGGATGTAGGGATTTTTTGGAAAACATCACTATTAAGGCAGTTTTGAAGCTAGAGCTAAGAAAACTGGTATTTGGTCTCTCAGGCAGAATTAAACAGAACCTGTTTCAGAATATTTGGAAATTTGATCCTATGAGGGTGATACAATGGGTGAATTTTTTGAAAATAAATCATTATTAAAGAACTACTAAAGTATTTTTAAAGCTATGTCTATGAACATTGTTGATTGACTTCTTGGTTACAAACAAAAAAATGTGTTTTTCAGCATTTTGGAAATTGAAACCCTAAAGAAGTGAAACTGGGGATGAGATTTTTTATGAAAATATTTTATCTACAAAAATTTAAGTCTGTCTTCTCAGTTAGAAATAAAAAATCCAAGTTTCACTGTTTATGGAAATTAAGACCCTAAGGGGGTGAAACATTTTATGAAAATATTTCTTTGGGTACGCATTTTTAAAAGTAAATCTCTGAAAATTGGTGTGACTTCTTGGTTAGAGATGAAAACTGTTTTTAGAAGTTCAACCACTGAAGGTGTGAAAGAGGATCGGAGTGATTCACTCAGTTTTCACTGCCCAGTCCAAACTTCTGAAGACAGAAACTTGAAGTTCAGAGAGGGTGTGGATCTTATACTGTAGGCATTGTTTAAGGAGCCATTCCACTCAGAAGGGGGTGAAATAGGGGATCAAAGGTTTTTTTGAAAGTAGGTTACTATTACAGGAATTTGAAGCTAGAACAACAAAAAGTGGTACTTGGTTTCTCAGTCAGAAAATAAAAAACTTGTGTTTCAGCATTTTTGAAAATTCCGCCACTAAAGGGATAAAATAGTAGGTGAAAGTTTTTTTGAAAACAAATAATTACTAAAGAACTACTACAGGATTTTTAAGAATACATTTATGACAGATGGTATTTGACTCCTCAGTTAGAAATATAAAAAAAAGGGTTTCAGTGTTTCTAGAAATTCAAACCCTAAGAGATTGCAATAAGGAATGAAAATTTTTCAGAAAATATTTTGTTACTTTAAATAAATTTTAAAGCTAAATTTATGAAAACTGGTATTTTAGTTCTCGGTTAAATATAAGGAAATATTTGTTATGGGATGGAAGTTGCTAGGGAAATATCCCCACAAGAATGCAAAAGGCATGGTTAATCAAACTTTGGACTCTAACTACCAGAATCGCTTTTTTGGTCAGAAGTACATTCAGGAAAGACCATGCTTAAATGGCCTTAATTAGTGTGAAAAGCTTAGAAGGTGTTGCAATTTGTGAACAACATAAAAATACGATTAAATAAAAACAAAAAAATCTCTGTAGACCATATAGGCTATGCAAGCTTAGCAACATGCGCTAAGCTAGTATATACACAAAAGGCAATGTCTCAACTGACTGATGCACGGATCAGTGTTCTGTCTGCGCCAGTGAGGCGTGTGCATTACTTCTGCTGTGCGCTACGCATACTAGGTCGAAGAGAGCCAAATATTGTCATAACATAGCGCTGTGCGTCAAGTGTGCTGGGGAGCACAACAGCGACACCTGTGATAGCAGCAGAGAACTTCTGCTAACTTGCAATCAGTAAGGCAGACCCCATGTCACCAGATGACATGGCTGCCTGACTTTTTCAAGTCACAGCCATGCCAAAGGTCGTGAGGTGGCCACGGCCGTGCTGACACTGTGGAGAAGATGATGATGACAGGCACAGACCAGCCTGGCACAGGTGAGGGACAGCGCAGAAGCAACTCCCCGCCCTTCGACATCCTTGGGGATGACCGTCCAGAGGGAAGGCCAGGCTGTAGCTTGTGCCACTGAGAGGGACCCACAGTGGCTCTCAAAGCTGTCTTGGGGGCAGAGAGGTTCACCTTCACAGCCATCCTGGTTGCAGAGGAGAGGAGGCCGTTAGGCATCTGTGTACAGCGTTCACCAAAGGCCTATGTTCAACAATAGGGGAGCCAACGCCAACTACTGCTCCTGCACCTACACAGAGGAGTGCCGCCAACAAGCAGAAGATTCCCAGGGTGCCTGTCCCTGTGACCACCTCAGCAGCAGCCACAGAAGAACAGCACTATGAAGACATCCATCAACCCTGCAGCAACGACAGCGACACTGAAAGCTATCGGGGCATCCAGTGCCAACGCTGAAGAGAGGAAACAGCACTCATTGCCACTGCATGGAAGGCTGGCACAGACATCCTGCCAGAAACAGTCGAACAGGTGGCCCTGCTTGACAAACAACTGCAGCAGAACTGTGCCTTGCAGTAAACAGAAGATACTGGACATCAGAGAGCTGCTACTGGCCAACGACATCCAGATGCTGCATCAACTCACCACTGACCCTGACACTGACACCACTGACACTACACAAAGGAAGTGGCCACTCAGGTAGTAGAGTACTTGTGGCGTGCACATGGCGGTTTTTTAGGTTAGGCAGAAGTGCAAGGAGTCCTGATGAACACTCACCAGTCGACATGCAGGCAGGGAAGTCAGGTCACACTCAGTGTAAAGACACTACAGCTATCAAGATATCAGCAGTAAATTTTCAGTGTGTTCGGATTAAAGTTCCTGAATTTACTGCCCTCCAGGAAGAATGGGGTGCACAAGTTATTCTCGGGACTGAGACCTGGCTGAACCCTGAGATAGGAAGTTGTGAAATATTTTGTGAGGGTTGGAACGTGTATCGGAAAGACAGATTAGACATCGTACGAGGTGGTGTCTTCATTGCAGTTGACAAAAATATTGCGTCTACTGAGGTCGAAGTAGAGTGTGATTGTGAAGTTAACTGGACACATTTAACAGGGCTAGGAGAAATAAAGTTAATTGTTGGGTGTTATTACCGGCCACCAGGTTCCACCATGACAGTTCTAGAATCATTCAAAGGCAGTCTACAATCTGTATCACAGAAGTACCCGGATCATGCTATATTAGTCGGAAGCGACTTCAACCTACCTGGTATAGACTAGGATGTCTATGGATTCATTACAGGTGGTACAGACAACCCATCATGTGATTTACTTTTGAACACATTATCCAAAAACTGTCTTGAGCAGCTAAATCGACAGCCAATGCGTAATGGAAATATTTTAGATCTGGTAGCCATGAACAGACCAGACCTCATCGATGGTGTCAGTGTTGAGACAGAGATTAGTGATCATGATGTTGTCATTACGACTATGGTTACAAAAGTTAAAAAGTCAGTCAAGAAGGCTAGGAGAGTATTCTTACCAGAAAGAGCAGATAAGCAGTTGTTAGCATCCCACTTAGTAAATGAATCGACTTCATTTACTTCCAGTACGATAGATGTGGAAAAATTATGGGCAAATTTTAAACACATTGTAAATCACACATTGGAGAAGTATGAGCCGAAAAAGTGGGTTACAGACGGAAAAGACCCACCGTGGTTTAACAGCGCAATTCGGAGAATTCTCAGGAAGCAAAGACAGTTGCACTCACGGTACAAGAAAGATCAGGAGAATGAGGACAGGCGAAAGTTAGTAGAGATTCGTGCTGCTGTAAAAAGAGCGATGCATGAAGCATACATCCACTATCACCGACATACCTTAGCAAAAGATCTTGCTGAAAACCCAAGGAAATTCTGATCTTACGTAAAATCGGTAAGCGGGTCGAAGTCACTCACTGATCAGTCTGGCCTGGCAACGGAAGACAGCAAAACGAAAGATGAAATTTTAAATTTAGCATTTGAGAAATCTTTCACACAGGAGGATCATACAAACATACCGCCGTTTGAGTCTTGTACAGATTCCCGTATGGAGGACATAGTGATGGACATCCCTGGGGTTGTGAAGCAGCTGAATGGGTTGAAAATAAATAAATCGACAGGTCCTGATGGAATTCCAATTCGGTTTTACAGAGAGTACTCTACTGCACTGGCTCCTTACTTAGCTTGCATTTATCGCTAATCTCTTGCCCAACATTAAGTCCCGAGCGACTGGAAAAAAGTGCAGGTGACACCTGTATATAAGAAGGGTAAAAGGACAGATACTCAAAATTACAGACCAATATCCTTAACATCGGTTTGTTGCAGGATTGTTGAACATATTCTCAGTTTGAATATAATGAATTTCCCTGAGACAGAGAAGCTGCTGTCCATGCATCAGCATGGCTTTAGAAAGCATCGCGCCTGCAAAACGCAACTCGCCCTTTTTTCACATGATATCTTGTGAACCATGGATGAAGGGTATTAGACGGATGCCATATTCCTTAACTTCCGGAAAGCGTTTGACTCGGTGGCTCACTGCAGACTCCTAACTAAGGTACGAACATATGGGATTGGTTCCCAATTATGTGAGTGGCTCGAAGACTTCTTAAGTAATAGAACCCAGTATGTTGTCCTCGATGGTGAGTGTTCATCGGAGGTGAGGGTATCATCTGAAGTGCCCAAGAGAAGTGTGGTAGGTCCGCTGTTGTTTTCTATCTACATAAATGAACTTCTGCATAAGGTGGATAGCAATGTGCGGCTGTTTGCTGATGATGCTGTGGTGTACGGGAAGGCGTCGTTGTTGAGTGACTGTAGGAGGATACAAGATGACTTGGACAGGATTTGTGATTGGTGTAAAGAATGGCAGCTAACTCTAAATATAGATAAAAGTAAATTAGTGCAGATGAATAGGAAAAAGAATCCCGTAATGTTTGAATACTCCATTAGTAGTGCAGCACTTGATACAGTCACGTCGATTAAATATTTGGGCATAACATTGCAGAGCGATATGAAGTGGGACAAGCACGTAGTGGCAGTTGTGGGGAAGGTGGATAGTCGTCTTCAGTTCATTGGTAGAATTTTGGGAAGATGTGGTTCATCTGTAAAGTAGACCACTTATACAACACTAATACGACCTATTCTTGAGTACTGCTTGAGCATTTGGGATCCCTATCAGGTCGGATTGAGGGAGGACATAGAAGCAATCCAGAGGCGGGCTGCTAGATTTGTTACTGGTAGGTTTGATCATCACGCGAGAGTTATGAAATGCTTCAGGAACTCGGGTGGGAGTCTCTGGAGCAAAGAAGGCGCTCTTTTCGTGAATCGCTACTGAGGAAATTTAGAGAACCAGCATTTGAGGCTGACTGCAGTACAATTTTACTGCCGCCAACTTATATTTCACGGAAAGACCACAAAGATAAGATAAGAGAGATTAGGGCTAGCACAGAGGCATATAGGCAGTCATTTTTCCCTTGTTCTGTTTGGGAGTGGAACAGGGAGAGAAGATGCTAGTTGTGGTACGAGGTACCCTCCACCACGCACCGTATGGTGGATTGCGGAGTATGTATATAGATGTAGATGCAGACACAGCGTAGCAGAAGGCTCACAGCAGTGCACTGCACTGTTGCACTGGATTGCTCTTAAGGTACTGACCATAGCTCTGATACAGTATAAACACAGGATACCCACTACTAACGTAATCTACCCCTGCATGTTCTGTTGTAGTAGCAAGTAATCCACTGCTGCTCTTAGTATCCCATCCACACTTTGTCCTTGAAACAGTTACCTTCCATTTATCTTTCGCACGCGCGCGTGTGTGTGTGTGTGTGTGTGTGTGTGTGTGTGTGTGTGTGTGTGTGTGTGCGTGTGTCAGATTTTTAACAATGGCCTTGTTGGTCAAAAGCTCACTTTCCGACTGTCTTTTTGATGTGCCTATCTGTGACTCAGCATCTCCAATATAAGGTAACTATCCTTTGCTCAATATTGTTACATTCCATTCTGAATATTCCATTGTTTGATTGTGAAAGTATTTTCAAAGCTAAATCTAGGGAAAATTTGTATTTGGCTTCTCTATTAGAAATTAAAAAGAAAAAAAAAAATACTCATTTCACAGTTCTTGGAAATTCAAAACCTAAGGGCTGAAATATGGGACCAAAATTTTTAATAAAATATTTTGTTACATTACTGAATTTTTAAAGCCAAATCTATGAAAACAGATATTTCACTTCCTGGTTAGATATCAAGAGATATGTGTTAAAGGACGAAAGTTTCTATGGAAATATCACCACAAGAATGCAGAAAGCAGGTTAACAGAAACCGCCTTAACTAGCACGAAAAGTTCAGAAGGTGTTCCAATTTATGAACAACAGAAAAATCCGATTGAAGAAAAACAAAAACAAAAATCTAAGCAGACCATACAGTCTACATGATTGAAGCAGTGGGCACTAAGCTAATTAATAATATAGGATAACTGAAAGAGGAGATCCATACTTCAGTCTGACTCTAAGACAGGTTTTTACATACCAGTTTAGATGCACATCAATGTGGTCACTACAACAAGTGGGATTTTTAGCTTGTGTTCACACTGTGCTGATGTAACATGAAAGAGTGCACTGTCTAGCACAGTTTATATATACTTACAAAGTAATTTGTACTACGATGTGACAACAGTGATACATTCATGGTTTTATTATCTGACATCAATGAATTTATATTCACCTATGATGTAATTTTTTTTAACATCCTAATGATGGTCTGTCGAATGTAACTGGTTGTTAAATAAAGAATTTTATCAGCAGCTCAAGGTACTAATCATGACAGTTTTCAAATATGGTAAGTTTCATGTAAAGAAATAACTTTGAGCAAACTTGATATAAGATGGGTGTTGCAGTTTAATACGGTACTTACCAAACATATAACTAAAAATCAATATTCAGACAATTTTATTCAGATGATTTAACAAACAATAAAATGATTTTGTGCGTACACTTGTTACTGTAGATGAGGGTTGGGCCCGCCATTTCATACAAAAAATAAAGTAGTAGTCAAAGCATTGGGTGGATGCCAGTGGGTCTGCATAAAAAAAATCAAAGTCAATTTCATCCATCAGAAATGTTACGATCAGTATTTTGTAGGGTGTAATCAGGATTCTCATCATTAACTACAGCTATCATACAAAGCATAAAAAATAACTCCAAACATAACACATACAAAGCATAAAAAATAACTCCAAACATAACACATCTTGTGCACCAATAGGTTAGAAAAAGTTTAAGAGGAGACCTAGATGCCAAAATTTAAAAGAATACATATTTTCACTACAGTAATTAATTCATGAGAGTATATGGGGTGGATCACAGGCCACAAATGGCCAAATACCTGTTGTCATAGGTAGGAAAAGTAGGTATTTTTTAGGATAAATCCAGACAACAGGTTCCCCTGCCTAAAGATTATCTCCAGCAGTTTAAAAAATACTGAAACAATCACTCATAAGACAGGTTTTAACACTTCAAATAGCACACAAACCAGATGTCACAAAGAAAAATGAACCATTGGAAAGAGTAACGTGGGGCATTTCACAGACTTCACAATCCTCCATCAAAACATGCAGTCAATAAAAGATAAAATACAACTATTAGAAGTTGAGCTCCAATCTTTGAACTGCACAGAAGTTTGTACTACTGAGCACTGGTGTAGAGACATAGGAATCCAACATGTAGTCTAGTATTATCATTGTACGAAAGAGCAAACTCTTACTGCAGAACTACTTCAAGGGGTGGAGGATCACGCAATTATATCAGAAAAGGAACACAGTTCAAATCAAGACATGACCTCAGTACAGTAAGCGAAGACAAACACTTTGAAATATCAACTACTGAATTAACAGGGCTTGATATCACCAAGAAATTAATAATTTTGTGTGTGTATGGATCTCCAAGTGGTAGTGTGGACACTTTTTTTCAATAAATGAACAGAAGTTCCAGATAAAGTCTCAAGTACAAAGGTCAACGTAATTCTGTGTGGGGACATTAACATCAACATATCATAAATGAATCCAGCAGCACCTTCATAAACATCCTCCAAAGTTTTGGCATGTCCCTCTTAGTCAATAGTGTAACAAGGGTTACTACAACAACTGCATCAGTAATTGACCATGTAGCCACAAATATGGACAGGGAAAAATGTGATGTAGCTGTAAAAGATCTCAGACTATCAGACCACCTCTTTCAAATAACAACAGTAAAATCGGGCATCGAATCATTCTCTAAACTACAAGCCTACAAACGACATCTATAAGAAATCAAAATAAAAGATTTTTCAAAAGAACTAAAAAAAAAAAAAAAAAAAAAAAAAAAAAAAAAAAAAAAAAAAAAAAAAAAAAAAAAATAAAGAGCTGCGATAAAGTATATAAGGAAACCAATGTGAATATGAAATTCTCTAAATTCTCCACATTGTTTAAACTGAACTTTGAAAAGGCATTTCCAAAAGTACACATGTCCGTATTAGCATCTCCCCAAAGCAGATGGATAACAGCAGGTATTAAGAAATCCTCCCAAACACTTAGACACCTCAGTTCCATGAAAAAGATTTGCAATGATCCAGAATTCTGAAATTTCTATCATAGAAACAAAAAGATCTATAGGAAGGTGCTGATTGCTGCAAAAAAGTCATTTAATGACAAAATAATATATAATGCAGAGAATAAAAGCAAAGCAGTCTGGGATGTCATAAAAAAGAAACGGGGAGAGGCAAACAAATGCAGAATAACATACTGCTAAGGGAGGGGGATAAGGTAATAAATGATCCACAACACTTAGCAAACTATGTAATGAGCAATTTCAAGTATTGCAGAGACGTTACAGAAAAAATTCCCCAAAACCAATATAACACCTGTAAATAATGTTGCACTAAATGCAATGATGTTACTTCCAATCACAGAGAATGAAGTCAATAAAACTGTTCAAAAACTAAAAAATAAAAAGTCAGTAGACTTAGGTGAAGTACCAATGTGCGTACTGAAACAATGCATAGGGATTATACAAGGCCCCTTAACAAATATAATATATGAATCCTTCACATCAGGGACATTTCCAGAGCAGTTACAACAGGCAAGAGTTGTACCTTTGCTTAAGAATGATAATGCAGAAGACATAGAAAATTACTGGCCCATTTCCCTGCTTTCAGCATTCTCAAAAATAATGAAGCTATTATGAAAGACGGATTAATGAATTACCTGAATAAATACAATCTTTTAAGCGAATCACAGTTTGATTTCCGAAGAGGCAGAAATATTGAGTCAGCCATAGTAGAATTCACAAAAGTTGTACTTGGTGCTCTTGATAAAGATGTGTGTGTGTCAGGCATATTTTTGGATCTTTCTAAGGTGTTTGACACAGTCGACCACAAGATTCTATTACATAAATTAGAAGCATTAGGAATAAGAATGGGTAGCTAATGACAAGTTTTGATCATACCTAACAGATAGGATACAAAGAGTAGAGATAACACATACTTCAAATAGATCTAAACATTTAGTAAAACACTAATCAGAACCAAAATACATTAATATAGGGGTTCTGCAAGGTAGCATATTAGGACCAATACTATTCCTGATATACATCAATGACTTTCCCAGTAATGTTACTCATGCCGAAAAAATTCTCTTCGCTGATGACAGCAACATTATAGTCATTGAGAAAACAAGAGAACTCCTTGCCGAGAAAGCAAATGAAACTCTAAAGGAAGTTTATGATTGGTCAACAAACAATAAAGTGACATTGAACATAAAGAAAACTAATGCCATGAATTGCAGTTTGAAGAGGAAAAATGACAATGTCAAATTAAATGTAGATGGCACCTCTATAGACTGTGTAACAAATGCAAAATTTCTAAGAGTGAATATTGAGTCTCAGTTGAAGTGGTGTGAAAACACAAAGGTACTTGCAAACAGAATGTCACCAGCATGTTATGCTATCATCAGTGTGTAACAGTGTCTTTTAGTTACATATTATTCATATGTACACTCAATTCTTAGTTATGGCATTCTTTTTTGGGGAACAAATGCACAAAATGTGAATATAATTTTCAAACTCCAGAAAAGAGCTATAAGAATAATAACTAAAAATACTAGTCGAGCTCATTGTAAAGATCTGTATAAAACATTGGGGATTTTAACTGCTCCATGTGAATACATTTATCAGTCAGTTGTACACATCAAAAATAACATTGGTAATTACTGCACAAACAGCTCTGTCCATGGCCATGCAACAAAAGACAGACTCAACTTACATTTACCAAGAAAAAATAAACATAAAACTCAAAGTGGCATTTTTATCAAGGAATAAAACTGTACAATAAATTACCAAAAGAGATTAAAGAAATTACAAAAATATGCTTATCTAAAAAGGTAGCTAAAAAGTACCTGTTATGCATTACATTTTATACATTGAAGGATTACTTAGATAAAACGGTAGGGGTTTGACAAAAAAATGTTATACAAATAAATAATAATAATAATGATTATAAAACATCCAACATTGCACATAACACCTTCACTTTATGTTTTTTTTCTTCTTTTTTCCTTTCTGGAAATACTTAACCCCAAGCTACGCATAGCAAAATGCTAACACCTCTTTCTCTTTCGGAGCTCAACATCTCCCTCATTATGGAATGATGCTGACTCAGTTTTTCAGGATAGCAATGTGGTACAGTAAATGGCCCAGAGATCACCGGTGCACACACACACACACACACACACACACACACACACACACACACACACACACACACCGGTGATCTCTGGGCCATTTACTGTACCACAACTTCCCATTTGCTATCCTGTAAAACTGACTCAGCATCCTTCCATAATGAGGGAGATGTTGAGCACCAAAAGAGAGAGAGGTGTTAGCATTTTGCTATGCATAGCTTGGGGGTAAGGATTTGTAGAAAGGAAAAAAGAAGGAAGAAACATAAAGTGAAGGTGTTATGTGCAATGTTGGATGTTTTATAATCATTATTATATATATACACTGAGTGAAGTGTTATGAAACAATGTGTGTATAGTGCGTGCAGTGACTGACAGTGAGATATGAGTGAACAATGTGGCATTACATTATTTAATAAGTTATTTGTAAAAAAAGTATTGTCTACCAGGAGTAAATCTAATGATTGTTTCTAACTAGAAGTCTATAAATTAGCTTATTTTAAATTGGTCTAACCATGTAAATTCTTCGACATGTCCTATATCCTTGTAAAAAGAGATCAACAGATGAATAAAGCTGCTACTACTACTACTACTAATACTACTACTACTAATGTACCTGCCCACAATAGCACTCTGCTGATGGGAATCTGGTGGGTATAAAACAAATTATTGGATATGGAACACTTTGTCATCCAGCTATTCCCACGTCTAAAGAACTTTGTCACTCATAAAGGTTTTTTAAATTTGAGGTTACAATAGTCACAGACGGGTATTTTGCAGACCTTCTGGAATCACACTGTAAGGATGGTGTCAACCCAATGGAAAATGAATTGACACATTCCGTTGACACAATAACTCTCATAATTTTTCACACTGTTCCTTTAATGAGTTTGAAACAGACTGTTATGATTGGTTCAAAACTCAATTTTAATTACTAAGACTCTGCACGTATGTTAATGCTACACATTTCTTCATCCTTAAGGAAACAAACTAATCCAAAAAAAAAAAAAAAAAAAAAAATTAAAAAAAATAAAATAAAAAAAATAAATAAATAAAAAAAATGGTACCGAGTTATGTAAATGTATTCACACAATATATGAGTCACTAAATTGTCTTAACAGTAGTATAAAGAAACAAGTTACAGTGAAGGGTCAAAATCATAAGATAAATATAAAATATGCAACACACAACTAAATGAGAACAGCACAGTTCAGCGAAAAATTAAAATATGTATAGAGTTTATTAAGAAAAGAAACTGTATAAATACAGCTTTCATATAACTTAATCAAACTTACGTAGTGTACAATGTCGACCATTCCATCCCTGAGAGCATACACAGGTTCCATTCTTACACTGTCCATGTTCTGAGCAGCGAGGATCACAAGGCAACAAATCACAACGATCACCTGTCCATCCAGGGTCACATTCACATTTCCCTTTGTCACATCGACCATGTGGCCCGCAATCAAGACTGCAAAGAGCTACAAAAAGTACAAAATGATATTAATAATTGTGATAACTGGAATTTGATATATGTACCATTTACATGGGATAACTGACTAAAGCCTAAAGGGTTCCTTTTCTATCAACTCTTTTCTCTCTCTTACTATCTCCTTTAGCCCATTCCCACATTTTGTATCTTGCACTTCTACTATATCCATATCATTTTCTCAATGGCCTCCCCTCACTCCCCTAAATCCCATTGTGCCACATGCCATGACTCATACCAGTACCGGAAATGCTGCCTGTGTCCATATATCTCTGTTCTTCCTGTAGTGTCTTTCTTTTCTTCTCCATTGCCTTTCCCTCTCCTACTACCTCCTACAATCTAATGTTTGTGTGTCGATATCCTGGTCATAACATCATGCATAAGGTGAGTGTTGTCTCTTCCCATACCACTGCATGCTTCTGCTAGTTTGTTTCTTATCAACATACATTAATTTATGTAAAGATCGTGGTAGGGATTTAAAAAACAGAAAACAAAAGGAGGCTGATTGCATCTTCATCATCTATCTTTTGCCTGGTTGGGAGTTTTGCATAAGCTCTCCATTTATGCGCAGTTATTGACCTCTGCATTATTTATGGCTTATTGCAAAAATGACAGGCCAGCTGTGTTGTCCTAGCAAAACATTGCAATTTGCCACTCTGCAGGGCTAGTAGAATTTAACCAGCCCGGCTAATAAGCCATGTGCATGTTTTTGTTAGTTAGCACTGTTTGTGAGGAAGGATGATTTTCAAGAGCGTAGCAACAATATTAATCTTGATGTAAGAATTAAACATTTCACCAACATATACATTGTTCCATGAAATGTTATCAAAAATCTTAACCTTGTTTATGTGTGTATCAATGGATCAGTGCCTCCAATAATACAGTTAGTGCTTACATTTACCACTTTCGTTTTTTGCAATTTATCCACAGCTTTCCCAATTCTTTTCTGAGTGACTAATTTTGTTCTTTGTTGCAGTTACTACTGCACATTTTAGATTTTCCAAGCTTCAGTTTTTTGTTTGGTGTCTAGTGTCTTTCAGCTGTGATTTCATTATATTTCTACAGTCTTGTCTCCTCACATGTAGCTAAAAGGTTCCTCTTCCACTGGACACTGTTTCCTACCTTCTGTCACTAATCACCGTCTATGCTGATTCTTGTCAGGTACTCATTATATTTAATTTAATGACAACCAGTTTCCAGATTTCACTTTGAATTTTTAACTTCATTTTCAATACAGTATGTATTGCATTACAACTACATTACGGTCACCATATATACACTCCTGGAAATGGAAAAAAGAACACATTGACACCGGTGTGTCAGACCCACCATACTTGCTCCGGACACTGCGAGAGGGCTGTACAAGCAATGATCACACGCACGGCACAGCGGACACACCAGGAACCGCGGTGTTGGCCGTCAAATGGCGCTAGCTGCGCAGCATTTGCGCACTGCCGCCGTCAGTGTCAGCCAGTTTGCCGTGGCATAAGGAGCTCCATCGCAGTCTTTAACACTGGTAGCATGCCGCGACAGCGTGGACGTGAACCGTATGTGCAGTTGACGGACTTTGAGTGAGGGCGTATAGTGGGCATGCGGGAGGCCGGGTGGACGTACCGCCGAATTGCTCAACACGTGGGGCGTGAGGTCTGCACAGTACATCGATGTTGTCGCCAGTTGTCGGCGGAAGGTGCATGTGCCCGTCGACCTGGGACTGGACCGCAGCGATGCACGGATGCACGCCAAGACCGTAGGATCCTACGCAGTGCCGTAGCGGACCGCACCGCCACTTCCCAGCAAATTAGGGACACTGTTGCTCCTGGGGTATCGGCGAGGACCATTCGCAACCGTCTCCATGAAGCTGGGCTACGGTCCCGCACACCATTAGGCCGTCTTCCGCTCACGCCCCAACATCGTGCAGCCCGCCTCCAGTGGTGTCGCGACAGGCGTGAATGGAGGGACGAATGGAGACGTGTCGTCTTCAGCGATGAGAGTCGCTTCTGCCTTGGTGCCAATGATGGTCGTATGCGTGTTTGGCGCCGTGCAGGTGAGTGCCACAATCAGGACTGCATACGACCGAGGCACACAGGGCCAACACTCGGCATCATGGTGTGGGGAGTGATCTCCTACACTGGCCGTACACCACTGGTGATCGTCGAGGGGACACTGAATAGTGCACGGTACATCCAAACCGTCATCGAACCCATCGTTCTACCATTCCTAGACCGGCAAGGGAACTTGCTGTTCCAACAAGACAATGCACATCCGCATGTATCCCATGCCACCCGACGTGCTCTAGAAGGTGTAAGTCAACTACCCGGGCCAGCAAGATCTCCGGATCTGTCCCCCATTGAGCATGTTTGGGACTGGATGAAGCGTCTTCTCACGTGGTCTGCACGTCCAGCACGAACGCTGGTCCAACTGAGGCGCCAGGTGGAAATGGCATGGCAAGCCGTTCCACAGGACTACATCCAGCATCTCTACGATCGTCTCCATGGGAGAATAGCAGCCTGCATTGCTGCAAAAGGTGGATATACACTGTACTAGTGCCGACATTGTGCATGCTCTGTTGCCCGTGTCTATGTGCCTGTGGTTCTGTCAGTGTGATCATGTGATGTATCTGACCCCAGGAATGTGTCAATAAAGTTTCCCCTTCCTGGGACAATGAATTCACGGTGTTCTTATTTCAATTTCCAGGAGTGTATATCAGCTCTCGAATATAAATTGCCCCATGTGGCTACCTGTCAAAAACCTGAATAACCAACTTTTACACCTCGGACCACTGCAAGACATGCAGGAAGAGTGTCAATGAGGTTCCGGAATGTACCATGAGGAATGCATAGCCATGCCGATTCCAATGCAATGGCAGCTGTGCTAAGTTTCTCAACTGAGAATCCACGGTGCAAACAGCCGCACCACCATGCTCTGCTGGTAGAAGATGCCATGCTGAGGAAACACCAATGCATGTAGGAGAGGACATGGTCCCTATGAATAGAAGCATAGTTGTGTTGATCTATTGTGACTTCATAAATAATGATACTCGGGGAATGCCACAAAAACATTCCCCAGACCATAAAATACCCTCCTCTGGCCTGGTCCCTTTCCTTTCACCCATGCCCTGCCCTCATGCCATACACACCACTGGCCATGTGTCTGATGGAGCATAAAATGTGAGTCATCTGAAAAGGACATGTGTCATCATTCAGTGGACATCCATTTGTGATAGTGGCATACAAATTCCACCCAGGCACCCAGTCAACCTTTCTTTTTTTACCAAGACCACAAAAAAGCATTATAACCATTTGACATGTAATAATCTGTAGTTTAATTATTCGTTCTGCTTAATATTGTCCACTGTGTAAAGAATGATAAGAAACAAGTTTCATGCAAATGACGTATGTTCACCTATAATGTTTGGTTACCTAAGAACTAGAGTCCCTTCCAGATGCTAGTCAGTTGTTTCCTGAAGATGGTTTAATAAGCTGAAAACTAGTTTGAAATAAACAAAAATCAGTAGAACAAAAACAGTGCCTGAACAAAAGATCACTAATTTTTTTTAACAATAGTGGCATGAAACTGCCTTAGCTCTCTTGCAAACACTGTACAAGAACTAAAGTTTGTTGGGATTTATGTTATACATGGTAACACAGTAAAAAGGCTCAGATAGGATGATGGCATATTTAAATATCAGAAGATTTTTAAAGTTTGATATTTGGTAAAGAGCAGTCCTTTGTGGTGTACCACTTGATGATGGCCTTAAGGCATTAACTGAAAAAGTGAAAATATGTCATTTTGAGAGTCAATGGTGATTATGAAGTGTTTTAGAAACATAGCTGCACTGTTCTCCAAAGTCATGAATTACATGCAACATACTTTCTTATGCGTGAGATCAGTCAGTTACATAAAATAAGGAAAAGGCAACTATTTACCAACAGAGGATTGGTGCATGGTGCGTGCACACACACACACACACACACACACACACACACACACACACACAAAATGTATACTCAGCTTGCATGAGCTCGAAAGTTAGTGTTAACTGTTTTCTGTAATGCGTCTCTGCGCACTACATACCAGTGCTCCATAGGTAAGTATTTTCCTTTCTCTTATTAAAAATGTATTTCTCCATCTGTGATCAACTCATTAAAAACTATTGGAAAATGCACATAACACTGCAAAACTGTTTCTTTCCCTGAATGTGTATTACAAAAGGCAATGTGAGTCCCATTTTGATAGTCTGTTTGGACTTAGCAGCAAGGCACACTTCAGTAAATATTCCTCTGATAATTGAAATCTACCTTCTGAAACTTTGTAATTAGGATAACAGTAATGATTATATTCAGATACTACCATTTCTCACCATACATCTCGGGTACCAGATTCAGAACAGTATAGAAGATGTGCAGAGAGTAGCAAAGTTTCTGCACCATGAGCTATATTTAATGTGTTCTGAGAGTTTATACAGGGTGTCCTACCTAAACTTTTCACCGCCAACATCTCTGGAACCACAACAGATACTGACAAATGGCTTTCACAGGTTTAAATGTATGGCAGGGACTCACGAAAGTAAATACTATCAGACATTCTAAACTGTTTGCAAACATTGGTTTCATCACAAATTTATGTTTTTTTTTTTTTTTTTTTAAAAAAAAAAGTGTACACTCCATATTATTCTATAAGCAGTCAACAACATGAGAAATCAGAAAAGCAGGTGTAGATGTTCTGGCGGCTGCTGCAATAAACCCTCATGCCAGTATTCATGAAATGGAGAGACAGATGAGAATCCCTAGAACAAGCATTGTGTGTATTCCGCACAGGCATAGATATCACCCATATCACATGGTGCAACATCAAGGCCTCCATGGAAATAACATTCATGATTGCCTGGAATACTGTCAGTGGGTTCTGTGGCAAAGCCATGACTTAATGCGTAGGGTACTGTTTACTGACGAAACCACATTTACAAACCATGGGAATGTCAGCTTACACAATGTGCACTACTGGTCACCAGAAAACCCACTCTGGATTCACCGGGTTAAACATTAGTGTCAGTGGAGTGTCAATGTATGATGTGGTGTTGTAGGACACCACATGACTGACACTTTCATTGATGGTACCCTTAACAGGTGACAGTATGAGAGGTCCCTGAGAAGTACCTTACCTGGACTGATGGAAGACCTACCCCTTCATTTGTGTCAAATAATGTGGTATCACATGATGGATGCCCTACACATAACGTCATGGTGGCACCATAGGTGCTAAACCAACAATTCCCACATCAATGCATTGGACGGAGCAGTTCAATTCATGGATTTCCGTTACAGCTGCCGGACATCACACCTATGGACTTTTTTCTTTGGGGGCATGGTAAAGATGTGGTGTATTAGCAGGTCCCAACAACAACGGCCAACACGAAAGTCCATATTAACACTGTAAATGCTACAGTAGCATCACAAACATTGATACGTGTGAGTGGATCTGTGATAGAGCACGCACAGAGGTGTTGCCAAGTAAATGGCGATCTCAACAAACATACGTTGTAGCTTTTCGGCTGTTTGTAATGAGGGTCAGATGTTCCCACCTCTACTTCTTTAAATTTACTCGCCCAACGACGCACCTTCTGCTGTCAAGAATTCAATGACTGCACGTTGCTTAAATCGCATTGACCGATCGTCTGTGCATGGTTCCATACTTTACACTGTAACTACACAACCGTTCAATGTTTCCTGCCAACTGGAGCTGTAGAGAAGAGGCTATGGAACAAGCCAGTACCTTCTGCATACTAACGCTGCCCACTACCGAAGAGTTATGAAGATGGAGGCATTACTGTATTTACTCGAATCTAAGCCGTACTTTTATTCCAGTTTTTGTAATCCAAAAAACCGCCTGCGGCTTAGAATCGAGTGCAAATCAAGCGAAGTTCTGAACAATGTTGGTGGGTGCCGCCACAACTAACTTATGCCGTCGAATATATGTAGCGCTACACAGGCATGCCTTGTAGGCACAAAGATAAATACTGGCACTAAATCCTCTGCGTCAGTAAATAAATTTAAAAAAAAGGTGGAAGACGAGCTTTTTTTCTCCGCCCCGAGTTTCGGCTACTGCATTTTCATACATTATCCAACGAAGTAAATACAAATTCCGTATTGTTCATCTTCGAATGTAGCAGCATTTCAATGTACTACGAAAATCCGACTGGCAAGACTGTGATGTTTGTCAATATGGCCAACTCTACATTCTGAATTTTTTTCTACCTGTGAGAAGAGATGGTTGCTAATAGGAACTTCTATGAATTGTGAATCACACGCAGTATTTTCTTCACCATAAGAATAATAAGAATATAAACATTTTGCCATGTATTGTTATGTGTTTGCTGATCTCTCATTTAAATCCTGTCTGCCTAATAAACTACGAAACTAGAGGGAGACAACAGCAAACGCGGAAGAATATACATATCATGTCATGTTTATATTCGTATTATTCTTATGCCTAATAGTGATACAGTCAGAAATGAAGCACAGCAATTGACTAGATTTTTAAATCTAAGATGACTCTAATTTCTGTGCAGAATGTAATGTACTAAAGAGGTGTCTGCAAAGATTTTCAAACAGAGAAAAATTTTCACTAAACTCTCGTTCAGAACATCTTCTATCATACGCAGTGTATTATTTGATTCTTGTTGATCATTATCAAAGAAAGCAGCAGTGTAAGTGACAACAAATTGCAGTCTCTTGCCATTGTTTCGCTAATGAGACGATTCCTCTCTTTTTTTTTTTTTTTTTTTTTAATTGTAAGCGGCGGTAGTGCGCACGAAAGCAAGCCATGCCGCGAGCTGTGACAGGCCGTAAACATGCACTATCAGAATGCGACAAACAATGCATGACACAGTACAGTAATGCATTTTCAGCTTAGAGTGCCATAAACACCTATAACAAAGAAAACGGCGCTTATCAGATCAAAGAAAAATAATCAATCAATTCAAACCAGACGAAGCAAGTGAAAAAGGAAGGGTACCCGTACAAATAAGGACGGAGCGCCTGACGCATAGCAATGGCTACCTGGTAAAGCTTAACTGCTAAGGTTATGACTCGAACCAAACTACTGTAGCTGTATCGTCATTCATTCGACCTAAATTGTGTCTCACGTTACAATGGATCAACTTTGTTTCGATTTGGAGATGCGGCCTAAAACTTTTCTCTCCCCTTGAATTTAGAGTCTCAAATTTCAGGTTCGGCTTAGATTCGGGAAAATTTTTTTTCCTTGATTTTGAGTCTCATTTTTCAGGTGCGGCTTAGATTCGAGTGCAGCTTAGGTTCGAGTAAATATGGCACTTTTCAGTCAACCCTTGTACCATAGTGTAACTGATGTACAACTACATGTGTGACCCTTTGACAGCCATTAATTTATCTTACTCTGGATGGTGGTTATTAGTATTTTGTTACCGTTATGTCCATTGCAGTCCTGTCTAAAATTTCAATAAAGCATGTACAAGTAAACCATGTCCTTGTTTTCATTGTGGGTGACTGGACATCTGTATGTATCCTAGGCCATGTGCTAACAATGTACATAGCAATAGCTAAGAACAGCATTTGTCGCATCGTAGTATGTCAATCACATGGCAATTAAGAGCAACATGTGGGTCACGCTTGCATTGCAAGAAGTGCAATAGCAGCGTGTTTCATTCATTTCATGTTTCAACTTTGCGTTCCAAACTTCGGGATGTAACTGATTTATTGTGATGCAACCAATGCCATTATTATAGTGATTTCTCATGTTAGTGATTGTGTGTGGAATAATATGGGGAGTACATTAAGAAAGAAAAAAAAACAGAAGTTTGTACTGAAACAAATATTTGCACACAGTTTAGAATGTCTCACACTATTTACTTTTGTGAGCCCCTGCTGTACATTCATACCCTTGAAAGCCGCTTGTCAATGTTTATTGTGGTTCCAAAAATATCAGCAGTGAAAAGTTTAGGTGGGATACCCAGTATAAAAAGTTCCAAGATTTATTCTGCAGAAAGAAATCTAAAGACACATCACAGGTATTATGCATGGCTCATATAAGGTTAATGCAAGCTGGGATTATAGCAAATATGAATCATCCTCTTTTTTAGATCCTGCAATAAAAATAACAAGAATAGCACCAACTGTGTATTGCTACAGTTAACAAAAGTTTTCTTCACAAATTGTTAGCAATTCAAGAGTAAAATTACCAAAATAAACACAAAATACTTCACCTTGTGAGCAGTCAGCACCAGTCCAATAATTATCACAGACACATACAGCAGTCTCAAGGTCGTAAGAACCATGATCAGAGCATCCTGGCAAGCACTGGTATACTTGCTGATCTACTGAAGAGCAGTTTATGCCTTGCCAGCCAGCTTTACAGTAACATTTTCCACCAACACATGAACCATGACCCGAGCATGTGGGATCTGGGCAATCCACTGAAAAAATGAAGGTAATAATTGTAAACTGGGATTTTAATATTATTATGAGACTAAGTGTCACAGATTCTCCAAACATTATTCTGAACTTAAAAATACTGCATTGTGCTGAAGTGAGGGGACTGAACTCTAGTGCACCAATACAGAAATGTTATCTTACATGGCATTCCAGTACAAGATCACTCAATGTGTCTTCAAGACATTAGGTGGCACGGTTCTTGACTGCAGTGGGTTAAAATTTGCCCTCTGTGCACTTGGCACACTGTACCTGTGACTTAGGGACCAGGACGGCACAGTGGAACTTCTGATGGCCACGTATGATCAGATAACTGGGAGATTAGGCACTAGTGATAGTCAGGACAAGGCGGTCTGGAAGCTGAATGTCACCCACAGTGTCATTTCACAGTCATGGAAATCAGTGCAGAAGGCTGTAAACATTCAATGACAGAATATTCTATGATTACCATATGCTACAACTTAGCATCAGGACCACTATTTTAAGTATAAAATAGTGTCCAATTAGCCTGTCCTGGCTAGAAGCTTCATAGCAAACTCAAGGTAACATATCTCCCATGAAACTTATCACCAAACTTGAGAGGTCACTCTGTAACCTTGACAAGCCATCAAATTTTTCCCCCTTTAATAAAGATATTGCTCAGCTTGGGGAACGGGGTATCTTGTCCACAGTGGTTGGATATAGAATCAGTGGAATAGTGTCCTGTTAACAAATGATTTACCGTGTAGCCTGAATAGTTATTCTCATCAACTGTTAATGTAGTGTGACCTAAGAAACATTACAATGCTGTCTATATCACAGTAAGAAACTGTTATACCCCTTCAACATCTTCTTTGAGGTATCATCATGTTAAGAGTATAACATTGCTTGTGTTGCCTATGGGTGTCAGGATGTAATGGTTCAGGGCGGTCTCTAGGTATAGGCCTAATATCTTGCAACAGCATGTGGAACTTTTTTGTGATGTATATAAACCAGGTTTTCATCATATGAATGATGATGTTCAACCATAAAGGGCTGACTTGGAGGAAATGTATTTGCAACATGAGAACATCATGTGTCTACATTGGCTACCCAACTTCCTGGACATAAATTTGATCAAACATGCATTTGATCCTTTAGGCTGAAGGACTGCAAACCTGCCATCACTGTCAAGAACCATTTCTCTCTTTAAGAGGGAGCCCATTCAGTCCAACAATGACAAGTATTATCATAAAGCCATGTTGGGTAGCTTGAACCACTGTACCCCCACATGAAAACATCACACCCCATGCTGAAAAGATGCATATCTCTGGCGAGAAATGCAACATATGGTAAAAGCCACCCATGAGAGGTTTTCCAGTGCATGCTTTATCCATCACACAGTGTCACTTGTCACATTAATTGTAGGGCACATTTTCATGTAAACATTACAGAGCCTCATGTTGTTAAAGATATTTCTAAGACCTGTAACTCACAGAGATGAGCACATATTTAATGCTAATGTATAATGAAACCATGGTCAACACTGAAGTGTCCTACAACATAATGAATGAAATCTGGACATATCAACAACACTCTCCACAAAAGAATGTTCTTTTTCTTCCCAGGGCAGTAGCCTGTTCTACAGTAATGAGATGTCCAAGTAAAACACTGATCTACTTATAATGAAATTAGTACAGTGCTTAGTTCAAGGAAAGTTTTCATAACATCAATGTCTGAGAAATAAATAGTATTTAATTATTATCATCTAAACAATGTTATATAATGAAATGAAACCTCGTTTATTTTTCCTCCTTTCTGATTAGGCTCTACTAATAAAAGAAATAATGTAATCATACCTTGTTCACAAAAAGGGCCTTTCCAGCCAGCTCTACAAACACACACACCACCAAGGCATTGTCCATGTCCTGAACAGTCAGGAACCTGACAGTCATGTTCTGGAGTGTCGCACTCAGCACCCTTCCAGCCTTCTTCACAGTGACACAGGCCACCACCATATTTGCCATGATTTGAGCACAATACAGGACATACACCTATAAAGAACACACTTCTGTAAGTATATTTCTGAAATTTAAAGAAACTAGGAGGAAGTATGGAAAATAGGAAAAAGCATAATTTCCTAATTTGACATTAATTTAAGACTTTTTGTCAGATTGAAATTTACTGACATCTGCTACTAGTCCTAACAGGAAGAGCACTAATCATCATCTGACTATCTTCGAGGCTAACGCATCGTCATTATTGTTAATAATATTGTAGCACCAAAACTGATGGGATTTCACCCATGATCTATTCCTATAGCTCAAAGGTATTATGTAGTCATCAAGTTAAGTACTATAATCCAGGCACAAGGCATCATAGCATTATTAGCCACACTAATAGCCGCCACAATCAGACTATGAAGTTACAAAGATGCTCTCTGTTCTGTCTCATAGAGATCTGTATCAGAAGCTGACAGTGAATATTGTCTATTTACTAACCTTTGCCACTCTATTCATTCTGTTCAGTTTACATACCTATTGTGTTTATGATTTGTATTTCACTTCGAAACTTCCAATTCCCACCTTTATGCATATTTATTTAGTTCCTGGGTTGGAAAATAGGTATGAAACAATTTTAAAAAATATATATGCATCCCAGAAGCATGGGGGGAAAGCGCAGAAAATTCCACATCTACAAACAACCTGTCCAAGAGAACAAGACACCACATAGACACATATGCAGGCATTAACAAAGAGATATCAGCTAACGCTCCAGTGACTTGTGGCATTTACATTCCACAGCATAAAAATATCAGTAAACAACAATTGATAGACCATAGATGGAAAATGGTAGTTTACTAGGCATCGGTTTATTTTCTTAAGTTGAAATGAAGAGGTGTGTTATTTGTCGTGTAATTTGATGAGATTCAAAGTCAAATCAGACATTGTACCGTGAATAATACATGGCGTGGTTGTTTGTTTTGCATAAAACAAGACTAAAGTGGACTCCTGCGCATTATCTTAGCAGAAATGTATATCATGCCTTTGATGTCGGAGAGGTTGGAGGAGATCTCGATAACATTCACCAACACTTCGGTGAATTTCTCTATTTTCTAGGGATAATAGTATGTCGGTACTAACCAGCCATCACCCACAGATTTTCGTGAAAATCTCATTTGATGAAAATTTTTTAACGAAATTCCATTAGATGGCCATTCGTTGTATACTATAGTGTGCGTGATGTTGAAGGCAACCTAGTTTTGACATGTTGCGCTTATTTATCTTCACTAACCGTCGGTGGCCGTCTCCTAACTTTGAACGTGTCTGAACGGTGGTAACTGCTCTCCCCAGACTGCGCCATACTTGTACTTCAACGGTACGTAATTTGCTTTGTATAGTCAATGAAGCTGAACATTAAATCAGACACTATAAACGGATGCAGGCTACACACGTAACTGCTTGCCTGACAAACACGTATACGAAATAATGCTGAAGCGTGTGTTTTGTAGTTTTGAGAAAGCACCAGGGCTGCACGAGCAGCTTGATGCTTAATCGGATTTCTATTATGCAAGTGTCGAACCTTGTGCATTCTTGAGCGTGTTTACCAAGGATAGGAAGGCTTGTGCAAGCATTCACATTTGATTTGATTTACTTTTTATTTGTCCCTGCTAAATTATGTTCTGTAGAAAGGTTGTAGGACAAGTGAACGAATACAACATTACACGGAGAAAGACAGAATAACAGCAATACTGTGAAACAGTTTCCCTAGCGTATATACCGCGAACAGTTAATATGGGAATAGTATTTTCATTTATTTAACCCCTCTTTACCCAACATATAACGTTTCCTCTTCCCTTTCTTTTTTTTTTATGGACTGCCAAGTCAGCGCATCGTCACGTGAGCGCGACGTTTTCTGGTACACAAACCCGTACTAAGTACAAGCATGCTCGAGCCATGTGGACACGCGAGACATACGTGCATGCTTGAGCAAACACGCTCGCCCACACGTGCTTGTCAAGCATACAGTTTTGTACCTTTAGGATACGAGGGATCTGTAGCACTGCTGACAATATGTAGCCTACTGGTACTAATAAGTACAACATGTTGCGCAGGGGATGTTGGGAGCTGCCTAGCACTTCATCTGTGGTTGCTGCACTATATTGGTGTTCTGTGGTCGCTGCCTAGCACTTCGTTTGCTACTGATGGGAAGTGAAATGGGGGGTAACAATCCCCACATCCGCCTCTCAGTGTCACGACAAACAGCAGACTGGAGTCAACACTGCGTTTACAATATTTGCTACAATTCTACGGCGTGCTGCATCGTTTCCTAGCTACTGCTGGTAACGGTCAGAAACAATTCGTACGCTCCGAAGTTAGCCGACTTCCACTGATTCCTCCGCTCCCAGGAAAGTGTCAGGTCAAATTACGCATATAAAATTTTTAGGTAATATCTAAGAAAATTTTATTTCACTGATGTAAGTATTAACAGATACTGCGCCCCCTAATTTTAGGATCTTAATCTCAGCAACATTATGAGCACTACTTAAATCGCTAAAACTACCTATCGTAGTTGATATTTGTTAGTTCCATAGCCAGCAAGGAAAAAACGCTATTTACGAATAATAAATCTCTCCATTATAAAACTGAAATAAAGTATTTTGGCCACTACATCCCTAGGCTGTGTATACATCGAAAGTGACCACGGTGCTCAAGTCTTGTTTTACTATTAAGAGAAGGGTACCACTTTTCAAGATTTCTACTATGGTTTGAAATGATGGCAAGACGCTGACTTGTACAGGCTGTCTCGAATATGATTATGTATTATTACTACTCACGTTAAAAGTGTAGCATTCTTTCCACTTTCCCCGAACCATTGCCATTTGCGACTTCTATGGGCTCAAGCGAGAGATCATGGGAGGGCAGAGTTGAGGTCTTTTATGTTTTGTGGTGAAAGTTTGTTATGCCTCAGTATCAGTGATGGCCGTGTGTTGGTTAGAAGGAAGCCAGTTGAGAGCCGGTAATCAATATGCCTGCGTGCTAGACGCACTGGGTCTACACCTGCAGTTATGATCTAGGATGTGACTTCGTATGACAGCAGGAGCGCTCTTGTGGTATCTCTCGCACCCTGAATGCACATTTGTACGTCAGTCTGGTGACTCGACATGTTGTGCTGCTATTTATAAACAGTATCCCAGGGGATGATTTCCAACAGGATAACGCTCACCCACATACCACAGTTGTAACCCAATGTTCGCTACAGAGTGTCGACACGTTGCCTGGGCCTGGTCAATCACCAGGCAATAACCATCCGTGTATTAACCGACCAAGTGCAACAGGCATGGAACACTGTCCCACTAACTGACATCTGGCACCAGTACAAGACAATGCATGCACGTTTGCATGCTTGCATTCACTGGTCGGTACACCGGTTATTGATGTACCAGCACTTCACATTTGCAATAACTTATATCGTGCTTACATTAACGTCTGAGCTCGCAATGTTACATATGCTAGCTAGAAAAAAACATTTTCGATATTTCATTTCTCATCGTTAATTATTTTTTGGTGTAGGATTTTGTTTCGTCAGTGTAGTGTAGCATACACTGAGAGCGTGAGACTCACTTTTGGAGCAGTCGACGCCCTCGTAGCCGTCTATGCAGTCGCATTTGCCCAGGTAGCAGGATCCGTGGCCGGAGCAGTCGTTGGGGCACGCAGTGGACACGCCCTCGTCCTCGGCGACGACGAGGGTGACGCGGTGCGGGCGCAGGTCGTCGTTGTAGACGGAGAGGAACCAGCGGCCCGTGTCCAGATACTGCAGCAGCGTCACGTTGACCATCATGAGCAGGCTGCCTCCCACCGTGCCCACGCCCAGGCCCGTGGAGCGCCGGTTGCGGCTCTGCATCCGCGAATCCTGCTTCTTCTGCTGCTGCTGCTGCTGTTGCTGCTGAGGCTTCTGCTGATGCTGCTGTTCGGTCCGTTTCGTCTGGTTCTTCACGATCTGTTCACAGTTCAAGACCTCAACATTACATATGACGCCTTGAAGCCCATTAAGATCAAAATACGAACATGAGCAAATACACTACTGGCCATGAAAATTGTTACACCACGAAGATGACGTGCTACAGACGCGAAATTTAACCGACAGGAAGAAGATGCTGCGATATGCAAATGATTAGCTTTTCAGAGCATTCACACAAAGTTGGCGCCGGTGGCGACACCTACAACGTGCTGGCATGAGGAAAGTTTCCAACCGATTTCCCATACACCAACAGTAGTTGACTGGCGTTGCCTGCTGAAACGTTGTTGTGATGCCTCGTGTAAGGAGGAGAAATGCGTACCATCACGTTTCCGACTTTGATAAAGGTCGGATTGTAGCCTATCACGATTGCGGTTTATGGTATCGCGACATTGCTGTTCGCGTTGGTCGAGATCCAATGACTGTTAGCAGAATATGGAATCGGTGGGTTCAGGAGGGTAATACGGAACGCCGTGCTGGATCCCAACGGCCTCGTATCACTAGCAGTCGAGATGACAGGCATCTTATCCGTATGGCTGTAACGGATCGCGCAGCCACGTCTCGATCCCTGAGTCAACAGATGGGGACGTTTGCAAGACAACAACCATCTGCGCGAACAGTTCGACGACGCTTGCAGCAGTATGGACTATCGGCTCGGACACAATGACTGCGGTTACCCTCGACGCTGCATCACATACAGGAGCGCCAGCGATGGTGTAATCAACGACGAACCTGGGTGCACGAATGGCAAAACGTAATTTTTTCGTATGAATTCAGGTTCTCTTTACAGCATCATGATGGTCGCATCCGTGTTTGGCGACATCGAGGTGAACGCACATTGGAAGCCTGTATTCGCCATCGCCATACTGGCGTATCACCCGGCGTGATGGTATGTGGTGCCATTGCTTACACGTCTCGGACACCTCTTCTTCGCATTGACGGCACTTTGAACAGTGGACGTTATATTTCAGATGTTTTACGACCCGTGGCTCTACCCTTCATTCAATCCCTGCGAAACCCTGCATTTCAGCAGGATAATGCACGGCCGCATGTTGCAGGTACTGTACGGGCCTTTCTGGATACATAAAATGTTCGACTGCGGCCCTGACCAGCACATTCTCCAGATCTCTCACCAATTGAAAACGTCTGGTCAATGGTGGTCGAGCAACTGGCTTGTCACAATACGCCAGTCACTACTCTTGATGAACTGTGGTATCGTGTTGAAGCTGCAAGGGCAGTTGTACCTGTACACGCCATCCAAGCTCTGTTAGACTCAATTCCCAGGCGTATCAAGGCCGTTATTACGGCCAGAAATGGTTGTTGTGGGTACTGATTTCTCAGGATCTATGCACCCAAACTGCGTGAAAATGTAATCACATGTCAGTTCTAGCATAATATGTTTGTCCAATGATTACCCGTTTATCATCTGCATTTCTTCTTGGTGTAGCAATTTTAATGGCCAGTAGTGTAAATTATGATTAGATTGCAATTCATGTGATTCCACTGTGCGCTGCGATCGTTGAGCATAGGCAAGGGAGAAAAGGGTAGCAACGATCGCGGAATCCGTCGTTTTATCACAGCATGTCTAGCGCTAAAAATTACAAAACAGGATAGTCAGCAACAATTAGGAGATAGTTAACAACGTATCGTATGTGCAAACATAAGCACCGGACATTTACATACCATATAACAACACGTGACATTAGTCCGAAGTGACACTTCTTAATAATTCCATGAACGTGCCAGCAGCCGCACACTCCATTTTCTAAAGATACCTATCTACAACTACATTTACTTGCATACTCTGCAAATCACTCTCAAGCGAGTGGCAGAGGGTTCATCGAACCATCGTCATAATAATTCTCTATTATTCCACTCTCGAACAGAGCGCGGAAAAAAACGAACACCTATATCTTTCCGTGCGAGCTCTGATTTGTAAATCTCTTTTCCTTAGCTAAATTTACATTTAAGTTATTTCTGTAAGAAATGTAAACAAAATTTACTGGAAGAACATAGCCAATTTTTCCTTTATTTCCAGTTGGTACTTGGGCATATTACAATTTTCCGACGAATTGCTGGACCCGTGGAAAGGACTCAGATAGAGACTAAAGTAGCTACTGAACCATTTATCAGAAAATTCAGACATTAAAGCGATTTCATCATGAGTTTTACACTTCTTCGTGTATCCGATTTTCCACTCTGATTTCTTCCGTTTTCAAGTGTCTTACAATAACATGATATTTTCACTCTGCAATGAAGTGTGCACTGATATGAAACTTCCTGACAGATTAAAACAGTGTGCCGGGCCGAGACTCGAACTCGGGACCTCTGCCTTTCGCGGGCAAGTGTCTACCATCTAAGCTACCCAAGCACAAATCAGGCCCCGTCCTCACAGCTTTACTTTTGCCAGTACCTCGTCTCCTACCTTCCAAATTTCACAGAAGCTCTCCTGCGAACCTTTCAGAACAAGCACTCCTGTAAGAAAGGATATTGCGGAAACATGGCTTTGCCACATCCTCGGGGATCTTTCCAGAATGAGAAGACAAAGGTCCCGAGTTCGAGTTTCCGTCCGGCACACACTTTTAATGTGCCAGAAAATTACATATCAGCGCACACTCCGCTGTAGAGTGAAAATCTGGCTGGCTTAGTCCATGTGATATAGAAGAGCCTAATAAGAGCAATGTGTTTCACCACGAGTTCGCTAAGTAGCCACAAGAGCGAAACGGAAATGGTCATCCACATCCTGTTGCAGCCGATACAAGAGAGGTGCTCTGTTAACATCCTGAAAGCGTACTTTTCAAGAAGAAATCGATAGCATTTTATTTCTTCCCTCAAAAGCCTTGCGAAATGGCCGCAGTGCTTAAGTGATACAAATTCTATGCCAAATACAGGACTTACTAACAACAAGAGCCCCATTCGTGAAGTGAATAGGGAACAGAAATAGTAGTGGTAAGCCAAGTACCCTCCACACACACACACACACACACACACACACACACACACACACAGACACACACGCGCGCGCGCGCGTAAAGTAAAGTGGCTTGTAATTAGACGAGGAGTACCCAAAAAGTTTTTAATACAATAACGAAAAAATTTAGTATCGACCATGAAATGGGTGATCATTTTAGTCCTCTATATATTCGCCCTTTAGTGCGACACATTTTTCAACTGATGGATGACTTTGGGGAGATCTTTGTTGCAGAGGTATGCATTTTGACTGTGCAGAGAACATTCCACCTTATCTGAGGAAAGAGGAAGAAGTATACAGGGTGAACATTAATAAAACCTACAAACTGCATGGACGGATTCAGGACTGGAAATGGAGAAAAAAGGTCCTAGGAACCCATGTCCGGAAATGCATAGTTGCCACTGTAGATGGCGCTTCCGAATGAAAATTCCTCTGACCACGTGCCGTGTGTTCTGTGTGTGCTGCAGGCTGTGTGATTGACGCAGCATAATGGAAGTAGCAGAATGGTCCGGTATTCCTGTCGTGAACGAGCCGAGACGGTGTTTGAATATAGCCAAGCGCATGTAAATGGTCGAAAGGCAGCACGGCTATACAAAAATAAGTACGATCACACACACCTACCACATCACACAATATTTCAAGCCCTTTTTGTACAGTTGTGTGTTCGTGGGATCTTTCAGACTGAGGAACGTGCAGCGAGGCTGTGGACTGTGCGTACACGAGATTTGGAGGAGCAAGTCTTACAGGATATTTAGACGAACCCTAGTACAAGCTCCAGGCAAGTGGGCCGCCAATATGGTGTAAGCCAAAGTGTATCCTGCATAATAAACGCTACTATACATTTTGAACATCTGTTGTAGCGTGGATGAGATGCAGCTCTATACCATGCTCCGAGACGATTTGTTGTCATTGAACGCACACCGTCCATTTCCGGACACATGTTCATAACAGATTTTTTCCTCCTTTTATAGTCAGGAATCCACCACTTCAGTTTGTCTGTTTTATTAATGTTCACCCTGTATGAGTGCCATGTCAGGGGTATACAGATTGTGAGCGAAATTTGATAGGGAAAATAAGCAGTATGTGTGACTGTATCCTCTGCAAAGCAAGCTGCGCTGGGGGAGGGGGAGTGTTATCGTGGATCACAAACAACTCTTTGAACGGCTTCCCTCGACGCTTCGCCTTGATGGCCTTCCGTAACTTCATGGGGAGATTACTGTAGTATGCTCCTGTCATGGTTTGTCCCTTAAGAGCTTAATCTGTTAGCGCCGCATCATATCTGTCCCAAAAACTTTCAACTTCGCCTCGCCCGATGACTGTTATATCCAAGTGCCCAAAACCAGGCCATAAATTAGTTTACGATTTTAAAAAAACGGAAGATAGTACAAAATTATGGTTTAAAAGCATGTAATATTTACTTTGTAATTTTCACCGTTAACATTTTACTCTCAATAAATGTTATGAGAAGTTACCATGAAAAAAATTACAGTGTTTTCCAAAACCTTACATGTAGCGAGTTGGAAAAATAGTTGCCAAAGTCCGACTCCTTGTAAAAACATTAAATATAACACTAAATAAAATTAGGAAACGGATTTAAACCCGAGGAAACATAATCTAGTTTCAAATTAGGCACAGTACAGCATCTTCCAGAGAGATATAGAATTTCTCTCACTTCTGAACCGAAGTGCCCTGCTGTAGAATGTTCTTATAGGCTTTCTTTCTGGTTGTTTGATTTTGTGACTTTTAAGGAAAGGACTAACCCATTCTTTCGCAACAGATTGTCTTTTGAAGGGTGTTCAGTGTTATTACTCCCTGTCAGTTGTAGGGACACTCTTCACAAGTCAAAAAAAGAAGCTATCATAGCAAGGCAATACTAAAAAATTCCTTCTTCAACTTCTCTACCCAAAATTGTAAGTTTGCTGCTCCCTTAGGTGTACTATACTTCATGCTGGACAATCTCGCAAGTACTGTTTTTGGATCTGTAAACTGTTTATTGGCCTTCTGCCAACAGGTGTTTTTCTGAACTGCAACAATAACTTTAGTCAGTTTAGACGAACTCCACTTTCCCTGTTGAATTTTCCCCATTATCCTCTTGGAATCTGCAAGAGAATTCCAGGAGAAGAGGAGTATGTGCAATTTTGTCAAGTAAAGACGAGGCTGAAAACCGTGACTATTATATTAAATATACTGTTGATGGTGTGTAGCTACCAGGCACAAACGGGTTTTAAGTTACTTTACCGATTTCGGTGGTGGGTGGTGGTGGTGGTTAGTGTTTAACGTCCCGTCGACATCGAGGTCATTAGAGACGGAGCGCAAGCTCGGGTTAGGGAAGGATTGGGAAGGAAATCGGCCGTGCCCTTTCAAAGGAACCATCCCGGCATTTGCCTGAAACGATTTAGGGAAATCACGGAAAACCTAAATCAGGATGGCCGGAGACGGGATTGAACCGTCGTCCTCCCGAATGCGAGTCCAGTGTGCTAACCACTGCGCCACTTATACAGTTCATCATCAGACGACTTCCATACTTTTGTCAAAATATATGATGCTTTTGTTTACTGGTGAGTTGTCCTAAAATAAACGCTAATTTATTACAGGTCTGTAAATGTGAATTATTTTGTATTCTAGGGAAATTCAGCAGGAAACCAGTGCACCATATATTCTGACGAAAGCATGAAAGCCGTCTGATGATCAATTGTATAAATTAGAAGCCGGTAACTGTACTTTATGAATAAAGGAGCCTAAAGCTAATTTGTGGCTAGCTGCTTTACACCATCATTTATTTATAAGAGTATGTTCTAATAAAGTAATGGGTCAGGTTTGAGCAACTGAAGGGGGTACTTTTACGCGAATAGACTCTACATTTTGTTACCTGAATAAATTTTTAACCAAACATTTAAAAGAAACGGTTGAACGTAAACATTAACCTTAAACCTTACCATTCAAGAACACATATAGTTTAAAAGGTGTGTCTGTCAATATCTAGGAGAAATAACGAAAAATATAGCATAGTGTGAAACTTTCCCCATTGTCAAAACATGTAATGGTGAAATAGTAAGTAACAAGTGAGGCCAGAGACCTCTGGCCCCCTCCCCCCCCTCCCCCCCCCCCTCCCCCCTCCCAGTTACAGAGCGGTGGGAGACTGAACCACTATTTACATTTGGTACAACTAGAGTCCAGGAAAACGCAGAGCGAAGAGACAAGGTGGTTCACTTTAGAGGTGGAGTCCAATTTAAGGCACTTTCCTCCAATATTTCGACTTGATTGGAGGTGAGTCCACTTGTTTCCACTGCTTACTTTGCTCCTTTGTCTGTCATCCACCACTCGTCCACGGTGATTAGGCGGATGAAGAAGTCGTTTGGGATGACCTTGATCCTGCTGCGACAATTCCGCTATTGCCTCGATTCGGCGGGTTTTTCGGATTGGTGTGAGCATTAGCAGAACCTAGCATGCACTGACCATTCAGCTTCAAAAAACCCTGGGATGGACGACGTCTCGATCACACGGAATGAATAAAATGCTAATAGTTTACTACAAATATCATAAGTAATATAACCAATTTGTTGCACCTGTGATTTCTAAACATATCAGAATTTAGTTTTAATATTGTGATAACACAAAAATAAAAAGTAAGTCTTTTCCTCTTCATTCGTATTTTCAATGAACCTATTGCCATAAAACACGAAATGAATTTTTGACTTAATATTTACACGAAATATAATTAGTTCAGTACTAGGTTGAGATAAAAATAGAGGATCTTGAAGAAAATGTCCAACAGTAACATGATCATTGTTTTGTCTTTTGAACGTGTATTTTGTGTTCCTCTTTGCTGTTTTCAGTAGTCCTTCACTATCCCTCATGTCTTTCAGAAAATGAATTCACCACAACCTTCAGAAAAGTTCATTTTTATTAGAAGTTCTCATTTCACTAAGTTCATGGACATTCGATTTCTTTCTTCTGGCTACTGGTTCTCCATCATGCTGAAGATTTTTTCAGCAAATGAGTTACTGGTAAGAACTGAAAATATGTATATGAGCCCAAGCAATTGGGGATTGGAAATGTCAGTTGTGGTATGCTGCTTAAAGAAATCCAACCAAACCTGGCCTTCTGCTTTACTTTTATCAATTCCATCATACGCATTCCGGAAATCGTAGAATTCATTGTATAACCAACCTTCATCCAGAGTAAAATTCAGTTTATTGGTAACCTTTAAAATATACTGCCACTGCAGACGAAAATCTTCTTGTTCTTTACGCGAAATACTTGTAAGCAGATTGAACACTGTTCTCAGGAAAGTTATAATTTTGTGGACACATAGTCAATGCAATGTGACAAGAAAGATCGTGCATCATTTTCAAAATTTAACCTCTGTGATTTTGGTATTTCTTTCAGGGTTCATGAACTTTCTTTCCTAAGAATTTGTCTTGTTCACTGCTCTCTAGCTTGCTCCTAAGTTCCAGCTCAACAGAAGTAGGCTAAATACACTGCATAAAATGTAGATAGCATTCAGGAAGTGAATGTTCAGTTTCTTCAATATCGTGCTTCCCGTTCAATGTCACAAATTGCCAAATCGATCTTGAACAGTCTCCCTCGCCCTTTGAAATGAAATACAATTTGATGGGAGGCCAGCAGTATGCAATATTGTCAACTACAGGAAGTAGCGAGAGCCATTTTGTGCAAACTGGTCGTAATATTTCCCCATCTTGTACGAACGTGCCGTAATATTTCCTAAATTTCTATCTCCACAAACTCTGAAAATTCTCTCAGTGACTAAACATTTGAAGCAGAGAAACTAAATTCAAGGTAGATTTTGATAACTAATGGCCTCTACATCATAATGAAATGTTTTAAGACCACATTTGACAGTATTATTTATGACACGGCACTTGCAATTAGCTCACAAAAAATGGATAGATTTTCGTTTTCCATTAAGACAAACACACGTAAGACAAACGGCAAACTGTTCTTGCCATATTTCACTCGAACATTGGCTAAGCTAAATGCACTTACTTGATTCAGACGAAAGGCATTACCAGTGTTACGTTCTTTATTTCATGCAAAATTTCTTTCTCTGTTTCTTCGGAATCTTCATAAAAATCTAGTAATCTCTGACGTAGCCTGCGATTAGAATAAAAGTACTGAACTTCATAAAGAAATTTTTTTGTATTTTCTCGGCTTGAGGCATCTGAGAACACACAAAAGTAAAAAGGTTTATGTAGCTCGCCTATGGCTACATCTACATCTACATTGATACTCCGCAAGCCACCCAACGGTGTGTGGCGGAGGGCACTTTACGTGCCACTGTCATTACCTCCCTTTCCTGTTCCAGTCGCGTATGGTTCGCGGGAAGAACGACTGTCTGAAAGCCTCCGTGCGCGCTCTAATCTCTCTAATTTTACATTCGTGATCTCCTCGGGAAGTATAAGTAGGGGGAAGCAATATATTCGATACCTCATCCAGAAACGCACCCTCTCGAAACCTGGCGAGCAAGCTACACCGTGATGCAGAGCGCCTCTCTTGCAGAGTCTGCCACTTGAGTTTATTAAACATCTCCGTAACGCTATCACGGTTACCAAATAACCCAGTGACGAAACGCGCCGCTCTTCTTTGGATCTTCTCTATCTCCTCCGTCAACCCGACCTGGTACGGATCCCACACTGATGAGCAATACTCAAGTATAGGTCGAACGAGTGTTTTGTAAGCCACCTCCTTTGTTGATGGACTACATTTTCTAAGCACTCTCCCAATGAATCTCAACCTGGTACCCGCCTTACCAACAATTAGTTTTATATGATCATTCCACTTCAAATCGTTCCGTACGCATACTCCCAGATATTTTACAGAAGTAACTGCTACCAGTGTTTGTTCCGCTATCATATAATCATACAATAAAGGATCCTTCTTTCTATGTATTCATTACCTCCCTTGACAGTATGGGCCAAGAACGTTTTCCGAGATAGCCATTGGTTTAGTTCTTCCACACGTAATTTCAGACGCAATGTTACGGCGTGGGAACAAAGAATGGTGCAGTTTCATGTGACAATCCAATGATTTGTAACTAAAGCCGTGTTTTACACTGTATTTAACCGATGCAACTAAAGCATGTATCATGGCATCTTCTTCAGACGTATGCTTGTTCACTAAGAAAGTTGTAACTGTTTTACTTTTATAAAACTGCTGTTGTGTAAGAATGTGTTTTTGTGTCTTCTTCCTTCAAATTTTATCAAAAACATGGCGGGGCAAATCACACACTTTGCTCTAAAGTCGTTATCTTCCAACACTAGTCGTTATTGAAAGCCGTGTATTTTTTAACTTCTTCTTCGAAACAGACGAACTTGAATTGTCGTCATAATTAGAGGAAGGTCTAAACATGTTTTCCAAAGGCCGGTACTTTCTAATTATTTACTGCTCAAACTGGACGTGAAACGCGGTAGCAGATGAACTACCCAATAATCCCTAATTTAATAGGAAAATGTGTAATTTGAATTATATATAATGACTGGAGGAGGAAATTCACACGTCATTCTTTTTCTGCCGCGCGGGACTGTGCGACTGGTCCCGCCGGAGGTTCGCGTCCTCCCTAGGGCATGTGTGTGTGTGTGTGTGTGTGTGTGTGTGTGTGTGTGTGTGTGTGTGTGTGTGTTTGTCTTTAGGATAGTTTAGGTTAAGTAGTGTGTAAGCTTAGGGACTGATGACTTTAGCAGTTAAGTCCCATAAGATTTCACACACATTTAACATTTGAACATTTTTTTCTTCGCTCGCGTGATTCGCGAATTCGGCACAAGGCGGGATAATGATATGTCTCGAGTCCCTGTACCGGGGATTCTGGACAGGACTTTAAATTCCGGGACAGTCCCTTCCAAAACCGGATGGGTGGCAACGCCAGAGCGTTGTCATCTTCAAAATGTTTAAAACTCATCCGTGATTGATTTTCACTTTTTCCACAACCGACTCGATTGTGATACTCAGGTCTTGGATCACAAGGGGTCTGTCTCCCTTGCGGTTCTCGTTTTTTCACAGAGTGATGGTCTGCCATGAAGTTATTAGTCATTCATGCAGGAATCGTCTGCACCACCTGCAAACTGCGCGATATGATGGTGCATTGCTGCCGTGCACTTGCTCCAACTCGCCGCGTGGTCTTGGGCGCCTTGTCTTGTCACGGTTCGAGCAGTCGTCCCCCCCCCCCCCCCCCCCCCGGAGTCTGAGAGTCTTCCCACGGGCATGGGTGTGTCACGGGCATATGTGTGTGTGTGTGTGTGTGTGTGTGTGTGTGTGTGTGAGTGTTGTCCGTAGCGCAAGTTAGATTAAGTAGTGGGTAAGCTTATGGACCGATGACCTTAGCAGTTTGGTCCCATTGATCTTCCCACAAATTTTTTCCTCCGACTCGGAGTGGATTTTTAAGTGGATTGTTACAGCGTTGTCCCACTTCAGATGCAGAAAACGAATTGCCACACAATACGCCAGTTTATGAAAGGTCAGTACCATTTTGCTTTTGTTCCTCTAGCGGTGTACTACAGTATTGTCACGCAGGGATTTCAATGTGTATAGATTTTATAGATATTGTACCTGCCAACAAACAAAAAATTAATCACTTGATAAGTAGAACTTCATGACTACCCTTCGAAGACGCAGATGAGTGACGATATACGAGGTACCTGATCGGGGCTGCGCTCCAGGTGGTTGCGGTTGACGATGAAGGCAGGCGCGGGCACGACGTGGCCCACCAGCTCGGCGACGACGCCGGCGCCCGGCGTCGCGACGCCCCTGGTGAAGCTGACGGCGGCGTGCCTCGGCGGCCGGTACAGCTCCCGCAGGTCGGCGTCGTCGGGCGGCGAGCGCCGAAGCCGGTGGTCCACGCGGCCGCCCTTGACGAACTCGACGAAGTCGTACTGCGTCACGCTGGGTGCCACATTCCGGCGCCCGTACACCGCGAAGTTGGCGCCCCAGGGCAGCGTGAAGTTGAACCTGCGGGCAACGGGCGGTTTCTGTGCACAGCGGGACACTGGTCGGCGACGCAGCCTTTCAACTACACTTCTCGAACAACCACCATCTTCAAATCTGTGAACGTTTGTGGATGTAGATCCGAGGGGAGCGAAGACCCAAAATGTTTGACTCTGTTTGCTGTTGGCCGTAATGGAAGGACGAGGTGTCCATCTGTGGGTGACGAACCCACAGGAAGTAAGACTGGTAATGGAACTACCATCTCTGAACTTCCAGTCTTAGCATCCCCATTTTAAGGAGTGGCACAGCATATCCTCTGCAGCATATGTCATGGTTATGCCGCCAGATTTTACAAAGAGCAGCGAGACGCCGTTCATCCATATGCTGTAGTGTGGATACTTAAACCTGGTATTTTTAGGACAGAATTTTGAAGTGTGGTTGTGTTAGATACCAGCAGAGATCGGTCCTGTACCACCTCATTTACGACATTGCCGACCTCAGGTAGCTAGTGCGGGGCAATCGACTGGTTGGCCAGTCGGTGGTTTTTTCGTTCAGTCGTTTTTTTTTTTCAGTTAAATGAAACTACCGAACGAAACCAGCCTCTGCGCCTATGTCAGGTACATGAATGCTTTCATTGACTTGATGGGTTTGAATGGTCATACTTAAAGAGAGACAACCGACTGACCCAAGTCCAAGTTTATTTTTAAATAAATGGACAGTTAGTTTTTTATTTAAACTTCTTGAAGATCTGTCTTGCTCTTCCCACTTTTTTTGCACCCATCATCTACAATTCTGTTTCGGTAAGGTGACGTGAACAGAAAGCATGAAAGGTAAATTTTTTGGTTTGATGACTAGGTCACTTGCTTTTTAAACATGTATTGTCACTAGTCGGAAGTAGATTTCTGCGAGACTTTTTTCATCATTCGTTAATTCCCTCTGCATTCCTTTAATTAATAGAGTTTCTCAATATGAAGAATCCGCGCAGATAATGTAGATTGCATTGAGTTTATGTCCAGGATTACTTTTTATCAGTAACATGATTCCATCCATTCCCACGCCACTGAGCTTTTCGTCACTTTGACCAAACACTAAGTTCGCTTTTAAGAAAACGCCTTACTCGTAAACACGCATGAAAACCTGAATTAAAAGCCTATTTACTGACACTCGATGAAAAGCAAATATTGGAACGGCAATAACAGTGTCTACAGGCGATAACAGAGTGCAGTCAACAACAGTGATTTAATAATGGCAAAACGATGTAATGTTTCCGCTAAGTACTGAATGCGGCGGACTATATCGACTGTGTTTATTCGGTTGCTTCCACAGACTGGTTTCACTCGGAAGATCATAGACTGATTTCACTAAGGAGAATGAGTGAATAATTCAACTGATACGTGAAACTACAAACAAGTGAGTGTTTTTTTTTTTCAACAACGGATTGAACCGATTATTTTCATTCGGTCTACGCGGTGGCCATTGCCTAATACTCTGGGTACTGAGCTTTACTTGGTGCCGTACGTCGCTCGTTGTCTTCTTTTCTATTTTTGAAATGAGTGAAGAGAGTAAACCTTGTCCATGAGGAGCCTTCGGGTACGACTCCCACGGCACAAGAGACGGCCCCTATGACCATGTGTCATTTATACTTTCTCAGTAGCAGCCAACACTTCGAGAGGGAGGAAGGACTTGTCTCAAGCTCCGGTGGTTCAGCTACTAGTCTGCTAACGCTCGCGGCCGACTGTCAGGCTAAAGCCGTCATAACACGGTACGTTGATGTGGGGCTCCATGTGTTTTGTGACATTACTTTGTGCTATTCGACGTTGAGAAGCCGTGTCGTCACGGGAAACACAAAATAATTTCTGCAATATTTGGAAAACGTGCCATGTAAAGTACAGACAATAAGGAACAAGAATGCTCCCTATCCCAATGTCACAAGCAGAAGATGCAAGACGCCATCTGTGACTGTCGCGTTCAGTAGAAGTGTTCACTCTGTACGGGACCTGAGCTGTCAGTGGCCTCGCACGGGAGAAAATTTACCGCTAGCAGTTTTGAAATGAAAATAATAATATGAGCATTATTCTTCAGTATTTTCAAGCACTGGAAATAATAGAGTATTGACATAAAATTACGCATATTTTCGAACGCTTGAAAAATGCATCCGGCGTAATTACGTTTTATTAAGCCACATTTCATGATCGCAAATTAGCACAGCCGTTTTATTTATATGTTCTGTTCTGCTATGGTACACTGTGAATTATTATAAATTTGAATCTCAGTAATGACGACAGAGGTTAATTGCTGTATATTGTTTTCAAAGCTCGCGTAAAATTGTTTGTTGATGTACTCTTCCAACTCAATGAAATAGACAATGAAGATACTCCAAAATTCTGAGAGCTATTAGTTTGAATTACGGTTAATGATAATTTACCTAATTTAATGCTGTTTCACGAACTCTCTTGACCCTTTTTTCCACTTATTTTGAGTTCAGGTTTGATGTGTTTATCATGTTTGAACACATTTCTGTATGTTTTTATGCATGCTTTGATATTTATCCCATTCAAATACGCCAGTGTGAACATTCTTCCCCGCCACACGTCGCAGTATTTTAGGTTCCCAGCTTCCACTGCTAAGCACAACGTGGTTGAGGCTTTCGTAATCGAAATGTCAGGATTTTTTACTGTGTGGCACAGATCTCCGAAGTGCTCCTCGAGATTCTGTTCTATCCAAATTCGTGAAATGTGCTAAGTACAAATAAAAAGGCTGCCTTCACAGCGCAGGTTCTGTCAAGTTATGGAGATGTTTGTGTGTCGTAGCAGGTGAAGGTGTACAGCGTTGCGAGTGTCGGCTTTCGGAATTCGTATATTTTATTTTGCGAAACGTTTCACAAAGGATTTTAACCAGTGTCTCGTTCACCTGAATGTGGCTACATACGTACCAGCGTGCTTCACAAACATGCATGCACAAATGTACTTGGAAAGCATGTTCACATAAATTTTCTTAAGCATCAAGACTGTACAAGCAGCTTGATTTTTGACCGAATTTCGATTATCCATGCTTGTGCAAGCGTGTGCATGCCCGAGCATGTGTACCAATAATGGGGACGCTTGCAAGCATTCCTCAGAGATTTAATTTTTTCTTGTTAATTTACATGCTGTACAAAGGTTATATCGTAACCTTAGACAAGTCAAAGAATATAGTACGGGGAACAAGAGAAGAAAAACAGCAATATCATGAGACAGTTTCCTAGAATGTCTACCACGAATAGTTAACAACATGTGAACATCTTCGTTTCTTTAACCACTGATTACTCTAGATAAGCAAAAATGTTACAAAATCCAGCGCACCGTCGTCTGAGCTTGACATTTGCTGGTAAACAAACTGATCCTTGTACAAGCACGGCTGAGGCGTTTAGAGGCGCGAGGAATTAGTGCATGCTATCGCAGGCAGGCTTTTGCATGCGTGCTTGTCAGTTGTTGTTGTTGTTGTGGTCTTCAGTCCTGAGACTGGTTTGATGCAGCTCTCCATGCTACTCTATCCTGTGCAAGCTTCTTCATCTCCCAGTACCTACTGCAACCTACATCCTTCTGAATCTGCTTAGTGTATTCATCTCTTGGTCTCCCTCTACGATTTTTACCCTCCACGCTGCCTTCCAATACTAAATTGGTGATCCCTTGATGCCTCAGAACATGTCCTACCAACCGATCCCTTCTTCTGGTCAAGTTGTGCCACAAACTTCTCTTCTCCCCAATCCTATTCAATACTTCCTCATTAGTTATGTGATCTACCCATCTAATCTTCAGCATTCTTTTGTAGCACCACATTTCAAAAGCTTCTATTCTCTTCTTGTCCAAACTATTTACCGTCCATGTTTCACTTCCATACATGGCTACACTCCATACAAATACTTCCAGAAATAACTTCCTGACACTTAAATCTATACTCGATGTTAACAAATTTCTCTTCTTCAGAAACGCTTTCCTTGCCATTGCCAGTCTGCATTTTATATCCTCTCTACTTCGTCCATCATCAGTTATTTTGCTCCCCAAATAACAAAACTCCTTTACTACTTTAAGTGTCTCATTTCCTAATCTAATACCCTCAGCATCACCCGACTTAACTCGACTACATTCCATTATCCTCGTTTTGCTTTTGGTCATCTTATATCCTCCTTTCAAGACACCATCCATTCCGTTCAACTGCTCTTCCAAGTCCTTTGCTGTCTCTGACAGAATTACAATGTCATCGGCGAACCTCAAAGTTTTTATTTCTTCTCCATGGATTTTAATACCTACTCCAAATTTTTCTTTTGTTTCCTTTACTGCTTGCTCAATATACAGATTGAATAACATCGGGGAGAGGCTACAACCCTGTCTTACTCCCTTCCCAACCACTGCTTCCCTTTCATGTCCCTCAACTCTTATAACTGCCATCTGGTTTCTGTACAAGTTGTAAATAGCCTTTCGCTCCCTGTATTTTACCCCTGCCACCTTTCGAATTTGAAAGAGAGTATTCCAGTCAACATTGTCAAAAGCTTTCTCTAAGTCTACAAATGCTAGAAACGTAGGTTTGCCTTTCCTTAATCTTTCTTCTAAGATAAGTCGTAAGGTTAGTATTGCCTCATGTGTTCCAGTATTTCTACGGAATCCAAACTGATCTTCCCCGAGGTCGGCTTCTACTAGTTTTTCCATTCGTCTGTAAAGAATTCGTGTTAGTACTTTGCAGCTGTGGCTTATTAAACTGATTGTTCGGTAATTTTCACATCTGTCAACACCTGCTTTCTTTGGGATTGGAATTATTATATTCTTCTTGAAGTCTGAGGGTATTTCGCCTGTTTCATACATCTTGCTCACCAGATGGTAGAGTTTTGTCAGGACTGGCTCTCCCAAGGCCTTCAGTAGTTCTAATGGAATGTTGTCTACTCCCGGGGCCTTGTTTCGACTCAGGTCTTTCAGTGCTCTGTCAAACTCTTCACGCAGTATCGTATCTCCCATTTCATCTTCTGTCAGTATGCAACTAGTAAGGCCGCCATAATTCTGCACCCCAAGGGCTTTCGACTGCCATAGTTTGCAGATCATGCTGTAATGGTTGACTCGCTGTTTCTTGATCACGGCGTCCCAGATTCGATTCCCAGCCGGGTCGGAGATTTTCCCGACCAATAATGCCATACGATCGTTTCATTTCGAATGCCTTAAAAACTTCATCATCCCATTAAAAATTAGCTGCAGTATCGCAGTAGACAAATAGATCCGCCACGGTAGCCGTGAACGCCAAAGCGCTGCTTCCTGGACTCGAGTAAGCGCGCCGGCCGCGGACCGAATCCGCCCAGCGGATTAACGACGAGGGCCGGTATGCCGGCCAGCCTGGAAGTGGTTTTTAGGCGGTTTTCCGCATCCCACAAGGTGAATACCAGGCTGGTCCCCACGTTCCACGTCAGTTACACGACTCGCAGACATTTGAAAACGTTCGCACTATTTCATGGCTTACACTAGGTGCAGACAGCTGGGGTACAGTAATTCCGTCCTGAAGGGTGGGGGAGGGGGCGGGTTACGGGGTGGTGACAAGAAGGGCATCCGGCCACCCTCTGACACTAACACCACCAACTCCGTAGCAACAAGGCCGACCCCACATTGAACTGGAACAAAGGCCCAAAGGAAATGATGATGATCGCAGCAGACAAATACCTTACTTTGCCTACTGCTACTTTGTTGTTGTGGTCTTCAGTCCTGACTGGTTTGATGCAGCTCTCCATGCTACTCTATCCTGTGCAAGCTTTTTCATCTCCCAGTACCTACTGCAACCTACATCCTTCTGAATCTGCTTAGTGTATTCATCTCTTGGTCTCCCTCTACGATTTTTACCCTCCACGCTGCCTTCCAATACTAAATTGGTGATCCCTTGATGCCTCAGAACATGTCCTACCAACCGATCCCTTCTTCTGGTCAAGTTATGCCACAAACTTCTCTTCTCCCCAATCCTATTCAATACTTCCTCATTAGTTATGTGATCTACCCATCTAATCTTCAGCATTCTTCTGTAGCACCACATTTCGAAAGCTTCTATTCTCTTCTTGTCCAAACTATTTATCGTCCATGTTTCACTTCCATACATGGCTACACTCCATACGAATACTTTCAGAAATGACTTCCTGACACTTAAATCTATACTCGATGTTAACAAATTTCTCTTCTTCAGAAACGCTTTCCTTGCCATTGCCAGCCTACATTTTATATCCTCTCTACATCGACCATCATCAGTTATTTTGCTCCTCAAATAGCAAAACTTCTTTACTACTTTAAGTGCCTCATTTCCTAATCTAATTCCCTCAGCATCACCCGTATTAATTAGACTACATTCCATTATCCTTGTTTTGCTTTTGTTGATGTTCATCTTATATCCTCCTTTCAAGACACTGTCCATTCCATTCAACTGCTCTTTCAAGTCTTTTGCTGTCTCTGACAGAATTACAATGTCATCGGCGAACCTCAAAGTTTTTATTTCTTCTCCATGAATTTTAATACCTACTCCGAATTTTTCTTTTGTTTCCTTTACTGCTTGCTCAATATACAGATTGAATAACATCGGGGAGAGGCTACAACCCTGTCTTACTCCCTTCCCAACCACTGCTTCCCTTTCATGTCCCTCGACTCTTATAACTGCAATCTGGTTTCTGTACAAATTGTAAATAGCCTTTCGCTCCCTGTATTTTACCCCTGCCACCTTTAGAATTTGAAAGAGAGTATTCCAGTCAACATTGTCAAAAGCTTTCTCTAAGTCTACAAATGCTAGAAACGTAGGTTTGCCTTTCCTTAATCTTTCTTCTAAGATAAGTCGTAAGGTCAGTATTGCCTCACGTGTTCCAGTGTTTCTACAGAATCCAAACTGATCTTCCCCGAGGTCGGCTTCTACTAGTTTTTCCATTCGTCTGTAAAGAATTCGTGTTAGTATTTTGCAGCTGTGACTTATTAAGCTGATAGTTCGGTAATTTTCACATCTGTCAACACCTGCTTTCTTTGGGATTGGAATTATTTTATTCTTCTTGAAGTCTGAGGGTATTTCGCCTGTTTCATACATCTTGCTCACCAGATGGTAGAGTTTTGTCAGGACTGGCTCTCCCACGGCCGTCAGTAGTTCCAATGGAATATTGTCTACTCCGGGAGCCTTGTTTCGACTCAGGTCTTTCAGTGCTCTGTCAAACTCTTCACGCAGTATCATATCATATACTGCTACTTACCGACAAAATTATTTCAATATTTTGAGTTGCTAATAAAATTGTCTAGTTGTCTGCATGACATAAAAAGGAAAAGAAAGGCGATTGGGATTTATTGTCCTGTCTACATATGTTTCTGGTAATGTCTATTTCACCACATTTGCCATTACAGGACAATAAAAAGTAATAGAAGGAGAAAATATGTGTTGCAGCTGACAAACTGAGTTGTTTCACTGTAGTCTCTTAACCCTATTCTAAGTTGCCTACAAATATGCCATTTTTCGCACCATGTGAAGCTGCTCATACTTTATTTCTTTCCCATTGTTATCACAGGCATGATTTATATTTTCCCTGGTGCCTTTTTCTGTCATGAACAAACATCTAGTGAACCATGTCATTTAAACATCGATGAATTCAGTCGCCTCGGGAGAATAACGGGGTAACTAATTAACTGTATATCGTGGATGACTTCGTGGCGAAACTTTGAAGAGAAGTACGACGCGACCTAACAAGTCAGAAGATTTTCCGTAAATGACAATGGCCACGAAAGGGCGCAGGTTTATGATCTTCCTTTGTTGGTGCCTCCAATATTCATCTCCCGTTCTCTCTCTCTCTCTCTCTCTCTCTCTCTCACTCTCACTCTCTCTCTCTTTCTTTCTCGACAATATATTACAGACACACAAACATTTTTTTTCTGCCCGAAAAAAGAGACGGCAGTTCGAGTTCTCAACTATTATAGAGTTCGAGACTTAACAGTTTAATACCTGGGGAGTTGGTAGTGGGACGTTCCAATTGATGACACACCTCTGCAAAGCGCAAGGACGAGGTAGATAAAGTAACGTAACTTATTAACTACTCTGCGGAAATGAATGAAAGTGCGGGAGCATGCTGCCAGAGGCGTGCCAGTCATGCACAGAAAGCTGGACTTCGCATGACGAGAGGTCAGCCTGACTAAAGCGCCGAATGGAGCTGTTCTCGCAACACGAGGCAGCTGAAGGATCGGGAAAAAATCGTGTGTGTCAATCAGCGAACAGTTACAGTACAGTGTGATGGTTGTCATCATGAGAAAATCGCCCGGAGGTAACATTTGGATGACTTCACACGGGGACGAATTATTGGGAAACTGGAACAAGACCGAAGTGTGAGCCGGCCTCTCTCTAGGCGCGCAGTCCGGAACCGCGCGACTGCTACGGTCGCAGGTTCGAATCCTGCCTGGGGCATGGATGTGTGTGATGTCCTTAGGTTAGTTAGGTTTAAGTAGTTCTAAGTTCTAGGGGACTGATGAACACAGCTGTTAAGTCCCATAGTGCTCAGAGCCATTTGAACTATTTTGAACCGAAGTGTGACGAGTGTAGCCCAGGAGATTGTTACTGTTCACGGCTCTCTCTGACGTGCGTAGGGTGCGTTCCGAACCACAGACACTACTGCCCGAAGGAGAGGAGATGGTCGACCATGGTCAACTATAGCAGCACTATATTGAGCAACAGGCAAGAAGGGCCCCACGTAAAACAGCGGGTGCAATTGCAACCACATTTAAGAGGACTTCAAGTCACGTGGTCCCACTCTCCACAGTGCCACGAGGACTGTTTGGGGATGGTCTCCCTGCCCCATGACCAGTACATCGTGTTCCGTTGACACCTGCGCTACGGCAGCACCGCTTGCGATGGAGCCAAGAACGTAGGGACTGGACCAACGAGAACTGGGGTCACCTGCTATTCTCAGATGAGAGCCGATTCCATCTGACTAAAGTGCGCGTCATTTATGTTGGCGGCCGAGTTTAGGTTCGTTCTGCGCATCTGACTTCACAAAACACAGTCAGCCAATGAACAGAGAACGACGTTGCCAGATCACGACTGCAGTGCAGAGCATGGACGAGTGTCTTCAGTTTTAGAAACGTTCAGTCATAAATAAAGTAATAGAACAAAAGCAATGTCTTGATAGCAGACTTTATTTTATAGAAAGTTTGGAAAAAGCATTCTTTACACCAACCGCTTCATATTCTATTAATTAATTAAACAAAACAAGCAATAAGACTCCTAATTCAGGCGATAGCAAGGAAAGGTGTTTGTATCAATCTCACGAACTGCTTTTTCGCAATGAAGAACAGCGGTAATTGTTTATTTCCTATTGTACTTCGACGAAGCGTGAATATTCATGGTCATACCAACGGTGTTTGTCAGTATTTTGCATGACTTGTTATACTTCTCAAGGAACACCGAACATGGACGAGCTGCGTTACCGTAACGATGAAGATGTTGGGCTTCTACGTGAAAGGTTACGAGTTCAATCCTTCTGAGGTGCATAATTTTCTTTATTTAAAAACAATATTGAAGTGCCATACTTAACGAATTTTATTCGTTTGAATGCAATTTTTCGAAATTTCTAGTGCATTGTCTCTTCATTAACCCTTTCGCTGCTGCAGACACGTGCTCCCCGCATTCCGCGCTGTGTGCGATTTTGTCATCGCTGCACTGCTCGCCTGTGCAGACACATGGTGTTCCCACTGCTTTGACACACTTATCATTCGATTTCACAAAAACTATTTTGCCCAAAAATTTGATTTTTACACGTCTTCTTGACTGATACCTTTTCCCCATAAATGACTTAATTTTGTTTCGATGTTCAACGCAGTTATTATGCAGCATTAAATGTAGTAAACCATTGCATGAAATTTTGAAGAGTTTGCAGAGGTAAAAGTCCATAGCGTATACTTTCCGTATGGTCGATTTTAGTTGCCACAGTGTTGAGAATGAAATGTGGACAAGATATCTAAATTTCATATAAAATTTACTGTACAACAACATCTCATTTAATTTAAGTAACACATAGGTGTCGTATGTAATAGTGAGAAATATTCCGTCTTTCGCGACTGTAGTAAAAGTTTTATTTACACCCGGCGCGTTTGGCTTTATTTTAAAGCACTTCAATCAATGAAAGGTATGGCACATACACAATGGTACTCATGTTCTCTTTCTTGTTTTTGTTCCACAGTCGCAGTTTTATCAATGGTATTGAAATATATACCTCTTCTGCAACTGCAACAAGCGACTTATTTAGACCAGACGCGTATCTCTCTTTTGAAGCATCTTCAGTGGACAGTATTTTGTCTCCTCCATTGCCAAGTCACCTTTCGTAGTTTTGTGCTGCAGTAACACAATATTCAACGTTTGTGCTGGCTGATCAGTGTTTTAGCAAATAAATGTTGTTTGTGTGTGCCACACACAAAAATTATATTTGACATAGCTCAGAGGACTTCACTGATAGACGGTATATTCAAGTTCTAATGATTTTGTAAGTCCACAGTTTTGTTTAATGTATCTTGTGTACTGCCTTTTGATTGATTGAAGTGCTTTAAAATAAAGCCAAACGTGCCCGGTGTAAATAAAACTTTTGTTAAAGTCGCGAAAGATGGAATATTTCTCAATATTACATACGACACCTACGTGGTACTTAAATTAAATGAGATATTGTTATACAGTAAATTTTATATGAAATTTAGGTATCTTGTCCACATTTCATTCTCAACATTGTGGCAACTAAAATCGACCATACGGAAAGTATACTCTATGAACTTTTTTACCTCTGCAAACTCTTCAAAATTTCGTGCAATGGTTAACTATATTTAATGCTGCATAATAACTGCGTTGAACATCGAAACAAAATTAAGTCATTTATGGGGGGAAGGTGTCAGTCAAGAAGATGTGTAAAAATCTAATTTTTGGGCCAAATAGTTTTTGTGGAATTGAATGATAACGAGTGTCAAAGCAGTCGGAACACCATGTGTCTGCACAGGTGAGCAGTGCAGTGACAAAATCGCGCACAGCGCGGAATGCAGGGAGCACGTCTTTGTAGCAGCGAAAGGGTTAATGCGGCCGTGGTGGCTTTACTTCATGTACTGCGCGCTCCCTCTAAACGTAAGTTTGCGAACTATGCTGTACTATGGCGCTGCTTCTCTTGGCGCGTGCGTCGTGTGCAACTGGCAACGCAGCAATCTCCCGCGTCTGGGAGGGGCATGCGCGAGCCGCCAAGATAAAAGAAATCAACTATGGTGATGCGGGACGTACCTTCACATGGCGGAAGGTAGTAACACTTAATGTACCTAGGAACACTCGCGAACACGATCGTTTTGGTGGTTCAGATTTTACGGTGTAGGGAGGCATAATGTTGCATGGGGAGGGCGAGGGGGGAGGGTATTGGACTCCAAATCTCTGAACTCTGTACACTCACTGGTCAACGTCATAGTGACGTTGTACTAATTTCCCATGTGTGTCTTTTTCATTTTTATGGGTAACAATGCGCATTTAACGGCCCAGATGGTGCAGCTCTTGCAACGAGAGGATGTTCGGGAATGGACTGGCCTGCCCGCTCCCCCGGCTTAAATCCCATGGAGCACGAGTATGATGTGTTAGGCAGACGTATTGCAGCACCTCAACATGCGCCAACAGCCATCCAGCAGTTGTCAACCGCTGGTGGGGGAATGAAACGCCCTTTCACAAGAGCTCGCCAGCATGGGGGTACGTTGCATTGCTGTCCGTGTTGACCTCACATTCTTCTCAGAACCATGTCTAACTATTATTAATGTCCAGAGGACCATTATAAATAACGGTGACTTTAGTTCCATTATTACGTTTTAATGAAAGTGTCATTTCTGTTCGTCTCAATGCGCATTTCTCCCAGTTACCTTCTGTACATACTGTAGCAGTTGTTTCTATGTGTGGTCCAAATTTCATCGAGCTATGTTACATAGAACTGACACATCAGGTGAAAGTTCCCGTAAGTTTTGCACAGCAGTGTATTTCGGAGGAGGTATCCAGTTCCGGCGTCCGCTCCCGGTAGCTGAGTGGTCAGCGCGAGAGACTCAATTCAAAGGGTCGCCGGTGCGGTAACTCAGCGTGTTCGGTCAGAGGTTTAGCTGCCCTCTGTAATAAAAAAAAACTGAGTTAATCGATCAATGACGAACTAAAACGGGTGTCTTGCGACTACCGCACCGAGCAGATGCAACGAGAGGAAACGAACAAAATGAGATAAAAAAAAGGTCCTAGATCAATTCCCGGCTGGGTCGGAGATTTTCTCCGCTCAGGAACTGGGTGTTGTGTTGTCCTAATCATCACCATCTCATCCCCATCGACGCGCAAGTCGCCGAAGTGGCGTCAAATCGAAAGACTTGCACCTGGCGAACGGTCTACACGACGGGAGGCCCTAGTCACATGACCTTTTATATTCAGTCCCGGCATTTGCGTTATAACCAAGGGAAAACTCACGGAAACCTCGTTCAAAACAAGGAAATGTGAACATTTTTTAATTGAATTCTGGAAGAAAATGCGCCAGTGTGTGAAAGCCTAGTGTATGTATATTTCCTATGTGTATACAGAACAAAGTCGCGACCTGCTCGACTTGTGGGGGCTAGAACGCAACTGCAGATGGAAGCCATGTGATGGACAGTGATTCCGAATGACATTTCCTCTACTTATAGCAGTCCCATAAAATCATCTAGCGATGCGTTACGGAGGAGCTGATTTCAAATACCAGAGGAGTTGATCTCGAATACTTGCCAGCTTATTCAGAGTTAGTTTTGTGTGTGTGTGTGTGTGTGTGTGTGTGTGTGTTTGTGTTTGTTTTTAATCACGTCCTAGAATTCTGGAATAATTTTTTTAACAGCATCTACTCCAACTTCCTTGGCCCATTCTTACTCAAGTGAGCTAAACCCCCGGCTCTCATTGCATCGAAGGGATGTTCCACTGCAACCTTCCCACCACGAGTTATTTCCGAGGTATACAAAATAGTCGTGTCATAATGTCATGGTTGTTAAAGGTCAACGCGGCAGTGGCCTAATTAAGCCCACGAGTGAGATAATTTTGCGCTCTTACTAGGACTTGCGTGTGGGTTGTTAAGCCGATGCGCGCCTGAAATACTTCGCGACACGAAGGTACTGAACGACGGCGTGCGAGAGAACAGTTTCAGACAATTTCTCGAAATTCGGTCTGATGAGAAAAATTTGTAAGAAACTTAGCGGGTGGTAAATGCCTCTGTGACCTTCAATCGCAAGACTCTGGCAGGTCTCCGAATCAAGCAGTTTAAACATGATATCAAGCGCCGTGATGATGCCTGTATGTTTCAGTTACGCTATATACAATTTGCAGAGAGAAAATAGGCATCATGTAGATGCACGCGCTGTCTGTAATCGATCGGTTCTGCAATTTTGTGGATGGGAATCATGGAGGGGCATGCTCCAGATATCACACCTGCGACCTAACAATGCAGAACCCTTCAAACTATCGACAGTGGATGCCCGCAGGCAATTTGTGTAGTTCCCTTCTTTTTAGTAATGTGAAACAATTTCTTTGACCACCATATTAGGCCAGAAGTTCGGCTGATTTCAGGTAGTGTAATTTTTTCCTGAAAATGCAAGAAATTTACGTGACGCTATAATACGCGTGTTAGAAATTTTTTTATTAATCTTGTAACTAATAATTGACCCAAACTACCTGACAGTCAGAAATACAGAGTTGTAGTTACCGTAAGTATTAAATCATTTCTTATTAGAAATTTAGATGGATATGAACGATTATAGCCACATCACATTTACTATTACACCTCGGCTTGATAGTGCATATATTCTTTCCCTGCTGAAACATGCAGGGCTGTAGTTGCCCAAATAGCACTATTCGGTTTATGGGAGGATCGAGCGAATAGCTACAACCTGCTTAAAAAAGGGTGGTTCAAATTTGGTTGATAACTGTACTGTGTAAAAATGTTAGGCTGTATGCAATCCTTATCATTTAGTATGTAACTGAAAAGTAAGAATTGGGTGGTAGAGGGAGGGGGGGCGGCGGTGTATTCTCTATTTAATCTGGAATGTTACGGGATATGGTGCAGAACGATAGCGCATGGAGACGATGAGAGAACAATACGTTGGCAAAAAATAAACAGCTCTATTTGCAGCGAAAAAGTTCAACAGCCTCAATTTATGGATCGTGTACACAAATCTGGAACAACTAAATCACTTGTTAGCCCGAGTAATTATCGTTATTTCTAAACTGTACCAACAAACTGAAGATAAAAACACATTTCATAGAGTTGATCCAGTGAAATTGTAATTAGAAGAGAAATTTTTGGTTTAAGTTCACAATATAATAAAATATTATTGAATATAGTGTGGCCAGGGGTGAGGGGAGTTAAAAAAAAACGGCATATTCCACATCACTGACAAACGAAAAATGATCAGAAAGAGCAACACAACAAGAATTTAAGCTCCATGCAATTGTTTGGTAGTGTGTAACATTGTCGTCTCTCCAAAAGAGAATGGTGAGAATGCTGTAACAAAAATATTGTACTTGTGACACCATTGTAGCAGTTGTCAGAAATAAACTTAGGGTTTAAAACTGCCTTTGATTCTATGACTGAGAATGTGGTCAAAGAAAAAATATTCTGACATTTCATTGAATTGCCGTTAACCTCGGTTCTCACGATATATTAAATGCTATTTTAATTACCCTTCTTCCAGATTGTTCCTAAAAATAAGCCGGCCGCGGTGGCCGTGCGGTTGTAGGCGCTGCAGCCTGGAACCGCGAGACTGCTACGGTCGCAGGTTCGAATCCTGCCTCGGGCATGGATGTGTGTAAAGTCCTTAGGTTAGTTAGGTTTAAGTAGCTCTAAGTTCTAGGGGACTGATGACCTAAGATGTTAAGTCCCATAGTGCTCAGAGCCATCTGAACCATCATCCTAAAAATAACATCGAATCGGAAATAGTTCTCATCGGGAATAATAATGCTTGTTGGAGAGATTAGTTTATAGTTATTGTTGCGTACTTTGTAGCAGCGAAATTCATAAATAACTAATGTAACGATTTATCTGAGGTGAGGACAAACACGTAAAGTTGCTTCGCAGTATATAGTTAGAAACAGCAGGACTTTATGGTTAAGAGACCAAACAAAGTGCAGTGGTATAAGACAGAAAATCGCAGCAGCAGGAATGGCATCATAGCGAAATAACACGCAGTCACGCTTACGAGGTATTTATACAGCTTCACGTTAATGGCTATCTTTGTCGTGAAGAATCAGGTAGCACGCGAGGAAAGGTGCGGTTCTATATTTGGCGTGCCTGTTGCTCTGCAGAGTTTCTCGTATAATTTTGGACTGTAGAGGTAATTAAGGAAACCGCACGCACAGGCTCCATTTTAGTCTTTATCTGCCATTGTCAAGGCAGGGTTCAAGTCTTACTTCGTATAGCTGAGCTGCAACAGGCAGGGGGAGAGGGCGATTAACGAGATCCTCGTTCTGCCAAATTGACGATAATGTTATGGGTAGCAGACATGTAGTTTCTTTTGGATTATTCTTATTCGTCGTTTTATTGTCTCATCATGGATTAGTTTATTTCACCTGTTCCGGTCAACAACGTCCAGCCATCTCTTCCGTTGTCTTCCACTCTGTCTTTTCCTGCTAGGTTTGTAGTCAAGAATTTGTTTTGGAAGTCTAGTTTCATGCACGTTATTTACATGTTACAACCATCTGTTTCTGTTTGGATCTGTTTCCTATGCACTAACTCAGCCTGCAGTTCATTTCTAATGTCTTTACTTCTGAAGCGATCCTCTCTGATAACATTTCAAGACTACGAAGAAATCTCATTTCCGCCACATGGATCCTGCTCATATCGTTTTGCGCGTTAACCTAGGTTTCAGATCTGTAGGGCATAGTTGTTTTTCGTGTAGCGCGTTAGAAATTCCGCAGATTGCAATAAATTTTAGAACTTTGTTATCAATTTCACTGTCGAAATTTCATCGTATGTCGCGGCCGCGATACTGAATGTTGTTACGTGTTCAGTATTACGTTATTAATCATAATTTTAGATCTTATGGGTGACTTTCCCTTGAAAACCATAATCTTTGTTTTACTATCGTAGATCGTCATGCTCTATTTAGAAGCAAAAAACTTAGGTGATAAACGGCTCTCTAAAGATTATCTGCATTTGCGTGTAGTAGAGTATTAAAACATTTCTCCCTTTTGATCTTTACACCGTACGTGATACTTCGTTTGCAAGCCCTGACTAGGTCATCTATGCAGATGTTGAAAAGTACAGGACACGGGCCATTCTTGTCTAACTCCCCGTTAGTTATTGAATCAAGTTGAAATTTTGTCTCTTTGTAATGAGTTTTCACTGAGTTAATTAGACGCGTTGGGAAGCCTTTTTTTCCATAATCTGCCACAATAGGTGTCTGTTGACTCTGCCAAAAGCTTTTTCATAATCTACAAATCGTATGTGTACATCTTAAGTTAAATTCTTTCATTTACTCTACCAACTGTTTTAGACTAAAAATACCATCAGCGCATGATCCTTCCCCTCCAAAACCTATTCGTTCTTTTAATGAAATTGTGTCAGAGGTAGGGCGCAGCCTATTATTTAATACATTATTTCGGATTTTTGTTTCACATAAATTTGTAGTCTTCCTACCTCTAAACTCCCGCAGTTCCGTGCTCACTCAGATGAACTATCATATTGTTTTACACATATTTCCAAATTGTTTTTCAATATAATTAAAATAACTTTTTCCATACACAATGCGACTTTTGGCATTGCAATCAGTTCAGAGATAAAATCATCTCGATATCTGAGATATTGATTTATTACTAAGTTTGTAGTCGTGCATTTCAGAACGCAGTATATCATGGTAAATGTTTCACCTTCTTAACTGCCTGTAACAGCGAAGCAACACGCAACGCTATAGGATTTCGCTGATACTGCAATTTTTTTTTCTTAAAATTACAGTGTATCAATTCCAATTGCACTGAGACTTTTTGACGATTTTACTGGAACTAGCAATCTCCAGTGTCAAACACTCGCCTGAAGATGGCTGTAAGGTTGTCAGCCGAAATATCGTGGAAAGAAGTCGATGAGATCCGGCTGCAATCCCGAAATCTTGTGGAATATTACTGGAACTAGTTTTATGTTTTTTGTGCAACTTCACAGTGTTGTCCACATTTTAAATTCAGCTGAAATTTTTATAAGGTCATAAATTCTACTGCAGACATTACTGTAAGTAGAGAAGGCTTCCAACAATCATCATAATTCGTGCTGGTTAATGTAAGCAATGAACTAATTATTCCCGATACTATGTTAAAAACAATGCCTTTATTTTAACACATTTAGCCAATATGCAAGTTCTATTTGTTGAGTTCATGTTGATCGCTCGGCTCCCTAGTTCTTAACATAACTGACTGGCGATGAGCTTGACAGTGGAAGCAAGACTTAAGAAAAATTAAGACACTTTCGTAGGATTTGTCGCTTTAGAAAAAACTGTTAGACAGAATAGAGGGGTGAAAGATGTTATAAATACTCATAAAATAGCTATCAGCTACAGGGAATGACGGTTGATGTACAGTATGCACAAAAGCCAAGAGGGAACAATAATAATGGAAGATCATAGGGGAAGAGCTACAACCAAATAGGGCGTATTCCCACACTGTTCAACCCCTACGTCAATAAAAAGCAATGAATGAAGTAAAAGAATGGTTCACGAGCGAGACTGAAGTTCCGTGTGGAAGGGTAGCAATGATAAGGTTCGTGATGACATTGCTACCCTCACTGGAAGTAAAGAAAAGTTACAGGATTTATTGACAAGAAAAAAGTCTAATGAACGCAGATACGGGCGGCCAAACCAAAGAAAGATGAAGGTAATGAGGCTTAGCAGAAGTAAGACTACTGGTAAACTTAACATCAATATTGCAATTACTCTCTGAAAGAAATCTAATTGTATCAGACACACTCCTTAATCTGAGGAAGAAATTTATGGTAAAGTAGGTGTGGAACACATAATGTATGGAACTGAAGCATAGTCTGTGCGAAAACCAGAAAATGGAGAGAGCATCGAAGCGTTAGCTCTGGTATAACAGAAGGACGCTGGATATTAAGGGTACTGATAGGCTAAAAAATGAGATGGTCCTCCACAGAAACGGCGAAGAAAAGAATTTGGCGGAAACGCTGACTACATGATGGGACGCGATGACAGTACAGTAAATGGCCTCTTTGGCAGTAGAGGGACTCGTACAGGATAAAACTCTAAAGGATAGATTGGAATATAGCCAACAAATAATCGAGGACGTAGAGCACATGTGCTGCTCTGAGATGAAGAGATTGTCACAGGGGAGGAAGTTGTGGGCGAGAGATAAAAAAAACGACATCCTCCAAAAAAAAAAAGAAAAAATATAGACACAGAGTGCAGCGAGCTAGCTGAGTGTGTGGTACTGACCGTATGAAGGCAGGCTGCTTGTTGCGGAACTCAGAGTTCCAGAACTGGAAGGGCGGTATGGTGGCGGAGTGCGGCTGTCCCAGCTCGGGCATCTCCAGCACCGAGGAGGGCCACTCGGACGGCGGCTGCGCCTGCTGCTGCACCAGGGCGTCGCCACCCACGCCGCCCCCGCTGGTCGCCTGGCCGCCCCCAGAGTGCACCGCCGTGCTCGTCGGCAGCGACTCTGCGCAAGCGACAAACACCATCCGTCAGGCGTACCGCTCCCTTGTGCTCAGGCTGCTGCTTCTCGTCAACCAAGTACACTAGTTTCACATTCATTGCAGAAAAAGACACGAAAACAGAAAAAAACACGGATCAAAACACAAAGTGTGAGTATTACGATGATACGATCGTTCGGGCGCACGAAGTCGACGTTGTTAGCACTCATACTAAAACTGATGAAACGAGGGTGATTAAAATGACCACACAAACAAAACACACACACACACACACACACACACACACACACACAAGCAATAAATTTTTTTTCTGTTCCGGAACAAAATATTTGCTTCATATAGAAACAGAGCTCAACGAAAAAGAGTTTGAAATGTTAAAGCAAATACCAGTGGACGGGTAATCAAAATGGTTCAAATGGCTCTGAGCACTATGGGACTTCACTTCTGAGGTCGTCAGTCCCCTAGAACTTAGAACTACTTAAAACTAAGTAACCTAAGAACATCACACACATCCATGCCCGAGGTAGGATTCGAACCTGCGACCGGAGCGGTCGCGCGTTCCAGACTCAAACGCCTAGAACCGCTCGGCCACACCAGCCGGCAACAGCACATCAAGAATTAGTTTTCTTCCGACTTTAGTCCAGAGAACATTATTTAGTTTTCATGGAACAGTGTCAACGCAGGACAGATAGGCTAAACCTGCATTCTACAATTGCTGTAACCAGTGTTATCAAAGATGAGTAATATATTTTACTATTCACTATACTGTGTCACTTTCAGTATGCGTGTGCTGCCCTAGAACCCACGCATCCGTCCTATCAGGACGCCTGTATTAGTCTTTTTCAGCGGCAGTGAGAATTGAATCAACGTGGATACCCCCAGCCCACAACAGATAGGACATCTGTTAATAATTTTCATGGCACTAGTGGGAGTAGTAGTGGGTAAAAGCTGCATGGGAAGACAGAGACTGGAACACGTTGAGGACGTAAGTTGCAAGTGCTACTTTGAGATGAAGAGGTAAGTAGTGGATTGGAGATATGAACGAAGAGCTTGTTTCTCCACTAACACGGGACAGAGCCACCTAGAGCTGATCTGGCCTTGGTCTTTATTTATGGTCATGACATAACATAAGCTTACCGGGAATTGTACGAGGTTGAAGGGAAATGGTAATCTGTCAGGGATAAGTGGGATTCGGGGTACAAAAACTCGCCCGCCTGAGCAACTTCCGTCAGAATTCCCGCTTCTATGATGCTACGTTGGACAGAACTAACTTTAAACCTCTGTGAGTGAAAGGTTCCGGGGAGCGAGTTAATGCATGACGCTCTCGATCAGTGTTAAGTAGCGTCTCGCTTTCGGAAGGTATTTCTAAACACCGAGTTAAAGCCTGATGTTCTCAAGCTGCAGCAAGTCTCACCTCGTGATTTTAATTGATTCTTGAGGCCACGTAGTCTTCAGTCTTTAACCTGTTCTAATCTATTGCTAAAGGCTCAATCATTTTCTAAATACACTCCTGGAAATTGAAATAAGAACACCGTGAATTCATTGTCCCAGAAAGGGGAAACTTTATTGACACATTCCTGGGTTCAGATACATCACATGTCCACACTGACAGAACCACAGGCACATAGACACAGGCAACAGAGCATGCACAATGTCGGCACTAGTACAGTGTATATCCACCTTTCGCAGCAATGCAGGCTGCTATTCTCCCATGGAGACGATCGTAGAGATGCTGGATGTAGTCCTGTGGAACGGCTTGCCATGCCATTTCCACCTGGCGCTTCAGTTGGACCAGCTTTCGTGCTGGACGTGCAGACCGCGTGAGACGACGCTTCATCCAGTCCCAAACATGCTCAAGTGGGCCAGATCCGGAGATCTTGCTGGCCAGGGTAGTTGACTTACACCTTCTAGAGCACGTTGGGTGGCACGGGATACATGCGGACGTGCATTGTCCTGTTGGAACAGCAAGTTCCCTTGCCGGTCTAGGAATGGTAGAACGATGGGTTCGATGACGGTTTGGATGTACCGTGCACTATTCAGTGTCCCCTCGACGATCACCAGTGGTGTACGGCCAGTGTAGGAGATCGCTCCCCACACCATGATGCCGGGTGTTGGCCCTGTGTGCCTCGGTCGTATGCAGTCCTGATTGTGGCGCTCACCTGCACGGCGCCAAACACGCATACGACCATCATTGGCACCAAGGCAGAAGCGACTCTCATCGCTGAAGACGACACGTCTCCATTCGTCCCTCCATTCACGCCTGTCACGACACCACTGGAGGCGGGCTGCACGATGTTGGGGCGTGAGCGGAAGACGGCCTAACGGTGTGCGGGACCGTAGCCCAGCTTCATGGAGACGGTTGCGAATGGTCCTCGCCGATACCCCAGGAGCAACAGTGTCCCTAATTTGCTGGGAAGTGGCGGTGCGGTCCCCTACGGCACTGCGTAGGATCCTACGGTCTTGGCGTGCATCCATGTGTCGCTGCGGTTCGGTCCCAGGTCGACGGGCACGTGCACCTTCCGCCGACCACTGGCGACAACATCGATGTACTGTGGAGACCTCACGCCCCACGTGTTGAGCAATTCGGCGGTACGTCCACCCGGCCTCCCGCATGCCCACTATACGCCCTCGCTCAAAGTCCGTCAACTGCACGTACGGTTCATGTCCACGCTGTCGCGGCATGCTACCAGTGTTAAAGACTGCGATGGAGCTCCGTATGCCACGGCAAACTGGCTGACACTGACGGCGGCGGTGCACAAATGCTGCGCAGCTAGCGCCATTCGACGGCCAACACCGCGGTTCCTGGTGTGTCCGCTGTGCCGTGCGTGTGATCATTGCTTGTACAGCCCTCTCGCAGTGTCCGGAGCAAGTATGGTGGGTCTGACACACCGGTGTCAATGTGTTCTTTTTTCCATTTCCAGGAGTGTATTTTTACTCGCAGACAAAACGAAATTATAATCTAATAAAGCAAACACCCAAATTACAAACCAAACTCAATACATTAGTTTTGTCCTAACCGAGAAGTCAAATATAAATAAACCCTATCGAAAGAAGCAAACGAATTTCGTCAAGTTTTTAATACTCAAAGCGAAATTAGTAAATCCGTATATCTTAGCCAAGTAAATGTATTGGTACTGTGTATTCATAAAAATAAGATTTTGGAGCTCAATTCTGTCACTGATGTAAACCGCCGAAAATACATCTGTTACTGAGTTAAAAAAACTACAGTACGATCTATTAGTTCTTTGGTGTACTAAGACGTGATGATTTAACATCCAGACTATTAATCTGAGGAGACGTTTTTTTAATAAAACTTTAGATTACAGTATGTTTCTTTTCCGTGTTCCGATTCTGATAAAATAAAGCCTATAGTTGATCCAAGCTACGCTCATGTTACCTGTGAAAACCCCACGGAAAACTCATCCAGTAATTTTGGAGATAAGCGCGTTCTGACAGACAAACTGACACAACGTTTTTAAAGTTTTATTATTGGTACAGAAGAAGATAAACATACCGAGGCTTGAGCACTTAGGTACGTTTACCGACAGTCCTTTTGATAACACACCCCTTGCAGTGATCATCTCTTGCGCAAAGATTTCCTGGAGGCGTTTACCCGTTCAGATTAATGCAGTATCAATATTCTAGAGCATGCTTCGACCGGGGAACTGTAATTTATCTTCCGTCTTGCACAGGAAGTGGAGCACTGCTTGTTAAGCTAGTACAGGGCCTTCAGCCGGGTTCTTGGGAGTGTTACCGGAGGACGGAATTTCCTGCTTAGCTATTACGGGCGTAACTATCCTTCATGTCATGTTCCGCCCCGCTGCAAGTTCCCTGCTGGAGTAGGGTAAGTACCTTCCGCCTTCGAGCCAGACCTACTTCGCAAGGTTCACTGTAGGTCGGTCCTCGCTAAGGCTTCACCATCCTTCATTCGTAACCAGTTTATGCGCAGAACTGATTACATCTTGCACTATGCGCGATGCGCTGCAGTCTTTTGCCTTCTTGTGCTGCTGGAAAAATATAGTGCTCCCAAAATTACATAGATAATTTAAAGGAACTCAAAAGGAAAAAGTTTTTTTTTCTTCAAGATCTTTACCACACATATAGAAACTTTCAAGTTGTGACAAAGCACGCAGAATTTACAAAGGTTTTCGAATACCCATTCCTTTTACCTGCCTTTATATTTTTAAGCCGTTATAGTGCTACAACATGATGTTATAGAAGAAACAAAACAGCAACACAGAATACAGTTTCTCTAAATCTGCACGGTGAAGAAATAGTATTTATACAAGAGATAGACCCTCTAAAATAAAACAAACGAAGACTACTATGAATTTGAAAAAAAGGTTAGGAATTAAAAAGTCCTCAGAGCATAATACTCCGGAACAGTAGCGTAAGTTACATTGCTGGCCATTAAAATTGCTACACCAAGAAGAAATGCAGATGATAAACGGGTATTCATTGCACAAATATATTATACTAGAACTGACATGTGATTACATTTTCACGCAATTTGGGTGTACAGATTCTGAGAAATCAGTACCCAGGACAACCACCTCTGGTCGTAATAACGGCCTTGATACGCCTTGGCATTGAGTCAAACAGAGCTTGGATGGCGTGTACAGGTACAGCTGCCCATGCAGCTTCAACATGATACCACAGTTCATCAAGAGTAGTGACTGGCGTATTGTGACGAGCCACCATTGACCAGACGTTTCCAATTGGTGAGAGATCTGGAGAACGTGCTGGCCAGGGCAGCTGTCGAACATTTTCTGTATCCAGACAGGCCGCTACAGGACCTGCAACATGTGGTCGTGCATTATCCTGCTGAAAAGAAGGGTTTCGCAGAGATCGAATGAAGGGTAGAGCCACGGGTCGTAACACATCTGAAATGTAAAGTCCACTGTTCAAAGTGCCGTCAATGCGAACAAGAGGTGACCGAGACGCGTAACCAATGGCACCACGTACCATCACGCTGGGTGATACGCCAGTATGGCGATGTGCGTTTACCGCAACGTCGCCAAACACGGATGCGACCATCATGATGCTGTAAACAGAACCTGGATTCATCCGAAAAAATGACGTTTTGCCATTCGTGCACCCAGGTTCGTCGTTGAGTACACCATCGCAGGCGCTCCTGTCTGTGATGCAGCGTCAGGGGTAACCGCAGCCATGGTCTCCGAGCTGATAGTCCATGCTGCTGCAAACGTCGTCGAACTGTTGGTGCAGATGGTTGTTTTCTTGCAAACGTCCCCGTCTGCTGTTTCAGGGATGGAGACGTGGCTGCACGATCCGTTACAGCCATGCGGATAAGATGCCTGTCATCTCGACTGCTAGTGATACGAGGCCGATGGGATCCAGCACGGCGTTCCGTATTACCCTTCTGAACCCACCGATTGCATATTCTGCTAACAGTCATTGGATCTCGACCAAAGCGAGCAGCAATGTCGCGATACAATAAACCACAATCGCCATAAGCTACAATCCGACCTTTATCAAAGTCGGAAACGTGATGGTATGCATTTCTCCTCCTTACACGAGGCATCACAACAACGTTTCACCAGGTAACGCCGGTCAACTGCTGTTTGTGTATGAGAAATCGGTTGGAAACTTTCCTCGTGTCAGCACGTTGTAGGTGTCGCCACCGGCGTCAACCTTGTGTGAACGCTCTGAAAAGCTAATCATTTGCATATCACAGCATCTTCTTCCTGCCGCTTAAATTTCACATCTGTAGCATGTTATCTTCGTGTTGTAGCAATTTTAATGGCCAGTAGTGTATTATAGTTAACACTCCTAATTTTCAATTACTTAATTTAATTCGACGTTACTGAACATAATCATTTTTCAGCATCGTAGACACTGCAAAGACCAGGTATGCACGATGCCAACAGTCATAATTACGACCAAAAGACTATAATTACGTGAAGAGATATTTGAATTTATCTGTAGCCATTGAATAAAACTGCGTGGACTGATTCCCTATACAGTTTTAATAAATGTTTTCCTTTTGGAATAAAATAGTATTGTGTTACGTAATAATAAAACTAAAATGGTGGGTTTTTCTACCAACTTTGCAGTGGTTGGATTCTGATGATGGTGTTCCCATATATATTGTCGTATTTCGGTTGTTAGTTGATTGTCGACGTCACATCCTGGGATGCCTTAAGGCGATTCAAAGAAAAGATTGCTATGGATGGGCAGCTGTGCGGTAGAGCCTACATCACTCTGGCAGGTGATTGGTAGGCAATAGCGAATCTATAGCTTTGGCCAGAAGCAGTGTTTTCTCGCGACGAGACGTTGAAGCGGCAGGGCAGTTCTGTTGTGGTCGTTTGTTTATAATGCGTACCATTTGGAGCTGTTGGCTGGCGAACACACGCGGCCGAATGGACTGGGGCTCCGGCAGCCAGACCGACCGTAACTTGTCCACGCTGTCAGCGCATTTAATTATGTGCATGTTGGAATCCCACACTGATGGGAAAAATTTGTTGGTAATTACAGCTCTTTCTATTTCTTCAGTTTTTCTGTCCGACGCAACAGCACTGTCTCACTATAAAGTTGTGGCCGGTCTCGGGCCAATGCGACATCGAATGGTACTGGATATTGCCGCGTACGCGCACTCAGTAAACATGAATAGCTCTCTCACAGAGAGCACTACCGACGAGATAACCCTTTTCCAAATCGTCGCTTGCAAAGTGCTCTCCAGCAAACAATCATAGGGCTGCGAAACGTCGGGTGAGGGACGTGGGGTAGCCTGGCAAGAACGCACGGGCACCACCGAGACGCTCTCTTTCCAGCCAACCCTCGACCTAACCATACGTACCTTCCTGCTTCTCTTTATTCTGGAGGCATGTTTCCTCCCCCGCCCCTCAGCCCAGTCTTGCCTCCGGTGGTCGTCCATTAGCCAGCTGCTGTTTTACGCCTGTATCCCTCTAGGCCCATCATTCAGCTTTTTATGTTTTTGTTCTTATTCAACCGAAATTCTTCCGCTGACTTGATGTTCACACCCTGCCGTCTTCACATCATCGGCGTGTCCTGTACTTCAACAGTCTTTCTTATTTTTCGCTGCTGCATTCACGGCTACCGAGCAAGCACACAAGGTTCTTGAAAATGAATAGCTCGGCCTCAGTCGTGTTGGTGGTCAGCTATAGCTGATGTGATGCGTTTCCCCAGTCGTGCATAGAACTGTTTATGCTCCGACACCCAAGGTGCTGCGCCACGGAGGAATTAAACCAGTATTCGACAGAAAATGGCTCTAAGCACTATGGGACTAAACATCTGAGGTCATCAGTCCCATAGACTTAGAAGTACTTAAACCAAACTAACTGAAGGACATCACACACATCCATGACCGAGGCAGGATTCGAACCTGCGACCGTAGCAGCAGCGCGGTTCCGGACTGAAGCGCCTGGAACCGCTCGGTCACAGCGGCCGGCCCAGTATTCCAGAGCGGCCACAAAACCCAAAATCTGCTGAGATGCTCTCCACACTACAGGTGTCTACGAACTTTGATGTCAGTGCTGCGAAGTTTACGTTGGTGAAACCGGGAGACCGATTAGCACTCTCAAGACTAGAGGCGGTGTTACAAGGTATTAGCGTCTTCTGTCCTGGCGGTTAAGTAATTTTTTTGTACGACGTGGTTAGCTGTGATAAAGGTAATTGGTTTTAAAACTGCGGAGAGCTCGCTTAAGACCACACAAAAATGTTCAAATGTGTGTGAAATCTTATGGGACTAAAGTGCTAAGGTCATCAGTCCCTAAGCTTACACACTACTTAACCTAAATTATCCTAAGGACAAACACACACACCCATGCCCGAGGGAGGACTCGAACCTCCGCCGGGACCAGCCGCACAGACCATGAGTGCAGCGCCCTCGACCGCTCGGCTAATCCCGCGCTGCTATGACCACACATTTCAGTGCAATTTTTCAAGAACGTACACATGTAGAAGCAGGCGGAGGGTACCCATTACATGTAATGGATATTGTAGCAACTGTTCCCAGGAGAGCTATGTACAGGGCGTGCGAGGGGGAAGGGGGGATAGCAGATACACCTTAAAAAAAAAAAAAGGTCTTAGCAGATAGAACTCCAATGTTTCCCCACCAGTGGATATTGTGTAGTTACAAATGTGTCCTGAGCTACTTGTTGTGAAACCTCAGAACTACTTCGTCATTCAATGCAAAATTAACATGAGCTCACCCCCTCCCCCCACCCCCCCATTCCCCTGGGCTCCCACCCCACTCATCCTTCACCCAGCTCAGATCCTGGCCATGATTTTGCACTGTTCGCTTTATAATTCAGTTTCTGAGGTGGATCGGAGTAACTGCTTCGACGGATGAAAAGACGCATTGACCGCAGTGAAATATATCTGGAGAAGTGAAATAAGTGGGTCTGTATTGAAAAACTTTGCTATAGCATTCGCACACTACGAGAAGCCGCATTACAGCCGCACACAACTCCGCGAGCAACAGCAGTAGGGTCTAGAGCGCAGCCTCGACTAATAAGTCGGCGTTACGTATTCTGGCTCCGTTCCGAATGGTATTCAGCACGTAGGGCTCCATACACAGCAGCTGACGCGAGGAGCGCCGCTCCGTCGGATATATGACTCGGCCGCCCGAACCCATTCCGCCGGGTCGTCTGCAGCCGGGCGAACACGCGCCGCGCCGCACCGCGCCTGCGCACTCCAGCGCGTCGCGAATATTCATCCCGAGCGGCAACGAAAATTTAATATATTACCAATTACTAGCGGGGGCTTCCGCCGGCAACTGAATTAGTTTGGAGCTGTAACTAAACTGCGTAACTGCCGCGCTTCGGACTGCAATTTCATTTATACGTCCGCTCCGCCCGCTTGTCGGGTCTGGCTCGGCACCGCCCCTCTAATCTACCCGCCAGTCGCTTCTGTGCGCCAGCGCACTTCAGCTGCGGAGATATACCGCGCTCCGGTTGCAAAGAGGGAAACGGAACCGTCTCCAAAGCCGCCCGCGGAAAGCTTCCGCAATGTTTCATATGTACGGGGGTAACAACGCTAAAAGATCATCGATTACGAGAGAGCTACTGGAGTGCAATCGCTACAATGGACAATTACTGACAGATTGAACTAGACTTTAATGGTTTCTCCCAACGCTGTTCACTGTAGTACATCGACCATACATCTTCATCCATACTCTGCAAGCCAAATGGAGTAGATGACAGAAGGTACTTCTCATTGTGCAGTACCACCTATTAGGCTGGGGTCACACAAGTGGAATGTTTCCGCAACGGAAGACGTACTCGTGCTGGAATACGGAGAGCCGAATATCGATTCTTCTGCTCTGTCTCTAAAGAAACTGTTTTATACAAGGTGTTTGACTGGTACGGGTACGGCAAAGGGGCGATCGGAGGGCAATGAAACAAGCAAATAATCTTGATAAACATAGTTCTCGAAACCAGTGGTTTCCCCGATAGGATGTATTACGACTGAATACGTGAACACATCGTAATTGTGCCCCCGAGTATCCAAACTGCAGATATGCAATTGTGGACAAACACATTCCAAAAAGTGTTCCACATGGTCATCGTTCATGTGAAGGCAGACTTCAGCACGATTCCTAATCGAACGTTGAAAAATCCCAAGTATGTTCGGAATGCATCATTCGTAACCATCTCGTAGTTCATCGACACTATCAACAGGACTGGAAAACACCAAGCTCTTGAATATTTCCACAAAAAAATAATAATAATAAAAAAATAAAAAAATAAAAATACGATGGATGCCAGTGCCGACGGGGACTCCGAAGCCATGATATTGGCGAAACACGACTGATAACGCTTCTTATCGAAACGCTATTTACCATACTTAGGAATCCAGAATGACGATAAAATCAGCTAAGGAGAGTTTATAATTTTGTAATTTACGCCTCATCTGCAGTGTTTCGAAGTAAACGCTGTCTTTGACGTTAATGCTGCTGTATAACACTGGCATGACTGCAGTGGTGCGTACATCGTACTGGGGGATCACTGGTTTCCGGACTTAAATTTGACAGGATTATTGTTTTTTTTTTCATTTTACTCTACTCTCACTTTCTATTCATACAGATAACACTCAAACACCCAATATAAATGAAGCGATGCTACATACGTCTGTGTTGTTAGTTTCTCATTAAAACTTTTACTTTGAAGCAAACAATTAAAAATGAACACTGTTACTGGATTTATGTGGGTTCTGTACTACGAAGTCTTTCTCATTCGATTTTGAGCAAACCATCCGGTAAAAACGATTGTTTCCCATCTTATAGCCCCACATCGCAGCTTGATAAGGAACTGGTTTTAGTTTCGTTGCTGCTCATAATTATTATGTTATTTTGAAATTGAGTAGCCCACTGCACGTATTTCGGAGAGATTAGAGTTCAGAATGAAGTCGCTGGCTTTTTACGTTTGGTGCATTTCGGATTCAACATTGCTATGTGCGAAATATAGCTAACATATCGAAATTGTTTTTAATCTTCGAGGTACCAAGGGGTGGGGGGCGAGGGGTACTTTGTGCGCACATTTCGAAACTGTTGTAATCTAGGCAAGTACTATATATTTTACAAATTCGAAAAAAAATGTATTTAATGAAGTATTCTACCAGATTCCATGAATGTTTTAAATTTTTCTGTTAAACTTAATAGATAAATTTAAGTCTCAGTAGTGTAAGTCACTTTTCACAGTGAATGTCATATTCAATACTTTCACGTTTAGGACTCTATTTACACGCCTATACGCCTTTAAAAAGAATGTTGTGGGTAAAAGTCAACAATAATTAACGAAATTTGTATTTCTTATTTCTTTATGGTGGTCACAAAGTAAACCGGCTGCACTCTTGATAGTTAGTGTTACTGAAAGTGCGTTGGTATTTATAAGAGTGTGCTAAAAGATATTTTCAAGTTCTGGATCATTCTTGCACTTTAAAAAGTCTGTTGTTAATATAAGTCAACAACAATTAACTTTTTTAGGGTGGGCGTAAGAGAAAGAGCGTAATAGGCGTTGTGAGTCGTACTCGGTATAAATAGCGTAGCGGGAGGTGAATTAACCGTAGTCTGAACTATTTTCTTGTCACAACAAAATTAACTTAGTTCTCTCAGATGCCATAATTAAGTAGGCCACCTTATGTAGTTTGCTACGGTGTTGATAGGCAGTGAACTCACTCTCCCTCATTTAGCGTTACCGAAGAGGAATATTTTACGGAGGTAATGAAAATCACTTAACATAATCGATGTTACATCATAAATATCAATTATAATAAAAATTCGAATTAAAAATAGAAGAGATAAAGAATATAGCTTAATTGTAGAGGTTGCATACGTTGGTGCTGTCGTGCTGTTTGCTCGAACTATACCTAATAATAATCGATCGAGTGCGGTGAGTGCGGGGGGGGGGGGGGGGGGGGGGTGCGAGATTAGGGATTCGGGACGTAAAGAAAACACGCAAACATTTTTTTACTGTGCGACGGCACTTGAGTAAGAAGGTGTTCCTTATGCGCGGAACGGTCTAAAAAACATTAAATCGCCTACAGTTCGGGTGAAATTTCAAGATTCTAGCTTCACTGTGCGTAGACTTTTAATTATACTTCTCTAGTCGCGTATCGTAAAGCATTCAAAATATGCCTAGGAATATTGGTCACGTTGTTGAGTCTCTATCCTTTACAAAAATAATGTGTGTGGATATTTCCACGCAGAAGCAAGACGCGCAGAAATATGTTGATGATAACACGGAAGCTGAAAGTTTTTCGTTAGCTAGTAACCAATCAAAAATCATATAGTATTCGGGAGGATAATACTATATTAAAATTTGGCGTCCGATATTTGTAGTAAAAGGGGGGCAGCTGATTTTATTTTTAAATACTTGGGTAAACATAGTGCTTGCAAATTGCTAGAGGTTCAAAAACAACTTTCGTCAAATAAAAGCGGAATCCAGTACAACAACTGATGTTTACGTGCTCAAAGAACATTAAAAATGGTTCAAATGGCTCTGAGCACTATGGGACTTAACATCTATGGTCGTCAGTCCCCTAGAACTTAGAACTACTTAAACCTAACTAACCGAAGGACATCACACACATCCATGCCCGAGGCAGGATTCGAACCTGCGACCGTAGCGGTCACGCGGTTCCAAACTGAAGCGCCTAGAACCGCACGGCCACATCGGCCGGCAAAGAACATTACCTAAGGCGAATCTGCCCCACGGTTTAATATTCTCAGTGTAGTGGATTTGTATACAAACAACGAATAAGTCGGCACTGCCTATAAGACAGGATTTGCTGTCCAGGAATGTAAATGTAAATCATTCTGACTTCTGTTTTCTTTTCAACAATGAAATTTTTATCTGTGCAATTGGCGAATGATAACAAAAAATATCAACCTAACTAACGCATGTCGTAGACTACTAGAAAACGTCGATGAATAAATCATTTATGTCGTTCCGTTAGAACTGTGGAGTATGAGGGATATCGATAGTAAATATGTCATTTTGTTCTGTTCACAGTACAACCGGATTATTCAAGTGAAACAAGTAAAAAAAGAGATTGAGAAGATACCAAATTGTCCATAAAGAATATGAGTTTATACTCACACGTTCGAATATAATTATGTGCAGTATGTGTTCCAATAAGAAGTTAGAATTTCGTTCACCATAAAGAGATCCAAATAGAATTCACGTTTCATCATTCTCACGCAGAAGGATATCACTCAATGTCCTCGCGGCGACGAAGGTTGTAGAACTACCAGATCCGGTTCGTTGCAACTACTTTGAAGGCAAGGAAGAAATATTAGGGCTTAACATCTCGTCAGCGACGAGGCCATTAGAGACGGAGCACAAGCTCGTCAAGATGGGAAGAATAACAGACGCACCTTTTCAAAGAATTCATTCTGGCATTCACCTTAAACGATTTCGAGACACCACGGAAAACCTAAATGTTCATGGGCGGACGGGGATTTGAACCGCCGTGTACCTTGCCTTACCACTGTGTCACCTAGTGTAGGCAGATTATAATCGCGTCTGTCCATCGCCATCTTCACCATCTGGGTGTAATTGCTGCAGTTCATTCCACTGACAACACATTGAAAAATTTTCGTAGTTTAGTGGTAAGCGTTGCTGTCTCTGGATCACGGGGTCCCGGGTTCGTTTCCCGGCCGGATTGTGGATTTTCTCTGCCCGGGGACTGGGTATTTGTGTTGTCACCATCACCATCATCATTCACGACAGTGGTTAGACTGGATTTTGTAAAAATTGGGGCTTTGTACGGGCGCTGATGTCCGCGCAGTTGAGCGCCCCACATACCAAACATTGTAAAATGGATATTAGGGGCCTGCCTCTTGATTTTTATCCCATGAGTTTTCCTTCTAAGCTATTGTGTCGTATTAGGTGTCTCATTAAATTATTTTTCTTTCTCTGCATTATGTTAATCAGTGTCTATTTCTCCTTAATTTCTTTTATCATCCGTTCATTAGATTTTTTTTCAGTTCACGATGTTTTTATGTCTCTTCTTCATATCTACTTCATCCTTGATTCTAATTTTTTCTTTTATGATTTTCCAAGAGTACACCCTTCACAATTCCAAATAAATGTTCTGAAGATTTTTTTCTAAATTAAGACGATTACTTGTTAAAAAAAATCCCTGTTATTTCTGAACGCTTGTTTAGTCAATGCAATCTGTATGTGAACGTTCTTCTTATAATATTTCTTATATTTTTATTGCCATTTGTTATCATATACTGCCGGCCGCGGTGGTCTCGCGGTTCTAGGCGCGCAGTCCGGAACCGCGCGACTGCTACGGTCGCAGGTTCGAATCCTGCCTCGGGCATGGGTGTGTGTGATGTCCTTAGGTTAGTTAGGTTTAAGTAGTTCTAAGTTCTAGGGGACTGATGACCACAGCTGTCCCATAGTCCCATAGTGCTCAGAGCCATTTGAACCATTTTGTTACCATATACTACCCACGAAGCTAATTTCATTTACTTGTTTCCAGTCTGATGATACTGAAAATTATGCCACATTAATAATGAGAAAATAGAACTTCTTGGCAGATTAAAACTGTGTGCCGGACCGAGACTCGAACCAGGGACCTTTACCTTTCACGGGCAAGTGCAACTGAGGACGGGGCGTGAGTCGTGCTTGGGTAGCTCAGATGGTAGAGCACTTTCCCGCGAAAGGCAAAGGCCCCGAGTTCGAGTCTCGGTCCAGCACACAGTTTTAATTTTCCAGGAAGTTTCATATTAGCGCACACTCCGCTGCAGAGTGAAAATCTCATTCTGGAATGAGAAAATATTCAGAGATGTGCTGCACATTTCGTTATGGATTAGTTCAGCAAACGCGAGAGTGCCATAGAGATTAACTCCTGTGGCAGACAATACAACAGATGCGTTTTTCACCACAGAATGTTGAATTCCGAGAGGATAATTTCTAGGCCGTCGCAGGGGTTACGATAGAATTCTGAGAGAAGGAGAGCTACAATATGAAGTAGAGCGTGCCCAATGTGGCTGCAAAGGGCTTCTACACTGAGGTGATGAAAGTCATGGGAAAGCTATTTGTACACATACAGACGGCGTTAGTATCGCGTACACAAGGCATGTAAGAACGGTGCATCCGCGGAGCTGTCATTTGTACTCAGGTGGTTCATGCGAAAAGTTTTCTGACTTGATTATGGCCGCACGACGTAAATTAACAGACTTTGGAGTAGCGGTTGAAGCTAGACGCATGGGGCATTCCATTTTGTAAACCGTTAGGGCATTCAGTATTACGGGATCCACAGCGTCAAGAGCGTGTCGAGAATACCAGATATCAGGTATTACCTCTCACCACGGACAACGCAGCGGCCGACGACCCTCACTTAAGGACCGAGAGTGTTGACGTTTCAGTAGAGTTGTCAGTGCTAGCAGACAAGAAACACTGTGTGAAATAACCGCAGAAGTCAATGTGGGACGTACGACGAACGTATCCGTTAGGATGGTGTGGCGAAATTGGTCATTAATGGGCTGTAGCAGTAGACGACCGACACGAGTGCTTTTGGTAACAGCAAGGCATCGCCTGCAGCCTCTCCTGGACTCCTGAGCGTATCGGTTGGACCCTAGATGACTGGAAAATCGTGGCCTGGTCAGATGAATTCCGATTTCAGGTGGTAAAAGCTGGTGGTAGGGTTCGACTGTGGCGCAGTCTCCATGAAACCATGGACCGCAATTGTCAGCAAGGCACTGTGCAAGCTGGTAGTGGCTACATGATGGTGTCGGCAATGTTTACATGGAATGGTCTGGGTCCTATGGCCCAACTGACCCGATCATTGACTGGAAATGGTTATGTGCTGGTAGGTGGAGAACATCTGCAGTCATTCATGGACTTCATGTTCCCAAACGACGATGAAATTTTTATGGATGAAAATGTGTCACGTGACCGGGCTAGTATTGTTCGCGGTTGATTTGAAGAGGATTCTGGGCAATTCGAGTGACTGATTTGGCTACCCAGTTCTCCCGATATGAATGCCATCGAACATCTATGAGACATAATCGAGAGGTCACGTGCACAAAATCCTGCACCGGCAACACTTCGCACTTATGGACGGCTATAGAGACAGAATGGCTCAGTTTTTCATGCAGGAGACCCCAACGACTTGTTGAGTCCATACCACGTCGAGTTACTGCACTAAGCCGGCAAATGCAGATCCGACACGATTTTAGGCGGTATCCCTCGACTTTCGTCACCTCGTTGTACATCCACATCAGTATTTCGCAAGCCTGGGAAGAATGACTGCCGGTAAGCGATTTATGTCATGGCGTCCACGCTCTGCCAACCTCACCCCATGCAATTTTTTTTGTCTGGGATTACGTGAAAGATTCAGTGTTTACGCTGCCTCTACCAACAAACGTATCAGAGCTGTGAGCTCTCGTCAACAGTGCTATCGAGCAAATTGATGGATATACACCGCACCGAAGGTGGGAAGAACTTAATTATCGTCTTGATACTTGCAGATTAAGGGGGGGGGGGGCACATATGGAGCAGCCATAATACGTAAAAAACTTTTTTTGAGTTTTTCTATGTGTGTGCAAAGCCCTGTGACAGTATGTCAAATGGAAATGGAAATGAGTGTTTGACGTCATTGGCCGGGAGGCCCCTTGCGGGGCAGGTCCGGCCACCTTTGTGCAGGTCTTATTACATTCGACGCCACATTGGGCGCCCTGCGCGCCAGATGGGCATGAAATGATGATGAAGACAACCCAACACCCAGTCCCTGAGCGGAGAAAATCTCCGACCCAGCCGGGAATCGAACCCGGGCCCGTTGGTCGGCAATCCATCACGCTGACCACTCAGCTAACGGGACGGACAGTATGTCAAATAATATAGCTACAGCAAATTTGTGAATCCATTCAATCATTTAGAATGACCGTGCACTTTCATGGCAGATTTTCTAAGCCTACTTACTAGTGGAGTTTCTTCGCATGTACTATACGACTTCCATAGCTAAACAGTGAATAATATTTCACATGTCAACTTAAAATTAGAAGACTTATCCTGTATTTATGTACCAGTTTTTCCGATGGAAAGTGATTTGTAAATTATAGAATTAGAAAGTTTCATTATTAAATTAAATAAGTAACAGAAATTTTATGTTTTCATTCGTTCGACTGTTTAATAGAGAGCACAGTTTTATCGACTGAGGACGTATTTCTTTCTGCTTTCAATTAAACGTTTTTAAGGATATATGGAATCGCTTTAAATGGAAATGAATACTTTCTTCTGATAATAATTAGCACTGGAAATCGATTCAAAAATGTATTTCTATTACAGAAAAACGACTGTGTAGTACTTATTTTAAAAGCAAAAATAACTTGTTTATGCAATCATTAGATTAAGATTTAAAGGCACCAAATGATACGTCACTTGTGTGGAAGCTGTTCCCTAACCGGTCCTATTCTCTTGTACCACCAGGGTCTCTAGTTATGAAAAACAGCACCTTAGCAAATGAGTATACATCATTTGGCCTAATCATGGGGATGGGGCCTTACCAGTTAAGAGGGAGAAGACGAAAAACCTCTTTACTATGCATATCATGACAAGCTGAATCGCACGGCTTATATTCTCGGAAAATGGAGGGCGTAAAACATTCCTTACGGGTATCTGGGCTGCTGTCGAAAGCAGTAAAGTAATATTGACTGGTAGAAGGGTAGCGCGAAAGCGGAAAATAATTTTATACGACTTAGGCGTGGAAAAGTGATACAGACCGGTAGCGGGTGGGCAGATTCGAAACCGGTTTTATAGGCTGGAACATTCGAGCGGCACGTATCAATGGATTTACGGCGGCGCTCGGTCCAATAAAAGTTGAACGGCGCCATCGGGGAGGCGCTTAGCACGGCACATCTGCCCCGCCACTGCCGCCAACTGGCGCCGCTTTTACGAGACCAGCGCGGCGGACATATTCATGTCTCCGGCGCCTCGCGCCGCGCCGAAACCGGGCAATCAAACGTATGACGAGCGTGAACGAAATATAATCTAATGCCAGCACCGGCGGCGGCGGCGCTTCGACGTTCAGTTTGATATACAGGGAGTACAAAAAATGTGGGCCCAAGCTCTTTATCATGCGATTCGGTAGTGACTTTTAAAACGAAATCACTCTTGTACCAAAACTTCTGGAAAGAGTGGCTGTATCTTCATATCAGAGAGACGTAATCCATCTGTTGTTGAAATATGTACGCTACAACTATCCGGCCTTTAGCTCGATTACTTATAGCACAAGATATTCGTTAGGAAAACTAAAGAACGCTCTTTGTATGTTAACGAAAAGCGTCTGACATTATGCACGTTTCAGTAAGATGGTGTCGAATGTAAATGGTAAACATAGCCGGCCGGAGTGGCCGAGCGGTTCTAGGCGCTACAATGTCGAACCGCGCGACCGCTACGGTCTCAGGTTCGAATCCTGTCTTGGGCATGGATGTGTGTGATGTCCTTAGGTTAGTTAGGTTTAAGTAGTTCTAAGTTCTAGGGGACTTAAGACCACAGCAGTTGAGTCCCATAGTCCTCAGAGCCATTTGAACCATTTTTTTGGTAAACATATTTTGTGTTCACTGATGTTCACGGCCCTGCATCGTTTTAGAAAGGACAACGTTTTTCACCTGGATTTTTATTCTCTCCTTTCCAGCAGGCCTCGGAAGGCCCTACTGTACCGCGTCATCCTCAGATGATGTGCGTCACTGCATACGGATATGGAAGGTCATATGGTCAGCACACAGCTCTCTCCGCCGCTGTCAGCTATCGCGACCGAGGCCGCTACTTTTGAATCAAGTAGCTCCTTCAGTGGTCTCACAGTCTGGATGCACCCCGCTTTCAAACAGCGCTCGGCAGACCCAAACGGTTACCTATCCATGTGGTAGCCCAGCCCAACAGCGCTTAACTTCGGTGATCTGGTAGGAACCAGTGTTACCACAGCGGCAAGGCCATTCGCTGGACTGTTATTAAACTGTACTTATGCACCACGATCGCGATTTCGGTCTATTATGCCATTATCAAGCTATAGTACACTACTAAGTACGTTAGTGCATATCGTTCCTTTGAAGAGGAAACTGTCTCCGTGTCGACATATTACATGTGCAAAAGAGCGAAACACTTCATCTAACGATTACTGTCGAAGATATGTCATCTATGTACATAATTTCCACTGTACACCAACAGGTGGAAAATGTTGTGCTTCGCAGTAGTTCATGTAAGCTGTTTTACTAAATGGCTAAAATGGTCACCAAGTCCCAGATGCAGGTTGCCTATCAAACGGCTTCCAGCGGCAACAAAAATTTGTTTTCCAGTGTTTCACAATATTACTGGCCAAATTAAAAAATTTAAATCCTGTCATAATCTACTCACTAAGAGGTGTTAAATATTTAACACAATAAATCAACTATTAAGGTCATAAACTGTGTGTACGTCTTATGGTAGAGTAACTCACGGCGCAAAAATCACCCAGACTACACAGTGTGTTCGGAAATTCCAGTTACAAACTCCTAGGACTTAGGGGGGAGGGTACATAATATTCTGAATCGAAACCCAGGTCCGAAAACGTACCGTTTCCGTGCTACAGCCGTTGAAAACATGTTTGCTAGGTGGTATGCAACAGGATAGTCATGCTGTGGGATGGTTACGTCGGTTAGGCTGATGTCATTCGAGGTCTGTCCTACCCTTCTGACCTAGTTCTACCCTCATTCACTCTCTGTGAGTGTTATAGCAACATGGTTGAGTACACGTTTGCAGAATACATCGAATGATCCTTCTGAATGGCGAAGATCTCAGTAATGGAAGAGCTGCTCATCGCCTTTATCAAGATGGTTCTCCACAACATCTGACTCCATAGTATATCCTATTCGTCACGGCTACGACAAAGGATACCTTCACCGTCAGCACGCGTGACTGTGATGCTCCAGGGAGACTCTGCACACCCTGACAGGAAGAGGCTGTGCTGTAAACAAAAGTGTTTATGAAAACTGGTTAAGTTTTGTTTCTTTGGTTATATAAGTGGAATTGTAGAAAAGGTAATGCACTGGGTCACGCGTAATAAATTACTTGTAAAAAGTGGTCGCATTACAAATATATTTTCAAATGGTTGTAGCAGAGAAACGAACATGTGTTCTAGTTCAAAACATTATCTATTAACACCCCTCTACACGTCCTAGAAATTCTAACGGGAATTCACGAACACCCTCTATTCATTCACTGTTTGAGAAGGAAATCATTTCGCAACTTACAACAAACTCCGCGCATAATTTCAAACCTTTACGAAACTTTTTCTTGCTGAAACCCTCCAAAAATAATAAAAGGAAATAAGTTTATAACTTACTACGTTCCGCTGTTCATGCAGTAAGAATTTAGCATCAAGCGTGACTTCTATTATTTTTTTATTTCTACCTCTATTCCCTGTTTTGCACGTGGAAGTTCGATTCTTTAAAGAATCTGTAGGTGGACAAGGAAGGTAGGTTACTGATGAATAACTAATTTACATCTGTATAAAAAAACTTTTAAATGGTCACCATGTAGCCTTATTTACATATGAATGTCTAATATCAATGTAAAATTGTCTAGTATTTACTACCGAATCGATGTCGTCTATGCAAATACCTAGCACTGTGCGTCCACCGGGCGAAAAATATTGTCATTTCTACAGTAAAACCGAGCGAGGTGGCGCAGTGGCTAGCACGCTGGACTCGCATTCGGGAGGACGACGGTTCAATCCCGCGGTCGGCCATCCTGATTTAGATTTTCCGTGATTTTCCTAAACCGCTCCAGGCAACGCCGGGATGATTCCTTTGAAAGGGCACGGTTGACTTCCTTCCCCATCCTTCCCTAATCCGATGAGACCGATGACCTCGCTGATTGGTCTCCTCTCCCAAAACAATCCAACCCCCCTCTAAAGTAAATAGTAAAATTATGCTTGCTACTATCATAGACTTACTCCGTCAGTCCTAACAGATGAATTATTACAAGTTTTTCAGTACAAATTTACTTCGCACGGTACTACACAGTAAGTAATTCTGGCGTTGATCTTTACCGTATGCCTATCACGCTTTATTTGTGACACGCAGTGGCGTACCAAAGATCTGATATAGGCGTTTGGGCGAGAAGTGGGTGGGAAATGAGGCAAGTCATGTTAATTTTGCAGTGAATGACAACATGGTTTTGAGATACCGCGATGAATACCTCCGCCACTAGTAAATATCCTCTGCATGTTGTATCTTTCTTCAAAGCCATACTGAATTGCCTTTGCGGTGGGGCATGACGTGAGCTCGATTTTCTGGTGTGATTAGAGGGGGAGGAGGGGTGTAGTGAGGACAGATTCCCTGCTCTGCCTCTCGCTGGGTATGGAAAGATATGGTACGTTGCGAAGATCAACGCAGCTGAAACCGCAACAGTAAACATAGCTCATTAAATAAAAATTGCTGATTTTTTTACCTTAAATACAAAAAGTGTTCAGAACTGTTTATGTTGGTGGGAATGTAAAGGGCGAATCAAAATTATATTTTCAGTCAAATCGAAGATGTGTTCCTGGTCATGAAATGTGCATTTAAATGAAAGTTGCCATAATTTTTAATTTACTTAGTGGCCTCAACGTGTTCGCCATCATGTTTAACATAGAATCTATGCTGTGCTAAAGTTGAAACTCGTACATGATTGCACAATCATTAATTGATACACATAAATCCAATTTGAGTGGTGACATGACTTTGACTCTCGTTATATGGGGTGTCTCAGGAGGAATGGTCAATATTCAAGGATGTGAGAGGAACGATCATACGATGCAAAGAAGTATGGTAAACGTGGACTCTAAATTGCACACCTTAAAAGATAAGGAAGAAGGAAAACAGATTTGGTTTAACGTCCCGTTGGCATCGAGATCATTAGAGACGGAGAAATAGCTCGGATTGTGTTAAGGATGGGGAAGAAAATCAGCCGTGACCTTTCAAAGGAACCATCCTAGACAGATTTAGGGAAATCACGGAAAACCTAAACCTGGATGGCCGGACGCGGGTTTGAACCGTCGTTCTTCCGAATGCGAGTCCAAAGTGCTAACCACTGGGCCACCTGCCAGAGATATGAAGAGTCTTCTTTACTGTGAAACAAATCTCTTCCACTGCAAGCTCTTTGTTTTCCATATTTTGGGAGGAGATAGTATGGGCCAAACCAAGAAAAAATTATCTAGTAAACACAGCTCTAAAATGTGTATCCTAGAGCTCTGAGCACTTCGTCAATAGAAGAATGTATTTCATAGTAGCGAAAATGAACAAGTGCTCATAGCTCTTAAGGTATGCACTTCAAGGCCCATGTTACTTGACTTACTACCATCTCTGAAAATATGGAAAACAAAGAGCCTCTGAACGCTGAATCACATGTGCGCTAATATCTATCGCCGTCAGCAGCAAACGTGGGAGTGTAAGTGTTATCAGTCGAAACATGGTACCTACTTGGTTTCTGCCGTATCACAATGACTCCTGGGGGCCGTATACAAATGACTTCTCGGGACTGAATACAGATCTCGCTGGAAAATGAAACGAACCATCATGCTCGATCTATCGATTTTACCTAAATAACATCCCGGGATAGACCGGTGCACAGTCCGAAGCCTTTTTGAACACTGATATCTTACCTTAAAGACGAAGCTTAATGCTTTGCTTTTGGTTTTTCCGCAAAGTATGTATTCGCTACTGTAGCAGAGTGCAAAATCGCATTTTAAGCAGGAATTCTTCACGCACAGCCGGCCTCTGTTGCCGAGCGGTTCTAGGCGCTTCAGTCCGGAACCGCGCTGCTGCTACGGTCACAGGTTCGAATCCTGCCTCGTGCATGGATGTGTGTGATATCCTTTGGTTAGTTAGGTTTAAGTAGTTCCGAGTCTAGGGGACTGATGACCTCATATGTTAAGTCCAATAGTGCTCAGAGACGTTTGAGTCTTCCCGCACAGCATATGCTAATGGAACGCGAAGAAACACTAATACGTGGTAAATGGGAATTATCGTCTGTCATGCATTTTGGGAGTCAGCAGAAGAGGTACTGGCAGAAACAGAATCACGGGGGCCTCGATAGCTCAGTTGGTAGAGCAGTTGCCCGCGAAGAGTAAAGATTCCATGTTCGCTTTCCAGTCCAGCACGCAGTTTTAATCTGCCAGGAAGTTTCACTTCCTAGTGGTTTGCAGAGTGTGCACGCAGATATCGACAAATCGACAAAAAAAAACTATCGTAGTAAGAGAGACAGAAAAGCGAAGAAAGACAGTTCCATTTTTAAGGAATCGAAAGAGCAGTATGTCAAAGGAGTCGGTAAGGAAATAAAAAAAAGTCCGAAAAGAGCGCAGGGGGAATAAATGTTAATGCTAGCGTATGCCAACGACGTAGCTTTTCTCGTCGAAAGTAACGAAGGTTCAAAAGAACAGCTGACTGAGATAAACAGATGGCTTTGTAGGAAGGCGGTTGGGGTGGAGGCGGGAAGATGGAAATATTCAAAGCTACATTGAAGAAATATAACAAAGCAACAGTTACTAAGGATGACAGTGGTGCTGTACTTGAGAGTATTGCATTAGATTTTCTTGTCGAGCGGAAAGGAGAACACACAATATCGGGGGAATACGCTGTTTAAATGCACGCAGGACGGATGCGATACAGCAGCGATTTCGCCTGAAGGCCGTCCATAAATCTCTATGGATGAACAGCCGCGAACGGCGGCGCCTACAGCATTAAAAAATAAACGACGTCGTGGAAACTTTGTTTTATAAATCCCATCGCAAAGTTTGCTGCGGCAGAAGCGAAAAAAAAAAGAGAAATAAGGAAAGAGAAATGGGGAGAAGAAGTCGAAGCGACGTGTGCTGGAACCAGAAAAGGCTTTAAACAACACTGGAACACAAATACAATTTGCATAACCGGTGGCGCGACTAAGTTGGAGCGAAAAGTTTCACTGAGGAGGTCGGTCCTTGGGGCAATGCCGTGAACTCTGCGCGGCGGGTGCGTCCCTTTCGCGGTTCGATGCGGTGCTCCTTGTCTGCGGTCCGGGCGCGCGTCTTCGTCAGCCATCACGTGACCATTACGAGAATCAAGAGTCAATTACGAATGGAGCTACCGATTCGCGAAACAGTTTTCGGGTATCATACGGAAAAAGAAGCTGGTCCACTACACTCGATATATTTTCGAACGTAAACATTTTTTGTTACGGGCTGTACAATTCTCACATCTATCTGCTGTTGGCTAATTACGACTTTTAGTCATTATCAAGGCACACTGAGATAACCTCTGTGTAAAATGTCGGAACAAATGTGGCATGCAAATCAGTCCACCAGTTCACTTATGGGATCCCTATAAACACTACCATGATGGTGTCACATAGAGGCAGAATGCTTACTCTGCATGTCCGAGAACATTTTCTTTAATTTTTTTAAGTGTTAAATCTTATAGGACTTAACTGCTAAGGTTATCAGTCCCTAAGCTTACACACTACTTAACCTAAATTATCCTAAGGATAAACACGCACACCCATGCCCGAGGGAGGACTCGAACCTCCGCCGGGACCAGCAGCACAGTCCATGACTGCAGCGCCTCAGACCGCTCGGCTAATCCCACGCGGCGCATGTCCGAGAACCACGTACATCTACATCTACATTTATACTCCGCAAGCCATCCAACGGTGTGTGGCGGAGGGCACTTTACGTGCCACTGTCATTACCTCCCTTTCCTGTTCCAGTCGCGTATGGTTCGAGGGAAGAACGACTGCCGGAAAGCCTCCGTGCGCGCTCGAATCTCTCTAATTTTACATTCGTGATCTCCTCGGGAGGTATAAGTAGGGGGAAGCAATATATTCGATACCTCATCCAGAAACGCACCCTCTCGAAACCTGGACAGCAAGCTACACCGCGATGCAGAGCGCCTCTCTTGCAGAGTCTGCTACTTGAGTTTGCTAAACATCTCCGTAACGCTATCACGCTTACCAAATAACCCTGTGACGAAACGCGCCGCTCTTCTTTGGATCCTCTCTATCTTCTCCGTCAACCCGATCTGGTACGAATCGCACACTGATGAGCAATACTCAAGTATAGGTCGAACGAGTGTTTTGTAAGCCACCTCCTTTGTTGATGGACTACATTTTCTAAGGACTCTCCCAATGAATCTCAACCTGGTACCCGCCTTACCAACAATTAATTTTATATGATCATTCCACTTCAAATCGTTCCGCACGCATAGTCCCAGATATTTTACAGAAGTAACCGCTACCAGTGTTTGTTCCGCTATCATACAATCATACAAGAAAGGATCCTTCTTTCTATGCATTCGCAATACATTACATTTGTCTATGTTAAGGGTCAGTTGCCACTCCCTGCACCAAGTGCCTATCCGCTGCAGATCTTCCTGCATTTCGCTACAATTTTATAATGCTGCAACTTTTCTGTATACTACAGCATCATCCGCGAAAAGCCGCATGGAACTTCCGACACCATGTACTAGGTCATTTATATATATTGTGAAAAGCAATGGTCCCATAACACTCCCCTGTGGCACGCCAGGGGTTACTTTAACGTCTGTAGACGTCTCTCCATTGAGAACAACATGCTGTGTTCTGTTTGCTAAAAACTCTTCAATCCAGCCACACAGCTGGTCTGATATTCCGTAGGCTCTACTTTGTTTATGAGGCGACAGTGCGGAACTGTATCGTACGCCTTCCGGAAGTCAAGAAAAATAGCATCTACTTGGGAGCCTGTATCTAATATTTTCTGGGTCTCATGACAGCGTGTAGGGGGTGAATAAAAATATGGATATCTAAAAGAAATCCACATTGTCATCCCTAATACTCTGTAGGGAAGCCTATGGCATTCAAAGCAGCTTCCAGAAGTATCCAAATGGATAAATGCAGACCCTGTTTGGTTTTCAAGAGAATCTTATACCATTCTTTCTGAAAAATAGCGACAAGTTAACGTAACGATGTTGAAGCTGGATAGCAATCACGCAGGCTTCTCTCCAAAGCAGCCAAGGATCAATAATATTGAGATCTGGTGATTGGTACCGAGGGGAGATGCATAATTCATTCTTGTGCTTGGAAAACGGATCGACGACGATGTGAGCAATGTGAATAGAAGCTCTGTCACCTTGGAAACACTCGGGAACGAACATTGAGGCATGGGATGGACCTGATCAGCCTTATGGTCATAGAATCCTTGGCAGTAATGCAACTCTGCACAGCACCCATTGGTCCAATGGAATACCACGATAGAGCCGCCAAAATCAGCAATGAACCCCAGCATGTTTTACTTTTGAGAAGTAAACTCGGCCAGAAGTTAGAAAGAGTGTGAAACGAGACTGAACCGATCAATTTATTTTCTTCCATTGCTTCACAGACCAGGTTTTATCGCTTCGACATCATGCTTTCCTCATACGACCATTTGCATCACTGATGAGGCGTTTTGGAATAATTCCAGCTCGCCCTGCAGTTCACTGCTTGTGGAGCTCATTCCATGTTGTTTTGGTGCCGACAGGATTCGCAATTACGATAATAAGTTCTGCAGGGACTTTTTCAGCTGTCGTCCTCTTATTTTTTGGCACAGTACTATTCAGTGACTGTCCATAACGACCACTCAGCACACACATTCGTCCGCGTTGTGACAGCAGAGATGTTTTTCCGCTTTCCCAGTATGCGATATAAATCTTCGCTGCGGTGCCCCCTGAGACCGTAAACACTTCGGCTACCTTGCTTACTGAAGCACCCACCATACGAGCAACAACAAATCCCCACATTCGAATTCACTTAGCTCCGACGTAATGCACTCACAATCACACAGAACATTGTTCTGGCCATGACTGACACTTGCGGCGTGTTGAGGACACTGCGTAGGTGCTGTTTGTGGTCAAACGTAGCAGCGCAACCTGCAGTCTTCGCTAGAATCTGTATTTATGTTCAAGCATGCATTTCTCGCAGTCTTTCCAACTCCCTACAACTTATCGTCGCTCACCGACATGCACTGTAAACATTTTTCCCAAGGAATTCGAGAGAGCAGGGTGAGGCTAGTGTCACGGGGTAACGGCACATACTGAATATGCCAACGTACCATACGACTATAGGAATGTCCTCTCTGTCCTAGGAATACAAGAAAAAATGTACTGACAGAGACTGCTATCCACAATGAAGTGAATGAAGACTCAGTATTCTCTCACGGCGTCACCTGTAATGCTCAGGAAATGGGTGCACTGAGTGACTGAAGATTCTCTGGTGCAAAAACCAATAAACAGTTAGCGGCGATCAGTTTAGTACGATAGAGGTTGACAGCTTTCCGTGATTAAACCCGGTGGTTATAATTAAACTAACGGCGTTCCGAATGCTGCAGTGCAGGATGTATACATCGTAGGATGCTGAAACATCTTACAAGGGAACATCCCCATCGCACCCCCCTCAGATTTAGTTATAAGTTGGCACAGTGGATAGGCCTTGAAAAACTGAACACAGATCAATCGAGAAAACAGGAAGAAGTTGTGTGGAACTATGAAAAAATAAGCAATATATACAAACTGGGTCGTCCATGTGTAATATAGGCAATATTAAGGGCAGTATGAGACGAGGAGCGCCGTGGTCCCGTGGTAAGTGTGACCAGCTGCATAACGAGAGGTCTTTAGTTCAAATCTTTCCTCGATCGAAAATTTTAACTTTTTATTTTCAGTTTATGTGAAAAACTCTTATGTTTTCATCACTTTTTTTGGAGTGATTATTACATCCACAAGAAAACCTAAATCGGGCAAGGTAGAATAATCTTTTCACCCATTCGCCAAGTGTACTAGTTAGGTGGGTCGACAACATATTCCTGTCATGTGACGCACATGCTGTCACCAGTGTCGTATACAAAATATCAGACGTGTTTTCCTGTGGAGGAATCGGTTGACCTATGACCTTGCGATCAAATGTTTTCGGTTCCCATTGGAGAGGCACGTCCTTTCGTCAACTAATCACACGGTTTTGCGGTGCGGTCGCAAAACACAGACACTAAACTTATTACAGTGAACAGAGACGTCAATGAACGAACGGACAGATCATAACTTTGCGAAAATAAAGAAAGCAAAATTTTCATTCGCGGGCAGATTTGAACCAAGGACCTCTCGTTCCGCAGCTGTTCACGCTAACCACGGGACCACGGCGCTCCTCGCCTCAGATTGCCCTTAATACTTAATATTGCCTATCTTGCGCATGGACGACCCAGTTTGTATATTTTGCTTATTTTTTCATAGTTCCACACAGCTTCTTCCTGTTTTCTCGATTGATCTGTGTTCAGTTTTTCAAGGCCTCTCCACTGTGCCAACTTATAACTAAATCTGAGGGGGGTGTGATGGGGATGTTCCCTTGTTAGGTATGTATATTAAAAGGCGTGCTCGCGGAATATGCTGGAAAAAATAATAGTTCCACTTTTTGCCGCCAGGTGAAAATATGGTGTTGTAAGCAGTCAGAATCTGGTGTGAGTGCGGGAAAGGAGAGGAACGAGCAAACACATGAGACAGATGGTTCTGGCACATCTTTTAGGATATGGTCGCAGGTTACAACATGTTTCAATATGATCTCCTGACACAGCAACTGGTCGACAGTTGTTCGCAGGATATCCGGTGTTATCAGAGCAATGAGTCTCCGTATCCTATCTTTCAAATCAGGAAGATCCCGGATACATCCCTGATAGACACGATCTTTCAGATATCCCCACGACCAGAAGTAACATGGATTTAGTTTGAAGGATCTGGAAAGCCATATATTTTGAAATTGTCTAGAGATGCATTCTTTATCAGTTTCTCAAAGCAAATCCTTCACCTGGCAAGCGACAAGTTTTGTCGGCCCATCTTGCAGTCTTCGAAAAACTTTTATCTATATAAATATATGTACAAATAGAAGAAGATTCACTGATAACCGATCAGTCGTTGTATTGGTATATAACTTGTTTCTGTCATTTAGGTAGGTAGGACATTTTGTGAAATTTAAACTTGCACTTGAGGACAGCTATAGGGCTGAAATCATGTGTGTGTGAATTCCTAAGGGACCAAACTGCTGAGGTCATCGGTCCCTAGACTTATACACTGCGTAAACTAACTTAAACTAACTCAAGCTAAGATCAACATACACACCCATGCCCGGCGGAGGAAAAGAACCTCCGGATGGAGGGGCCCCGCATGAAATCACGATTCTGTAAAATAAATGAACAGTAATTTACAGTTTAATGGTGGAAATTCCTTTTAATGGTTGTGCATGTAGCGGATATGCTGCGACACCGCGGTTATACTTGCGAACTCGTGTACTCACTCTTCTTTCTGAGCGAGTAGAATCCACTTGCACTCGACTACAGACTAAGGTGGCGAGCGGGCTGCGGCGGAACCTCGCCAGTCGAATCTATAGGCACACGGAGATGGAGATTTCAGAGATGACTTCACAGTACTTGTGGGCGAGTTTAAAGCGAGTATACGGAGCTTATTCCTGAACTGTATCGCTGATGACGATGATGAGAAGGAGGAGGAGGTGTTGTTTTATGATGAGTTTAACGTCCCTGTCCGACGGATGGGCTGTTACGTGCTCTCATTCATGAGACACTGCAGAGAGGCTTGGAATTTAATCCGGGACAGCCGGCCAGAGTGGCCGTGCGGTTCTGGGCGCTACAGTCTGGAACCGAGCGATCGCTACGGTCGCAGGTTCGAATCCTGCCTCGGGCATGGATGTGTGTGATGTCCTTAGGTAAGTTAGGTTTAATTAGTTCTAAGTTCTAGGTGACTGATGACCTCAGAAGTTAAGTCGCATAGTGCTCACAAGGGATTCTCCCCATCGCACTCTCCTCAGATTTAGTTATAAGTTGGCACAGTGGATAGGCCTTGAAAAACTGAACACGGATCAATCGAGAAAACAGGAAGAAGTTTTGTGGAACCGTGAAAAAAATTAGTAAAATATAGAAACTGAGTAGTCTAGGTGCAAGACAGGCAACATCAAGGCTAACATGAGCTCAGGAGCGCCGTGGTCCTGTGGTTAGCGTGAGTAGCTACAAAACGACAGGTCCTTGGTTCGAGTCTTCCCTCAACTGAAAATTTTACTTTCTTTATTTTCGCAAAGTTATGATCTGTCCGTTCGTTCATTGATGTCTCTGTTCACTGCAATAAATTTAGTGTCTGTGTTTTGCGACCGCACCGCAAAACCGTGCGATTAGTAGACGACAGGACGTGCCTCTCCAATGGGAACCGAAAACATTTGATCGCAAGGTCATAGGTCAACCGATTCCTCCACGGGAAAACACGTCTGATATACTCTATACGACACTGGTGAAGGCATGTGCGTCACATGACAGGAATATGTTGTGGACCCACCTAACTTGTACACTTAGCGAATGGGTAAAAAGATTCTTCTGCCTTGCCCGATTTGGATTTTCTTGTGGATGTGATAATCACTCCCAAAAAAGTGATGAAAACATAAGAGTTTGTCACATAAACTGAAAATAAAAAATTAAACTTTTCACTCGTGGGAAGACTTGAACCTAGGACCTTTCGTTCCGTAGCTGCTCTCGCTAGCCACGGGACCACGGCGCTCCTTGACTCCTAGTATCCTTGATGTTGCCTATCTTCGCATGGACTACTCAATTTGTATATTTTACTAATTTTTTTCATAGTTCCACACAACTTCTTCCTGTTTTCTCGATTGATCTGTGTTCAGTTTTTCAAGGCCTATCCACTGTGCCAACTTATAACTATATCTGAAGGGGGTGCGATGGGGAGGTTCCCTTGTCAGAGCCATTTGAACCAATTTAATCCGGGACAATGGCGCCAAATTTGGTAATTGGGAAATTTACGCCGTCTTTTCTATTTCCCTTGGCGGCCAAATACTGGCGGTAAAAATTTCTACACTAGCAGGATTCAAACCTTGTATCTCCAGCGCGAGCGCTAACTTACAGCCGTGCATTAGCGACTGCTACTTCGAAGGCGGGTTACAGATGGATTATTGCAAATAAACGGAACCTGTAGCTCGAGTAGTTACACCATTTTGCAGCTCGTCCACTTATTATGATTTATGAATAAAACTAAACAGCTACTCTGTTCTTCTTGAAGTCTATTTTATTTTAGTGCAAAGCGAGGAATAACTCTTTATCGGATCAGTGAATCATTACAGGCACAAAAGCTTGTGTTAGTACTGAATTACTCATTCCAGTTTATTTGAAAGCTCGGGTGACAATCTCGTTTACGCGTATTGTAGCTAATTTAGCCGAGCTCAAATTCCTCCTTTAGTATTTAGCCTGATGCAAGGTTCACCGAGTCATATCATCTCCGGCCTAAAGCTCTAGAGTAGTGGCAATTTCTCCAAAGGGCTCAGAAGAGGAGAAAATTTGCCAGAATTTGATAGCAGTCGTCAGCAGTTCAAGCAGGGCGCGGGGTGGCTGGAGAGGTGTAATTACTATAAAATTATAATTCCAATTGTCGGAGCCGGTGGTAGTAGAGCGGCATGTAAATGAGAAAGAGAGAGGGCGGTCTCGCCGAAACCGTGGAAGTATGCAAATTTTATAGTTGCCGTCTCTGAGTACGGGTTGTTTGTAAGATAATGCCGCGCGCCACTCACCCTCGGTCGGTGCCTGCGATGACGTCACGTCACGAGGTTCCTCGTCCTGCGCGGCCATCTTGGCGTCTTCGACGAGGATGCAGCCGGCTCCGTCGGGACCCGGCCGCAGGGAGCTCACGGCTGCAACACACAAGAAAGAGCAGGGCTAAGTCGACGAGCAGTGAGGGCGGCAGACAGCTGGTAACACAGTTGCAGGCCGCGAAACGGGGAAAAGGCTAACCCGGTTCATGGCGCATTATACCAGTTGCAGGGTGCCTATCTGACGACTTCCAGGAGCAACAAACATTTGATTTTCAATATTTCATGTGATGAATGTGATTAAATTTAAGTTTTAAAATGCTGAACCAATCTGTGTATTTAGAGGTACAATCTTATGCTAAAGGTTTAACACAGTAAGACTAGTATCACACTTAGAAAGTGTATGTGTATTGTGATGCAACATAACTAATAGCGCGCAAATACCCAGACTATATTCATCCAGTATTTGAGAATGAGGGCACTGATTAGTGACCTGCAACAAACTTTACACATATTTTCAAATCCTCTTGAAACTTTTCTCGCTGATACCTCTCAGGAAATGATGAAAAAAAAAAAAAACTTACTACATTCTCGCTATTAACGCAGTACAACTGCCGCATGAGACATGACGTTTTAATTTATTACTTGCTTACTACTAACTATATTCGTAACACATTTTTCACACAGTATCCGCATGTGCCACTGAGTGTATCTGCAAAATTATATCATTGCACGAGACATAGTTCAGAAGATACGACGTCGTAAACATGAAATGTGTAGGAAACTAGCTCTTGTTTAAAATGGTGCGCAAATTACTCAGAATATATCCTCTCCAGTGTTGGTTAATGAGAGCACTTAATGACTTCTATCAAACTTTAAACATAGTTTCAAACATTTTCTAAGCTTTTTCTCGCTATCATGCTTAACATCAAACATTTAGGACATTAAATCATTTAGGTCTGAAGCTGTTTTGTACATGGGAGTTCGTACAGAATCGGTAGATTACTGGTTTAGTATACTAAACAAGACATCTTTGAAAGTTTCTAGATGAATGGAAGCACTTTGTTTCGCTGGTGCCAATCTTCAAAGTTTGAGGGCTAACGCAGTCTTTTAGTAGTTAGTTGTGATGTGTGTGTGTGTGTGTGTGTGTGTGTGTGTGTGTGTGTGTATGTATGTATGTGTGTGTCTAACTACACACACACACACACACACACACACACACACACACACACACACACACAGAGAGAGAGAGAGAGAGAGAGAGAGAGAGAGAGAGAGAGAGAGAGAGAGACAGAAGGACATAGGCTAGCATGATGTTTAGCGTTTTTTATAGCTACCTGAAGGTATACCTGAATGATTCAATCTATGTTGTTCTCATTCCACAGACTGCGTTCCCTAAAGGTTTACAGCAGCAGGCGATCTTTACACGGTGAGTGTCCATTATACAACAGGTGGTTTACACTAACACCAAGAACACCGTTGTTCGTTGACAACGCGAAGCGCTCGAACGCTGTGACCATCTATACAGGGTGTTACAAAAAGGTACGGCCAAATTTTCAGGAAACATTCCTCACACACAAATAAAGAAAAGATGTTACGTGGACATGTGTCCGGAAACGCTTAATTTCCGTGTCAGAGCTCATTTTAGTTTCTTCCATCTACGCTCAATGGGGCACGTTATCATGATTTCATACGGGATACTCTACCTGTGCTGCTAGAACATGTGCCTTTACAACTACGACACAACATGTGGTTCATGCACGATGGAGCTCCTGCACATTTCAGTCAAAGTGTACGTACGCTTCTCAACAACAGATTCGGTGACCGATGGATTGGTAGAGGCGGACCAATTCCATGGCCTCCACGCTCTCCTGACCTCAACCCTCTTGACTTTCATTTACGGGGGCAGTTGGAAGCTCTTGTCTACGCAACCCCGGTACCAAATGTAGAGACTCTTCGTGCTCGTATTGTGGACGGCTGTGATACAATACGCCATTCTCCACGGCTGCATCAGCGTATCAGGGATTCCATGCGAGGGAGGGTGGATGCATGTAACCTCGCTAACGGAGGACATTTTGAACATTTCCTGTAACAAAGTGTTTGAAGTCACGCTGGTACGTTCTGTTGCTGTGTGTTTCCATTCCACGATTAATGTGATTTGAAGAGAGGTGATAAAATGAGCTCTAACATGGAAAGTAAGAGTTTCCGAACACATGTCCACATAACATATTTTCTTTCTTTGTGTGTGAGGAATGTTTCCTGAAAGTTTGGCAGTACCTTTTTGTAACACCCTGTAGTTATGTAATGTGATTAAATGTCCCGTTGACTTCGGAGCACAAATTTACACCGTGTGTTCGAATAGGAATGGTCAATATTCAGGAATATGACAAGACCTATCATTTGAAACAAAAACTTCATCTAGCCGTATTCCCAATAGTTTCCGCGGTAGAACACATTTAGCGTACATTGTTAGATTTTCTGTATTATTCAATAAATTGTCAGGTTTACACAAACACAACAGATAAACATTACAACAGGCGTTTTACAAATTGTTAATTGAAAAATGTATATTTTTAACACATTCATCTATAAGCATTGTCGTACACGTCACATTACTGCTGATGTACAGTTCCCAACAAATGTTCGAATAACACACCGCATTTGCGCGTTCTTTGGAGAACATGGTGTGTTGCTCGCCTGAGGGCATTTGCACGTTCCCTAATGAATGCAGCAGCATCCATGTTGCGACCAAGCACTTCATCTCGTGTGTTCACCTTTTTTTGTACACCTCAGACTTTACCCAAGCCCATACACGAAAATGTAAAGGCTTAAAGTCTGGCGATCTTGGCTGCCAGTTGACTGTACTACCACGGCCAATCTAACGCTTGGGTAAGACACACAAGAGCGCTCCACTAGCCCAAAAACAAATGTACATTAAATGTGTTTTACTTGGGAAATAATTGAGAATAGGGCATATGTCCAAATGAAGTTTTTTACTTCAAATGACCATTTCTCCTGGCGCTCTCCGTATGGGTCAATATTCTACAGAAACGAAAGAAACATCAGGCGCGCTCCAAGGATGTGTAATAGCATCTCTAATATTTTCAGTATACATAAATGATTTATGTAATTGGATCAGCAGCTCCATGAGATTATTCACTGACGGTGTTGTTGTCTACATCGAAATATTTAGTTAGATGATCGTACAGAAACGCAGATTTGGAAAAAAATTGCGCTTCGTCTAATGAATGATAGCTCCGTTTTTAATGCGGATAAATATAAAATAATGCATATAACAAAGAGAAATAAACTTGGCAATATCTGTTTACATGATTAATGGTGAACATATTAAGAACATCTACATGGTGTAAGTATTTACTGGTGGAACTAAAGAAGAGATATGAAATTTGGTTAGCAAAGAAAGTGAGTATTAGGGAATATGAATGCAGAGCCTCGATTTATTTTCTAGCCCATCATTTACTGGCCATGCCTCTGTACTCATCCTGTCTCTGTTGTGTATGCTACAGGACCACTCTGCGATAGCTGACTAAAGGGTGTTTTACTCAGCCTGCGGTAGGGGGCTTGAGTTTTCCGGTCCTCCTAAATGGGTAGTGGTCAGGATATATGAGGCTGCTTCAAGGTTGAGCGATTTCCTCTTGACTGCCGTTATGTTCCGACGCCCATTGCAGAGAAACTTCTAGAAGTCGTGGCAGGAAGAATCACCTCCCAAAGGCGATATGAGCGGGAACAGAAAATGGCCAAGTAACATGGCCACTTTCTACTACTGATTCTGATGGGTTAGAAGGCCTAAAAGTTAGATAATTTCGTGGAGCGTTTCGGACCTCGCAAAATGTAGGAGTCAGCCGGCAGTCATCGTGGGACTGAGGTGGCAAGTCGTGGGCGCTCTAGAACGGAGTTTGTATTTTAAAGTCGTTATCATTTCTGAAGTCTGAAGTGAGTGATCCTTCGTAACCGTCGAGATTATTTTTCCATTACTGAAAACTTACAAAGCATTCCAATGTGCGTTCCCGTGTACAGGCGTCAAATTCCACTTTGTACTTTCCGATAATTTTCTGCGAGTCTTGTGGTGTAGTGAGCATGGACTTATTCGGTGTAAAATGAAATGTCGAGCCATCAGTTAACAGGAGATGGTATGGATAAAAGTGACGGATTTGATAGTATTAATTTTACAATAAACTTCATTTGTTCCGAGAAAATCTGAGTGTAGGTTTTTGTTACCTGTGGGCATTATTGTTATTTTGTTGTCCTGGAAAGTATCGAATGGCGTTGCTAGGGGCCAGTTGGAGGTGGTTTATTGAACTGTTAGCGATGAACATATTCCAGTCTAGTGGTCGCATCTCAGACTCTCGCTACAGGACTTTCAAGCATTGACTTTGGAGAGATGAAAAATTTTACCCTGTCTCGTGGATCGAAGTGAAGCTGGTGACGCTTCTTCATACTGATTTTACAATAGCAGCAATACAGAGAATCAACCTCGGTCCGCCGATATACGTTTGAGACTAAATCCGCGGACCTGTACGTCACGTTTTTTGTCTCGTGCGCGGCACATCGGCAAGAGTACGTGGGTCCTGGCCGCGGCCGTGAGTGTGATTTCGCGCGACACAACGAAAGATCTAGGCAATGAGGAAAGGAACGTTTCAGTTTGAACGTTTCCGGAAAAAATGCAACGTATCTGTAAATGATGGAGAAATTTAGATTGGAATTCTTGGAAAAAAGACGATGTAACCCCTTTATTTGAAGAACAATGCGAATCTATTATTCTTCCACCATCGTATATCTCGTGTGGGGATCCTGTGAGTGAGATACGAGAGAACAGAGCCCTTACAGAGTTCCGATGTACTTTCTGCCACATACTGTGTGCATTGGTTTGAGTAGTATATAACAGGTGACTTCGAAAAGTAAGCTACATATTACCAAAGGCAATCAAAATATTTCCTGTTGAGAGCGTTGCGGCAGCGTATATGCAACGTAGTGCGAATACGATGCGGGTGTATAAGCATCGACATGTAGGCAATGGATTAGTGTGGCATTCATGTCTTTCCGACGTGCGTGCGGTAAAAGCGGAAACGTGAGCTATTACCAAATACGTCCAAACAGGACAAACATGCTGTTATTCTTTTCGTGGCTGCCGAAGGATAAACACCGGTAGACATCTGCCAGATAATGAAGAAAGTGTATAAAGTGTATGGGGCAACATGTGTCTCGAAAACGACCGTTGTGGAATTGTGCGCCAAGTTCTCTACTGCTTCGTGAAAATGCAAAAGCTGAAATGGAGAAATATGGCCAACCCAAGTGGAAGGTACTCGAGCACCCACCCTATAGATGATGATGATGGTGATTTTGATTTTTGGGACGCTCAACGGCGTCGTTGTCAGCGCCCGTGTAGATTGCCAATCTTTATACTCTCCAGTATCGCCCATTTCCCGAAAATGATGAAATGATGAGGGAAGTACAAACACCCAGTCCCCGGGTTGAGAAAATTGCCTAGCCGCTCGGGGGTCGAACCCCTGACCCCCGTGATCCAAAGGCAGCAACGCTAACCGCTAGACCACGAGCTGCGGAGACCTACCTTATTGCCCTGATTTCTCCCCATGCATTTTTTCGTCTTCAATCCTCACAAAAGGCCTTGAAAGTCAATTCCTGTCAGACGAGGACGTGCAGCAGGTAGCTATGAACTTCTTCATGCAGGAGGACACGCTGCTTTTACCAAACGGGTATCTTCAACCTGGCACATAGTTGGGTAGATTGCCTCAATGCTCAAGGCGATTTTGCCTGATCGGCATACAGATTCTGGACTGTACGGTCTTTGAACGAAAAGTTTTTGATCGCTCCGTATGTTACAGCAGGCCAAGTAACTTTTATTGAATGCTGCACCATACAAGTGACACAGATACTTGACACTACTTTTCACCGCAGTCACAAAATTTCTGTAAACAACGGTCGAAACGTTGTACCAATCGTTCGTTAGTCCTGGGCTATAGAAATGCGCTCCTTGGTCACGAAGCCATTCGACAACCACTCTGTGAACATCCTCATCGTTGGAAAATCTCTTTCTCCGCCCCCTCCCCCATCCCCTTGCAAGATGTTTCCTCATCTTGCCGAAAAGATGGAAACAGTGCAACATCTGGACTCCCCGATCAGCAGGCCACCCACGTCCGTACTGCAATCGTCGTACTGTTGGCACCGCTTCCTACGGTCGGACGCGTTATTGCGTTTGGTCCATACATTGTCACAACTTCACGGTGATTCTATGTGTAGTTTAGACGTTTTGCCCACAAGAATCTTACTGTCTCGCTTACTTCAACTTTGGAGTGGGTTTCCAGTTGCCGTGCCATTTCACTCCCCCACTCTAACGCGACTGTTATCCCTAAATAAGAAGCGTGTCTGCAGTAAACCTCAAATATGTATTCTATTCTGCCAATGCGCCTTTCTTGTCCCACAATAGCGTTAGCGGTGGGCGATATGTGTAATTTATTTCCTGAAATCTCATCATATGTAGATGTAGACTTAAGTGGTAAACAATAATCTCTTCCAAGGAACTTTTAGGATGAGAATTAAGATTTCGAATAGATCATGTGAATAAAAATATCCTATCAGCGCTTGTTGAAAGATCGTTCATTGTCTTCCTGAACTATTTCAGCCATTTCCAAAACGGACGAACAGGAACATAAAGACAGCCGAGCGAATGTTTCGTGATCGTCGTGGTGTCAGAAGTAATAATAAAGCTCGTGAATTCAACATTATCCATGATATATCATTTGAAGTCGTCCATGAACGGCTAAACTATGGAAAAGTTTGTGCTCGCTGAAGATCACGTCAACTGACTGGCAAATACAAATAGGAACGTTTGGAAATGTCGAAATCCACCGAAGGGGGGATTTGAAGGGGAAGGACAAGATTTTCTCAGCCACTTAGTAACCGCTGATAAGAGCTGGGTACATCACTACGAACCGCAGGGTAATCAGCAGAGTGTTGTAGAAAAACCCGTCTTGACCTACGGTAGAAACGTTTGAAAGCCAGGCTTCTGCAAGAAAGTTGATGATGAGAGTGTTTTGGGATATGAAATGTCCACTACTCATTCATTATGACCCTAAAGTTCACGCGGTGATAAGTGACAGGTACTGTAAGCTAATGCGATGTCTTCTTTCCCGTGTGCCCTTGTCCCGCATCGGCACTGAGCTGGTGCGGTTATTAACGGATTTGGCGTGGTTAGCTTAATGAATGGTCGGTTGCCCTTCCCGTCATCCTCCCTTCCCATCACCCCTCCCCCCTTCGCCCCCTCCCACCCCTGGGCCCCCTCCATCCAGGACGGAAATTGTTTACTCAACTGTCTGCGTGTAGTGTCGGTCATGCGAAAGTGAGCGAAAGTATTCCAAAAGATTGCGAATCGTGTAACTGAGGCGAGTCTTGGGTACTAGATCGACATTCACCTTGTGAGATGTAGGAAACCTCCTAAACACCACAGGCTGGCTGGTACAACGAACCTCGTCATTAATCGGCCGGGAGGATTCGATCCCGGACTGGCGCATCTCCCCGTCTCGAATGCGGCGCTTTAACACGCACAGCTATCCGGAGAAGTGCAGCTACTGATAGATCTTAAACAAAATAATGGGCCAGGTGTGAGTAGGACTCTCTCACTAGGGATCCGGTGCAGACTGAATCATGTATATAGACAGTTCATCTATTCCAGGAATCGAGAATCTCGACGATTTTTGCTTGTTATCGACATGATAGTGGGAAGATATCGGTGCCGGGAATTCCAAGACTTCCGAGATATTTTTTAAATTTGAGTTCTAACAACAAATGACAAAAGAAATATTTTTTTCTTGTAATACAATTACAAATTACCAATTTTCGGATTTCTTACTTTATTTTTACCGCTAAACCTTGCTTCTTGCCAAATTTCGTGATTTTAAGTCAACAGGAAGTACACTCTAGGTTTTGAAGGGTTCAAATGGTTCAAATGGCTCCGAGCACTATGGGACTTAACATCTGTGGTCATCAGTCCCCTAGAACTTAGAACAACTTAAACCTAACTAACCTAAGGACATCACACACATCCATGCCCGAGGCAGGATTCGAACCTGCGACCGTAGCAGTCGCGCGGTTCTGGACTGAGCGCCTAGAACCGCTAGACCACCGCGGCCGGCTAGGTTTTGAAGAGTGATTTTCCGAGTATCAAAATAGATGGGATAAATAGCCGTTTCTTTTGACTGCAGTGACTTAGAAACTTATAATTACTACACCGCCAAGGGACTATAGAACTTGGCATGTAACAAACTTCAATTTTATACGTGTAAACGTTCCTGATAAAAGGGGTCTTAACAGACGAACGGACAGACAGTTGGACAATAAATGACAAATTTTTTGTGATATAATTACAAAATAACAATTTTCGGATTTTTTTTTTCACTTGTACTGTGAAACCTTGCTTCTTGCCAAGTTTCATGATTTATCCTAAAGGGAAGAGCCCTGTAGAATTTGATCGGTGAGTTTTAAAATATGAGAATATGTAACATGGATTGTCGTATCTTTTGATTGCATATACTTAGAAGCTTGAATTTTATACACTGCTAAGGGACCGTAGATCTTAGTATGTGGCACAAATTTTCCTTTGATACGTCTACTAGTTTCTGAAAAAAGGTTTTTAACAGCCAGACAGACAGACAACAAAGTGAAAATAAAGGGCTACATTTTTTCCAACTGAGCTGTGGAACCCTGAAAATCAAAGCGACGAGAGAGAGCCTTTAAAAAGCTGTGATTTCGCTTAAGGACTGTGCCTGCTCTCGTACGGCTGGGAAAATACCCAGTGCATTCAAAATCTTGCTTTTTAACTGGTGGGGCACGTACAGTTCTGATTTAGCTCCAGCTGGTCTTCATCTTTTTTTCCAACGAAATAGCAACGGTGTGAATTCAAGTGTTAGTCTGATGGCAAGAATGTGGAAGCTGCGCAAAAGTGTATGTGCACGTCAGAAAACTTATTTCACGTCGGAATTAGGATCAAATACATTGAGGATGAGGAAGAATATGTAGAGAAATCGTGTAACTTCGCACGCTTTTTTTGCCTTTACTTTCTGAACTGTCCTCGTACAAGTTTCCTGAGGTGTTGGCATAAGAGCCAACACCGTGTTACTTGAGGAGGCCGAAATGCACGCTGTTAAAGCTCACGCAAACTGTCGTGAGGTCTGGAACAGGTGAGAGAAATAAGACTAGCAAAACAGGAGGTAACTGGTAGGATACTTCACTTTAATCCACAATTGGTGAACATCTCTCGTTACTGTACATGCTTCATTAGATACATAGCAAAGAATAATGGCGCCTTGCTAGGTCGTAGCAAATGACGTAGCTGAAGGCTATGCTAACTATCGTCTCGGCAAATGAGAGCGTAATTGTCAGTGAACCATTGCTATTAACGTCGGCTGTACAACTGGGGCGAGTGCTAGTAAGTCTCTCTAGACCTGCCGTGTGGTGGCGCTCGGTCTGCTATCACTGACAGTGGCGACACGCGGGTCCGACGTATACTAATGGACCGCGGCTGATTTAAAGGCTACCACCTAGCAAGTGTGGTGTCTGGCGGTGACACCACATTTCCACTGCAACTCTCACGAGGAGAACACATCAAGTGCCATAACCCAAATTCCCAGAAAGTTCGCTCAGTGGAAGAGGAGCCAAAACGAGCGAATACATGTCTCCGCTTATAAGTAAAAACTAGACTGTTTATGAAAAAACGATCGTCAAAGCTTTAGACGTGCAATATCTCAGCACAACTGGTGGCTGAGTGGCTAGCGTCGCGGCCTCTCACTTCTGCTTCTCGTGTTCGAACGACGGTTATCGTGTTTTAGTTGTTTTATTTATATAATTATTTATATTAGTTGTGAAATTACAACTGGTTTTCACAATAACTGTCACACAGTTATTATCAAATATGTGTGTGTATGATATTTTCTGGGGTTACAATGTTCTTAAATTCTCATATTTTTATATTTCAGGCTAATTAAATTCTTCAGAAATACTTCGCTCATTCCAATGGGTGATACCGATCGTAGAAGCTGTCGAAACACAGAGATTTCCAATATCACGAGCATCAAAGGGTGGTTTGTGGACAACATGGTTGTGGAGATGAAGCAGCGATTAATATGATTAATCAATTATTTCAAAACAGTCTTAATCGCGTTTATTATTATTATACCGCCAACCGGTTTCAACCCGACGTAGGGGTCATCTTCTGGGTGTTCACACCATTGGTATACTGCTGGTGATGTCACTCCTGTCTACATAACGGCAGGAAACTATTAGTTTCCAGGAGTGATACCACCAGGAGTCGACCAATGATGTAAACGCCCAGAAGATGACCCCTACGTCGGGTTGAAATCGGTTGGCAGTATAATAATAATAATAATAATAATAATAAATGGGATTAAGACTGTTTTTGAATAATTGAAAGGCAGGTTTGCGTTGGTGACATTTCTTCGTATGAATCTCACTCGGGAAAGAAACGTCGTTAACACTACTGATGATTACAAACGTCGGCAACAATTTCACGCGGCGCGGGGTAGCCGCGCGGTTTGGGGCGTCTTGTTACGGTCCGCGCGGCTCACCCCGTCGGAGGTTCGAGCCCCCCCTCGGCCATGGGTGTGCGTGTTGCCCATAGCGTAAGTTAGTTTAAGTTAGATTAAGTAGTGTGTAAGCATAGGGACCGGTGACCTAAGTGGTTTGGTCCGATAAGGTCTTACCACAAATTTACAAACCATTTCTCCGAGAACCATGTATAACGGACTTTTCCAAAAACGGGCACTTACAATTAATTATGAATCAAGATGCACTACAGGAATTTCAGAGAAAACAATTTCATACAATTTTTCCAGTCAGTTATTTTTTTTCTTTTTTTCTTATTTATTTTGTATTCATAAGCCAGCCATACAATTAGAAGTCAAATAAGGACAACTTTATTTAAATATACTTTGGAAGACATTCGTGTACGGTAGTATTCTTTTACGAACATGTGTAGATAAATGAGAAACAAAAATAAAAATAATAACTGGGTTTCGAACACAGGGCGGAGAAGTGTGAAGCCGCGATGCTAGACATTGTGCCACCGCTTCAGTTGGACTGTTTACTTACTAAAAGGCACATAAATCACTTCGAAAACTTTCACCATCGACTTTTCAGGAAAGGTCAAATATCTGCTGATAAATAGAGACGTTTTCGCTTATTTTGAACCCTTTTCCACGGAGCGGATTTTCAGGGGAATTGGGTTATGGCACTTGCCGTGATGTCCCCGTCAGTCCGTAATGCGCAGTAGCCGGTTATCCGCACCGCGGTAAAATATCTGAACAAAACAATACCCATACCACCGCAGAGTGGCTTACAGTTCTCTGCATTACGCGCACAAACGTCCCCGGGAAACAGAGGGGGGAGATGCGCGACAGGTGTCTGGCCGCAGTCTGTCAAGCAGCGAGCAGCTCGAGTGCTTCCGGACGGCCGCCGGAGTCTGGCTGTTGTTCCACGAGAGAGCTTATCTGTGCGAGGCGCGGCCGCTGTGGGTCCGGAGTGGGCGCCGGACAATACGAGTGCCTCTCTGGCGACGGGCGACAACGGGCAGTGGGTGGCGGGGGCGGTGAGGAGAGGACGGCCAAAGCGAGGAGGGGCCAGGGCTGCCCCCGAGGCATTAATCACCGCACCTGCCACGCAGGAGGGGCGCCGGCCGGCTCAGCATGCCGCGGAGGCGGACCTCGAGTGGCGTGTCTTACACCGCGGTCCACACTTACACCTACAAACTTGTAAACAAGCATTCCACTACTGGTGAGTTGCTGCCGCCGCTGCGGTCTTCAATCAGAAGACTGGGCTGATACATTTCTCCGTGCCACTCTAGCCTGTGCAAGCCTGCAACCTACATCCATCTTTTAAATTTACTAATGTTGCTGCGTAAGTTCGTAGCGTTTTTTTTATTTTGCATACTGGTACTCCTCTCCCTATGTACCTACATCAATTTTTTTAAATTTATAAGGTTGGTGCATAAGTTCGTAGTGTTTTTGTTTTACATGTTGGTACTCTGCCAAGCGGTTCTAGGCGTTACAGTCTGGAACCGCGCGACCGCTACGGTCGCAGGTTCGAATCCTGCCTCGGGCATGGGTGTGTGTGATGTCCTTAGGTTAGTTAGGTTTAAGTAGTTCTAAGTTCTAGGGGACTGATGACCTCAGAAGTTAAGTCCCATAGTGCTCAGAGCCATTTGAACCATTTGTTGGTACTCCGGTTGCTATGAGTTTATTTAAAAAAATGGTTCAAATGGCTCTGAGCACTATGGGACTCAACTGCTGAGGTCATTAGTCCCCTAGAACTTAGAACTACTTAAACCTAACTAACCTAAGGACATCACAAACATCCATGCCCGAGACAGGATTCGAACCTGCGACCGTAGCGGTCTTGCGGTTCCAGACTGCAGCGCCTTTAACCGCACGGCCACTTCGGCCGGCTAAGTTTATTTATCGAGTGTTATTTTTTATTTGTAGTTCACAGGTGCTTTTCGAGTTTACATATTGTCATTTGGAGATGGTGAGTGGAGCTGTTGACGCTAGAAGATTGAGTGCCAAATGGAGAAATCGGAATGTTTCCGACATATTCTCCTATTGAGTTCAATAGAGGGGTGACAGCAACAAAGGTAACCAGAAACGTTTGCACCATATATGGGGTTAATGTCATAGGACCAGAGCACGGAAAGAAAATCGGTTATTCGTTTTAAGCAGGATTGCTTTGAAAAAAAAAAAAAAATAAAAAAAAATGTGTGTGAAATCTTATGGGACTTAACTGCTAGGGTCATCAGCCCCTAAGCTTACTCACTACTTAACCTAAATTATCCTAAGGACAAACGCACACACCCATGCGCGAGGGAGTACTCGAACCTCCGCCGGGACCAGCCGCATAGTCCATGACTGCAGCGCCTGAGACCGCTCGACTAATCCCGCGCGGCGATCGTTTTGACATTAGTGACTCTCTACATTCACGAAGACCTTCGCGGTTTAATGAAAATTGTTTAAACGAATTGATCCACAGTGGCCCACGTCATTGTACTCTAGAACTCGCAATGTGATGAACTGTGATCATTTCACCATCGTGCGACATTTCCGCGCTATGGCGCAGATTCAAAAATTGATTGTATGGGTACCATGCTCTAAGCCAAAATCACAAAAATCAGCGAGTGGGCATTGTACAACTCTACTTTCTCATCATAAATTAGCTCGTGAACAACATCGACCATTCCTACACTGTATCTCCCCCCGTCGGAGGTTCGAGTCCTCCGTCGGGCTTGGATGTGTGTGTTGTCCCTAGCGTAAGTTAGTTTATGTTAGATTAAGTAGTGTGTAGGCTTAGGGACCGATGACCTCAGCAATTTGGTCCCATAAGATCTTACCACAAATTACCTACTCTGTATCATTACAGAGGACGAGGAATGGCGTCTTTACGTTAACATAAGAAAATGAAAGAAACGGTTGAGCTCAAACAAAGCAGCAGCTCTCCGGACAAAGACCTACACGCATCCACATAAGACAGTGTTACGCATCTGGTGTAACAGAGACGGTGTGGTGTACTACGGATTGGATTCCCGAGGTGTAACCATCACTGTGACATTTATTGTCAACAACTGAGATGTCTTGCAGAAGTAATCCAAAATGAACGATCAGGACTACTGCGTGAATCTGCATTGTGCTAGACTGACAAAAAACATTATACAGGTATTGGATTGGGAATTTAAAAATGGTTCAAATGGCTCGAAGCACTATGGGACTCAACTGCTGAGGTCATTAGTCCCCTAGAACTTAGAACTAGGTAAACCTAACTAACCTAAGGACATCACAAACATCCATGCCCGAGGCAGGATTCGAACCTGCGACCGTAGCGGTCTTGCGGTTCCAGACTGCAGCGCCTTTAACCGCACGGCCACTTCGGCCGGCATTGGGAATTTATTCAGTACCCACTCTATTCACCTGATCTTGCGCCTGCAGATTTTCACCTTTGCCGCTCTTTATCGAACAACCGTCTAAGAAATTTCCTTTCTGGATAAAAATGCACTGTGAACGTGGGTTAATGAGTTCGTCGCCTCAAAACTGCGTGATTTCTACAGTTACAGAAATGAAAAGTTATCCCAGCGTTGACAGATTGTTGTAAATAGTGAAGGGGAATATATTATCTATGACAAAAGCCGGCATTATGTATATTTGTTGTGTTTATTAAACTTATGCAAAAAACGCTATGAACGTATGGAACAACACAATATTTTGGCTTCAGACACGATCGATCGTACAACCAGCACCACTCCACAGACCTAACGCAAAACTTTGAGTTAAACTAAGCAGACAGGATAAGCTCAACATTGTGGACAATACAAGATACACTATCTGATCAAAATTTTCCGCACACTCCTAGGGATGCAGAATTGACCACTAAGACATTGGTAGAGATCAGAAACGAAGGGAGTACGAGGCTAGTGTCGCGGATCAAAATTTACAAATCAAGGCACCGCTGTCACATCAGTGTTAACGGGTTTCCTTCGTTCCCGCTGTAGCCCCACGAGTATGACGAGTCTGACAAGTGTGACGCAGCGGTCGCTTCATACTCGTCGACTCGTTTCCTCTTACCCAAGCCCCAAGAGAGTGTGAGGCTTGGTATGGGAGGTGTAAGATGAGAATTAATTGATGCAAAGTACACAACTGCATACGTGTTCAGATAGAGGAATGATAGCTGGAACGAGAGCAACGTCATTGTTATATCCATGGGATAGAAAAGCGCGCTCTTTCTGTAGTCATTTGGTCATGGTAGCTTGCGTTTGTGGCGTTTGTGGGCTAACAGCGAGTTGTGTAGTTTATCGTTCATTTCTGTAATTTATTTTAATAGTTAACTACTATTTAGAGAGTGCGCTTCATCCTAATGTCATGTTTTGTGGTACTATCATTATAGCCTCGGTAACGCCTCGAAAGTGCGTATATGTCAACGTAACTGTTAGAGATTCTCTGAATAGATATTAAATATTAAAATCAATTTATTGCAGTCTGGAAACATTTTTGTCTATATAAATGCATGTATAACAATAACAATATTCACTCCTAACCGATCAGTCGTTATGTATTATTTAGGTAAGTCGGAAATTTTGTGACAACTTACACTTGAGAAAGGGCATAAAGTCGAAATCACGATTGTGTGAAATAAAGGAACAGCAGTTTACAGTTTAATGCTGAAAATTTCTTTGAAAACATTTGCGTATGTAGCGGAAGTGCCGCGACTCCGTGGGCATATTTGCGAACTCGTGTGCTCGCTCTCCTTTCTGAGTGAGTCGAGTCCACTTGTACCCGACAACAGATTCAGGTGACGAGTGGGCTGCAGCGGAGACTCACGAGTCGAGTCTACGAACACACGGAGAAGAGCATTTCGGAGACAACGTCACAAATCTCGTTGGCGAGTTTAAAGCGAAAATACGGAGCTCATTTCTGATCTCTAGATACTAGATGTCACCAGTGGTGGAGCCGCCAGTATAAAAGGGAACAGGGAATACTGTGTTGGTAGTAAAGAAGCAACAACAACAAAATAGTTCGGTCAGAAGGCTGACTTAGAACGAGGAATAGTCTTTGGATGACAACTTTGTAACAAATCTATCAGTCTGCAGGCTGGTTTGATGCACCTCTCCACCCAATCTATGCTGTGCAAGCCTCTTCATCCCTGCAGAACAGCGGCAACCTACATCCATCTGAAAATGCTTACTGTTGTCAAACCATTGTCTCCCTGTACAATTTCTACCCTTCATACTTCCTTCTGTTACCAAATGGACGATTCCTTGATTTCTCAGCATGCGTACTCCCAACCGATTCTTCTTTTAGTAAACTTCTGACATAATTTTTTTCCTTCCCATTTCGATTCAGTGCCCCTTCATTAGTTATCCGTTCTCCTGTAGTACCACATTTCAAAACCTTCTAGTCTCTTCTTGTCTGGACTGTTTATTGCCCATCTTTCACTTCCTTCCAGGGTTAAGTGGTTCAAATGGCTCTGAGCACTATGGGACTTAACATCTGAGGTCATCAGTCCCCTAGAACTTAGAACTACTTAAACCGAACTAACCTAAGGACGTCACACACATTCATGCCCTAGGCAGGATTCGAAACTGCGACCGTAGCGGTCTCGTGGCCACACCGGCCGGCCTTCCAGGGTTACACCGCAGGAAAAGTTCCCCAACAGTTAAATTAATGTTCGAGATAAAAATATATCTCTTTTTCAGAAACGTTTCTCTTGCTGCTGTCAGAGAGCATTTTGTATCCTCTGCTTTTCGGCCATCGTTTTACTCCCCAATCAGCAAAAATCATCCACTGCATTTAGTGTTTCATTTCTTAATCTAAAACCCTCATCGTCGCTTGGCTTTATTTGACTACATTCCATTACCCTTATTTTGCTGTTGTTGATGTGCATCTTAAAAACCCATTTCAAGACAGTATCCATTCCATTCAAGTGCCCTTTTAAGTCATTTGCCGTCTCTGACAGAATTGCGATGTCACTGGGAAACATGAACATTTCTATTTCTCCTGCCTTAACTTCTGAACTTGAGTTTCCTTTCCTACTTCCTCATTTGTTTCCTTTACTACTTTCTCAGTGTACTTGTATAATAGAATTAAGGATTACTTACAGCCTTGTCCCCCTCTCTTCCTAACTACCTCTTCCATTTCATGCTTCAGTCTCGTTTGCATACGAAATGTAGAAATCTTTCGCTCTGTGTATTTTATATCTGCTGCCTTCAGAATTTCGAAGAGAGTACTGGCGAAGTAGAGCTTGCAGATACGAGGATTATCTGGAAAGAGAACCTCAACTGATGGTGTTAACATCGCAGTCGCTGATTTCAGACAACTTCTCTTACAATTGTAGCTTCTTTCTCGGATACTTTTGAGAGAAGTTCCGACGTCAACATTACCAAGCGTTAAACCATCATAGTCGCTTTTTCAAGAGGTTTTGAATGCCGATAAAAAGTATATCGTTCCACTGAAAAGCAGACACTTGAATCAGTGTCTTGGCCGTTACATGAGTTAAGTAAATTAAACATAAAACGGTATTACCTGCTCCAATGCGTACTAGTATTTGGCGAAAACCTCGTTTGATATCTTGAACTGTTCCGAAATAAAAGAGGTACAACTATTAGGTGATTCACTCTGCACACCGTTTTGCATCTCTTCTTAATTATTTTGCCATTTCGATGTTCGGAGTCCGGCTGTGGTGCCTTTCTTTCCTACACATCCTATCAAATACCACCTTAATGCCGATCGAAACAATATTATACCGTGAGTGCAGATTATTCATCTAGCTATTTTTCTGCCCAAATACACTCCTGGAAATTGAAATAAGAACACCGTGAATTCATTGTCCCAGGAAGGGGAAACTTTATTGACACATTCCTGGGGTCAGATACATCACATGATCACACTGACAGAACCACAGGCACATAGACACAGGCAACAGAGCATGCACAATGTCGGCACTAGTACAGTGTATATCCACCTTTCGCAGCAATGCAGGCTGCTATTCTCCCATGGAGACGATCGTAGAGATGCTGGAAGTAGTCCTGTGGAACGGCTTGCCTTGCCATTTCCACCTGGCGCCTCAGTTGGACCAGCGTTCGTGCTGGACGTGCAGACCGCGTGAGACGACGCTTCATCCAGTCCCAAACATGCTCAATGGGGGACAGATCCGGAGATCTTGCTGGCCAGGGTAGTTGACTTACACCTTCTAGAGCACGTTGGGTGGCACGGGATACATGCGGACGTGCATTGTCCTGTTGGAACAGCAAGTTCCCTTACCGGTCTAGGAATGGTAGAACGATGGGTTCGACGACGGTTTGGATGTACCGTGCACTATTCAGTGTCCTCTCGACGATCACCAGTGGTGTACGGCCAGTGTAGGAGATCGCTCCCCACACCATGATGCCGGGTGTTGGCCCTGTGTGCCTCGGTCGTATGCAGTCCTGATTGTGGCGCTCACCTGCACGGCGCCAAACACGCATACGACCATCATTGGCACCAAGGCAGAAGCGACTCTCATCGCTGAAGACGACACGTCTCCATTCGTCCCTCCATTCACGCCTGTCGCGACACCACTTGAGGCGTGCTGCACGATGTTGGGGCGTGAGCGGAAGACGGCCTAACGGTGTGCGGGACCGTAGCCCAGCTTCATGGAGACGGTTGCGAATGGTCCTCGCCGATACCCCAGGAGCAACAGTGTCCCTAATTTGCTGGGAAGTGGCGGTGCGGTCCCCTACGGCACTGCGTAGGATCCTACGGTCTTGGCGTGCATCCGTGCGTCGCTGCGGTCCGGTCCCAGGTCGACGGGCAAGTGCACCTTCCGCCGACCACTGGCGACAACATCCATGTACTGTGGAGACCTCACGCCCCACGTGTTGAGCAATTCGGCGGTACGTCCACCCGGCCTCCCGCATGCCCACTATACGCCCTCGCTCAAAGTCCGTCAACGGCACATACGGTTCACGTCCACGCTGTCGCGGCATGCTACCAGTGTTAAAGACTGCGATGGAGCTCCGTATGCCACGGCAAACTGGCTGACACTGACGGCGGCGGTGCACAAATGCTGCGCAGCTAGCGCCATTCGACGGCCAACACCACGGTTCCTGGTGTGTCCGCTGTGCCGTGCGTGTGATCATTGCTTGTACAGCCCTCTCGCAGTGTCCGGAGCAAGTATGGTGGGTCTGACACACCGGTGTCAATGTGTTCTTTTTTCCATTTCCAGGAGTGTAGCAGAATTCCCCTATTGCTTTTAGTGGTTCAAAAAATGTTCAAATGTGTGTGAAATCTTATGGGACTTAACTGCTAAGGTCATCAGTCCCTAAGCTTACACACTACTTAACCTACATTATCCTAAGGACAAACACACACACCCATGCCCGAGGGAGGACTCGAACCTCCTCCGGTACCAGCCGTTTAGTGGTTCATTTCCTAATTCCCGCAATACCACGTGAGTTTATTCGATTACATACCATAGGACCTGTCTCAGTTTCTTTCACATTTTCTTCTGGAGTCATCCCTCTCCACATGACAGTGCCCTTCGATGTATCTGCTAGCTTCGATAGCCTGTAGTTAACATAAATACGCTTTATTCCAGTCTCCTCCGCTATAATCGTTGTTAGATTTGTAAGCTCCGTACACTGATCATCGAAAATATCTTCGGAGGAAGGATGATTAATTTTAATTTTCCGTAGACGACGAATCCGTTAGAGACGGAAGAGTATGTCCTTTCAAAGTAACCTTCCCGGTATTCGTCTTAAGCGATTTATTGAAATCACGGAAAACCTAAATCTGAGTGGCCGGATGGGAATTTGAACCGCCTTTCCATGGGAAACGCGTCCGGTGTCACACCACAGTCACCTTTCTCGGGAAATGCAATCGAAAACGCCCCGACAACGTTAAACAAATCGTCAACAGCACTATGGTGGACAAATAAGATAACAATTGCAATAATTGGCTGTATGAAAGAGAGAATATTTGATACAGAAAATGTAAGATCCTTTCAGCTATTCACCAACCAGAAATCACTAGCCGCAGAGGTTACTGCATAGCAGGCGTGCTTCTGTGACACTCCTAATGTAGCAACGTAAGGGAAGGTATATGTATTCAATTGACGATTTCATCTGCTAATCTCAAGTAGAGATCAGATATTAAAAGACAACTGCGAGGATTTCGTAACACTTAAAGGTACCGAGTAAATAAAATAGCCACGTAAATAATTTGAGGAGACACTGAACATAGTTATTAGATAGTCTGTTTGAGTGCTTCAGTTGATCGCTGGAGTAAATGAAGCATTACGAGCCCAAAATTAGCAGCAGCGCCTTTACCAGGCAACCCAGCTGTCATATTATGTGGGAACGAACAGCTGCAAAAGTGGAACCTATTATCGGTCTCACCAGACAAGAGAGCCCTGCGTCGTGTCGACAGACGGTCTTCTTTGGGATTCGGGTGTAATTTCCAGTTACGTCGCTTTCATGTCCAGTTGTGACGTTATTTTGAGGATAAATAGCTTTCATGCATAAAATATCGAACATCATAAATTTAAGTCGAAACGCTGGCCTCCATTCATGGAATATCATGGGCGGACTACATTCGAGTGGGAATTGCATCTTTGGGCGCTCTGTTTCGGTTGTGTAACTAGCAGACAACAGTGTTTATGGGGTCCCTTTTTTAAGGAATTACTGGCATAGAGGTCATTACTTGATACTATTCTATTCCACGGACTTGAAAAACTGAATAGGAAATTATAAGGGGTGGACAAAATTGTGAAATAGCAAAAACACAACACATTACCCCGCATAATGTGATGTAGCAAAACCGCTGCCATTCAAAACAGTTACCAGTCGTCTCGGAATGGATACATACAGGTCTTGTATGGGATGTTTTACCATTTTCCCTGCAAAATAGTGGCAGATTCAGGTAACGATAATGGAGATGGACATCCAACACACTACCTTGTCTCCAAGATAGGCCATACAGGCTCAATAATATTGAAACGTGATGACTGTGGTGACCAGTGGAGATGTGATAATTTATCCTCGTGTCCAGGAAACCATTGCTGGACGATGCAAGCTTGTGAACAGGGCTCTGTCGCCTTGAAACACAGTATGGCCATTGTAGAACAAACTTTGTACCATTGGATGGATCTTATCAGCCAAAATGGTCACATAATCTTTGTCAGTAACGCGATCTTGCAGGGTACCCATGGGCCCCATGGAATACCACGACATGGCTTCCCAAATCAGCACCGAGCCCCCGCCATGTGTCGCTCTTGGGACGTAAACTCTGCCAGAAGTTGGAATGAGTTTGCGAGAAGACTCATTGGACCAAATGGCTTTCTTCCACTGCTCCATAGTCCAGGTTTTATCGTTTCGGACTATATTTTCCTGTTACGGGCATTTGCATCACTAATGCGTGATTTTTGGAAATACTGTTCACCGTGCAGTTGCCAGCTTCTGGAACTCCCTTCGTGTTCTTTTGGTGCTGACAGGCTTCGCGAGTGCGACATGCTGTTCTGCAGTGACTTTTGCAGCTGGTGTCGTCCTTCATAATCCTCTTCAGTGATCGTCCGCCACGATCACTCAGCACACACTTTCATCGGCATTATGACTTAACGGATGATGTTTTTGTGCTTTACCTGTATGCGATATGTAGGCCTATCTTCGATATTGTGCCTCTTGAAGCACCGAACACTTCGGATACCTTGGTTGGGGAGCATCCATCATAGGAGCTGCCGACATTCTGATGCACTTAGCTCCCTTTAATACACTCACCACTACACGGAACACTGTTCTGACGACGAGTGACATTTGGAACATATTGAGGACACTGCACAGGTGATCTTCGTGGTCAAACACAACAGCGCAATCTGTAGACGTGGTTACCGCTGGCATTTATGTTCGAGAGCGCATGTCTCCGTCGTTTCCATATTTTCGTCCAATCACCACGAAAGAACCGTACTATAGAGGAAGAAAGCTTACACGAGACGGTCAAAGCCAAATTGAAGCAATAGAAAAATGTTCCCATAAGTAAATCCAATCTAATTGTATAAAACGTTATTTATCAGCTGTTGACATTCAAATTGGCCGAGACGTTCCTGAAACAATTAATTTGGTGCAGAGCATTGCATGGAAACGAATCGTTGGCCGTGGGAAACCATGAACTACAGTATTTCGCCGTAGCGTTTTTCTGTCCTACCCTATTCGCCCTCTGTCGTATCTAACTCTATAACTCTAACATTCCTTACATGAGATAAACTGCGGAGACAGTTAGAGAACTGTCGTGCAGTTATCCAACAGGGCACAATGCGGACTTTCTTTTGAAAATTCCCTTTGAAGCTCTTTGACGATTATTGTATGCATTTACCAAAGTTCCGCCTATTACGATTGTTTCAGGGTGCCTCTGAATTTGTTCGATCTCTGCTGTGATGTCATCGTAATAGGAATTCCAAAGGCCAGAGGAGTTCTGTGGTATCGGTCGCACTAGAATCTCGCGCTAGGTATCAAAACACTTCATGCACGTGATGTTATAGTGCGAAACAGGTATTCAAAGAAAACTAACAGTTCTACTGCATCCATCGCTTATATTGACTAGTATAAGCCTGTAGGTTTGGGGCGAAGTGCTGTCTACCATTCTCTGCGTAGAGAACTGCGGAGTATGTATGTGGATGTTGAACAAAGATCTCGAGTAACGCTTACAATCACGTTGTACTTGTAAGGGAAGCATATACTCACCGGCTCACCGATATTGCTCATATTTCGAGCGATTGCAGTAATACTTGGAATAACAAATACTGCTGTACTACGACCCGCTTCTCAAGCGGTTTTGAGAGATCGTGGTTCAGAATACTAGAAGCCTGATAATACCGATAATAATCATTGCATTCTTGTCCAGGTATAAGCAAGGCACAAGAAAGAATCTTCAGGAAATGAACATTTATTTATCATGGTTACCTGCCATTGTCAGCAGGAGAGCGATCTCTGAATTTGAAAAATGCAGTCGGCTTAGAAGAGAAGTTTTATTTTCCCAGATCGCAATAAATACATATAGAGAAGACTAGTTTCGTCACTTTAAATTGTCGTCTTCAGATCATCTAGATCCATCAACCATTGTGCCACTCCATGGAGTCTCTCGCATATGTATGTATTGCGATCTGGACAAACAGAACTTCTGTAGTAAGACAATTACATTTATTTATCATACAGCCATGCGCTTGTCGAAGTGAATTACTTGCGATAAATACATTTCTGACTACGTCAAATATTTACTGGATCGACTGCAGAATAGTTCTACATTGTTGCAGGACCAGAGAAAAATATCATCTCGAGAAGTTCGCGTTAGTCATCACTCCCTGCTACTTGCTGCAACAGTTGACATGTCTGGTATTCGTATGATAAAATACACGCTGTTTGCGTCAACATTAATTGTGAACCGCCATTTCTTTGAAATGCTAAAAATCAAATGTTCATGTCAGAGAGTGGCATTAATAAAACGTAACTGTGCACGTCAATACTATGTTTTTCATCATTTTAGAACACATACCACCCCGAGTAAGCCGTTCAGTCTAGGGGTAACGTCTCTGACTAGTAACCAAACGTCCTGGGTCCCGGATTCGAACGCAGCCAACGTTTAAATTTTGAATACAAATCATCAGCAATGGCGGCCGAAGGCTCCCGGCATGAGTATTCACCCTCGTTCTGCCAACGGCCTTTTCAAATGGGGTGCAGGAGCGGACAATGTTTCAGAATAACCTCTTGCCCTTTGGGTGGGAAATTGCCCCTAAGAAGGCGAAAAACTAGCAATGATCGACGGTGCGACGATACAGAAGGCAGTGGAAACTGATTCATTACAAGCACACAACGAATGTGGGATAATATCAACGCCAGCATAAAATGGTATAACGTGAGTAGAATTCGATATGAATAGGAAAGCAGGGCAGAGAGTGTGGTAGTGTGAACAGTTCTGTGATAGGGTTGCTCTCATCAGAATCGACGTCAAACCAACGACAAAAGCAATAGTTCACGTATACAAGTCGACGTCACAAGCAGAATACAAAGATAAAGGAAATCAGGATACTGAACGGCTAATTCAGTATGGAAAAGGAGATAATCATCCAATAATCATGGGGAACTGGAACGGCTTAGTAGGGGAATGAATATAAGACAGAGTTACGGGAGGTTATGGGCTTGATAACAGGAACGACAGAGAAAAAAGACCAATCGAGTTCTGCAATAGGTTTCAGCTGATAGTAGTGAATACACTGCGCACAAATCACGAGAGGATAAAGTATACTTGGAAAAGGCCAGGAGATGCGGGAAGATTCCAAGTTGATTACATCACGATCAGTTAGAGAGTCCGAAATATGATATTAGATTGTAAGACGTACCTAGGAGCAGATATAGACTCGGATCGCAATTCAGTAATCATGAGAAGTAGGCTGAAGTTTAAGAGACTCGTGCGGAAGAAACAACGTGGAAAGAAGTGAGACATTGGAATACTGAGGAATGATGAGATGCGTTTGAACTTTGCTGAGGGTGTAGGTACTGCGAAAACGAACACCACAATAGACAGCTCAGTTGCAGAAAAATGGCGCCTCTAAAAATCACATCACGATGTTGGACAGAAAAACTTAAGTACAAAGAAGATAACTGCGAAGAAACATTGGGTAACAGAAGAAAAACTTCAACTGATCAAGGAAAGCAGGAAGTACAAAATTGTTCAGGGAAATGCAGTAACACAGAAATGTAAGTCACCTAGGGATGAAATACAGAGGAAGTGCCTTAAAGCCAAGGCGAAATGGCGGCAGGAAAAATAGGAAGAAAACGAAAAAGGAATGGTCGCCGGAAGTACTGATTCGGCGTACAGAAAAGCCAAAATAACCTTTGGTGAAATTAAAAGCAAGGGCCTGAACATTAAGAGTGCGGTGGGAATTCCACAGTTAAGCGCAGAGGAGAGAGCGGATTTGTGGAAAGAGTACACTGAAAGCATCTACGGGGGGGGAGGACCTGTCTGATCAAATAATTGAGAAAGAAATGGGAGTTGATATGGAAGACATAAGGGACCGAATATTAAAGTCAGAGCTTCATAGAGTTTTAGAAGAGTAGCGATCAAATGAGGCAGACGGGATAGATAACATTCCTTTGGAATATCTGAAATAAATGGAGAAGTGACAACTGAGCGACTATTCAAGTTAGTTTGTAGAATCTTAATCTGGAGACATACCATCAGTCATTCGAAAAAGTGTCATCAACACAACCGCGAAGATAGTAAAGGCAGATAACTACGGTAACTATCATATAATCAGATTAACGGCTCACGTAACCAAGTTCATGACAAGAATAACATGCAAAGGAATGGAAAAGAAAATTGAGGATCTGTTCGATGACGATCTATTTGGCTTTCGTAAAAAGTAAGCGCATCAGACAGGCACTCGTAACGTTGCAAGCAAGATTTAAGAAAATCAAGACACGTTCGTAGGATCTGTCAAAGTGGAAAAAGCATTCGACAGAGTGAAATGGTACAAGACGATTGAAATTCCGAGAAAAATAGGTGCAAGCTATAGGAAATGACGGATTATATAGAATGTGTTTAAGAACCAAAAGGGAGCAATGCGAATGGAAGACCACGAACCAAGTGTTCGAATTAAAGAAGGTGTAAGGCAGATGTATTTCTCCCCTACTGTTCAAGCAATGACGGAATTAAAAGAAAGTTTCAAGAGTGGGACATAAATGATAAGATTCGTTGATGATACTACTATCCTCAGCGCAAGTGAAGAGGAATTACAGAACGTGCTGAATGTAATGAAGAGTCTAATAAGTGCAGAATACTGGCTGAGAGTAAACTAAAAAAGTACGAAAGTAATCAGGAGTAGCTGAAATGAGATTGGCTGTAAACTCAACATCAAAAATTAAGGACCGCGAAGTAGACGAAGTTTAGGAATTCTACTTTGAAAGCAAAATAACACATTACGGACGTAGCAAGGAGGACAGAATAGGCAAATTACCTCAGGCAAAGGTAACATTCCTGGTCAAGAAAAGTCTGCTAGTATCAAACATTGGCCTTAACTGGAGAATGTACGTTTATAGCATAGCATGATGTGGTAGAGAATCACTGATTGTGAAAACCAGAAGAGAGAAGAATCTTAGCGTAACATATTTTAACCTATTTATGCATCCTTTGTGGATTCACATTTTAACATGCAACTGAAGACAGGACATATCTCCTGAAACCTTACCTTTGTATAAATAATATATTTGTTTTAAATGTAGCGACTTTATTATGGACGACGACGAGTTTGAGACGTAGTGCAACAGAAGGGTGTTGCACGTTAGGTGGACTCATAAGGTAAAGTAGAGAAGACTCTCCATAGAACCGGCGAAGAAAGGGTCATGTGGATTACACTGACAAAAAGACACGACTGGATAGTAAGACATATGTTACGACAGCAGGGAATAACCTCCATGCAACTTCAGGGAGCCGTAGAGCGTAAGAATTGTATGGGAAAACAGACTGGCTGGCCACTCGTCGGAACAGTCATAAAACTGCCACAATGATATTTTCACTCTGCAGCGGAGTGTGCGCTGATTTGAAACTTCCTGGCAGGTTAAAACTGTGTGCCGGACCGAGATTCGAACTCGGGACCTTCGTCTTTCGCGAGCAAGTGCTCTACCAACTGAGCTACCCAAGCACGACTCACGACCCGTCCTCAAAATTTTACTTCCGTCAGTACCTCGTCTCCTACCTTCCAAACTTCACAGAAATTCTTCTGCGAAACTTGCAGGACTAGCACTGCTGGAAGAAAGGATATTGAGGAGACATGACTTAACCTCAGCCTGGGGGATGTTTCCAGAATGAGAAGACAAAGTTCCGAGTTCGAGCCTCGGTCCGGCACACAGTTTTAATCTGCCAAGAACAACAACCACGGCAAATGCTGCTGACCTACCGATGGTAATGATGAATTACAAAAATGATAACTTCAATGCGATAAATTCTTAATACGCACATGAATATATTAAGAAATAAATTTTTATTTCATTACATCTCGTTATTATACTCCGGTTATATCTAGGCAGGAATGTAACGAGTATCATTATGATACTTGTTCCTTTCTAAAGAAACATGATTCGTTGTAGCGATATCACGTTTTAGTGGAAGATAAGGAAAAAACTGACCAGACGGGCAAAATTTTGGTCTGCCGCCTTAGCCTGTTGTTCTGCCGTCGCTGTTGGACGGCTGATGCTGCCGTTAAGTATATAACAGATTCGTAAAGCTTTTAACCTCAGTCTCTCGAACTATCGTACTACAGCAACAGTTGTATCTAAGTACGGTATATACTACAGGCGTGCAAAAGATATGCTGCTTTTCTTGTTAGTCGTCTACTACCGGCTGCACAGCCTAGCTTCCAGACAACCCGCTCAGCCAAGACGATGTGCGGTTTGCCGCTGAGCAGAGTTGCCAGGCCACAGCCTCTGGCCAGGGGCTGCTGCCTTGAAGACACTGGGGCCCGCGGCTGGGTGAAGCGGAAGGGAGGGATTAACGGCGGAGCGGGGGAGCGAGAGAAATGGGATTCGGGGGGTGTCACGTCGCGCGGAAGGGCCGGGTCCCGAAAACGATGACAGTGCGTCGGCGGAGATATAATTAGCGACTGGCATCCGGGGGACGGAATCGACTTGCCTGTCGGAAATCCTCTGGGATGTTCGTCGCAAGAGCAGTTACGCTGGCTAACATATAACAAGACTGGCATGGGGACATATTATGTAAACACTATTTATGCCGATATTTTTTTTCTGACAGGTTTAGCAGTGACGATATTGAGTTACCATTCTTCCGTAAATGGGATATATCACAGACCTCATCCATATGTGTACTACTCAATCCACATCCATCGTGTGCTGGTAAGTACTCTACATTAGCATATTCTGAGAAGCCAAAACATTATGCCTGCCGCCCACTGCAAGATTCAACGCCACCTGGTGACGTTGCGCACACATGACATGTAAGGAACATATACACCGAGGGGACAAAAGACATGGTATAGCGATATACACATATGCAGATGGCGGTAGTATCGCATAGACAAGGGATAAAAAGGCTGTGCATTGACGGTGCTGTCATTTGTACTCAGGTGATCCATGTGGAAAGGTGTCCGCCATAATTATAGCCACATGACGAGAATTAACAGTCTTTGAACACAGAATGTTGGTTGGAGCTATACGGGTTTGACGTTCCATTTCGGAAATCGTTAGGGACTTCAGTATTTCGAGGTTCACAGTGTCAGGAGTCTGCTAAAAACACCCAGTTTCAGGCATTATCTCTCACCACGAATAACACAGTGCCCACGGCTTCCACTTAACGACTGAGAGCAGCAGCGTTTGTGTAGAGTTTTCAGTGCGAAGATACAAGCTACACTGCGTGAAATAACCACAGAAATAAATGTGGGACATACGGCGAACGTACCCGTTAGGACACTGCTGCGAAATTTGGCGTAAATGCGCTAAGGCACCAGACGACCGGCCCGAGTGCCTTTGCTGACAGCACGATATCACCTGCAGCGCCTCTCCTGGGCTCGTGATCACGTCGGTTGGACCACAGACGAGTGGAAAACCTGGTCAGATCAGTCCCTATTCCAGCTGGTAAAAGCTGAGTATGGCGCAGACCCCACGAAGTCATGGACCCAAGCTGTCAATAAGGCACTGATAAGCTGGTGGTGGCTTCATAATGGGTGCCCTGCTTTTACATGACATTGACTGGGTACTCTGGTCCAAATTGACCTACCATTGACTGGAAATGGTTATATTCGGCTACCTGAAGATCATTTGCAACCATCCGCGGACTTCATGTTCTCAAACAACGTTGGAGTTTTTATGAACAACAATGCACCATGTCACTGGGCCACAATTGTTCGTGACTGGTTTGAAGAGCATTTTGGACAATTCGAGCGAATGATTTGCCCACTCAGATCGCCCGACATGAACCCCATTAAAGATTTATGGAACGTAAGCGAGAGGTCACTTCGTGCACAAAGTCCTGCCCCGGCAACACTTTCGCAATTATGGACGGCTTTAGAAGCCGCATGGTTCGAGGTTTCTGCAGGGGACTTCCAACGAATTGTTGAGTCCATATCACCTCGAGTTGCTGCAATACGCCAGGAAAAAGGACACTATATTAGGCGGTATCTCACGACTTTGTCACCTCAGTGTGTAGGGAGAGCAGACATGAATGAAACCTCGAAGCGGGTCGGCTGTTCTGGTGCTACTGTCGTGAGCGTCTATGGAAAATTCTTGAGGGGCGGTGAAACCAATGTAGGAGGCACAATGTATTGGCAGTCCACGCTTCTTCACAAAACGTAGATGTCGGATGTGTGCTCTCTCTGTAAAGCAGGGACAGGCGGTGATCTGTGACACATGTGATGATAAAGTACAATACTGGTGCTGGCGCAAAGTATTCTGGAGTGTACTGTTGGACATGGGGCTACGCAGCAGACAGCCTCTAATGTATCCATGTTAAGCCAACAACATCGGCTATTACGAAGACAGTTCAAAAAGTAAGTTACGCATGTCGGCCGGGACTTTGAGCCCATTGCGCACGGAGCACGAGTAGCGTATTATCAAAAGAAAGTACATATTCTGGAATTCTTACAGACACAGTTCTGGTGCGGTTCTGATCACACTGCAGCTGTAAACGTACACAAAGACTGAAATACGTCGGCTAGTTTGATTTTTGGTGGAAAAACGTCGAAACTGCACACAGATCCACCGTCAAAGTCTGGCGATATATGGATCGAATGCAATGCCGCAACCAGCCGTAGTGGAATGCTGCCTGCAATTCGACCAAGGCTGCACAGAAGTTGGAGACACTGATAGGAAGTAAGGGCATCGACATCGACCACAAACAACGATGTACAGGCAACAAAGGAACTAATTCTCAGCAGTTGCAGGTTTTCCGACGATGTGGGTGTTCACATGGCGGCTCTCCGCCAAAGAACGGATTTCCATCGTCGAGGATTGGACGATTGGTAGAATGTTCCGATCGTTGTTTACAGACTCCTGGTGGTTATGTTGAAAAACAATGTCACATGTCTTTGTCACTGAGAGGTGTAGTGCAGCATTCAACAAAAGTTACTTGGTCTGCCATAATAATGTGTAACTTACTTTTGGAAGCTCCTAGTGCGATTGCAGAGAGCATAAGATCACCGAGATTGGTCGTGAATCCTGATCGAAAGAATCTCGTTTCTTGTTACATTAGATCGATGATCGTGCCAGTATACGCCGATATCTAGGTTGCTCTAAAAGTGCACCACATCAGTGACGGAAGCCGGGGAGGCGGTGGCGCGGGGGGGGGGGGGGGGGGAGGATGAGGGGCGGGGAGATGAAGTATTATGCTATGCGGAACAATCACCTGGCCTCCCACGAGACGTATGGTAGTAATCGACGGCGTCATGACGGATTTGGACTACGGGAACATCACTGCTGACTGTCTGCATCCCTTTATGCTTGAAGTCTTCCCCAACGACGATGGCATCTTCGAGCAGGATAACAAGGCTAGAATCGTTTCACAGTGGTTTGAAAGGCATCACAATGACGTTGATGTTTTGATCACCAAATTCTCCTTATCTGAACCAGATGAGACAAATCTAACTGGTTTAACACAGGCTTTCACGATATCCGTTCTTGCGCCAGTATTTTTATCTCAAAATAGCACTTCTTAACCGAGCATCTTATATTATTTATCATGTATTAACCTCCCTTACAAATTTTGTCCTTTACATCCGACGTCACTACCAAGAAAGTTATTACCTACTGTGGCATCATTTGTCCTGTCAACCTGTCCGTTATTTCAGGTAGCGTTTCCTAGATATTCCTTTCGTCGTCGATTCTGCAGTGCGCACTCTAGTCTGTCTTAATTTAGTCTCACGATCCGTTCACGAATATAAAATGGCGGCAACAGCATTGTCACGCAGCCTTACTCGAACACACGTTCTCGCAATTACCAACCAGTGTGTCGCGAAAGCTACTTAACCTCTTTTTCAAAGATTCCCATTTAAGTTCCTAGACGAATTCTGTCATCTACATAGATACTCTGCAAATCACAGTGTGTTCATCGAACCACGTTCACATTTCTCTATTATTCCAATCTCGTATATCGCGCGGAAAGAATGAACACCTATATCTTTCCGTACGAGCTCTGATTTCCCTTATTTTATTGAGGTGATCGTTCCTCCCTGTGTAGGTCAGTGTCAACAAAATATTTTCGCATTCAGAGGAGAAAGTTAGTGATTGGAATTTCGTGAGAAGATTCCGTGGCAACGAAAAACGCCTTTCCTTTAATACTGTCCAGCCCAAATCGTGTATCATTTCTGTGACACTCTCTCCTATGTATCGCGATAACACAAAATGTCCTATCTGGTAAGGATCCCACACCGCGCAGCAGTATTCTAAACGAGGACGGACAAGCTTAGTGTAGGCAGTCTCCTTAGTAGGTCTGTTGCATTTTCTAAGTGTCCTGCCAATAAAATGCAGTCTTTGGTTAGCCTTCCACACAACATTTTCTATGTGTTCCTTCCAACTCAAGTTGTCCGTAACTGTAATACCTAGGTATTCAGTTGAATTTACGGCTTTTAGATTAGACTGATTTATCGTGTAACCGAAATTTAACGAGTTTCTTTTAGCACACATGTGAGTGACTTCACACTTTTCCTTATTTAGCGTCAACTGCCACTTTTCGTACCATTTTTTCCAGTTTGTTTTGATCTTCTGATGACTTTATTAGTCGATAAACGACAGCGTCATCTGCAAACAACCGAAGACGTCAGATTTTCGTTTTCCCCAATATCGGCCTATGGTCTTCCTTTCATCGTGTCTCCGAATTCATTTAATATTTGCTGACATTTCTGCTCGAGAACTGCCTAAAAGCTGCAGCAATACTCGAGCACTACCGTTTTGTATGCGATTTCGTTTACAAAAGTAACGCAACTTCCTAGAGCCGCTCCAATGAATCTAGGTCCTCCTTTCGCCTCCCTATTACAGATTACCCGTGTTCTCCGGTTTCATGTTGATTCTTAGTACTACCTGAAAATATTTTAAACGATGAGATGGCCTCCAGAAGCTTACTGATAATCTTGTAATCGATACTAACGCATTATTTCTCTTTGTTATAATTACTATCTTGCTTTAATACACGTCTAAAGAAATCTTGTATTCACTACATCAAGTAGAAATTTCGTCCGAATTCTTTCTCCTTGCATTTTTCCAACTGCGATGCTTTCTTTTAGACATCAGCATCGTCACCGTACAATCGGGTATTAGTGAAATTTTAACTGATAAATCAACTAGTTTTGTGTATCTAAACATACTCCAATCTCTCCTATTGTGCTGTTATGGGTCTTAGGGCAAAGTTGTGGGAGCTGCAGAGGAGTACACTGACAGTTTTCAGGGATAGTGCGCAGCGGCAAGGAAGTTATTTTTGTTGACCACAGGCCGTTAGAAATGACCTCCAGTAACTTTCAACAGGGACGTAGCAAGAAGTGGAAAACAACATTTTTGCCAGTTCTGAACTCTACTTCTGGAGGAAAAATCTTGAGAGTCGTACATAACAGAAGTTATCGCTTGTAGGACGTTATTGCTCAGTCGGATATTCCAGTCAGAAACCCAGTTTCCGGCAGTTAGCTTCAATTTTCTGGCGTTCCTTAGGTGCGGTACTCGCCAACTCAGAAAGTGGTGAAAGTGGTGTTGATTTCAGTGTAGCAAATTTTTCTATCGCTGCGAATTGCTAGAAACTAAGACGAATTTCAGCTTTTTTGGAGGGGGACGGATGTTACCGAATTTAAAATCATAATATCAATTGTGGAAAAAAGGATGAACAGGTGCGTGCGTGGATGGGGAGGGAGGTATTGGGGACTGATGTATTTTTTTGTGATTCGTAATAGCAAAAACCTCTGAAATTCGTGCAGCAATGCAAAATCATCCGTTACATCTAAATATCACAATATTTTTCGGAGAACATTTTGTTTTGTAATTTGTGAAACATTAAACAATCAGCCACAAACAATTAAGAACGGAGATTCACTAATTAATCTATCAACTGTAATCATTTACTAACGACCAGCCTCATACAAATAGTCAGCCTACATTTTACATTCATAACAGTGCAGATGCTCAAGCAATCATTGCATTATCAAGCTAAAAATTTGTTCGTAGTTATCCGTCACTACGATTAGTGAATCGTCGCGATAACTCCCGAAGATTTCCTCCGCAGACGGGGACGAAACGTTGGATTTAAGAAAGAAATTTATTGTATAACAACATAGTGGTCCGAAAAATTTTAATGTCTGTAACATTCCCGCCAGTGAAAGCTCATATTCCTTGATTAACAATTAAGGTATAGAAAGTGAAGGGAGATGAAATTTATTTGTGTAGTTCTGCCTACATCGTGCATATGGACTTCGCTGAATTAAAATGCTTGTAAACCAGTGTGTAACGTATATTAAAAAGACGAAAACACAAATTCCAAAGACGTTCGACTAAATGAAGATACTTATTTCACGATTACGCTTTGTAGCTCTTTTACCGCATGGAAATCTTCCCTTAAACTGCCCAAAAATTATTTTGTACCTCCCTACTGATTTTCATAGTTTATGGATTTTGACCAGAAATCTCTTTCACAATTCTTGACGACAGTAAAAAGTCACGCACAGCCACATATATATAAGGTAAACATAAGCCTTATTTCTCAGAGTGGTTCAGTATAGCACGCTTTATCTCCAATCGCTAACGGGATAGTGCAGCTTAGGTACACTGTCGAGTGCGTCATTATGGGTGGGTCATTTCAAGGTTAGATGTGCGGAAAAAAAGAAGCAGTTGAACTTAAGCCTCGTATTAGTGACGAGCAGTCAACTACAGCAGCTGTAACGATTTACGCATACCATTAAGACTTAATAGTTTTCCTCGTCAACACTCTGTATCTCACCATATTAACTATTATCTGTATCAGTAATATCTATGTGAGTCACACGTAATTTTATCTGTACTCGTGACGATCAGTTGTGACCTAACGATGGCTTAAGATTCCGAAAACCGTTTCTCGAACAAATAAATTAGTATACTTGGAGAATATCAGGAATGTATGTCTCTCCCCCCATTTTTTTACGTCTTTATGCCCAGCCATATTGCGCGATTGGACTTATTTCCGTGATGTACTTGCTTTCTTCTTCTCCCGGGTTTTTCTTACGATCTTTTGGCCATGTTTCTCTTAAGTGTAGCATTTGGCTTAGCTTTAAACTGAGGCTTGTCAATTAAAGTTTTGAATTCAGCTCTGTCCTGTAGAATTTTTTTTTTGTATTTCCTATTTCCCGAAGATCTTTTCCAATTTCAAGTATTCAATAGCTTTTAATTTCCGTTGTCAGGACAGTGTAGAGAATCCTTTTTGTCAGTCTGCTATCGTTCATTCAGAGAATGTGGCCATAAAATTTCAATCTTCTTTTCTTGGAAGTGTCGGTGATTTTCTCCAAATTTTGATATAACTCTTTAGACTCCTATAAACAAGACGGATATCGGAGAAGTACACTCTTGATATCTGATGAGGTGGTAGCTGTCGGTGCAGTGCACATGGAACTTCATATGCTCAAGGTATGCAGACACGTAGTGTATTGAAGTCCATCTGCAGCGCCTGTGAACATTTATTCCTCATTGTTCATATATGCTAGACATATTTGATATGTTCACATGTTCAATAGGGATAGACTCAGTGTGTGCGGAGGACTAACTACAGTGCCCGTGAACATTTATTCTTCATTGTCATTGCGGTATTCCAAGCAGTGAAATGAAATAATAGCTTCCAGTTTTACCTTAGTACCTTTTAGTCTCAACAATGTTTGTGTAATTTAGAATGCCAATGTTGTACGATGATGATGAAGCCCCACACTCCGAGGAGCGTAGGGGACGGTGCGGGAGACCCGCACCGCTGTACTAGGCAAGGTCCTAGTGGAGGTGGTTTGCCATTGCCTTCCTCCTATATATATATATATGATAACGAATAACAGTCTGTGACTATACCTTCGATAAGGATAGAAACTGAAGTAATGAATTAAAACTACAGCCGGCTGTCCTGCTTATTAGGCATGTGCTATCCACTATACCACCTCGGCATTGTGGCTAACACAGCTGTAGGGAATACCCTAGCATAAACTTCAGCTCATATCTGAGCCATCTTGATTTTCACTTTCCTGAATTGTTAGTATTGCCGAGGCTGTCCGATATTAGCCACAGTGCCGGGGTGGTTAGTGGATAGCACATGCCTAATAAGTAGGACAGCCGGGTTTAGTTTTAATTAATTACTTCAGTTTCTATCCTTATCTGCTTCAGCTTCTATCCTTATCGAAGATACATGTGAGACGCAATATGTCTTCAGAAAAATGTAATTACATTAATTATACCAGACTTGTAACTACATACTTTGTAAGTAGGCTGTTTAGGTTTTTATGTTGGTAACGCCATGTAGCGCTCTATATGAAAATCACTGGCTGTGCTGTGTGCAGCCTGTGGCTGGTTTGCATTGTTGGAATTTGCTATTGTTGTGTTCGGCAGTTGGATGTGAACAGCGCATAGCGTTGCGCAATTGGAGGTGAGCCGCCAGCAGTGGTGGATGTGGGGAGTGAGATGGCGGAGTTTTGAGAGCGGATGATCTGGACGTGTGTCCATCAGAGACAGTAAATTTGTAAGACTGGATGTCAAGAACTGATATATATATATATATTACGCCTTTTGAACACTATTAAGGTAAATACATTGTTTGTTCTCTATCAAAATGTTTCATTTGCTAACTATGCCCATCAGTAGTTAGTGCCTTCAGTAGTTAGAATCTTTTATTTAGCTGGCAGTATTGGCGCTCGCTGTATTGCAGTAGTTTGAGTAACGAAGATTTTGTGAGGTAAGTGATTCATGAAAGGTATAGGTTATTGTTAGTCAGGGACATTCTTTTGTAGGGATTATCGAAAATCAGATTGCGGTGCGCTAAGAAATATTGTGTGTCAGTTTAAGCACAGTCATTTATAATCTTTTTAAGGGGACGTTTCAACTTCCATGGCTAAATGAGTAACACCAAAGACCAGACAATTAAAACTAAAAAATAACATAAAAAATCAGTTCCTTCAACTTCACTTCCCGTCCATCCCTGTAGTTCTTCCTTGCATCCTATTAGTCAACAAAGCACAATCATTCGTATTTCTTATTGGGGACCAGAAGAAGTGTTGAGTGCTAAAAAAGAATGGCAGGTGACTCACCACGACTGTGGACCGTAATCGTACAAGAGATCGGACAGGTGTAGTTTATGCTAACAAGGCTGTCCTCCACAGACGAATCGTCCCCACGAGGAAAGTAGAACTAAACGTGCCATTTCCCCAGCCACGAGAAGCAGGGTCGCACAACGAACATCCAGAAACGCGATCCGTCCATAGGGAACCGAAACCGGGCGGTTACTCGAGTTGGTGGTGGCGGTGCGGGGAAGACGTGGGCAGCTTGTTGCATGGCAACCGCCATTAATTCGGGAGCCGTTCCGCAGCTGTGACCACGCCGCGGCGGCAGGTCGGCCGCGACAGTTACAAATAACCGCGCGCCCCAATAACGAGCTGTAGCGGGCAAGATTTACTCCGGCGCGTGATGGATGACCGTCTCACTGCCGCCTCCGAGGTGGGCGCAAATCTCCGCCGGCGCCAGGCGCGGGGGCGGGCTAATGGCGTCTAATAAGGCGACGCAGACGCACTGGACACCGCATCAGGTGGGCGCCACCAGCCATTAGCGGCAGCGGCGCTGCCAGGTAATGAGTCAGATCTCCAGTGGGCAGGAAGCGGCCGCGCCGTTTATTCGCGCATCAGGCTGTGCAGGACCGCGGGTCGCTGGCGAATTCTGTGAAATTAGAACAGCGTTTTAGTCTCCCCCACTCTCTCTCTCTCTCTCTCTTTCTTTCTTTCTCTTGTTCTGTCTCGCCTTCGTTCTTCCTTTCTTCGGTGATTAACGCCACGTCATCACCTTGCGGCCATTATGGAGCAGCGGCGTCTCCTCAGCTCTCACAAGTCCCTAGAAGACGACAGCAGTGGCTTTTTACTGTCAAACCACTCATTATTTCACAAAACTGGTGTAGCTCGCCAATTTTAGATTCTCCCGGTAAATGCTGACTTTTTGAGGAGGAGAGCTGTTCGACTCGTGTCGATTATGTGGAAAGACGAATGGCATTTTATGCTGGCAAAGAAAAAGTTCCCCCAGTACAGAAACAGGTCATTTCACGAGGGATGGTCATAAAGCTTTAATGATCACCTTGGTAACGTAATTAATGTTTAGTTTATTTACAATTACGAGTGGCGTTCAATAAGTTCAAATGGTTCAAATGGCTCTAAGCACTATGGGACTTAATATCTGAGGTCATCTGTCCCCTAGACTTAGAACTACTTAAACCTAATTAAACTAAGCACATCACACACATCCATACCCGAGGCAGGATTCGAACCTGCGACCGTAGCAGCAGCGCGGCTCTGGACTGAAGCGCCTAGAACCGCTCGGCCACAACGGCCGGGTCGTTCAATAAGTAATGCAAAACATTTTTTCCTCGGTTGATTTCGGTTGAAAAAAGCAGAATTCGTTGTGGGACATCGTGGATTATTTCTGCTTCAGTCCCTAGAGTTTCATGAAGTTCCGATAGGTCGTGGCACTGTACGTAGCCTTCAAACTGGCGACTGTAAACGAGACGCGTTCCAAGCAGAGATCTGTCATTAAGTTTCTTTTGGCAGAAAAGCAGAGCACTGTAGATATTCGTAGGTGCTAGCAGAATGTCTACAGAGACCTGCTAATGAACAAAAGCACGGTAAGTTATTGGGCGAGTCGTCAGTCATCATCGAACCATTGTCCGACCTCCCGCACGTAGTTGTGACTTCTGCAATGGTTCAACGTGCGGACTCTCTCATTCGAGGTGATCGACGGATCAGAATCAGAGACGTCGCTGCTGCATTGGATGGCTTTGTTGGTAGTGCTGACAATCTCGTCCACCAGTTGGGGTACTCAAAGGCGTGTTCCTGCCGAGTTCCTCGTGGCCTAACAGAAGACTATGCGAGCGATGAATAACCAGCTGTGCGGAATTGATTCCACGTAATGAGGCTAATCGTGACAGTTTTATTGATACAGAAAGATGTTGGCGCCGACATCGAGCGGTAGTGGCATCATGTGAGCATACAGGCCCTCTCAATAATGTGGTGGAAGGCAGTCGCGTTGAATGAGGATTATACTAAAAAATAGCGTTTTGTAGCCAAAGGAGACGGGAATAATATGATAGTTTGGAATCCTGACTAAAACCAACCACCTTTCAGAGCAAAATGTTGCATTATTTATTGAGCGCCCCCCCCCTCCCCCGCACATGTCCCACAGTGCTGGTACACCTTGAAATATCAACGCCATAGAACGTAGCACACCACTAGCCAGGAGCCAAAACAAAATTGCGCAGTGCACTGATAAAGTGAGGTTTCGTGCGGTAATTCGTTTTCAGCAGCAGCGGGATTGCTGCAGCTGAGTTAGGCCAATTTAAACAACTTCTTCACCTGTCTAATCACTACAGGAAGAATGGTGGCTTTGTCACTATGACCTCCACGACAAAGAAACAAAATGAACAGTGGAAACATACGCATTCTCGACAGCCGACGAAAATGTCGAAGAACCAGCGGTCATCATTCAAGATAATTTTGACTGCTTTTTGGGATTGTCGTGGTAGCCGTCCGGAGTGACCGAGCGGTTCTAGTCGCTACAGTCTAGAACCGCGCGACCGCTACGGTCGCAGGTTCGAATTCTGCCTCGGGCATGGATGTGTGTGATGTCCTTAGGTTAGTTAGGTTTAAGTGGTTCTGAGTTCTAGGGTACTGATGACCGCAGCAGTTAAGTCCCATAGTGCTCAGAGCCATTTGAACCATTTTCTGATTGTCGTGGAATGGTGATCAAACTGTGACAGGAGCATACTGCTGAAATCTCCTAATGAGATCAGGAAACGCTGCCAAGACGAAGCAGAGCGGGAATCTGTGCAAGGCGTATGTTTTTGAATTCACTCCTGAAAAGGCGCACAAAGGGAAGGAGTACGGTGGCATTATGATGCTGAGCGGTGATTGTAACGTGTTAAAATATTCTGAGGTTAGTATACCAATGCAATATGATGTCTCCCCACACCATTACGCTTGGACGAAAAAACGTCAATGTTCCTGGGAGCATTACATACTCCCGTCTCTCGCCATATGAGAGTACGCAATGAACGAGAACTTAGGCCTGAAGGTTATGTTGCCAATATATGATCATTGTTTGAATGTTTTTTTCCTTCCTTTTCAGACTATGTGTTAAACTTTTTAATACTTCTGATAGACTGTATTACAGTAATAGCTGTTCCTGCTTAGAGGAGTGTTCTTTCTTATGTTCATGATCGTCTGCTGTAGTGCACCTGCTTGTGAGTAAAAAATACTTATTACGTCAGATGAACTTTTTTGTAGTGTGCCACAAGCAATACGAAAGGTGTATCGATAAAAAATGAGTAAGAAGAAACAGTGTTTTGCTTAAAGGGCGCTTTCTGTTCAAAAGACTTCAGTATGGCTGTCTTTTTCTTTATTGTAGTGGAGAATTCTCTGCATTATAGTGAAAACAGCTTTTCGATGATTTCCCTCTGCTCCTATTCACTATCTGACACGTTCTAGTCTCTTCATATCAGTGTACAAGCCATACCCTCAATTTTTCAATTTCAACATTTTGTTGATGGAGAACCAGCAACTTAGTTAATTTTTCATGATGCTTTTATTAATGAATCTGTTGACAGTTGCAGCACATGTTTTTGGCCACTAGTTTCGAAGCAACTGGTTCATTTTCCGGCTTGGCCTACTGAGTCAGCTCTGAATGTGTCTAATCTTAATAATAATAATAATAATAATAATAATAATAAACATCAAACTGGAATTAAATGCTTTATAGAATGTTCGCAGGATGACTTTCACAATCTACATGTGCCTCTTAGCATTTCAAAATCTAACTCAAATTTGCTAAGAGGCACATGTGCATTGTGACCGTCATTCTGCGAACATTTTATAAAGCATGTATCGCGATTTTGATGTTCATTATTAAGATAAGGCACTTTTAGTGCAGTCTCAGTAGGCCAGACTTGAAAATGAACCCGTTGGTTCGAAACTACTCGCCAGACATATATATTGCAACTGTCAATAGATTCGTTAGTAAACGTTTCGTGACATACCGTCAACAATTATTTGTGCTACAAATTCCACATTCTCCTATCCCGTAGAATTTTTATTCCATGTTGCTCACTCCATTCTCAGATTAGGAAGTCCTCGAAGCGGGAAAAGTTTTTCTACTAATTTTCTTCTTTTAAAAATTTTATCTGCTACGTGTCCTCCATTTCCAATTAGTTACGGCTCATTACACGTGTTACGAACCTACCGCATCCTATGATAATAATTTTTCAATTTTCTCTTGTCACCTATTCTAAAATGATTTCCTTTTCTAACCACTGAGTAAATTAAACTAAATTCTGTTATTATTTATCTGTATTTGTGAAGCCTCAGCTCTGTTTTCTGCAGTGAAAAAAATATCGAGCATTCTGACTACACGCCGGTTGCTTACTAGTTGCGGATGATACTAAAACGCATTTCGAAGGAAAAACAAATCAACAGTAAGCCTAACTTTTCCAGTTGGAACTGAATAGGCGATGATGAAATTTGTACTTAAAAAGAGATAATATTCGCTTCTGCTCTCCTTGTTTACATTTTCTTCTTGAATTAAAGACTTTTAATTGTTCCAGTTTTGTCTGCGGAGAAAGCATAAGACAGACAAGACTGATTGCCGTAAAGATACATCATCAAATGAAGCCAGCAAGTGCCTCCTCTGTACGATGCTGCCGAAAATGATAGCTATGATACAAAGTTCGAGCGAGGTTCAGCCGACTGTGTTCATTTGTGGTCGCTGAACTCATAATTTGCAGCTGTCGTTTCACAGAAAAGCCTCCACGCCACGCAATAAATAACAGCAAATGCGAATGAAATACGTATGCTATTATTGTTCGGTCGCAGCGAGAGTTACACAAAGTACAATGTAATTTTCTACGCATGATTTAGTTCACGACACAGAGAGGAAAAAAGGTCGCTATCGTTTTTGCAAAACACTTCTTGCTGGGCTTTGACAGTCGCATGTGTACGCTACATACATCAACGAATGAATGTAAAATTTCACAGATGTTTAAGAGCAACTGTACCTAATGTACCAAACTACTTGTATGCTACCAGAAAACGGGCACCACAGAATTGATATTTAGATTATGTTCCTTTCTATTCATTCGCAGTTCACCGAGCGAGATGGCGCATAGTGGTCAGTACCCTGCAGTCGTACTTCGGAGGACGGCGGTTCAAATCACGCACGATCATTCAGATTCAGCGTTCCACGATTTCATTACTTCACTTATGGCAAATGCGAGGTTGGTAAAAACTTTCTAAGGCCAAGATCGCATAAAAATTTCTTTATTTACAGAAAACCGTTTCGACACACTTCGCTGTCATCTTCAATTCTTTGTTATAAAATGTTTTCATTTTGTGTTGTACCTTACACCAAGTTGTCCCTTCGATGAAAGGTAGCACATTACGTAAACTCTGCCATAAATAAAACATTTAAAATCAAAAAATCACCGAGCGAGGTGGCGCAGTGGTTTGCACATTGAACTCGTATTCGAGAGGACGACTGTTCGAACCCGCGTCTGGCCAACCTGAATTAGGTTTGCCGTGATTTCCCTAAATCGCTTCAGGCTGATGCCGGGATGGTCCCTTAGAAAAGGGCACGGCCGACTTCCCTCCCTATCCTTCCTTGCGACCAATGACCTCGCCGTTTGGTCCCCTCCCCCCAAATCAACCAACGAACCTATCAAAAACCACCTTGTGCACATAGCCATGTTCATATATGTAGCGCTCAACAGATGATCGTTACGTCATGAAAAACACAATACACGATAAAATGCACAGTAGCACATCTGTTTACTTTACTCTAGCAACATTTGTCTACTGCGCTCTGGCTTTCACGAATAAATATAAACAGTCGTGTTTCGCAAAATCGCTGTTTACGGGATCCATTTTCATTTTTATAGAGGACATATTCGTTCTCCAAAAACGGTTTAATCCATGACTACAAAATATGTTCCATAACTACGCTGCAGATTAACGTCAGCGTCATAGATGTATTAATTATACTATGTACAGCGAACTGATGACCTAGAAAACAGGAATAACCGTCGCTTATTTCCAAGCAACCAGAAAATATCCCCGATCATCCCCCGACATTTTGTCTGTAGAGTTCGGGTTCACCGGGTGCAAATTCAGTTCGTATTTATTACCTGCTGCTTCTTCTTTTTGCTAGCCTTATAACGTTTCCTTACGGGGTCGGTATATCAATCTTGATTTTGCAACGGTAGTGGTAGAGGGTGGCTGGATACCCTTGCTGTCAGCTCCCACCCTCATTCCACCCCCACCCCCAACCTCCCGGCCCGGGATAGAATTCGAGTACTCCATTTGTGCCGACTGTTATCCCATATAAAGGTGTGAGAACGTTTTCGAAGTGTTTGCGAATCGTATGTTTTTCTGTCTGTATAAATGATCTTTGGATAGGGTGGATAGCAATGTGCGGCTGTTTGTTGACGATGCTGTGGTGTACGGGAAGGTGTCGTCGTTGAGTGACTGTAGGAGGATACAAGATGACTTGGACAGGATTTGTGATTGGTGTAAAGAATGGCAGCTAACTCTAAATATAGATAAATGTAAATTAGTGCAGATGAATAGGAAAAAGAATCCCGTAATGTTTGAATACTCCATTAGTAGTGCAGCGCTTGATACAGTCACGTCGATTAAATATTTGGGCGTAACATTGCAGAGCGATATGAAGTGGGACAAGCACGTAGTGGCAGTTGTGGGGAAGGTGGATAGTCGTCTTCAGTTCATTGGTAGAATTTTGGGAAGATGTGGTTCATCTGTAAAGTAGACCACTTATACAACACTAATACGACCTATTCTTGAGTACTGCTTGAGCATTTGGGATCCCTATCAGGTCGGATTGAGGGAGGACATAGAAGCAATTCAGAGGCGGGCTGCTAGATTTGTTACTGGTAGGTTTGATCATCACGCGAGTGTTACGGAAATGCTTCAGGAACTCGGGTGGGAGTCTCTGGAGGAAAGGAGGCGCTCTTTTTGTGAATCGCTACTGAGGAAATTTAGAGAACCAGCATTTGAGGCTGACTGCAGTACAATTTTACTGCCGCCAACTTACATTTCGCGGAAAGACCACAAAGATAAGATAAGAGAGATTAGGGCTCGTACAGAGGCATATAGGCAGTCATTTTTCCCTCGTTCTGTTTGGGAGTGGAACAGGGAGAGAAGTTGCTAGTTGTAGTAATAGACGGCAAATCATCGAGTAAAATTGAAGTGATATCAGGTGTTCCCCAGGGAAGTGTTCTGGGACCTCTGCTGTTCCTGATCTATATAAATGACCTGGGTGACAATCTGAGCAGTTCTCTTAGGTTGTTCGCAGATGATGCTGTAATTTACCGTCTAGTAAGGTCATCCGAAGACCAGTATCAGTTGTAAAACGATTTAGAAAAGATTGCTGTATGGTGTGGCAGGTGGCAGTTGACGCTAAATAACGAAAAGTGTGAGGTGATCCACATGAGTTCCAAAAGAAATCCATTGGAATTCGATTACTCGATAAATAGTACAATTCTAAAGGCTGTCAATTCAACTAAGTACCTGGGTGTTAAATATACGAACAACTTCAGTTGGAAAGACCATATAGATAATATTGTGGAGAAGGCGAGCCAAAGGTTGCGTTTCATGGACAGAACACTTAGAAGATGCAACAAGTCCGCTAAAGAGACAGCTTACACTACACTCGTTCGTCCCCTGTTAGAATATTGCTGCGCGGTGTGGGATCCTTACCAGGTGAGATTGACGGAGGACATCGAAAGGGTGCAAAAAGGGCAGCTCGGTTTGTATTATCACGTAATAGGGGAGAGAGTGTGACAGATATGATACGCGAGTTGGGATGGAAGTCATTACAGTAAAGACGTTTTTCGTCGCGGCGAGATCATTTTCGAAATTTCAGTCACCAACTTTCTATTCCGAATGCGAAAATATTTTGTTGAGCCCAACCTACATAGGTAGGAATGAACATCAAAATTAAATAAGAGAAATCTGAGCTCGAACAGAAAGGTTTAGGTGTTCGTTTCTCCCACGCGCTGTTCGGGAGTAGAATGGTAGAGAGACAGTATGATTGTGGTTCGATGAACCCTCTGCCAAGCACTTAAATGTGAATTGCAGAGTAATCATGTAGATGTAGATGTAGATGTGGTACGAGGTACCCTCCGCCAGGCACCGTATGGTGGATAGCGGAGTATGTATATAGATGTAGATGTAGACTGAGGAGGGACGTGGGCACCAACCCAGTGTTCAACTAGTCGTATATGGGAAGTCGCTTAAAATCCATACTCAGGCTGGCCGGCACACCTCGGAATCCTCCGGGTGGATTCGGTCCGATTCCGGGGCGCCGAACTGAATCCTGGCGTGCTAGCGCACATCTCTCGGGGCGGATCCATTTCTTTTCACTCCTCTCAAAAATCGTTTTAATGTGTCATATGGGCGCCTTGCGTGATGTTGTGGTTCCTTATAGAATGCCTAAGTCCCGAGATAAAATTGTGGCTCTCCACTGTAGACTCCCCTCCCCCTCCCCTCCCCCTCTACACACTCCCGCTCCCATCACTGGCCCCTGGACCTTTGTATATGAAATGCGTACGAGGGGAAAAGAGAATTTGATGAACTGTTGAAGAAAGGGGATAGAATAATTTCCTTCTCCGTATTTAATGTTGCTGACACAGCACTTGCCGGTAAGCAGGTGTCTCGGCGGTATGCTGCTACAGAATCGGATTCGGCACGGCGGGAAGGGAGCGAATGAATTTGTGCGGAAAGTGATTAACGAGGCAAGTTGCAGCGCGGCGCGGCCGGACCCAGAGTAAGAGCGACGAGCCCTTGAAGGGCAGGGGCACGGCTGCGGGCTGCGGTGGCGGAGGTGGCGAGCCGCCGCCATCGCTCACGGAAGGGCCGGCCGACCCTCGGCAGGGGCCGCCGTGATTTAGTGAGGATAGCCCGGGGGCCGCAGCCCGCCGCCGTCCTGTGTGGCTAAACCACGGCCGTCAGCAGCGCCGCGGCTCCTCTCCGTCAGCGCGGAGTCTAGCTGCTGTGAGCAAAAGCGGCTGCCTACAGTGTCAATGAACGGTGGAGAAAGGAAAGATGCATAAGAAGAGCTGCACGATTCGTTACGTGTTTGTCCGGCCAGTGTGAGATTGTCGCAGGTACGATTAACCAACTGCAGTGCGAGTTGTCGTAAAAGAGAGACTAGTTACATCGCGGAGGGACGAAGAAGTTAGTTTACTGCTGCAGCCTCGCTGTTCGCATATCACAGGCATGGCCCAACGGCGACGAAACAAGCACATAGACGAGGAGAACATGGAAGGTGCCATAACCTGATTTCCCAAAAACTTCACTCAGTGGAAGAGGGTCAAATAACCGAACATGTGTCTCGGCCTATCCGTAGATACTCGACCGTTTCTAAGAAAACTACGGTTAAAGTTTTTGAGGTACTTTATGTGCCTTTAATGCGTGATATCTCAACCAAGATGGTGGCACAGTGGCTAGCGTCGCGGTTTTATGCCCTGTGTTCGAAACCCGATTCTTGTTTTTATTAATTTCCTTTTGTTTCCTCATTTATCTATCCATGTCCATAGAAGGTTACTACACTATGTGATCAAAGGTGTCTGGACACCCCCCAAAAACATACCTTTTTCATATTAGGTACATTGTGCTGCCATCTGCTGCCACGTACTCCACATCAGCGATCTCAGTAGTCATTAAACATCGTGAGAGAGCAGAATGGGGCGCTCCGCGGAATTCACGGACTTCGAACATGGTCAGGTGATTTGGTGTTACTTGTGTCATCCGCCTGTACGCGAGATTTCCACACTCCTAAACATCCCTAGTTCCCCTGTTTCAGATGTGATAGTGAAGTGGAAACGTGAAGGGACACGTACAGCACAAAAGCGTACATGTCGACCTGTCTGTTGACTCACAGAGACCGCCCACAGTTGAAGAGGGGCGTAATCTGTAATAGGCAGACATCCATCCAGACCATCACACAGGAATTCCAGACTGCATCAGCATCCACTGCAAGTACTATGACAGTTAGGCGGAAGGTGAGAAAACTTGGATTTCATGGTCGAGCAGCTGCTCATAAGCCACACATGATGCCGGTAAATGCCAAACGACGCCTCGCTCAATGTAAGCAGCGTAAACATTGGACGATTGAACAGTGGAAAAATGTTGCGTAGAGTGACGAATCACGGAACACAATGTGGTGATCCGATGGCAGGGTGTGGGTATGGCGAATACCCGGTGAACGTCATCTGCCAGCGTGGGTAGTGCCAACAGTAAAATTCGGAGGCACTGGTTTTATGGTGTGGTCGTGTTTCTCATGGAAGGAGCTTGCACCTCTTGTTGTTTTCCGTGGCACTATCACAGCACAGGCCTACATTGATGATTTAAGGACCTTCTTGCTTCCCACCGTTGAACAGCAATTCAGGGATGGCGAATGCATCTTTCAACACGGTTAAGCACCTGTTCATAATGCATGGCCTGTGGCGGAGTGGTTACACGACAATAACATCCCTATAATGGACTGGCCTGCATAGAGTCCTGATCTGAATCCTATAGAACACGTTCTGGATGTTTTGGAACGCCGACTTCGTGTCGGGCCTCACCGACCGACATCGATACCTCTCCTCAGTGCAGCACTCCTTGAAGAATGGGCTGCTATTCCCCAAAAAACCTTCCGGCACCTGACTGAAAGTATGCCTTCAAGAGTGGAAGCTGTCATCAAGGCTAAGGGTGGGCCAACACCATATTGAATTCCAGCATTACCGATGTAGGGCACCACGAACTTGTAAGTAATTTTCAGCCAGGTGTCCGGATACTTTTGATCACATAGTGTATATGACTATTTCTTATCAAGTCGGGGGTTACAAGTGAGTTATACTATTACTCTTTAAAAATCACGTGAAGTACCTCGAAAACTTTGACCGTCGTTTTCTCAGATACGGCCGAGTGTCTACAGATAAGCTGAGACACGTGTTCGCTTATTTTGCCCCCTCTAACAGTGAGCAAAGTTTCTCTAAAATCGTTTTATGGCGTTTGCCGTGTTCTTATCGTGAGTGTTACAGGCGCATTTAACTTTCGGCATCGCTACTCGACGAACTACTCATTGTTTTGCGCTCCAGGGAGAGGATGTTTTGTTGATGTTGTTGTCCAAAGACTGGTTTGGTACAGCTATCCACGTGAGGTTGTAAGTGCCTATTTGCACGCTCCTCTTAGCCCACGAGGAGACTCCACGCAGTTGCAAGGCTGCCTACGGACCTACTCACTGCTTCCACTTCTGATGCTGCACGTTGCGCGGAAAACGAAGACAAGTCTGTATCCGTGCGGGAAACCGCATATGATGGCACACGAATGATGCCGGTAGAAGTAGAAGCGTTCTCTCACAAATGTCCTTGCAAGCCGTGGAGACCCCTGCAGCTGTGCATTTCATAGCTCCTATGTCGCACAGACAAAGTGATTTCGAGAACAAAGGCTGTAGAACAAGGCAAGGAACTCGTGGGTCTTTCTGACATCAGAAGTAAAGATAATCACAACAGAAATAATGTGATACAGCGTTAAAAGAAATATGCTGTACTGAGGAAACTAAAAAGAAAATAAAAATTCTGCGTTCTCGGTACCATCCAGAAAAGCATCTCAGTAACAGCGCAAAGAGAAGTGGTGCTAGCAGCAAGTATGTTTACTGACCAAATGTAGTCTTTTGACAGACTTAGGTTCACAAGTGGCGTGGAATCTTAAGGTAGCCGATAACATCTTGGAATAAATTTTTTTTTCATCTCAGTTTCCTGCTTCATTAATTTCTGTTGCACAAGATGGTGTAGGAATCGATAGTTATCCTCGCCCATCCTTAATGAATATATAAACCAGTATTTGCCCCCTACAAGAAGTTATTTTCGAAAAAAGTTAACTCTTCTCTCCTCCCTTCTACTCATCCATTTTTTCGTATATAATGACCGTTTTCTTCTGTTCGTATTGTTCACTGCCGCGGCATATAATGCAGCAGTCACAGAAGAACCAGGAATTGCTGATTTTCTTTTAGCGCTCGACCCCGTCTAACCGTACGCAACTTTCCCGGTCGTTTTAGCGAACGCGTTGTTGTTAGAAGAACATGTAAATGAAAGCTATAGTTGATTTGCATTTCTAGCAGCGATCATTGACGGTTGTACTGATACGTAAGCTGTGGTGGTAGGTTTGTTTGGAGTGACTCCATCTATATTTACAAGAACGTAATTGCAGACATCGATCAAGACATCAGAGAAACTGAATCTGACGACTTCTAGTAGGGCCATTCCTTTTACTCTGGAAACAGCTTTTCTTGTAATGACGGAGGGATTTTCAACCAACATTAGCGATTTTCTCTCCAGTTGCATTCTCGCAGTGAACGAGGCAGAGATGACTGACTACCTATACGTCTCAGCACGGGCCTGACATCTCTTACCTTATTCTCATCGTTAATATCCAAGTTATATCACGAAGACAGCAGATCTGTTGCAGCCTTCCGTAAGTACTGTTTCTCTAAATTGATCCACCGATTTCTCGGGAACAGCATCGCCTTATCTCGAAGAGCCCATTTCAGTTACACTACCGTTCAGACCATACCTACCTATAAAGAGCCTAGCATCGTGTCTGCTAACAAGCCTAATCGTTAAGGAGCCCAAACATTGAAGGGTTATATTCGGGTAGGTAATGTGTACATATACATAAACATCCACGTGGCCAGTCGCTGTATTTTTCGAGCAACAATTCATGTGATTATCCTTAACATTTCTGTTTCTGTACTCATCTGCCCTAACATCCCACAAGATCGGCAATAATTTATACATTGCGATGCACTCTAGTAACAACGCTTTGTTTTGTACTCATTTTCAACACAACAACAACAACGAACAGTGAACACAAAGATATTCAGAGCCTTTAGCAAGCGAGAGACTGTCAAGGATATTGTCAATAATACCCACAGACGGTACAGTATATCCGGGCTGCGCAATGTACACTCCTGGAAATGTAAAAAAGAACACATTGACACCGGTGTGTCAGACCCACCATACTTGCTCCGGACACTGCGAGAGGGCTGTACAAGCAATGATCACACGCACGGCACAGCGGACACACCAGGAACCGCGGTGTTGGCCGTCGAATGGCGCTAGCTGCGCAGCATTTGTGCACCGCCGCCGTCAGTGTCAGCCAGTTTGCCGTGGCATACGGAGCTCCATCGCAGTCTTTAACACTGGTAGCATGCCGCGACAGCGTGGACGTGAACCGTATGTGCAGTTGACGGACTTTGAGCGAGGGCGTATAGTGGGCATGCGGGAGGCCGGGTGGACGTACCGCCGAATTGCTCAACACGTGGGGCGTGAGGTCTCCACAGTACATGGATGTTGTCGCCAGTGGTCGGCGGAAGGTGCACGTGCCCGTCGACCTGCGACCGGACCGCAGCGACGCACGGATGCACGCCAAGACCGTAGGATCCTACGCAGTACCGTAGGGGACCGCACCGCCACTTCCCAGCAAATTAGGGAGACTGTTGCTCCTGGGGTATCGGCGAGGACCATTCGCAACCGTCTCCATGAAGCTGGGCTACGGTCCCGCACACCGTTAGGCCGTCTTCCGCTCACGCCCCAACATCGTGCAGCCCGCCTCCAGTGGTGTCGCGACAGGCGTGAATCGAGGGACGAATGGAGACGTGTCGTCTTCAGCGATGAGAGTCGCTTCTGCCTTGGTGCCAATGATGGTCGTATGCGTGTTTGGCGCCGTGCAGGTGAGCGCCACAATCAGGACTGCATACGACCGAGGCACACAGGGCCAACACCTGGCATCATGGTGTGGGGAGCGATCTCCTACACTGGCCGTACACCACTGGTGATCGTCGAGGGGACACTGAATAGTGCACGGTACATCCAAACCGTCATCGAACCCATCGTTCTACCATTCCTAGACCGGCAAGGGAACTTGCTGTTCCAACAGGACAATGCACGTCCGCATGTATCCCGTGCCACCCAACGTGCTCTAGAAGGTGTAAGTCAACTACCCTGGCCAGCAAGATCTCCGGATCTGTCCCCCATTGAGCATGTTTGGGACTGGATGAAGCGTCGGCTCACGCAGTCTGCACGTCCAGCACGAACGCTGGTCCAACTGAGGCGCCAGGTGGAAATGGCATGGCAAGCCGTTCCACAGGACTACATCCAGCATCTCTACGATCGCCTCCATGGGAGAATAGCAGCCTGCATTGCTGCGAAAGGTGGATATACACTGTACTAGTGCCGACATTGTGCATGCTCTGTTGCCTGTGTCTATGTGCCTGTGGTTCTGTCAGTGTGATCATGTGATGTATCTGACCCCAGGAATGTGTCAATAAAGTTTCCCCTTCCTGGGGCAATGAATTCACGGTGTTCTTATTTCAATTTCCAGGAGTGTATTTCAAAAGTTTCTGATGGTCTCAGTATTATTGAGCAACCTATCAATTTCACCCCCACACGTTCAATAGTATTTCGAATCAGGAAATATCGCGCAATATTATTCACCGTCTACAGGGCAGTTAAGACGACGGAAGTTACTTGTTGTCCTGCATCTACTCTTTAGAAAATATTGTGTGCCAGCAGAGCAAGCTGCGCTTTACACATATGGTTTTTGCCGGACCGGTGCTAATTCTTTAAAGTAAGTTTGTTTTGCTCGAGCTTTAAATATGCTCTAGGATCCAGCAACAGACGGCCGTCTGCGATATTGATTCTTAATTCTGCGCATCCGTTCTTTTCCTTTCTCAGAAAACAGGAGTGCCCTGTGCGCTTTTCCAATCGCGCGTGACTATATGCTGATCGTGAGATTCTCGATGAATAACGCAGAATATCTTTACGTCCTCCTGCTCACCAGGTATTCCAGCGTTAAAATATTTATAATACACTTACAAATGTTTCTTTAAGTTTCCAATTTCACTTGAGTTGCACATAATATCAGCCGTCTCGCTCAGTTTCAATCTGCGGGGTTCCACTGCCACGTTAAGACCTTGTGAAGCGTTTCCTCTCTCTCTCTCTCTCTCTCTCTCTCTCTCTCTCTCTCTCTCTCTGTGTGTGTGTGTGTGTGTGTGTGTGTGTGTGTGTGTGTGTGTGTGACAGAATTTCCATTTTCGTTACAATTTATCGTACTATAACAGTGACATTGCAGCTCAATAATCGTACATGTCCCTGTTTCTTTAATATGTTATATCACAACTAGTTGCTCAGAACTATGTGCTGTATCCTGGTCCATTGTTTTTCTTTCTGCATTTCTCTGTCTTTCTCTTTTCATAACCCCTTACCAGTTGATGTCTTTATAATAAGATCTTCGTCATAGGTCTGATATCGGTGTACCGATTTCTCATCATGAAAAGGACGCCAACAAACATTATCGAACCTGATAATCACACAAATATATCCTGTAGAGCCCATGGATACCAGTCTGACCTATTATGCGCACTGAAAGCGAGCCGTTTCACTATTATGTGCGCACTCGTCTCCTGTATGAAGCTATTTGCAACGTAAAAGTAGCCTCTATCACGCGCTACAGTTACACTAGTTATCTATCGTGGAGTACGTTTACTTTAACGAGCTGACATTTTACATGATGCTAATCACACACACTCAAACGCACGCACGCACACGTATACACACTAACGCACTAGTGCACTCATAGAAACGCTAGTTCTCTGTAAAATGAGAGACCTCTGAACTCGTAATGGACGTTAGCAGTGTATACAGTTGGGTATTTGGTGTGTCCGAGGGGCAGTAAGTTCTCTACGGAAATGCGTTGAACCTAATGTGTGATTTTAAGCTAATTATACTTTACGATGTTAATTTTGATAACTCAGATTTGTTATGTGCGTATCTATCACGTCTATAAGACATCGCCGGCTGCACAGGAATATAGCAAACGGGTGAAACACTGCGAAAATTTGTAGAGAAATGGATGCCAACTTTTGTAGACGACTATGAAATCCGGAAATCCATTTTGGCCTGATACACATCTACCAGATCCGCTGAATTGTGTAGCTTTATGCTATCGTCAGATTCCCACCTTAACATGATATCAAAGTATGAGGACGTATAAAATAAAATAAATGAATTTACCACTCGTAAAATTCTCTTCACTTATGACAGATTTTTCCCTTTTTTTCTCTCTTTCAAATGGGCGATGATTGGTACAGGGTCTGGCAGTTGACTTGCAACGTAAATAAATGTTATTTACTGCAGAACAAAAGGCGACGATATTTATTGCTGTTCAGATGCTATTGCGGATAAATCAATGGAAACAATTAAATACGTGACGTAGCTAGGAGTAATCATACGGAGCTACATAGAATGAAATGACCATCTAATAATAGTTACAGTAAATTCAGACGCTACGCTGAAATTCACTGGACGACGCTAAAGGAAAGAAGTGTGCTACAAAACACTCACTTGGCCAATTCTTGAGCATTATTCGTCAGTCTGGTGCCCTTTTCAGATTAGATTAATCGAAGAGAGAGAAAAGATGCAATGAAGGTCGTTGCGGTGCGTTGCTTAACCGGTTCGTTTAGTAGCAAACTCTAGCGTCAGCTGGAACAAGAAAGGCATCGTGCTGCTCGGAGAAGTGAACTTCGGAAATTCCGCGAACGTTCGTTTTAAAATGAGTCGGGCAGCGTATTACTTCCTCCAACACACGTCTCGCGAAATGACCATCACTGGAAAATGAAAGAAATTAGAGCTCTTCCAGCTCTTACCGGTAGTCGTTCTACGCGAATGGAACAGGGGAGTGAGGGGGCGACGGAAGAATGAAAGATAATAGTCCGAGGAGTGTCCTACACCACACGCCGTTGGGTGGCGCGCGGAGTATTGTCGTAGCACCAAAGATAGGTGTGCCTCAAACCGCTGAAGAGAATTGTTCACACTCGTGTTATTAACGGAAAACACGTCGGGAACCTAGATCGCTAATACACGCTGAGCTAGAGTTGGCCGAGACCTAAGCGTGATCTGGTGGTTGAAGAAATCTCCAACGCCCGCAAGTGAAGGGTTAATGCTTACCATCTCCCACCCTCGTTCTCATCTCACCAACACAAATTGAAAGACATTGCAGTCCACAAGCGTTAATTACTGTCACCGACACTAAGCTTTTTCAGAAGCACGCTATAAGGATAGCATTTAGTCCAAAACCTCGAATATCGTGTAGCTAATCAATAAGTCACTGCTGCAAAATACTAACACGAATTCTTTACTGACGAATGGAAAAACTGGTAGAAGCCGACCTCGGGGAAGATCACTTTGGATTCCGTAGAAATGTTGGACCACGTGAGGCAATACTGACCCTACGACTTATCTTAGAAGATAGATTAAGGAAAGGCAAACCTACGTTTCTAGCATTTGTAGACTTAGAGAAAGCTTTTGACAACGTTGACTGGAATACTCTCTTTCAAATTCTGAAGGTGGCAGGGGTAAAATACAGGGAACGAAAGGCTATTTACAATTTGTACAGAAACCAGATGACAGATATAAGAGTCGAGGGGCATGAAAGGGAAGCAGTGGTTGGGAAGGGAGTGAGACAGGTTCAAATGGCTCTGAGCACTATGGGATTTAACAGCTGAGGTCATCAGTCCCCTAGAACTTAGAACTACTTAACCCTAACTAACCTAAGGACATCACACACACCCATGCCCGAGGTCAGATTCGAACCTGCGATCGTAGCGGTCGCGCGGTTCCAGACTGAAGCGCCTAGCAGCGCTTGGCCACACCGGCCGGCGGAGTGAGACAGGGTTGTAGTCTATCCCCGATGTTATTCAATCTGTATATTGAGCAAGCAGTAAAGGAAAAAAAAAAGAAAAATTCGGAGTAGGAAATAAAATCCATGGAGAAGAAATGTAAACTTTGAGGTTCGCCGATGACATTGTAATTCTGTCAGAGACAGCAAAGGACCTGCAAGAGCAACTGAACGGAATGGACAGTGTCTTGAAAGGAGGATATAAGATGAACATCAACAAAAGAAAAACGAGGATAATAGAATGTAGTCGAATTAAATCGGGTGATGCTGCTGGAATTAGATTAGGAAATGAGACGCTTAAAGTAGTAAATAAGTTTTGCTATTTGGGGAGCAAAATAACTGATAATGGTCGGAGTAGAGAGGATATACAATGTAGACTGGTAATGGTAAGGAAGGCATTTCTGAAGAAGAGAAATTTGTTAACATCGAGTATAGATTTAAGTGTCAGGAAGTCGTTTCTGAAAGTATTTGTATGGAGTGTAGCCATGTATGGAAGTGAAACGTGGACGATAAGTAGTTTAGAGAAGGAGAGAATAGAAGCTTTAGAAATGTGGTGCTACAGAAGAATGCTGAAGATTAGATGGATAGATCACATAACTAATGAAGAGGTATTGAACAGAATTGGAGAGAAGAGGAGTTTGTGGCACAACTTGACTAGAACAAGGGATCGGTTGGTAGGGCATCTTCTGAGACATCAAGGGATCACCAATTTAGTATTGGAGGGAACCGTGGAGGGTAAAAATCGTAGAGGGAGACCAAGAGATGAATACACTAAACAGATTCAGAAGGATGTAGGTTGCAGTAGGTACTGGGAGATGAAGAAGCTTGCACAGGATAGAGTAGCATGGAGAGCTGCATCAAACCAGTCTCAGGACTGATGACCACAACAACAACAACAACAACAACAAATGGTTCAAATGGCTCTGAGCACTATGGGACTCAACCGCTGTGGTCATAAGTCCCCTAGAACTTAGAACTACTTAAACCTAACTAACCTAAGGACATCACACACATCCATGCCCGAGGCAGGATTCAAACCTGCGACCGTAGCGGTCGTGCGGTTCCAGACTGTAGCGCCTTTAACCGCTCGGCCACTCCGGCCGGCACAACAACAACAACAACAATCAATCTACACTCCTGGAAATGGAAAAAAGAACACATTGACACCGGTGTGTCAGACCCACCATACTTGCTCCGGACACTGCGAGAGGGCTGTACAAGCAATGATCACACGCACGGCACAGCGGACACACCAGGAACCGCGGTGTTGGCCGTCGAATGGCGCTAGCTGCGCAGCATTTGTGCACCGCCGCCGTCAGTGTCAGCCAGTTTGCCGTGGCATACGGAGCTCCATCGCAGTCTTTAACACTGGTAGCATGCCGCGACAGCGTGGACGTGAACCGTATGTGCAGTTGACGGACTTTGAGCGAGGGCGTATAGTGGGCATGCGGGAGGCCGGGTGGACGTACCGCCGAATTGCTCAACACGTGGGGCGTGAGGTCTCCACAGTACATGGATGTTGTCGCCAGTGGTCGGCGGAAGGTGCACGTGCCCGTCGACCTGCGACCGGACCGCAGCGACGCACGGATGCACGCCAAGACCGTAGGATCCTACGCAGTGACGTAGGGGACCGCACCGCCACTTCCCAGCAAATTAGGGACGCTGTTGCTCCTGGGGTATCGGCGAGGACCATTCGCAACCGTCTCCATGAAGCTGGGCTACGGTCCCGCACACCGTTAGGCCGTCTTCCGCTCACGCCCCAACATCGTGCAGCCCGCCTCCAGTGGTGTCGCGACAGGCGTGAATGGAGGGACGAATGGAGACGTGTCGTCTTCAGCGATGAGAGTCGCTTCTGCCCTGGTGCCAATGATGGTCGTATGCGTGTTTGGCGCCGTGCAGGTGAGCGCCACAATCAGGACTGCATATGACCGAGGCACACAGGGCCAACACCCGGCATCATGGTGTGGGGAGCGATCTCCTACACTGGCCGTACACCACTGGTGATCGTCGAGGGGACACTGAATAGTGCACGGTACATCCAAACCGTCATCGAACCCATCGTTCTACCATTCCTAGACCGGCAAGGGAACTTGCTGTTCCAACAGGACAATGCACGTCCGCATGTATCCCGTGCCACCCAACGTGCTCTAGAAGGTGTAAGTCAACTACCCTGGCCAGCAAGATCTCCGGATCCGTCCCCCATTGAGCATGTTTGGGACTGGATGAAGCGTCGTCTCACGCGGTCTGCACGTCCAGCACGAACGCTGGTCCAACTGAGGCGCCAGGTGGAAATGGCATGGCAAGCCGTTCCACAGGACTACATCCAGCATCTCTACGATCGTCTCCATGGGAGAATAGCAGCCTGCATTGCTGCGAAAGGTGGATATACACTGTACTAGTGCCGACATTGTGCATGCTCTGTTGCCTGTGTTTATGTGCCTGTGGTTCTGTCAGTGTGATCATGTGAGGTATCTGACCCCAGGAATGTGTCAATAAAGTTTCCCCTTCCTGGGACAATGAATTCACGGTGTTCTTATTTCAATTTCCAGGAGTGTATATATCAGTATATATTATAAAAGTAAGTGTACAGTGTGCGGGACACTAAAACTCAGAAACGAGTCTCGGTCCCATCAAGGGAGTTATATTGAGTGGTAGCCCTCTGTCTCCCATCCATGAAAAAGGTTCCCATTTTTACCTGAAGGGCACACATTTAAGATATAAGGGCTGGGAAGTTTCGCCCTCCAGAAATTTCTAGAACATTCCACAACATTCTAGAGCATTGGAGAACATTTGAGAGTACTTCATGACATTCCGGAATGTTCCACAATGATCCAAGACGTTCGGGAATTTTCGGGAACAGTCTGGAAGATCAAGTTTATCGCTTACGACTTTTCCACCGTTCATGCAGCAAAAGTACCGCACGAGGCGTGACGTTGTAATTTATTATTTATATGCTAATGACTGCATTCGTGACACATTTTTCAGACAATATGCACATTTAGCACTGAATGTAACTGAAAAATTATGTGAATGTACGACTCGTTGTTCAGGAGATATGACGTCATAAACAACAAGATGCGTGAAAAACTACCGCATCACCCATGACGTTTAACTTTCTTATTTTCTAACTATTCGCAATAAATTTCGGAGTGAGTATCCACATACGTCGCTGAATGCACTTACAAAATTATATCATTGTACGACAAATAGTTGAGGAGGTCTGACAACATAAGCATTAAGCACAATGCCAGACACACTATGGTACGGGAGTGCTTGCGGAGGTATAATTAAATATCTGCCCAACGCCAGGTTTCTCTGCTCGTTTTAAAATAATACGAAGGTTACAGACAACTGCCTTACAATAAACGCCGCTCAAATTTTTAAAATAGTGCTATCAACCTTAAATGTAAAGCTATGAACAGAAATGACCTACACTACACACCACGTAACCTTACTCAAATACAAAAGGAAATAGCCATAACAAAATCTGAACTACCTTGCGAATTATTGTGACATGATTAACAATGAAAACATTTTTAGCGTCAAACTGAAATAATTTCTGTTTGACAAAAACCTGCTCCACAAAATAATTTCTGAACATATAATGCGGAAATAGCCTACACTAGTCACCCGCCTCCATAGCCGAGGTCACTGACGCACATCCGTGCGGTGGTGCTCGATTCGGAGGTTCTCCTGTTCGAATCCTACTGATGGAAAATTTTCTCTCCAAGTATTCGGGGGCAAGGGGAGGAGAGGTCGTGGCATAAAGTACCTGGTCACCAGTCTTTGCGCCAGTATTCTGGATTAAATTCCAAATCTCTCCGCAGTGTCTCATTAAGTGTGGACATGTCCGTCGGATCTACGTCTACATCTACAAATATACTCCTCTAGCCCCAAGCGGTGTTTGGCGGAGGGCACACTTCGCTCCAAAGTCATATTTTCCTCCCTCTGTTCCACTCTGGGATCGCGCGAGGGAAAAATGACTGTGTGAACGCCTCAGTACGAGCTCCAATTTCCCTTATCTTTGAATGGGGACGTTAACTCGGCGACCCCTCTTAGTGCTTTTCGAGGGCAGTGTGCCTCCACTGGGTTTCACTCTCTTCCTTCCCTACACTCATAACAACACGAACTGAACACCACACTGTACAAATACTCATCACAGTCATTCACCTGACACAAATACACACATGAAACATCACAACAGGTAAGAGGAAAGCGATGCGAAACCCCTACCATTAGGACCTTGCCTCGAAAAAAGATGAAGAATTCCTGCATCTACTATCCTATGCTCATTCCTGAGTATGGGAACACTTTGACTTGACTGCACTATTCACAACGTAACCTTACTCCTATATAAAAGGTATCAGACATAAAAATATTTAACGGACTATCTTGCAGACTAATGGTGCATGATAAACAGTGAAGACACTCTTTAATTACTCTGAAATAATTTTTGCTTGATTAATGCTACTCCATAGAAGAATTTCTTAACACGTATTATCGCCCTGTGTGAGTTACTGAATTTAAAAGTAGATCAAGATTAGCGAAAATGCTATTCACATAATTGGTCATTAAATACCCATATTTTTGTTAAGAATACGTGTTATATGAGTGCCCTGTGGGAAGTAACCTCCGTTTTCATGTGACACGTAAAGTGATTATGGGGACGAAAGTCTCTGCAGTGACTAATGCAGCAGACCGCTGTGCTTGAAGCTGCGATAGCGACAAAGAGAGAACCACATTGCTTCTCGCCCTCCTACAGTGGCTGTAGAAATGAGAGTTTCAATTGAAAATCCCACCAAACATGGAACCTGTTCCGCAATTTCAGTTTTTAGTGTCAAAAAATTACATAGAAAGTGATATTCACTGCGAGGTTTGTGCTGTACACGGCCAGAATGGGCTGAATGAAGGTGGTATTCGTTGTTGGTTTCATTTGTTTACGAGTGGACAGACGACTGCTTATGAGGCGCACAGAACCGGCCGTGCGTTTGTGGTTGGCAACGAAATGGTACGGAAAATTGACAGAAAAACTCATGGAAACCGTCGTTTCACGATATCCAAAATGTCCAACAACTTTTCGCAAATTTATTGGAATGTTTGCATGAGATATTGAACAAACAATCAAAATAGAAGTATTGTGCTTGTTGTATTCCAAAAACCAGGCAACACGCCTTTATGCAGACAGAATGTGTCAGCCCGTTAAGAGATATTATACATTATTCTAAAACCCGATTGGTGACGTCGTGAAGAAGTAATATAAAGGTGTAGTTTTAAGAATTATCTGATAAATTTCCATTAACTATGCCAATATTTTTTTTAGAACCTAAAGAAGGCTACCTTCCAGATAGCCCTCGTATTTGTAAACCAATTGACACGGTTCACATTATAGCGAGGTGTCGAAAATATGATACAAGGAAACTGCAAATAGCCGAGCAACTTACACCATGCGAATTAAAGGTTCCAGAGTATGAGAAAGAAGAATATTTCTCGATCTGGGGTTTGCAGTTAACCCCTGTCAGTAAAAACACTGCATTACGAGTGACATCTAGCATGGTGTAATTCTGCTACGAATTGCGAGAAATGAACAAAGTCTGTAGTTTCAGCTGCTGCATGACATTAAGTTTATCGACTGTATATTATCATTAACATGGAATTTTAGCTACTGTCGATAATGTTTGCTTTGAAAGAACAGTACTTACTCATGCTTATGATGTGCTCCAAAACGACCCTAAATGGCGCAAAACAAGATGGATATTATTGGTTAGTTGGTTGATTCGGGGAGGTGATAAAATAGCGATGTCATCGGTCCCATCTGTTTATGAAGGATGTGGAAGGAAACCGGCAGTGCACTTTCAAAGGAACCATCCTGGCATTTGCCTGAAGTGATTTAGGTAAATCACGGAAAACCTAAATCAAGATGGACGGACGTGGGTTTGAACCGTTGTCCTCCCGAATATGAGTCCACTGCGCTAACAATTGCGCCACATCGCTCTGTGGATTTTATTGTGATGGCGGGATTTATAGGTGGGAGGTAAGAAGAAAGCCGTTATACGAAAGGAATCGTGTTATTGTGGTTAGTAAATACTGCGACTGAAATAATATACTGAGCCCATCTTCAGAATGTGTATAACTTAAGCGTATGGGAATTTCGCTGTCGATAAATAATAGTTTCCGTAATATGATGACAAGACAAGTTGACGCGAACTGATGCGATAGTCAATACTGAAGAAAACAGGCATATGATTCGAGAAAGTAATTTTTAAATATTTCTGGAGGGGCAGTTTAAGAGAAAAAAAAATGTAGGACAATTTAAAAAAATGTGATCTGTGTTTCTGCTTAACCGAAAAAATACCTTCAGTACTCGCAAGTATTCTTCCTAAAGGCATTCTGGAGCAGTATAAGCAACTAGCAGGACAATATATTACGCCTATAAAAATGACCTTGAATAGTAAAATAAATAATTCACTCTTAGGATGTAATTTACTCGGGTAAAGCAAGCAACATACAGCGTTCGACGAGGAACGTAAATAAAACCAAACTGTATCTTTACTTCCTTTCCTATATTTTTCCTTCTTGTAGAGACATTTTAGGAGAGGAAACTGCTATGTCGTAGTAAGGTATTTGGCCTCTACAAATAGACAACACGCTTATTTCTCCACAGTTTGCCAAGCAGCAGCAGTTCACTGCGTATATGTAGGGCTTGTTCTAAGAAACGACCTCTATTAATATCGCTGTAGTCTCAGTGCCATGTTATATTACTCTCTCGGACTTTACTTCTATTTTTTTTTTAAGAGTCTGCATGAGAAAAGCATAGCTTGAACGATGAAGGCGTTCTAGATTAAATTCTCTGGATTACAGCAGGAAGAGTTATTGCGAAATTCATAACAGGCTGCTGTAGCAGCTTTGGGCGAAAGTCGCCGATGCGAGAAGAAAATTAAGTTCGTGCTTCTGTGAGGGAAAGAGCGCAGCGCTGACGAAGGTACTTACTTTTTTTTTTTTTTTTTTTTTTTTGCATTTCACAAACGGGAAGCTGCGTCTCTCAGAAAATATGGGAAGTGGAGTACGGTTTGTTTCTAATTAAATAGAAGAATGTCACGGATGCGGTGTGATTTGTCGTTTATCTCAGTGCAAAGCATTCGTGGTTGGTCGATGTCGAATCTCTATAAGTGGCAGCATTTATCGCAGAATAATCGGTTGAAGCTACAAGGCGATATACATGATGAAGGAACCATTAGATTCTAGTTTGTATTATCGTTATGTGTGTATATATTGAATTAAATCTTGATCACGTTTGCGACTTTTGATTCGAATAATACAAAGAAAAATTGAGATAAAGTACAGTAGTACATAAAATATTTTACAATGTTTAAAAAAAACGTAGCTGGAGTAATACAATCGAAAAATTCGGTTTTTATGAAATTAAGTAAAGTGAAAACGGGAAGGAGCAGTAATTTTCAATGTCAGTAAAAGGAATATTAAACGAAGTATCCATCGAGATAGTAAAAGGTGAAGCCAGATTCAAGACGGACTGTACCATGATGAAATTTGTTGTGATATAGAATTAGCATGGCGATGATTTAGAACTATTTGACGAACTTGGTAACGAACTCACGCTTAGTTAAAATACACGAGGAACGGTGATAATACTAAAGGAAGCCAGATTAGACAACTCAGACGCTGAAGAGTGGACAGAAGTATTTTCAAAGTAATGCTTAACAATCAAGAAAAGAAGATCTAAAGATATTTTGGTAACGTTAAGGATGGACAGCTTTTTAGCCAATATAATAAACGTGCGCCTCTTCTAACCAATCTTTGTTACAACGAGATCGTTTTTATCGTGGATTATTACCTCAATTCTAATCCAGTTGTGTCCCTGGGATTACTTAAAACTGTTGTTTTGCATCTGACGCCACCGAGGGACAAGATTTTTGAATGTAATAATTAATAATGAAATTTGTTCGTAAATGGTTGTCGTGGGCCGCCATTTGTAGCAGATATCCACGTTCAGCTACTACGGTAGAAGAACGGAGGTCACGCAGCTTTCAGCAGCGGAGACAGATGACGTCACCAAGGTAGGATGTTACCAGCGAGCTCACTGGAAGTTACGAAAAACATCGCTGGTCACAAAAGCAAAATAATAACAAACCCATTGGGAATTATTAGTCGACCACAATGTTGTTACACTTGGGAGCGGGGACGCTTCGGTCAGCTTGTCGTGATATTTCACGAGGGTCCACTAAAATAATTAATAGTATAGGCACAACTGTCTTGAAATCAGCTCACAGTTCGGTACGTTTTCCTTAGTCACCACTGTACTTGTGCACTGTATCATCGCGAGTTTACGTCTACGGCCGCCCGACGGCAAGTGCAATAATATCGTGGCCGGGTAATAACAGCAACCGGAAGCAGTACTGACACAAACATTGCTGTTAGTTACCCTACTAAGGGTCAGTGTTAATGTATTAGAAAGTCGGAACTAAAGGAAATGTTTTAATGTAACCGCCTAACCTTTTTAAAGTGGAAAATATTACTAATTTGGCTAGAGAAGTTTATGATTCAGCGAAAACAGGAACCTTTTTCGCAGTTGAAACTTTGTTGAACCGCTATATTAACATAATTAAATGCGTGTCAAGACAAGAAAGTTTAAAGTTTTCATTCATGTATGGTTTTTCTACCTACGTTGCTATTTGATGTATCTTTGAATGAATGAGTGTCAGAATGTAAGTGAAAGAAAACTTACTGAAGACGCAGTTTAAAAGAGAAAGTAGCAGTGGTTTTAGCGAACAGTAAAGATTTAGCAAAAATAGTGAAAGAAATAATAATGTTCCTCATTTGAAAGTATGCGTCCGCAGCTCGTGGTCGTGCGGTAGCGTTCTCGCTTCCCGCGCCCGGGTTCGATTCCCGGCGGGGTCAGGGATTTTGTCTGCCTCGTGATGACTGGGTGTTGTGTGATGTCCTTAGGTTAGTTAGGTTTAAGTAGTTCTAAGTTGTAGGGGACTGATGACCATAGATGTTAAGTCCCATAGTGCTCAGAGCCATTTGAACCATTTGAAAGTATGCAACACAAAAACAACTGGTATCTGTGAATCAAAGTTGAAGAAGACGGGTGATGTTAGATACATTAGTTCTTCAAAATTAGAGAAAAAATCGACAATGGGAGTAATTGGATTCTTTTTTATAAAAGGTGCAAAACTTTGATAGTCCAGGGACTTAAGTTTCTACAAAGAAATTAAACGCGTCTCGTGCTATCCACACGCCTCGCCAACCAACTGACATTTTATTCAACGCATGGACAGTTTTTTGGACTAGGAATAAATTCATCAGTGCAGATGCTTATAAATCATCTCTTCAGTTTTGGATGTCACGGTTACCTTAACACAACAGTAATTAGATTATACAAGGATAAGATTATTAACGGTGGTCATATTAAATAACGAGATCCTTTTAATAGATCCATCATTAATGGATGCGATATTTGTGTGTATCAGCTATTCACGTAACTAAAAAAAGCAAGTATTTTGAATTGAGTTATTTAGTCGGATGCGGGCGAACAAACTAAATAACAGTGATGTCAATAAGAAAAGCGTAATTTTCTGTTCTTAAGCTGACGATGATAATGACGGTAATACTGTTAGGGCCACTCGACATCGTCGTCCTTGGTGTCAGTACTCCTAAACAGTTCATTACATGAAAATAGTCATTATCTGCAAGTTAAAGGTCTAACTTTTTTTGCCCAAGATCACGGTGTATATCAGAAAGTATGCTGCATAATTTCCTCAACGGTTTTCGTAAAAAAAGTTTTAGTTGCTGATCATGATGCACAGTATATCTAGTAAAGATACAGAATAGGTAAAAAAATGGTAAAACGAGAGCTGCCCATATGGTTCTTTAGGGGGGCCTGATAAAAAGTGCGTCGTTAGTGATAGATCAAATAAGCCACTTTTCGAGATTAAAGGCACGCTGAAAAGTATTCTATCTATTCTGGAGCAGCCAAGAAAAGAAAGAGATTACGTGGCTTGGTGTGAGTGGTGATAATTTGTTTCCCCTCCAACCTCTTGGAATTCTGCTGCTTCCCACCTGCCCTTCCTCGGCTCGCGCAAGTACCTCCACCTCAGCCGTTTGTCATGGTGTTTAATGGCCAGTCAGATCATATTTATGCTAAAATGTGTTAACGACGTTTCAGCCAATTTGCTCGTAACTAATTCCGGCTGAGTTCAAGCTGGGAACAGACAAGAAGTGCTATATAAAGAAGTTTAGCCATTAAGAAAATTTCGCATTAGTTAGAGGTTTTAGAGGTTGAGAATTAACTGCCAGTATAACTTTGAAGTTGCTAGCCGGTGCACTACAGAGACTTCGGGACAAAGGGTTTCCTCGTAGTTAAGCGCCACAATAAGCGAACGAGATTGCTGGACAAAAAGAATTCCGTACAGTTTCGCTTATTCACTTTGTTGTAAAAGTATGAAACTGAGATGAATCAAAGAAAGTTGTCATCAGCAGCGTCAGGGCTACAGAAAAGGCTGATATACTGCAATCAAGACGAACTGTGTTCGGCCATCCTGATTCAGAAAGCCAGCAGTTATCCTAAAAACACTTTTGACGAACACGGGGTGCATGTTTCAGTTTATTCGCCTGGTTACCTCCCACTCTTGCCCCTACTGCGTTGGCGACACTGACATGCATGTTAACGACACGTTAAATTCGATTAAAAATATCTCAAAAAACTACTTATTCTTCTCTTTATTTTTAGGAGTAGTTACACTAGTGTTATAAACAAAATGAACATAATTATTAGTAATGAAAATATAATGCAAAAGCCTAACGTAAGACAATGCTTCTTCAAATAAATTACTAGACATGGCCTGCACCTCAACGGGTATGGGAAGGGGAGGTTGGCAAAGCTTATAGGTGACAGCATAGGTGGGGTTGGTAGGATCACTCATGGGAAAATTCCAGCAGTAGTGGGTGTTAGAGCTGCACATTTTTTAGATTGAAGTCAGCTGATAGGTATTCCTGCTTAAGGGAAGTCTCTATAACAAGGGAATCACTTTTGACAAAGCTTAAGTATCCGAGTAATGAAGGAATTAGTATATTTCATCAAAATATTCAAGGTATTAGAGATAAAGTTAGTGAACTGCTTATAGATGTTGACTCTGAAATTATTGGTATATCTGAACACTTCATACATAAGGAGATAATTCAGAGGCTTCCTTTGCCAGGATACAGGTTGGCTGGCAGCTTTTCGAGGAGCTCTTTGCGGTGTGGGGGAGTAGCCATGTATGTGAAAAACGGCATCCCATTTGAGTCAATTGATGTTTCAAAGTACTGCCCTGAAAAGGTGTTTGAATGTTGTGCAGGTGTGGTTAAATTTAACGGAGCTAGACTTCTAACTGTTGTTATTTATAGATCTCCAGACTCCGATTTCACAACATTTTTACTAAAGCTAGAGGAGGTTCTTGGTTCACTTTATAGGAAATACAAAAAGTTAGTTATATGTTGTGACTTCAATATTAATTGTATAAGTGATTGTGCAAGGAAGAGGATGCTGGTAGACCTCTTTAATTCATATAATCTTATGCAAACCGTATTCTTTCCAACGAGAGTGCAAGGGAACAGTAGAACAACCATAGACAACATTTTTGTTCATTCCTCATTACTAGAAGGGCACTCTGTTAGCAAAAAGGTGAATGGCCTTTCAGATCATGATGCACAAATTTTAACTTTAAAAGATTTTTGTGCTGCAACACGTGTTAAATATAGTCATCAGCTGTTCAGGAAAGCTGATCCAGTTGCTGTAGAGACCTTTGTAAACCTTATAAAGGAACAAGAGTGGCAAGATGTTTATAGCGCTGATACAGTAGACGATAAATATAATGCTTTTCTCAAGACTTTTCTCATGCTCTTTGAAAGTTGCTTTCCGTTAGAACGTTTAAAACAGGGTACTAGCACAAACAGGCAGCCTGGGTGGCTGACTAGAGGGATAAGAATATCTTGTAGAACAAAGTGGCAATTATATCAAAACGTTAGAAACAGTCAAAATCTAAATGCAGCAGCCCATTACAAACAGTATTGTAAGGTGCTTAAAAATGTTATTAGGAAGGCAAAAAGCGTGTGGTATGCAGATAGAACTGCTAAGTCTCAGGATAAAATTAAAACCATATGGTCAGTCGTAAAGGAAGTTGCTGGTCTGCAGAGGCAGGTCGAGGATATAGAACCAGTGCGTAGTGGGAATGTCCTTGTTACTGATAAGTCGCATATATGTACAGTATTTAATAATCACTTTCTGAATATAGCAGGTGAACTAAATAGAAACCTAGTCCCAACAGGGAATCATATAGCGCTCTTAGAAAAAAGTGTTCCGAGACTGTTACCTGAAATGCTCCTCCATGATACTGACAAGAGGGAGATTGAGTTAATAATTAAATCACTAAAGACCAAGAACTCTCATGGATATGACGGGGTATCTAGCAGAATACTGAAGTATTGTTCTATGTATGTTAGCCCAGTTCTCAGCCATATCTGTAACTTTTCCTTTAGGAGTGGTCGGTTTCCTGACCGATTAAAGTACTTGGTAGTGAAGCCACTTTATAAAAAGGGAGACTTTGATAATGTTGACAATTTTAGACCTATTTCTATGCCATCGGTGTTTGCTAAAGTTATCGAGAAGGTTGTATATACAAGGTTACTGGAGCATTTAAATTCACATAATTTGCTGTCAAATGTTCAGTTTGGTTTTAGAAATGGTTTAACAACTGAAAATGCTATATTCTCTTTTATCTGTGAGGTTTTGGACGGATTAAATAAAAGGTTGCGAACGCTATGTGTTTTCTTTGATTAAACGAAGGCTTTTGACTGTGTTGACCACAAAATATTACTGCAGAAGTTGGACCATTATGGAGTAAGGGGAGTAGCTTACAATTGGTTCGCCTCTTACTTTAAGAACAGAAAGCAGAAGGTAATTCTCCGCAATATTGAGAGTGGTAGTGATGTTCAGTCCCAATGGGACACTGTTAAGTGGGGCGTTCCCCAAGGGTCGGTGCTGGGGCCACTGCTGTTTCTTATTTATATAAATGATATGCCTTCTAGTATTACAGGTGATTCAAAAATATTTCTGTTTGCTGATGACACCAGCTTGATAGTGAAGGATCTTGTGTGTAATATTGAAACAGTAACAAATAATGTAGTTCATGAAATAAGTTCGTGGCTTGTGGAAAATAATTTGATGCTAAATCACAGTAAGACTCAGTTTTTACAGTTGCTAACTCACAATTCAACAAGAACCGATATTTTGATCAGACAGAATAGGCAAATTATAAGCGAGACGGAACAGTTCAATTTCCTAGGCGTTCGGATAGATGGTAAGCTGTTGTGGAAAGCCCATGTCCAGGATCTTGTTCAGAAGCTAAATGCTGCTTTATTTACCATTAGAACAGTATCTGAAATAAGTGACACTTCAACACGAAAAGTAGTCTACTTCGCATATTTTCATACGCTTATGTCGTATGGTATTATTTTTTGGGGTAATTCTTCTGATTCAAAAAGGGTATTTTTGGCTCAAAAACGGGCTGTTCGAGCTATATGTGGTGTAAGTTCGAGCACCTCTTGTCGACCCCTATTCAAAAATCTGGGAATTCTGACATTGCCCTCACAGTATATATTTCCTTTAATGTCGTTTGTTGTTAGCAATATTAGCCTATTCCCAAGAGTTAGCAGCTTTCACTCCGTTAATACTAGGCAGAAATCAAATCTGCATGTAGAATGCACTTCCTTGACTCTTGTGCAGAAAGGAGTGCAGTATTCTGCTGCATCCATTTTCAATAAGCTACCACAATAACTCAAAAATCTTAGCAGTAGCCCAATCTCTTTTAAGTCTAAACTGAAGAGTTTCCTCATGGCTCACTCCTTCTATTCTGTCGAGGAGCTCCTGGAAGAGCTAAGACATTAAGCAAATTCCAGTGTTACATTGTTGATTTTCTTCATTTAAACTTACGACTTGTCACCTGAATATGTTTTTTTATATTTCATTTTATCTGTTTCTAATATCGTGTTTCATGTATTGACTCGTTCCATGACCATGGAGACTTCTCCTTAATTTGGTCCCACGGAACAATAAATAAATAAATAAATAAATAATGTGAAAAGCAGGGAGCATTAGAGATATTTGCACTAGTTTGCAGTATGGAGTTCAAGAAGTTTCTCTCATTTGATTGAAGGAAAATCGGAAATCTTTGCTTAACAGGACAAAATTTATTTTTACAGTTTACTCAAAACCTAAATCATATCACGATTCAGCAAATGTGATTTATTATAGAGTGTTGGAAGAACGACGTAAAACTACTGAAAAAAGAGGAAGGTAAATAAATCTCTTGTAGCCTATGACCCCTCTTAACTTCTTTTTTGCTGACTGATACTTAGCTATTTTCCTGATCGCATCCGAGTCGCACGTAGCCTTTCACCATTGTATTATCATTATACCACGGAGTTTTTTGAGCATTTCAGTGAAACATTCGCTCTGATAAAAGAAAGCCACATCGAATCTAGCAGTTTTTCTTTATCCTTCTGTATCCCTTCTCTTTACTAAGTATACTAAATGGGACAAATTCCATTAAAGCATGGGGCTTTTTTTAATGCTGCCTTTGTATAAAAGGCACACTTTCTAAAAATCCTTACTTGGGACACTGTGCTCAGGAAAACTATATTTATATGGATGTTCAGCAGGATGTCACTGCAGTCGTAAACATCGAAATGTTTAACTTTTGTAACTGAATAACGACTTATAGCCGAGAGTGTAGTTTAGAAATGTAGTTTATCTTCTATTAGACGTGTCGACGCCCTTTGCGTGGTCTCATTAAATCTGGAGCATCTACACCTATACTCCGTAAGTCATATTATCTGGTGGAGAATGCTTGCATTCAAGAGCCTACCCACCATCCGAGCTTTAGATGGAAGTGGTGGAGGGGGGGGGGGGTGGTATGGGCAATTCATATTGTTTCGTGAAAGCGAGAGAAGTGGAGGAAATGAAAAAAAAACCGTACAAAATAAATTATTGAAAAACAGCGTTTATTAATTAGCAGTCAATCAAATGCTACCACTTTGCAGCAGGCAACACCATGATTATCATTCATCTCTCTGTGTAAGTGGGCATGATGTGAGTTCAGTTTACATGTAAACATTTGTTTTGTAGGGGAGGAGGCTGGAGACGTGGCAGCTTCGTCCTCCCCCCCCCCCCCCCTTCCCGCTAGGTACACCCATCGCTCATTCTCTGTAACAACCAAGAACAAAGTATTTGAATATGTAATAAAAATTATAGCAGAGATTTCTTAAATAAGAATTTATAACATGCTTCTTCTAAAATCTCATTCTCTCATAACAAGTAATCCATTCCAATAAAAAACGAGTATACGTAAGTAATAAAATAGTTGTAACTTCAAAAATTTAAATATTTGAATAATTATCGTATGTACATCAAACTCAAGTGGGATCACAAATTTTCGAATTCGAACTAAAATAGTCCGAGAATGGACTCTAGGTAGTCCGACTATCCCTCTAATCCTTTTGAAGGATTACCAGCCGTCACACAGAATCTGAATATTGAAAATATTTCAGAGACTGTTTTGTTAAATTCTTTTCCTTTTTTTTCAAAATTTTATTTTTTAACTAATTGAAACATCTCCATTGACAAATATAAACATTTCCAGTGACAAATATTGTTTGTATTGTTTGTGAAGGCAAAAGTGGAAATTATGGCCATTTGTTTTGAAAACCGCAGACTGGCATGTCGAAAAGCGAGTTCCAGCGAACTGAGGCTTCTTGTTTAATTTTAATATACTAGTATGACGTTACTTTTAGTTACCGGTCGTCGACGCTGAATGGCGTACACAAACAAATTTAATTCGAGATTTCGAGAACAGTTTGAAATTTAACGAGAACGGGCTAACGCAATGAACGAAAGGAACTACAACTCGGCGATGAACAAAGAACGTTAAAACTGGACCGAGGAACGAGTGACCTCTCGAAAAAGAACGAAATCAATCAGTGGGGAATAGTGACCGACCGTTACTTAGATGTAGTTGCTTGTTCCTTCCATTTAGTTAAGTGAACCGTTCCTTCCGAAACGTTCCTTCGCTACCGATCCACCGATCCACCTATAAACCACACACACACGCACGCACGCTCCCACACACGCACACACACACACACACACACACACACACACACACACACACACAGAGAGAGAGAAAGAGAGAGAGAGAGAGAGAGAGAGAGAGAGAGAGAGAGAGAAAAATGGCTATGTAGTATTTAGACACACAAGTAGCGCCGTATTTAGAATTGTGTGTCGGACATTATGCAGTGACCAGATTGGAAAGAGATGCTATTGGTAAACGTCCTTCCTGGTTTTGCGCAGTGTCGTAAGAATCTGTCAGATAGATATCACTAATTATGCCCTTCTTGACTCGACAATATTAGATAAGGCCGAAGGGCAAAAATGGAAACCGCGCGTGCACGTTTCTTAATGGCCACTGCAGTCCCAGATACCCGTTAACTTCCTGCAGGCAGATACTGTACTTGCATGCACCAGAGTTACACTGTTTATAGAATTACGTTTCCTCACTAACGATTCGATAACCTTTCATGTGCACTGCTCAACTTTAGCCTCACGACTATGTCAGACCAGAAGGTTACACATTAAAATCTGGGAGTATTACATAACATTTAAAAGTTCTTACATTTCGATCAAGCTATTTTAGCCACCGTGAAATAAATTGTTACTTATACTCACCTAGAAATGTAAACGTGTCTTAGTTATATCAAGTTATATATATTAGAAATTTGTATTATTGATTTTATTTACGTAGGCGAGTATTTACACCGTAGACAGAAAATTATGAACTGGTGTTTTAAAACGTAGGAAGTAAATAACTGCTTGTGTCCTTCCTTGTTTATATGTGCCAGAATACGGTTTTTTCTGGACAGACCACGCATAGAATTAACTACGACATAACGTAATATTCGAGTACAAACGGAAACAAATAATCACGAAATGTGACTGGTCACAGTTCCCCAATGAATTAAATTATTTAATATCGTCTCACAGACGAATGAGATTTCTACGGCATGCTTTCTCCATTTGTGACTGCCATTTGGAACCCAGCTGCACACATTACTCGCGCCTTACTCAATAAGAAACCACACTTTATGTATTTCTTCTTCGTAACTAACCGACTACTTGATTACAGTTCTAAATCTTAAATCATAAGGGGCTGCCGATTAGAAAACATATTTCGTGTGTTTCGTTTAATGTCGAACAAATCCCACCATTATAAACTTCAGGAGTATGTTACTGTTCTTCGCCTTTGCTGTGTATATTTTTAATTACACTGTTCTGTAAGCGACGTTGTGTAAGCTCGTGTTAAAAGAACTTTATTCCTGGAGCAGAATTTTTCTCCTTTCGTCTTTTATATGAATGGCCTCTTCAGTGGATTTAATCTAGAATAAAAATTTCACAGCGTACGAGAATGCAGGCTTTGTCGGCGAATTTCAATGCTAAAGTCTCTTCGGGTTATCAGCGAAGTCAAGGAGTCGTTCTGCACCCAACGGCGCCTTGACCCTGATGATAACCCGAGAAGACTTCATTATCAAAGTTCACAACGTAATTATCACATGACTGCAATGTTAGTTACTTTCTTTTTTATCTTATCGACATATGAGTTTTCTCTCGATGGCTATAGGTTAGAGGGCGCGCTGTCGCTTCACTTTCCCTTTGATAGATGAGTGCTGTTAGACACTTCAGCAATGACTTGACAAGAACGGTAGATTTAGATAAATAAGACAAGAGTCACCAATTGAACAAACATCGTTACGACGTAAGTCGCTCACAGTTCTCGTACGATAAATCTGCAGTTGTTGCCGGATCAGTAATGACGTGTTCCGCAGCGCACAGCAGAAAAGTAAAGACAGTGTGAAAAAGGCAAAAACAGAACTTCCCAAAGCAAATAAGTGCCTGTTTTTCACTAGAGAAGTTACAGTGTGTCCCCTTACCTGCGACCACATGAGAAGAAACGCAGATTCTGGAAGCATAAACGAATAATAGCAAGTAAATTTTTTTCGTGTAAGAATTATTGATGTGAATAGTTCGAATCTATAAACACCACAAGTAAAAACAAAACTTTACTATTTCAGATTATATACACTGAAGATTCCTGGAACGTTGATAAGTGTTGGGTTGCAGCAAGAAAAAGACATACGAATTTTTAAAACGAATATTTATATGCTTGTTCAGGAAAATGGTGACACTAAAAAACTCGCGGTAGTCTATCTTTGCGGGCCGGTGTGGACGAGCGGTTCTAGGCGCTTCAGTCTGGAACCGCACGACCACTACGGTCGCAGGTTCGAATCCTGCCTCGGGCATGGATGTGTGTGGTGTCCTTAGGTTAGTTAGGTTTAAGTAGTCCGAAGTTCTAGGGGACTGGTGTCCCCAGATGTTAAGTCCCATAGTGCTCAGAGCCATTAGAACCATTTAGACTATCTCTATTTGTTCTCCCTCAGCAGACGTTCGACAAGGAAAGATAATAGTTCGCCAATCAACTGCAACGCGACAAAGGTCAGCAAAATTTTACTTATCTCTGTGTTAATTCAATTTCAGTACCAATTTATTCGAATTTTGACTAATGTTACCTTCTGCTGAATTTTATAGTTCGCCATGTGTCTACCGATTTCCTATTAACCCATTTGGTTGAGGACTGTTGTTTCAGTATACCCTGATCAGACAAAATGTTACCATCACGTGCATAATAGCTTTGGAAAGCAACTTCGTAGCGATCCTGCGTGGCAGTATCGCGACAAGCCCTTGGCAAGTCTCGTGAGGCATGTGGCACCAGACGTCTACGTCCAGGTCAAACAATTCACGTAAATACGGATCAGCTGTTTGTACGCACGGAGCTGGCGCCAGATGGGGCGTCAGATGTGTTCTATCGGTTCAGATTAGACGAATCTGGTGGTCAAGAAATCAAAGAGAGTCCCGAACCATGTTCCCTAAACAAACGTAGCACGATTTTGGCCTGCTGGAAGACGCCATCGCCGTCGGAGGAGACATCAAGCATGAAGGTATACAAATGGTCCGCTGCACCATACAAGGGGCTTGTAGTGAAACTGCGTACTTATGGAATACATCGTCTCAATTATGTGACTGGATTAATGATTTCCTGTCAAAGAGGTCACAGTTCGTTGTAACTGATGGAAAGTCATCGAGTGAAACAGGTAGTGTTAGAGGCCCTTTGCTGTTCCTTATCCATATAAACGATTTGGGAGACAGTCTGAGCAGCTGTCTTCGGTTGTTTGCAGATGCTGCTGTCGTTTATCGACTAATAAAGTCATCAGAAGATCAAAACAAAATGCAAAACTATTAAGAAAAGATATCCGTATGGTGCGAAAAGTAGTAGTTGACCCTAAATAATGAAAAGTGTGAGGTCATTCACATGAGTGCTAAAAGGAATCCGTTAAACCACGGTTACAAGATAAATCAGTCATACGTAAAGGGCGTAAATTCAGCTAAATATCTAGGAATTATAATTACGAACAACTTAAATTGGAAAGAACACATAGAAAATGTTGTGGGGAAGACTGCGTTTTATTGCCAGGACACTTAGATAATGTAACAGATCTTCTAAGGGGACTGCCTAAGCTACGCTTGTCCGTCCTCTTTTAGAATACTGCAGCGTGGAGTGGGATCCTTACCAGATAGGGTTCATGGAGTACATCGAAAAAGTTCAAAGAAGGACAGCACGTTTTGCATTATCACGAAATAGGGGAGAGAGTGTCACTCAAATGATACAGGATTTGGGATGGACATTATTAAAACAAAGACGTTTTATGTCGCGGAGCAATCTTCTTACGAAATTCCAATCATCAACTTCCTTCTCCGAATGCGAAAATAATTTGTTGATGCGACGTACATAGGTAGAAACTATCACCATGATAAAATAAGGGAAATCAGAGCTCGTACGGAAAGATATAGGTGTTCGTTCTTTCCGCGCGCTATACGAGATTGGAATAACAGAGAATTGTGAAGGTGGGTCTATGAACCCTCTGCCAGGCACTTAAATGTGATTTGCAGAGCATTCATGTAGATGACGATAATGTTCACGTAGTTCACGTTGTCATGGCGCCTTTGATTAATACCACGGGGTCCATGGCAGCCCAGGCGAATGCTACGGGGGAGTAGCACAGTACCACCACCACCCGCCCTGCGTCCGGGGCGCTATGCACGTTTCTAGCTGCCGTTCGCCTGGATGCCAGCCAATCCGGACACGACCATCCAACTGTTGTAAGAAGAAACGAGACTCAACTGACCAAGTAACACGTTTCCATTGAGTGACGACCGAATCTTGACTCAGTCCGCAGCTCGTGGTCGTGCGGTAGTGTTATCGCTTCCCGCGCCCGGCTTCGATTCCCGGCGGGATCAGGGATTTTCTCTGCCTCATGATGACTGGGTGTTGTGTGATGTCCTTAGGTTAGTTAGGTTTAAGTAGTTCTAAGTTGTAGGGGACTGATGACCATAGATGTTAAGTCCCATAGTGCTCAGAGCCATTTGAATCTTGACTGATCCTGTGTCCAACGCAGTCATAATTTACAATGTTGTTGGATCAGCATGGTAACACGTAGGCGTCATTAGCTGCGGAGTCCCATGTTCAACAATGTGCGCTGGACGGTGTGCTCCGAAACACTTGTGCCTGCACCAGCATTGCACTCTGTCACCGGATCTGCGACAGATCTAGCGCCATCTAGCGGGCCAACCATAGCGACATCTGGTTTCCCTCTTCAAGCTAGACAAGTTTCGTTCTGTGTAGTTTTTTCGTTTGACGCTTATTTCGTGAGATATTAGGCCCGGTCACGATCAATGGACCACACTGTATAGCTCATTAACTTAAGACCTATGAAGTGAACTAGCTCAGGGATTATAAGACCGCTGATTATGAGCGCGAACACTCGCTTCTGCTCAGGCTCTTGCCCACAAACAGAGCAGTTGCAGGGTGGTGGGCGGTTCTGACCTTTCCCTCGGCAGGTCCCGCCTGGTAGTTTTATTCTTCGTCGTGTGTGCTCCAAGTGGGTTTTAAGTGTGTTGTTTCGGAGTGTTTTTAATATTGTGGCCGACTTTTAACCTGTGCATGCGCATCCAGTGTCTTCTGTGTTTTAAGAATCGCCAACTGTGTTTTTTAACTTTCTGGTGACTTTTTTAACTGTCCCCAATGAACTTCTACATGTCAGTGTATTTTTACCTCCATTTTCTCCCCTTACTCTGTTTTATGTTCCCCTTTTTTACCTCCTTATGTACGTATTATTTTATTCTTGTTTTAGTTGTCATTCACTCGGCTGAAGAGCGGCGGATTGTGCTGCTGACAGCACTCCCCTGCCCGTATGGGGCAGGGGCATGAAATCACAATAAAGAAAAAAAAAAAAAAACGGTGGGCGGTGAGGGAAATGTGCGCACACGATGTGGTCGCTCGACACGGGAGAAGCGCCTGACAGAACAACCAGTTCTGACAGCGATGCAATTAATAGCCTCCATGGGGACTCAAAATTGTGTGACACCCACAATGTCTTCGCATTTCAATCTGCCGTGCGAGGAATATTATGTTTTTACAGAGAGATGGTTTCGCAAAATGTCTGGTGTGTCATAAGACATTGAATATTTTCAGGAACTTTACTTTACAAAGATCAACAAGTCTCAGCATACCAAAAAATATACGATAATGAAAAATATGTAGGATCTGAGTCTGTGCGGGGGATTTTAAAACTTAAAAGGAAGCTCTTCGAAGAATAAGAAGAAGAAGAAGAAGAAAGGATATCAAATGAGTTTGCCGTTCGGATGAGCTAGAAACTAAACTACTTTTAGCAAATGTGATTTAATAAAAGAATTCTTGGTAACTGCAGCTGAACATTTGTGTCCACTTCAGGTACAACAGTTTCGCAAACTGCAGTTTTCAGACATGGTGTCCCACGCAGATTATGGCAGACAACGTTCAGAGGCTACTTGAAAAATCTTTGTAAAGAGATCGCTGCATATTCTTTAGCGCTCCATGCTAGTGTAGATATCATAGGCACACAGCTGAATGTGAGATTATTAACAGCGTTGAAGAAAGTGTAGAAAATGTAGGTTTGTCATGGAATTTATTAGTCTGTGTCTCAAGACCGAGCGCCATTCATAGTCAGAAATAAACCAAAATAAATCAGGAACTGCAGTGCAACGGAATGGGAAATTTATAAGGCTTCCAGTACCCATTTCATGCTGATCTGCAGCTTGAAGTATCTGATTTGCAGCGTGACAGGATATACAAACACATTCTACATTTCTCCGGCATATCCCTTAAGATCCATTTAATAGTTTCCACCAGTTTCCTCATGTTTTCCCTTTCTTTTCTCTGTGACGATGGGGGGGTGGGGGTGGGGGGTGGGGGTGGGGAGAGGTACAGCACTCGCCTCTCACAGGCCTGCGCTCAAGTTCTGCCGGCTCGCGGAGCACGGTGGATTTCGTCAGAGGATCTATGAAGCTGTTCGTAGATGATGCAGTTCTGCAGCAATGCTAGAGGATTGTAGCGAAATGCACGAAGCTCTGCAGAGGAGAGACGCTTGGTACAGGGATTGATAGTCGGCCTTCAGCATAAATAATTTGTTTTACGGCTCGTAAATAGAAGGAGAGAGCCATTAACGTTTGATTACACATTGGCGATCAATCAAAAGATAACCACTAGCGTCAGACACCTGGGAGTATGCGTACGGAACAATTTGAAATGTACGAGGAAAGTAGGAAAGACGTATGTCAGACGTAAATTTGTAGAAAGAATCTTCGGAAAGTGTAGTCCATCTACGATGGTGGTAGGTTACAAAATCCTCGATGGAACGATAGTAGAGTATTGCTCATCAGTTTAGGACCGTTACCACATAGGATTGTTAGACGAAATGGAGGCGATTAAAAGAAGAGCAGCAAGTTTCGTCACAGGTGCATTTAGTAAGTGCTAGCGCGTCATGTTCAGCCAACTGAAGTGGCAGAGGCTACAAATGAGGCGCAGCGGATCCCGACATGGGTTACAGTTAAAATCCAGACAGTATACGTTCCTGGAGCAGTCAGCCAGTACTTCCTCCTAAAACATGTCTCGCCCACGGATACTCATCGAGAGTCGTTTTTCCTGCGTCACATTCGCGACCGGAACAGGAAAGGGGCGAAGTGACAATGACACACTAAGTACTTCCGACACACACCAAAGAGTAACTTGGGTAGTGCGGATGTAGATACAGTAGATATTGAAGGGAGGATTCAGCGGCGTACTTCCCTCTCTCAGCGCAAAATCCAAAGCGACTGCGAAAAACTCAGGCGACTCCTGTATATAAGAAGGATAAACGAACGAACTCGCAAAATTACAATCCAGTATCCTTAAAATCGTTTGCTTCACAATTCTTGAGCATTCTGTCAGTTCGAATGTAATAAATTTTCTTGAGACACAACAGCTTCCGTCCGCGAATCAGTTTGGGACTGTTACCGCATAGGATTGGTGGAGGAAATAGAGGCGATACAAAGAAGAGCAGCAAGTTTCGCCACAGGTCCATTTAGTAAGTGCGAAAGCATCATGCTCAGCCACCGGAAGTGTCAGGGGCTACAAATGAGGCGCAGCGGATCCTGAGCGGTTTTAGAAAAATGGCTCTAAGCACTATGGGACTTAACATCTGAGGTCATCAGTCCCCTTGGCATAGAACTACTTAAACTTAACTAACCTAAGGACATCACACATATCCATGCCCGAGGCAGGATTCAAACCTGCGACCGTAGCAGCAGCGCGGTTCCGGACTGAAGTGCCCAGAACCGCTCGATCACAGCGGCCGGCTGCGGTTTTAGAAACCAACGCTCGTGGGACTTGAGTTTGGCCTTTTCTCACATGATATACTGCGAACTATGAATGAATGGCAACATGCAGATTCCATATTTCTAGATTTCCGGAGAGTATATGACACGGTGCCTCACTGCAGACTATTGACTAAGGTACGAGTGCACGGATAAGTCCCCAGATATGTGGGTGTCTTGAAGATTTCTTAAGCAACAGAATCCAGCAGATTATCTTCGACAGCCAGTGTTCATCAGAGGCAAGTGTACCGTCAGGAGTGCCACAGGGAAGTGTGATAGGAGGATTCCTATTTTCTATATACAGAAATGATCTTGAGGACAGAGTAAGCAGCAATATGCGGCTGTTTCCGAATGATGCTGTGGTGTACGAGAAATTGTCGTCGTTGAATGACTATAGGAGGATACACGATGATACAGAAAAAAATTATAATTGGTATGATGAGCGGCAGCTGTCTCTAACTGTAGAAAAAAGGTAGATAATGCAAACGAGTAGGAAAAACAAACCCGTAATGTTAGACTACGCCATTCGTAAGTTGCTACTTAACACAGTAAGGTCGATTAAATATCCAGGAGTAACATTCGAAAGCGATATGAAATGGAACGAGCACATAACGATTGTAGTGGGGAAGTCGAATGGTCGACTTCTGCTTATTGGGAGAGTTTTAAGAAAGTGTGATTCACTTGCAAAGGAGACTGCATGTAAAACACTAGTGCAACCTATTCTTGAGTACTGATCGAGAGTTTGGGACCCGTACCAGTTCATATTAAAGGGAGACATGGAAGCGGTTCAGAGGCGGGCTGCTAGATTTCTTACTGGTAGGTTTCAACAACGCGCCAGTGTTACGGAGATGCTTCGGGAACCCAAAAGGGGATCCCTGGAAGGAGGGCGATGTTCTTTTCTAGGAACACTATTGAGAAAATTTAGAGAACCAGTATTTGAAGCTGACTGCAGAATGATTTTACTGCAACCAACGTACGTTTCGCGTAAGAAGCACGAAGAAAAGACGAATTAGGGCCTGTACGAAGGCATATACACAGTCGTTTTTCCATCGCACTTTTTGGGATTGGAACAGGAAAGCATGTGGATTAGTGGTACAGGGCACCCTCCACCACGCACCGTACGATGGATTGCGGAATTTGTTTGTACATACGGATGTAGAATACTAGTCTCTCTAACTTGGTGGTGCTGTTTCCTCCTTTGCGTGTAATATTAGTTGACAGTTATCACTTTGATTGGTTGGTTGATTTGGAGGAGGGGATCAGTCAGCGAGTTCATCGGTCCAATGGGCTTTGAGTAGAGTGGGAAAGGAAATCGGTCGTACCCTTTCAAAGGAACCCTGTACGTTGTCCTCGATGGTGAGTGTTCATCGGAGGTGAGGGTGTCATCTGGAGTGCCCCATGGAAGTTTGGTAGGTCCGCTGTTGTTTTCTATCTACATAAATGATCTTTTGGATAGGGTGGATAGCAATGTGCGGCAGTTTGTTGATGATGCTCTGGTGTACGGGAACGTGTCGTTGTTGAGTGACTGTAGGAGAATACAAGATGACTTGGACAGGATTTGTGATTGGTGTAAAGAATGGCAGCTAACTCTAAATATATGTAGATGTAAATTAATGCAGATGAATAGGAAAAAGAATCCCGTAATGTTTGAATACTCCATTAGTAGTTTAGCGCTGGACACAGTTACGTCGATTAAATATTTGGGCGTAACATTGCAGAGCGATATGAAGTGGGACAAGCATGTAATGGCAGTTGTGGGGAAGGCGGATAGTCGTCTTCGATTCATTGGTAGAATTTTGGGAAGATGTGGTTCATCTGTAAAGGAGACCGCTTATAAAACACTAATACGACCTATTCTTGAGTACTACTCGAGCGTTTGGGATCCCTATCAGGTCGGATTGAGGGAGGGCATAGAAGCAATTCAGAGGCGGGTTTCTAGATTTGTTACTTTTAGGTTTGATCATCACGCGAGTGTTACGGAAATGCTTCAGGAACTCGGGTGGGAGTCTCTGGAGGAAAGGAGGCGTTCTTTTCGTGAATCGCTACTGTGGAAATTTAGAGAACCAGCATTTGAGGCTGACTGCGGTACAATTTTACTGCTGCCAACTTATATTTCGCGGAAAGACCACAAAGATAAGCTAAGAGAGATTACGGCTCGTACAGAGGCGTATAGGCAGTCATTTTTCCCTCGTTCTGTTTGGGAGTGGAACAGGTAGAGAAGATGCTAGTTGTGGTACGAGGTACCCTCCGCCACGCACCGTATGGTGGATTGCGGCGTATGTATGTAGATGTAGATGTAGATGTAGAACCATGCCGGCATTAACCTGAAGTGATTTAGGAAAATCACCAGGATGGCCGGACGCATGTTTGAACCGTCGTCCTCCCGAATGAGAATCCCGTGTGCTAACCACCACGCCACCTCACCCAGTTTATCATTTTAAGTTCGTCTAATTACAAGTGAGTGAAACGAATTTTTCGTGCTGTACGCGTTTCGCTTTTACTATTAAAAATTGCATCATCACGCAGCAAATTTTGTAGATGCTTCCCTACATGAATTCTATTCTGCTCTTTTGCATACTGTCATCCGCAGGCACAATACTAGAAAGTAAAAACTCATTTACTTCATAATCTCTCTCTCTCTCTCTCTCTCTCTCTCTCTCTCTCTCTCTCTCTGTGTGTGTGTGTGTGTGTGTGTGTGTGTGTTTGACATTTCGTGAAGGACTGACTGCTCCACTGTAAGACGCATTATTAGCAAGAAGCCTCTGGCGCGGGTACAGAGACTCCATTGTAAAATAAGCATTTAATACGTCGAAACGAGGCAGCCCTCTGCCGGAGTCAGGCTGCTCGGTTGTAGCTACTTTTTGTCCAGGTTCCCCGGCCCCACGTCCGCCTCCGCCCCCGCGCGCACCCCCGGCACAGGTGCTTTTGTCACCGGAGATGGGCCCAGCGGGCCCTTCCTCGCAGTAATACATTTAGCGGCCCGAGCACCGTTATCACACGACGGCTGACTGCCTACCGGCGCGCGGGCGGGGATACGGTAGCAGGTAGTGAGCGGCGGAAGGGGAAAGGGGGAGGCGATCGAAACCAGCCGGCGTTCTGCTGTTTGCGCTTCATTTATTTTTCACGTGTACAGCTGCGCGTATTTATCGGCGGGAGAACCTGTGAAGCCTCGCGCCGTGTCAGCGGGCGTGCGCGCGCATTGTCTGACAACTTTCCCCCGCGCCGTTGTGATGTGTCACTCGGTCCGCGCGGTTTTCAGAAGTGCCATCGACCGAGCTGGATGGACAACGTCCTTTGTTGCGCTTTTGTGTTGCTGGAAGCAGACTGTGGGCGTGGAAGTACTACACGGGTTTATATGTGAAGTGCTTGCGCATCCTTAATGCATTAAATATTGTTTCAGAATAGAGAGTAAACAGAGAAGCCGGGAATCGATTTACCCACCAATGACGGGCGAGGAACTGGATCACGTCTATCATTATGAAACACTGAACTTGTGATCCGATGCAGAAGAACTATAGCAAGATACTGTACAAGGATGTTGCTCTGTACAAAAAGGAAGACAGCGCAGGTCATACTGATTTAGCTCCGTACTTATTTGTTGAGTGCTCATTCTTTTCGCCACTTTTTGCTGATATCTGATTGAGGATTTTTAAGTGGTCAGGAAAAAGTAATTCAAGGCCAATAGCGATAGCATTCTTTAATAGTCCATGTTCATCAATAGTGTCCGGACACCCCACATTAATATGGGTTGTGTTCACCCTTAGCCTTCATGTCGTCTTGTACTTCACTGGAGACGTTTTTAATAAGGTGCCTGAGTGTCTGTGAAAGAATGGTAGCTCATAATTCCTCACGACCTGAAACCAGGTAAGAGAGAGATGTGATGAGATAGAAGACATTTATAATTTCACTGACATATTTGTCAAGACACTTGCGTGCAACCAAAGAGCATATCCATTTCGCGTTATTATTTTGAAACGTATCATCTCCTGCAGGGTACTGTAAGGCGAGAAATAGATGAATATGATCTGCGATAATGTCTACCGCGGAAGTTGCACCTGTCATTGATCCCTGCAATCGGGCGACGGGGGCTAAATGGAATTATGCGAACCCAAATGGTTCAAATAGCTCTGAGCACTATGGGACTTAACTTCTGAGGTCATCAGTCCCCTAGAACTTAAAAGTACTTAAACCTAACTAACCTAAGGACATCACACACATCCATGCCCGAGGCAGGATTCGAACCTGCGACCGTAGCGGTCGCGCGTTTCCAGACTGTAGCGCCTAGAACCGCTCGGCCACCCCGGCCGGCATGCGAACACAGTCCAGACTGTAACTGAGTCACCTCCTGCGTGTACACAACCGTTTTGACGCTTAGACTCTAAAGCTTCAGGGACGTATGCCATACTCTCATGCGCCGATCAGCGGGGATTTGCCCTGCTTTTGCCTTATAAAGTTTTAGTAGAAACTCGTTCCTGGCGGCCTATACTCAAATCGTCGGCGATCTGATCTACAATAGACTGTGTCGATCAGAGGGGACGCTACGCCCGTTAGCGAAACACTTGCGCTCGTTCTATGTTGCAGTTTAAGCTTTGGGGAAAATTGTCTCTGCGAAACTGAAGATAGATCCTACAGTCTGTAGAAATGCAAATTACTGGACCATCTCCGATCTTCTTGTTCCGATTATAATCCCTCGTTCAAAGTTGTTTAACTCGTTATGCTGCAATGCTCACTACACACATTTCTGTAATAGACTGTTCAGACATCGTATCTAGACCTACCCCATTCCCACTCTAACCGCAATATTCAGGCATCATACACGGCACATCTTCACATGGCAGAATCCTTCACGTCACTTTTGACCGCTCGGTTTATTGTCCAATGTGAGATAGTCGCATGGAAAGTACTAGTTGTATGCACTTGACCCACGAAAGAACGCCACCACTGTGACGTACGTTCTTCTGCTCACACGAAAATAGTCAGTATCAGACTATATCGTAAGCAAGTAAGTGCACATTTTTCGGCAAACACAGCCAAGGTGGAATATAATTGTGCATTAACAATTTATTGGCTTTGGAACGCAAAATGCCGGAACTTACCAACAGTGAATACATCTTCGTAATACAAGACACTACTTAAACTTCAAATCACTGTGACGGGACCAGTGGTACAAACGCTGTATAGGTTTCAGCTCAAGAGAGGAACTGAGTTTGATATTCGACAAATTATTATGAGAGTAATATTTCGGCAACATACTTCCTGTTGCAAGATGTTGAAAGCATGGTTAAAGACAGTTTGCCGAGAAACTATGACATCTTGATCAGTCGTCTACGTAACAACCCTTGACACGACGATTAGCCGCTGGAAGTTGCTACAATGCATGAAATTTTAGCACCGGTATTGGGTCTTCTTGTAGGAGATGTGCTAACATACAGTTTCTGATCGCGACACTATGCGCCAATGTCATTGCTTGAATTCCACATTTCTCCTCAATGCCTCATAGACTGATTAGCTCATTTATAGTGATTCGTCCGTCGTAGTCCAGAGGAATAGGCTGTGTACCGGAACGGGTTTCACCATCTACCTTCTCTTATGAATGACACAACCATCATTGTCCACTTCTGCCAATTACAGTTGCCTACACGAAAAGGATGCACTTGAAATACAAGACCCAGATTTCGTGGAGAAACGACGGAAATTTGAGCAGAGTAAGAAAGTTTCACCACCTACGCGGTAGAACAAGACCCCATGGATTTTGTAGCCAGCAACGCCATATGGCTCTTCTTACGTAGACCAGTTCTAGACATGTTTATCCCGGTAACTCGGTATGTAAGGCACTGAACCTACTTTCCATAACAGCAGCGTCAACCACTGTCGGCTATCCTAATCTGCATTTCAGCAGTTTCTCTAAATTTCTTTACTGGGTTGTATTAGAATGTGGCACATTTTTAAACCTCCCTTGTTGGCTGAGCTTTGCTATGTCTTTAACAAGCTTTCCTTTCGGCTTATTACAGGCGTTTGTCTTGTGTCCAATAGTACACAAGTGTCTCTGTCACATTGTCAACACTATCAATGCTTTCCTCATTGATATCCATTCCTGTTCTCTTCCTTCGATCTCAAGTACTAGTCTTACCCTATAATTCCACAATCTTTCCCTGAACCATCAACTTTATCTTCACATCTGATTCCTTCTGTACTAATTCCATATAACTGTTAGATGTCATTACTCATATTCGAGAATAACTTAATTATTTAGCACTGTCTTAATAAGGCTGATATTCCTGAAAATCATATATTCATCATTGCATCACCATGATCATCGCCGTCACCATACTATCATTTACTAACCATACTGCAATGTTAATTCGCTAACGATATATGCTTAGGTGTATGAGAGAGCCTCATGGGTCTAATCTTACAAGATGAAATAAATTTGCGTCCATACCTTTATTCTTGTAAGTCTCGAGACTTCAATCAATGATACCTTACTTTCATCCAACAAGACAACCGCAGCGCTGGAGTGCGTTTATCAGCAATCGGTCGATAGAGCCAGGGAGTTTAGAATTGATATTGATATCGAAAATCGTAGGTAGAGGACAGTGAGGAAACCAGGAAAAGAAATCCAAGCGTTTGAGATGCGGGTGTTATAGAGGGAAGCTCAAAATTAAATGGACTGATAAGAAGCGAGGAGGTTCTCCGCAGAACCCGGGGGGGAGTATGAATATGTGGACAATACCGGTAGGAAGAAGGGACAGCATTATACAGCATATGATAAAGGCATCAGGGAATAACTTCCACGGTACTTGAAAGAACCACGGAGACAAGAAGTGGAGGGACAGAGCCTGGGATATTTTCAACAAATAACTGAGGATGCTGGGTGTATGTGTTGCTCTTAGTATAGAGATTGACACAGGAGCAACCGCATTAAACTAATCAGAAGACATTATAAAAAAGAGGAACATCATTGGCGTGACGCGTTGATTTCACTAAACAACACAAAATACTCGTTTAAATGACAATACTATCTAATTTTTGAATTTCAGGGGGAGGGTTTAGATAATAATGCAGAATCCTAACGTATGTTCCAGTTTTTGAGCAGCTGTACCTAAGATAAAAATCTAACAGCAATTCCCTTAGTAGTTTTTGAATAATTACTGTCCAATAAAAACCCACAGCTGGAGAATACTGTTTTACAGTCACTAAAGCTGCACGTGATATTATCTCGAGCTCTTAATGTCGAGATAAGCCCTCGCTTCTCCATGCTCCATTGCCCCCGCGAGAAGTTTAATAGCAATAACACTGATCTCTGCTCTCTAGGTCCGTGATTCCAGCGCCAGGCAGTTACGATATCCGCGGTCTCTAAGCCGTTCTCTAATCCCGGCACTTGAGAAGCTTAACTGCGCGATAGTCAAAATAAATTTAACTTCTAATCTGTGCTTTGGTCCCAAGGCAAAGACACTGCGCTCCACTGGAAGTGGCAGACGCATTCCATTCGTTAAGAGATTCGAGGGCATTGGACTAAAACATGTCACAGGTAAATAACATTCCAGCTGCTGCAGAAACGCCTTGTGTTCTTCGAGTAAAAAGTTACCTTCGTACTTCAGTAGCGTTGTATACTATGTTGATGATTTTACAGAATAACAGTAGAAAGTGAAGATACAGTATTGCGTTTCTGCTCTTCTGATTCTACCACGGCCATGGCATTGCGGATTGCTTTTCATAAGCAGAATCCAGGTCAACTGTGTAACCAGCAAGGGGCAGGGAAAGGCAGATACCTAACACTTCCCCCCTCCACCCAAGACCACCCCCCTCTCCACCACTCCTCACTTATGAAAACCGAACTCGCACCCTGCCCCGCAAAACAGACACGTACTAACTTAGTGTTAGTTCGAAGAAATAGAGAACATGTAATGGATATTCACTAGAAGCAATTCTACACAGAGCTGTTTGTCATTAAATCTCAAATCACTCTCAAAAAAAAAAAAAAAAGTTCAAATGTGTGTGAAATCCTATGGGACTTAACTGCTAAGGTCACCAGTCCCTAAGCTACTTAACCTAAATTATCCTAACGACAAAGACACACACCCATGTCCGAGGGAGGACTCGAACCTCCGCCGGGACCAGCCGCACAGTCCATGACTGCAGCGCCTCGGCTAATCCCGCCCGGCTAAATCACTCTCCTTGTTGCTTAGAACAGGGGCATGCTCTTGCTTCAGGCTGTAAAGTTTCGAGCATTTCTTCTGATTTACATTCAAATCTGGACTTGTAAGGCATTGAACAAGTGCTTCCATGATTCTAGCTTACGAAACGGTATAAGTGAATTTTCAACGAAGCTATAGACGAAACAACATAAGCCAATGTGACAGTAACACTTTGTCTTTGGAGTCTTCAATCTTCTAACTGGTTAATTAGTTAGATAGTTACTTAGTTACAAGTAACCTCAACCAAAATTCATTAAAGATTCGAACTAACACGTATAAAACAGCTGCAAATGTCTGTTCACAAATGAATTAATGCGCTAAATATTTGACGTTAAGCACGTAAGCGAGAAGAAGTTAAAAAAAAGGTTTGAAATCATGTTTCACGTTTGTTGGAGGTCGCTAGGTGCTCTCATTACGAAACATTGCTTGAGTACGGTATGGGTGATTTGCACTCCTTTTTCAGAAAAGCTAGTGTCTCACACATCTCAATATTTATGACGTCATATATCCTTAACTATGTGTCGCACAATGATCCAAATTGCAGGAACATTCAGTGGTGTTACGTGTGGTGTGCCGTTGTGGATAGAGTAGTAAAGAACTAAAAAATTATAAGGCGCGATCAAAAAGCTTGCGTTAGAAGGCCACACAGTTCAGAATGGGTATGCCAATCAGGGGACATCACCATGGCCACTGAGGCTATCATACCACCGACACACCAGGTTGAAGATACACGTTTGGTGAAACAAGGTCTCGTGCTGCAACAGCCAGCTGCACTTCCTCGTCCAACAGGGATCGTCGACCCTTGAAGGGCTTGTTTGAGGGACTGAAGGCGTGATCATTGAATCAGGACTGTAGGGCAGGTGCTCGGGTCTTCCCCGCTGGGTGAGGCTGGCCTCTCAAATCGACCGGCGTCTTGTATCGAATAGCACCAGCACAGAAATTGGCGCGCCGTCCCACAACGTCCCACAACATGTTGCCCACGCACAGTCTTCATTCTTGGACGGATGTCTATCGGTGTTTGTCCTTCGGTAATCAAGAAATGGGTAACAGCACGTCGCTCCTGTTAGCACGTATTTGCTAATGACGTCGTCATAGTTCACGTTCCCACGTTTATCGCACGCAAGATGGAAATACATGTTGTTGTTGTTGTGGTCTTCAGTCCAGAGGCTGGTTTGATGCAGCTCTCCATCCTACTCTAACCTGTGCAAGCTTCTTCATCTCCCAGTCCCTACTGCAACCTACATCCTTCTGAATCTCCTAGGTGTATTCATCTCTTGGTCTCCCTCTACGATTTTTACCCTTCACGCTGCCAACCAATACTAAATTGGTGATCCCTTGATGCCTAAGAACATGTCCTACCAACCGATCCCTTCTTCTAGTTAAGTTGTGCCACAAACTTCTCTTCTCCCCAATCTATTCAATACCTCCTCATTAGTTATGTGATCTACCCATCTAATCTTCAGCATTCTTCTGTAGCACAATATTTCGAAAGCTTCTATTCTCTTCTTGTGTAAACTATTTATCGTCCACGTTTCACTTCCATACATGGCTACACTCCATACAAATACTTTCAGAAACGACTTCCTGACAAATCTATACTCGATGTTAACAAATTTCTCTTCTTCAGAAATGCTTTCCTTGCCATTGCCAGTCTACATTTTATATCCTCTCTACTTCGACCATCATCAGTTATTTTGCTCCCTAAATAGCAAAACTCCTTTACTACTTTAAGTGTCTCATTTCCTAATCTAATTCCCTCAGCATCGCCTGACTTAATTCGACTATATTCCATTATCCTCGATTTGCTTTGTTGATGTTCATATTATATCCTCCTTTCAAGACACTATCCATTCCTTTCAGCTGCTCTTGCAGATCCTTTGCTGTCTCTGACAGAATTACAATGTCATCGGCCGAACCTCAAAGTTTTTATTTCTTCTCCATAGATATTAATACCTACTCCGAAATTTTCTTTTGATTCCTTCACTGCTTGCTCAATATACAGATTGAATAACATAGGGGAGAGGCTATAACCCTGTCTCACTCCCTTCCCAACCACTGCTTCCCTTTCGTGTCCCTCGACTCTTATAACTGCCATCTGGTTTCTGTACAAATTGTAAATAGCCTTTCGCTCCCTGTATTTTACCCCTTCCACCTTTATAATTTGAAAGAGAGTATTCCAGTCAACATTGTCAAAAGCTTTCTCTAAGTCTACAAATCCTAGAAACGTACGTTTGCCTTTCCTTAATCTAGCTTCTAAGATAAGTCGTAGGGTCAGTATTGCCTCACGTGTTCCAATATTTCTTCGGAATCCAAACTGATCTTCCCCGAGGTCGACTTCTACCAGTTTTTCCATTAGTCTGTAAAGGATTCGCGTTAGTATTTTGCAGCTGTGACTTATTAAACTGGTAGTTCGGTAATTTTCGCAGCTGTCAACACGTGCTTTCTTTGGGATTGGAATTATTATATTCTTCTTGAAGTCTGAGGGTATTTCGCCTGTCTCATACATCTTGCTCACCAAATGGTAGACTTTTGTCAGGAATGGCTGTCCCAAGACTGTCAGTAGTTCTAATCGGATGTGAACAGCGCGTAGCGTTGTGCAGTTGGAGGTGAGCCGCCAGCAGTGGCGGATGTGGGGAGAGAGATGGCAGAGTTTTGAGAGCGGACGATCTGGACGTGTGTTCATCAGAAAGAGTAAATTTGTAATACTGGATATCATGAACTGATATATATATATATATATATATTGACTTTTGAACATTATTGAGGTAAATGCATTGTTAGGTCTCTATCAAAATCTTTAATTTGCTAACTATGCCTATCAGTAGTTAGTGCCTTCCGTAGTTAGAATCTTTCATTTAGCTGGCAGGATTGGCGCTCGCTATATGGCAGTTGTTCGAGTAACGAAGATTTTTGTGAGGTAAGTGGTTCATGAAGGGTTAGATTATTGTTAGTCAGGGCCATTCTTTTGTGGGGATTATTGAAAGTCAGATTGCGTTGCGCTAAAAATATTGTGTGTCAGCTTAGTGTTGATCAGAATAAGTAAAGAGAGAAATGTCTGAGTACGTTCAGTTTTGCTCAGCTGTTTGAAAATCAAATAACGTAAGGGGTTACCATCACAGTAATTCACCAAAGGGGGCATTTCAACACACACACACACACACACACACACACACACACACACAATAGTCATAGCACCACACATTAAGAAATTCTTCTGCGGAGGAGATATGATTTCACTTTGTGTTTGAAGATAACTTTTTCGTCTGTTAAACTGTGTATACCGCTGGGTAGATGATCGAAGCTCTTTAGCAACTCAGTTGTGTTATTTTCATCCATTGAGAATACTGTAACGCTATGACGGTTAGGGGAAAAAAATGAGGATTCTGTGACCTTGTTCCTCCAAATTAAGAAAACGCGATTCACAAAATCTTTATCTCAAGAGATTGGGAGATTAATCTTTATCACACATTAGAGGTACGTAAGCTATGAAGGACATTCTACCAAAAATTATATTTCCTCTTCTGTAATGTACGACATTGCCTATACATTTGTCTTGTGCGTCATTTCTACGAAGAGAAGAGATGCAAAAATATTCGCCAGTTGACGGACCCGCAGACTGAAAATTAAATGGCCAAATTAAAATGATTAACTTTCTAATTTAATTACGCATTCCTTAGGACAAAGACGTTCTATTTGCGTTTAAAGAATAAATTATCATGGTCTCCCCGTAAAATATTTCCGGCCGCGAAAATTAATTATGAAACGGTACAGAATTTTCGTTATTTTGTTTATTTTCTAAAAAAAAGTTGTTATCTAATTGTAGCCTGCATTATTTGAGTCTAAATTTATCGTCCGAAAATTTTCCCGAGGCAGAAGTATCTTCACTTCTGTGTTACGTGTACGTTCTTATTCCCGTGTGTTTTTACTAACAAATGGAATGAAAAATCTCTCGCAAAATTCGCACGGTCAGTATTTTAAGGGTTTTGTATACAACGAGAACTTTAATGATCGTTTTATTCGTTTCGCAATTAAAATTTAATTGCGTGCTGTCAGCGAGTGCCGTGTCGTATTTCTCTTTTTTTTTCTCTCCAGTCTTTTCGCCTGCCTTCAAATGACGAGCACCTCTCGCACGAGACCACCTTCGTGATTCAGCGCTTTGTGAGCAGTGGAGGCGGTCACGTTTCGAGCGGAATGCCCGACGGGAAAAGGAAGGGGAATAATGAACATGAACTGCTTTCGTCAAGCTTCTTGCGCCCGGCAAATTGCCGTAGGTACGACTTTGTAGCGAGCTGAATGTCAGCGCGAGAAACGCAACTGGTAATTTACGTATCATGCAAACACTGATTTGATTAATGTGCTTTGTTCAGTTTAGAACAGTAAAATTGATGTTTACTTTAATTTAGAGCGTCTGATAGAGCAATTCAAGCGAACTGGCCAGTTACAAAACAGCCGCGTGCCGCAAAAGTGGAACTGCTGATTCACAAAGCGACGGGAAACACACGCATTTGGCATGATGTATGGCCAATATTTGTCAGGAACACGGGCAATTTCCTCGCCTAAAAAAAAGAGAAGAGTCCGTTTATGTGTCCATTTATGAAATGATGAGATCGCCAGAATCCACTAGTGGAAGTTCTCTGAAACGCACTTTTTAAACTTTTTTTTTCATCCTCAGCAATGTAATTTACGTAGGAAGTTTACCGACTCGTGGTTCGTATACTGAGCATCAGGCAGTTATTTTGCAATGCACATGCATATCGTATTTCACTGGAGCGCATCTGAACTCTGGACGTGCCGATGTTGGTAAATCAATTTCATCATAAACACTTAAATCGATGGTCGAGCATAATAATCGATCTCCAAAACATCGAAGTTTCTAACGTCAGTAGCAAACGACAAATCTATGGAATGGCGTAAAAGTCAAAACATGTAACCTAATGTGACATTTACAGGCTGGCGCACGAAATGTGTTACCATTTAGTTTTTGAATATAAACTTTATTGTCAATACAATCTGAAAGGAACATATACTACAATGAAGAGCCGTCCATGGAGATTTGTTCTAACTCTGCACATGCTCAATATGTCCACCATTTCGTTTCCTAACTTCCTTCAAACGAACACTGAAGTTAGTGATTACCTTACGGCACATGTCTTCCGTAATTTCACTGCAAGCTTGAAGAATAAGTCTTCTGAGCTCCATTAAATCACGTGGACGTTTCGGGAAAATTTTTTCCTTTAGGTACCCTCAAAGAAAAAAAGTCACATGGATTGAGGTATGGACTATTGGGGGGCCAATTTTGTCCGTCATTGAAGCGACCTGGAAACCTGAGTGAAATGATACGCTTGTCGAAATGCTTGTGTAAAAACCCCAACACAGTGTTTGCTGTATGTGACCTTGCTCCATTTTGCATGAACCACTGCGTGTTGAAGGGCAAGGCAGTAGCAAGAAGGTGTGGAATGAAGCTATTTCGAAGCATGCTCAAATAACGCTCGCTGTTCACAGTTTCCTCAAAGAAAAAGGGTCCAATAAGTCCGTGACTGGAAATTGCTGCCCACGCTGTAATCCTGGGAGCATAATGTTGTCGTTCATGAAGCACTTGTGGGTTTTCAGTGGCCCAAAAGTGTACATTTTGTTGTTAACCACACCGTCTAAATGAAAATGCGCCTCGTCTGAAAACCAAACGCTGTTGAGAGTTTCTTCCCATCCTCCGCCCACTGAACAAACAGTAGTCTCTGCTGCTTGTGTTCTTCAGTGAGCTTCTGTGTACAGGTCATCCTTTATGGGTACATATGGAGGTCACTTTTAAGAATGCGTTGAACGGAGCGTCTGGATATTCCCAGTTGCACTGCTGCCTTTCTACACGATCTCCCGGGACTTCTCTGTACAGCAACTCGTAGCGCTTCAATATTCTCCGCTTCCAATACTGTTCCTTCCTGTACAAATTTATCGTACAACCTGTGGATGGTCTTCTTGCAAGGGACCCATCGTGTGTTAAACTGTTGTCGAAAACGCCTCTGAGTCACAACAAGGCTTTTCGTTTCATGAAAAAGTAACACAATTGCCGATCGTTGCTGTGTCTTCAGTCTTCCATTATCAGCTATTGCTGCTTACTAGTCTCCTAGTGGCAATATCGTGAACTACACGACATTTAGTAACTCATTTGTTTTTCCAAGCTCTGCTGATACTGCTGTAGAGGTCCCACCGGGATATCTAATGTGTCTCGTAAATTGTGAAAGAAACAATTGGTAACACATTTCGTGCGCCACCCTGTATTAATCAAGATTTAGGGTAATAGCTATCACTGATTATGCTTGACGTTACTCAAGTATGTGAACGATCTAGAATAATTTGAAAGTATAGAAGTAAAAACTTCAATAGGCAAGATCGCTAACTTACTTTAATGACCGGTTTCGTCAGTCTAACCGAAATCGGTCATCAAAAATAGTCATTGTTAGAAATTTTCCTTTTAAAGTTTTTACTTCTTTGTTTTCAGTAATTAATATTTCAATATCCACCATTTTTGTTGAGAAAAAGGGTCATTATGAGAAAAATTTCCCCTTCAGTCTGTTGAGTCACTGACAGAGAACGTATCTTCCTTTTGAGAACAGTCTTTCACAAGTAGATGTGGCTATACGGCTCAAATATTTAAGCGCACTTTTTTATAGCTTTGGATTGGTAATACGTATGATGTCATTCATACTTCCACAGGATATCTTTTAAGATATTGGAGGCGATTTTTCAGACGGAGCTGTAACGGTAGGTTCGTATCTGTTCCAGTTTGCAGGTTTATTCATCTTTTATGCCGTTTTATAGTGTTCATTCCATAAATCAGATTTGGTTTCTATGTTTTCCCGTAAAGTATTTGGTTCCGGCATAAGTTCGCAGCGCTTTTGTTTTACGTGTTGGATTCCGGTTACTATGGGTTTATTTATTGACTGTCAAAGACTTGGGCTCATCAATAAAAGATTTTATGCAATTGGTGGAACGGCGGCGGTAGGGTGTATTACAAATTGCTTCCTCGAAATGTAACTATCACTGATGACATTTGTTGTTGACAACTGAGACGTCTTGCAGACACAATCCAAAAAAAAAAAAAAAAAAAAAAAAAACAGGAAACAGCGTGAAGTGATGCTACTTTGCTACTTCACGACAAGGCCCGCCCGTATTCAGCTAGAGTGGCAGAAAACACAGTACAGGAGTTGGGTGGGAATTCATTGCGCACCCACCTTATTCACCTTACACTGCACCCTCAGATTTTCACTTTTCCACTCTCTATCGAACAATCTTCAGGGAACTTCGTTTCGGGTTAAAATGCTCTCCGAACGTGTCTCGACGAGTTCTCGACACGAATCGAAAGTTGTCCCAGCGTTGGGAGACTGTTGCGAATAGTGAAGGATAATATGTTACGGATGACTAAAGTCTCTGTTTCGCATATGCTCTGTTATGGAAAAACGCTACGAACGTGTACACCAATCGAATATCAACGTGTTTTACACACTACTTGACACAACGAAAACGTGAACAATGAAAGGCATTAGTCCACGCTGAGCTACAATAGAAAACGTTAGTTCTTTAAAAAATAAAAAATATTGCTCTTGGTCGCTCCCCCCCCCCTCCACCCTCCCTCTCTTCTCCCAAGCCCACATCCTTCGTTATACATGTGTCGAACTGCGGTCGTTATGAGAAATGTTCAGGAAAAGATTCGTTTAAATGATGAAAAAGATTATTGTCGCTGGTAGGAAGTAATCTGTTTCTGGCTAGCATCGATACTAGATTTTTTGTCTGTAACATCGATGTTTTAGACACGTCTCTATCGATATTCGCATATCGTCCCATAAACTCCCAACATCAGTATCATCGTACATCCCCTATTTGAACTAACTGATCCAAATGTATGTGCCAAACCAGCATATATTACTCTGTATCTAAGTTACTTTTTAGTTGACAAATAGTTTTAATTAAAATATAATGCAAACTGTAGTTTCAGATTGGTATTTCTGTAGCGAAAACTGTTTTAGTGGGCAAAGTGGAGAAATTTATTTAGTGACCAGTTTTAAATATCCATTCAGGTGAAGAAACAGATGGCGAGTTGAAAGCTGTGGAAACTCTTCTAAAGCCTGCAGGCTGAGGGATACAACTGGAGAGAGTAATGTTCTGTAGTTTTTCTGCCAGGACATCCCTCCGGAAGGTCGAGGTAACCCTGTCTCTCTGAGCAGTGCCATCTATTTTTCCTTATTGCAAGATGATCGACACGAAAATATGATAGCGTTTGGGCTCCCAAAAATCAGTCCCACTAATAGCAGATTTTGGAGACAGTATGTTCAAGGCACAAAACAGAAACGAATGTGAGCGAAACAAAGGGGCTGGGAGGCTGTGTAAATCCCTGTTCCGACAGACATAGGCAGAACGAACCAGACGGTCAACGAAAGGAGTCGCCCGTCTCATTTCTTCGCTTTATGCAGTCACAGGCCTTCCACCTACATATGGGGAGAGCGCAATAAAGAGTTGCAACTTGTGGCAGGTACGAACTTCCATGCTAATGAGCGCGAAATTGCTTTTGCATTTGCTTTCCGTAACGATCTTACTTTCCGTGATTTTTTGATAACCAAGAATGGCACAGAACTGTTTGTGTAAGTGGGTGCACTATAGCTAAGCCTCTCATTCCCCCACATGTCAGCAACTCCGTAAGAGAAATTCTCATTTTTCTAACCACGGTGGCGTGAACTTTCATTCCGTTAACCTTGGTGCGGTACTTGAGAAATCCACAACTCACTGTGATAGTCTCCTCAAGGGTATTTAAGAGTTCCACGATTTCTTATTCATGGTTATTCATTGTGCATTCACACATGTCACGTATAGGTGCAAAGATCGATTATTGAGACTAGGGTGTCGAAAGCGTTGGGTCAGGGATATTGTTGCTCGGTTAGTAGATTCACCGTTGCTGAAATTTTGAAGCGGGCGGAATATGAATGGATGACGTAGTGGTTGAATGTGTCATCCACGAGTGTCAGTAAACCTACATAATTATACTGACTACTGAGGAAAATATATTTGTATTGAAAACGATTATCAGGAGGCAGAAAGAACATTTCCAGTGTTGGCGTCAGCTATGCCGGCCAATGGATTATAGTGTTGACCATGTGGGTGTATTATCAGAATAATACGTGACAGAACTTCATTTACTTGATTTGTGTTGAGATCAGACGTAGATAATTTTCAAGGTGAAGGGGTCACTGTCTTCCATTGCATTTGAAAAGAATGAATCGATTTAGATATTGCAAATGTAACAACGACCTTGATGACCAAAAATCTTATATTTTTTAATCCATTATTACTACAGAGCTAAAACATCGTACCAAAACAGATCATCCTTACCCACCAGACATGGTAACGATAACAAGTTCTCTTTGATCGCGGAGTAAATGATATGTTTACAGCGTAGCGTCTTAAGTGTTTTCTTATTTGATCATTTACATTATCATCTTTCGTGTTATTCCTTAAAGATTCCTACCTACAAAATAATGTACCAAGTGTTTCACTGCACTAATTTGTCAATATACGCGCTTACCAAGGTTAAACCATTGCCGGCTACACTGAATCTTAGTAGGAGGACGCAGCATTTGATTACTGGAACGTTTTTATTTTTTGCAGTTGTTAGGAAGACATGTGATTGTATTCCAGAGCGGACAAGAGGAATTGGATAACTGGTTGTATCAAGAGTCGTTCAGAAGTTTGCTAACTGACGTAGATGGTCCAAATAGGATAAATGGAGTGGGTTTTGTCGGTGGAGGTGTTTCAGAGTCTTTTTTTCTTACAAGTGAATTACACTCCTGGAAATGGAAAAAAGAACACATTGACACCGGTGTGTCAGACCCACCATACTTGCTCCGGACACTGTGAGAGGGCTGTACAAGCAATGATCACACGCACGGCACAGCGGACACACCAGGAACCGCGGTGTTGGCCGTCGAATGGCGCTAGCTGCGCAGCATTTGTGCACCGCCGCCGTCAGTGTCAGCCAGTTTGCCGTGGCATACGGAGCTCCATCGCAGTCTTTAACACTGGTAGCATGCCGCGACAGCGTGGACATGAACCGTACGTGCAGTTGACGGACTTTGAGCGAGGGCGTATAGTGGACATGCGGGAGGCCGGGTGGACGTACCGCCGAATTGCTCAACACGTGGGGCGTGAGGTCTCCACAGTACATCGATGTTGTCGCCAGTGGTCGGCGGAAGGTGCACGTGCCCGTCGACCTGGGACCGGACCGCAGCGACGCACGGATGCACGCCAAGACCGTAGGATCCTACGCAGTGCCGTAGGGGACCGCACCGCCACTTCCCAGCAAATTAGGGACACTGTTGCTCCTGGGGTATCGGCGAGGACCATTCGCAACCGTCTCCATGAAGCTGGGCTACGGTCCCGCACACCGTTAGGCCGTCTTCCGCTCACGCCCCAACATCGTGCAGTCCGCCTCCAGTGGTGTCGCGACAGGCGTGAATGGAGGGACGAATGGAGACGTGTCGTCTTCAGCGATGAGAGTCACTTCTGCCTTGGTGTCAATGATGGTCGTATGCGTGTTTGGCGCCGTGCAGGTGAGCGCCACAATCAGGACTGCATACGACCGAGGCACACAGGGCCAACACCCGGCATCATGGTGTGGGGAGCGATCTCCTACACTGGCCGTACACCACTGGTGATCGTCGAGGGGACACTGAATAGTGCACGGTACATCCAAACCGTCATCGAACCCATCGTTCTACCATTCCTAGACCGGCAAGGGAACTTGCTGTTCCAACAGGACAATGCACGTCCGCATGTATCCCGTGCCACCCAACGTGCTCTAGAAGGTGTAAGTCAACTACCCTGGCCAGCAAGATCTCCGGATCTGTCCCCCATTGAGCATGTTTGGGACTGGATGAAGCGTCGTCTCACGCGGTCTGCACGTCCAGCACGAACGCTGGTCCAACTGAGGCGCCAGGTGGAATTGGCATGGCAAGCCGTTCCACAGGACTACATCCAGCATCTCTACGATCGTCTCCATGGGAGAATAGCAGCCTGCATTGCTGCGAAAGGTGAATATACACTGTACTAGTGCCGACATTGTGCATGCTCTGTTGCCTGTGTCTATGTGCCTGTGGTTCTGTCAGTGTGATCATGTGATGTATCTGACCCCAGGAATGTGTCAATAAAGTTTCCCCTTCCTGGGACAATGAATTCAAGGTGTTCTTATTTCAATTTCCAGGAGTGTAAATGGTTGAACTGGAATGTTGTCATTAACTTCTTGGCGACGGAGATCTGCAGTCTGTCATCCTATCCTTACGGAGAAAACACTCATGACAAGAGCAGTGCCTAGAAGGGGAAAGCAGCATAAAGAAAACCAACGCAGTGAGAAGCTGTGAACTGCACACAAGTTTATTAGTATTTTTTTGAGAATGATCGCTTTTAAAGCAATCTATGTTTAGCATAGATAAGCACCAGATAAGCATTTGAGATTATATGGGATGCAGAAGAATAGCTGACTAGTCATGTCTGACTAACCTCTCCCACATTGCATAGCGACTGAGAGGCAGTGTGCTCAGATACGAAAGAGTTTCGTCGGATTTGGTTCTCGTAATCTTTTTGCTCTACATCTCCATATATATAAAACTAGCCACTGTATATTGACTGTTCTTAAGCCTCTGTAAACGTCTTAATATCCCCCTACGCGAATTATACGATGGCGCCAATGCAATTTTTGCACAGTTATTCGCCATTATTGGCCTCTTAATTTATGCAGAATTATTTCAGGAGAATAATGTTGTCTTTCTTCTAAAGATTCCCATCTAGACTCCTTCAGCATCTGCGTTACGGCGGTAATTACCTAGATATTGTTAAATCGAATACCATGGCTTCGCATGTGTATTGAGTTGCATTTTTCCACCGCGGAGTCAGCCCAGATAAACGCTGTCCATCAAGTCTTTCGTACGGAGCCCAGTGACGTCGGAAGCGTCGGTATTTTCCCCTTACCAGCAAAATGATTTTCATTGCGGAATTTTGCGTGCCTTTTCGACTGGGCGGTCGCAAATTAGTCTAGGGCGTTATTTATTTTATCGTTGTGTATTTGAGAATGATCAGCACCACATAGTGTAAAAGAACAAGAACTCTGTGTGCATCGACGTGGCTTGAGCTTAAGAGCTCTCTATTTCAAGGCTCATTACTATTGAAACAATGTACACAACTCGCGCCACTGTCGGAAAGACGATTTTTTGTTGTGAGTACTTTACTTCACATAGCAATAGAGCAAGTAGCCCGTGCTGAGCTTAGGCCAGTTTCCGCTTTGTAAGTTTTTTAAAAATAATTTCTGGTGCATTTTCAGTACTCCGATGCAGATCTGTGCTGCATGCAATTTTTCCGACTTTCAAGATTTTTTTTTGCAACGAGACGCGGGTCACGTTTAACTCGGAAATAATACGGTAGATGTGCTTCAAAGCAGTTGCAAATCAGATTTACAACCTGTTAATATGCTCGCCGTGTATTCCCACTATCCACTGCCTATGTGTTTATACTTATATGTAGCCTATCATGTAGTCTATGTTGGCTAAGACTGTGACAACACAGACAGCGACATACACCGAGGTGACAAGAGTCAAGGGATAGCGATATGCACTTATCCAGATGGCGCCTGTATCGCGTAGACAAGGTATAAAAGGTCAGTGCATACGCGGAGCTCTCATTTGGGCTCGGGTGATTTAAGCGAAAACGCTCCCGACGTGATTATGGCCGCATGACGGGAATTAATAGACTTTAAACGCGGAATGCTAGTTGGAGCTAGATGCATGAGGCATTCCATTTTAGAAATTGTTAGGGAATTCAGTATTTCGCGATCCATAGTGTCAAGAGTGTGCCGAGAACATCACATTTCAGGCATTACGTATCACCACAGATACGCAGTGGCCGATGGCCATCGCTTATGGAGCGAGAGCAGCGACGTTAGGGTAGAGTTTTTAGTGCTTTCAGACGGGATACACTGTGTGAAATAACGGCAGAAATCAATGTGGGACGTACTAGGAACGTACCCGTTAGGATGGTATGGCAACATTTGGCGTTAATAGACTACTGCAGCAGACGACCCACCCTAGTGGCTTTGATAAGAGCCTGCAGAGCATCTTCTGGGCTCATAGCCACTTCGGTTAGACCCTAGACAACTTGGAAACCGTGGCCTGGTCAGATGAGTCCCGATTTCAGTTAGTAAGAGCTGGTGGTAGCGTTCGAGTCTGGCGGAGACCCCACGAAGCCATGGACTCTAATTGTCAACGAGGCACTGTGCAGTTCGGTGGTGGCTCCACAATGGTGTGGGCTGTGCTTGCATGCACCTGGGGTCCTCTGGACATTCAGGTGCTTGGAGATAATTTGCAGCCATTCAAGGGCGTCACGTTCGCAGACAGCGATGGAATTTTTATGGATGGCAGTACGCCATGTCACTGGACCACAGTTGTTCGTCATTTGCTTAAGAACATTCTGGACAATTCGAGCGACCGTTGTGGCCTCTCACGTCGCCTGACATGAATCCCATCGAACATTTATGTGACACAATTTAGACGACAGTTCATGTACAAAATCCTGCATCGGCAACACTTCCACAATTATGGACAGCTATAGAGGCAGCATGACTAAATGTTTCTACAGGGGACTTCCATCGATTTGTTTGAGTCCAGGTCACGTCGAAGGAAAAGTAAGTCCGATACGATTCGTGATCTATATAAATGACCTGGGTGACAATCTGAGCAGTTCTCTTAGGTTGTTCGCAGATGATGCTGTAATTTACCGTCTAGTAAGGTCATCCGAAGACCAATATCAGTTGCAAAGCGATTTAGAAAAGATTGCTGTATGGTGTGGCAGGTGGCAGTTGACGCTAAATAACGAAAAGTGTGAGGTGATCCACATGAGTTCCAAAAGAAATCCGTTGGAATTCTATTACTCGATAAATGGTAGAATTCTCAAGGCTGTCAATTCAACTAAGTACCTGGGTGTTAAAATTACGAATAACTTCAGTTGGAAAGACCACATAGATAATATTGTGGGGAAGGCGAGCCAAAGGTTGCGTTTCATCGGCAGGACACTTAGAAGATACAACAAGTCCACTAAAGAGACAGCTTACACTACACTCGTTCGTCCTCTGTTAGAATATTGCTGCGCGGTGTGGGATCCTTACCAGGTGGGATTGACGGAGGACATCGAAAGGGCAGCTCGTTTTGTATTATCACGTAATAGGGGAGAGAGTGTGGCAGATATGATACGCGAGTTGGGATGGAAGTCATCAAAGCCAAGACGTTTTTCGTCGCGGCGAGATCTATTTACGAAATTTCAGTCACAAACTTTCTCTTCCGAATGCGAAAATATTTTGTTGAGCCCAACCTACATAGGTAGGAGTGATCATCAAAATAAAATAAGAGAAATCAGAGCTCGAACAGAAAGGTTTAGGTGTTCCTTTTTCCCGCGCGCTGTTCGGGAGTGGGATGGTAGAGAGATAGTATGATTGTGGTTCGATGAACCCTCTGCCAAGCACTTAAATGTGAATTGCAGAGTAATCATGTAGATGTAGACGATTTTAGTAGGTATCCCACGACTTCTGTCACCTCAATGTACATCACGACACTAAATTACATGGGCCTACAATAACACCACATGAAACTACTAAAGTAACTGCAAGTGTTCGTTGTCAGTTTCAGCCTCACACGTGCACTGCTCAGAAGCGAGAGCGTCAAGGCTAGAATGAATGAACGTTCCCGTCAGATGGCGGAGTGATATAGCTACTCACCGCCGAAGTAGGCGAGCATGGCGGCGAGGGCGGTGGCCAGCAGGATGAGCGCGATGGCGCAGCACTTCCAGGAGCAGCGGCGGCGGCAGCGCTTGTCCACGTGGAAGCGCGACGGGCTGTACGCCGAGTAGGGCGCGGCGCGCAGCGGAAACACGGGCAGCGCGGGCGCCGCGCCCGCCGGCGGCGCCGCCGCCATCAGCGCGCACGCCCCCTGAGGAGTCAGCCTGCCAACACGCCGAAACATCGCCGTCAGTTGCCGGCACAGCGCGTGCGTCCTGGTTCAAAGAAATCTAAATACACAACATTAATTCATACACGAGTAGCACATTTCAGTCTTACTTGTCAACGTTCGCGGATGATGCTATAATACGTAGAGTCGCCGCAACGCTAGTTCAGGAGAAACTGTCGCCGCGTGGGTAGCAAATCACTCATCGATTCAGTGCTGGATAAAAACTAGACGATGGACATACAGCCCAATTTTTTTTTCTTTATTGTGATTTCATTCCCCTGTCCCATATGGGCAGGGGAGGGCTGTCAGCGGCACAATCCGCCGCTCTTCAGCCGAGTGGCTTGACAACTTAAAATAAGAATAAAATGTTACATACATAAGGCGAGAAAGGGGAACTTAAAACAGAATAATGGGAGAAAATGGAGGTAAAAATTTAGACTAACACGGAGACGATCATGGAGGACAGTTAAAAAGAAGTCAAAAAGTCACCAGAAAGTTAAAAAACACAGTTGGCGATTCTTCAAAACTCAGAGAAGGCACTGAATGGACATGCACACGTTAAAGGTCGGCCACAGTAGTAAAAACACTCCGAAACAACACACTTAAAACCCACTTGGAGCACACACGACGAAGAATAAAACTGCCAGGCGGGACCTGCCGAGGGAAAGGGTAGAGAGGATGGAAAACGGGCAGCAGGGGAAGCGGCGGGATGAAGAGAGGAGGGGCATCAGTGGGTACACGAAGAGGCGGGAAACACGTGGGGCGGGAGATGAAGAGGGAAGACAGGGCAGGAGGGAGTGCAGAGACACTGAAAGGAGGCACAAGAGATATACAGCCCAAAACAGCCGCATCGCTAACGAGTCCTCAAGCCAACGCTGCACATGTGTACCTCCGCTCGCCGCAAGTACAACAGCAGAAGTTCTGTTACTGGACTGAAGAGTTTTTGAGGTTCCACTGATTTCAGATCCCCTTTATTTGCAATTATCACATTATACAGTGTGACTCAAAAGTCCGTTAACATTTATAAATGTACTAATCCACGGAATAATGTAAAAGTTGACACACATGCCTGAAATGACATGGGATTTTATTGAAGTCAGAAGCGAGTGCAAAAACTGGCGAACAGATGGCGCTGGACGTTTCTCCTAGAAATCTCTGATGAAAAGGCAAGATCATTTAAATGTACAGGTCGTATGTCACCTTCTACGGACTCATGGCTGTTCTGAGAAAGGCATATGAAGGTTTAGTCCACGAGCGGATCCTTAATCTTCTTAGCAAATAGAACACAGAATGTCACTCTTCGCTGAGAGAAATCTTCAAACGTAAAAGTGGCTTATAATCGCAGATTCCTCTCTGTATTCACATATACGGCCCAGTGAATAATGTCACGAAAGCTCCACGAGGATGAACATACAGGTAAATCTGCAGAGGGCCTCTTCCTGGTGCACGTATTTACTGTTTACTGTTAAAATTCCGAAAGAGTTACTTTATAGAAGATTCAACCAGCATATTACTTCCTCCTGCACATACAGTATCTCCCAAAAAGCTCATGACAGCAAAATGGGAGACTGATCAACAGTCGTATTTCTCGATGATCAACAGTCGTGTTTCTCGAGCACCATTGGTAGCTGCAACAGTGAAGTGAGAAATGTACATTGGTATACGAAGTACCCAGCCGCCGTACACAATAAATTATATATATACCCTTCTAGCTCCACGAAGGCAATGATGCATTGCTTGCTGACTATCCACTACCATCTCGTAGTGTTGGCCTCACATCTGTTCATTTACAGCTTTCATCGCCTATCACAATACTGGTCAAAAAATCATAACTTTCATTTTGAAATTTCTGAAGACGATTTTTGCTGATAGTTCTCCTCTGACGTTTACGGTCTTCGGTCAATAAATGTAGGACCCAACGGGCACAAACTTTTCGATAATCTAAGCTGTGAATCACTTCTTGCATTGCACTGCTTTATACTGCATGCTTATCAGCGATTTCATTCACTGTGACACCGCCCGTCTTCCCTGATGAGCTCACCAATTCTTTCCTTTTTGCGTTCTTTGGAGGCAGTTCATGCGCGACCGCTACGAAGCTCATCTTGAATGCTCGTTTTCCCATCTTTGAAATGCTTCACCTATCTCCTAGCGCTGCGAGTACTCATGCAGACATCTCCATGCAGACATCAACAGAATTTTACTCTTTAACAGGGAATTCAATGACAGCACGCTATCGAAACGAAACATTGATGTTCGTCATTTTGAAAGTACCGCCTGTGCTCACGTGGTAGACGACACTATATGACAATATGCGGTGGAAACTCCGTAGATTACGATAGTGCAGTCGTTTTTTTACTGTGTTAGACTTTAAAATTTAACATTAGGGTGCTCACGACTTTCAGTATGACGTTCGTATAAATGTGGAAGACAGTCAGAAACAAAGGAGAGGGAAGGTATTCTTGCTTCCGGTGCAAATCCAGGTCAATCCTGTATTTGTAGTGACATCGTCGTAAAGGAGTAGTTGCTTTTCGAAGCTCTAAAATAAGTTCTATTTTTTATCAGGTTTCGTGGGACTGTGTGAGCCAAAGTACGTGGTAATGGAACTAATCAGAACAATTGTTTTCAGATTTCTAATTAGATAACGCATAACCAAGAGAAACAAGGCAATTAAAGCAACATGAAAATGTATGAGAGAGTATACGAATGAATAACATTACAGGGAACAGCTCTAAACTACTACGAGGAACTCCTGTACAAAGTAGCAATGCCCCACAAAGAAACCTTTCAACTTAGATTTGGGCTTTGGAGTTGGGGTGGAAGCCTACTGATGACAAAACCTGTTGAATAGTGCACAGCTTTCTGCACAGCGTCTAAGGAAGTATTATGTAAGTGCATATCTTCTTTCCATCTAGTGTTCACTGATTGAATGTTGTGGCTTTTTCATTGAATGACTCAAAAACGTCAGCAACAATTCTCGTGATTAAATATGTGAATCAGATGTCAGTTAGACTTCGGAGACAGCTAAACAGCAGTTCGGAAGCAACACCAGACATCTGACTGAACTCCCTTTTCCTGTACTAAGAGTATTCTTTGTCAGTACACAGAGTTTCCCCGAAATATGATACCATACGAGAGAATCGAGCGAAAGTAACCGAAGTAAACAGCCTTTGCATTTCAGTGTCAGAGAGAATGCTGTTCATTCTTATGGTAAAGGTAGCAGCATTCAGTTTCTGCACGAGATCTTGAACGTGATACTTCTGCCGAAGTTTTTTATCAACTCTCAGTTCTAAGTACTTAAAATGGTCAATATTACTGTTTGACGAGCTTTCGAGAGTAAAATTTTGCAGTTACAAGAGTCCCACCTGTGTGTCCTGCTTTTTATTGCATGAGGGGTAATCTGTTCTCTGAGTACCAGGTGTTGATGTTACCGACTGTTCTGTTAATTACAAGGGGCATTTAACAAGTAAAGCAACACTTTTTTTTTCTGAAAGCAGGTTGGTTTTATTCAGGACTCAAGGACACGAGAGTTTCTCCCCGCTCTTTTAGCTACAAACCATATTTTTCAATGTAAACTCCGTTCAATGCAATGGCCGTACGCCACCTTACTAGGAGGGCCTGTTGCTCACTTGGTATCACTCCACTGGTCGACGTCGGAGCCAACATTTTGTTGCATCATTAACCTCCATGAACTCCCACGGAGTGCTTCCCTTACTGGGCCGAACAGGCGGAATTAGGAAGGTGAGGAACCCAGTGATTACGCATCTTTGAATACCCCAAATGGTGGACGAGTGAGTCAGTGCTACCAAGAGAGACGTCCAGTTGAGCAACGATGTGTTTGATTGTGATCCGTCGATTGTCTCGAATGAACGTGTCCACCCGTTCCAATATTACAGGAGTCACAGTCGTGTGCAGCTGACCAGGAAACCGGAAATCGGACAGGTTTGCACTATCTGGCGATGATGACAGACGCCTCACCCAACGACTCATCGTGCTTTTGTTCACCGACAGGTCTCCATAGATATTCTGCAAGAGCCTGTGAATATCTGCAATGCTCTGGTTTTCCTCCAAAATAAGCTGAATGACAGGTCTCTGCTTGGAAGGGAGGCGGGAACATTAGGTTTAACGTCCCGTCGACATCGAGGTTTTTAGAGACGGAGCACAAGCTCGTATTGTGTCAGGGATGGGGAAGGAAATCAGAAGAGCAAAACAAACTGGAAAACGATTTATAAAAAATATCTGAATGGTGCGAAAAGTGGCAGTTGACCCTAAATGAAGAGAAGTGTGAGGTCATCCACATGTGGTGCTAAAAGGAACTCGTTAAACTTCGGTTACACGATAAATCAGTCTAATCTAAAAGCCGTAAATTCAACTGAATACCTAGGTATTACAATTACGAACAACTTAAATTGGAAGGAACACACAGAAAATGTTGTGGGGAAGGCTAACCAAAGACTGCGTTTCATTGGCAGGACACTTAGAAAATGCAACAGACCTACTTAGGAGACTGCCTACACTACGCTTGTCCGTCCTCTTTTAGAATACTGCTGCGCGGTGTGGGATCTTTACCAGGCAGGACTGAAGGAGTACATCGAAAAAGTTCAAAGAAAGGCAGCACGTTTTTTATTATCGCGAAATATGGGAGAGAATGTCACAGATATGATACAGGATTTGGGCTGGAAATCGTTAAAAGAAAGGCGTTTTTCGTTGCGACGGAATCTTCTTAGGAAATTACAATCACCAACTTTCTTCTCCGAATGCGAAAATATTTTGTTGACACCGACCTACATAGCGAGGAACGATTACCACGATAAAAATAAGGGAAATCACAGCTCGTACGGAAAGATATAGGTGTTCATTCTTTCCGCGCGCTATTCGAGATTGGAATAATAGAGAATCGTCAAAGTGGTTCGATGAACCCTCTGCCAGGCACTTAAATGTGATTTGCAGATTATCCATGTAGATGTAAATGTAGATGTAGAAATCGGTCGTGCCCTTTCAACGAAACCATCCCGGCATTTGCCTGGAGCGATTTAGGGAAATCACGGAAAACCTAAATCTGGATGGCCGGACTCGTGTTTGAACCGTCGTCATCCCGAATACGATACCATTGCGCCACCTCGCTCGGTCTCTGCTTGGAACGCACCCCCGTTACAGACGCCATTTTCAAGGCTATGTATTCGTGAAAGTGTAGGGGCTGAAGTTGAAATATTGCCCGGTGTCCCACAACTAATTCCGCATTTTTTCAGCCGAAATTGGACGAGAAAAAAACGTGTTTATTGGACCGCGCTCGTAGATCTAACGAACGTATCGAGCAGAGTTTCGGCTGGTGTATCCCAAAGGCCGTGCAGCGCTCGAGATGAAAACGCTATGTGGAATGCGATGTCGCGTTAAAATTGAACGCTCCCTAGCATGTCTTTTGGAACGTTCTTTGCCGAACAACTATTGTTTCAGCTCGTGCGCCGTCACGAGCTAGGCTTCCTATTCTCTGTTTCCTGAATGCCGCGGCACGGGAAGCGCCTCGGCAATGGATGGGTTTGGATTCTGAAAACAGGTCGCCCGTGGACAGAGTTCCGGGCTCGGCTCTTTACCTGCGTCTGCTTTGGCCGGCGTCGTTTAATCAGTGAGCTGGTCGCCGGACGGGCCGATGGGCCGCAGTCAAAGCACACGGCTTCATCTCCAAGTCTCTGAGGAACAACTTTTGCGCCGCGTCGCTACAAGTAGCGTCACCAAAGAACCCCCAAGCCCCCACGTGTGTGTGTGTGTGTGTGTGTGTGTGTGTGTGTGTGTGTGTAAACGCACAGTGTGTATGCTGTCGAGTCAGATTTGCGCGACACTGGCAATTAAAAGGCTTTGGTTACTAAAGCAGCAGAGGAACGCTCATGACTTACTGCAGCGCATTGGAAATATATGAGTCTGAAAGATATAGTGGCTCCTGTAAACTTCGATAAAGTCTTTTTCAACATTCAAGACTAGTGGGGAAAACACGCAGCAATTAATTCAGAGTTAGCGCCGTCCACTGTAACAATATTGCGTACATGTGGACTCCCACATTCTAATACAAAATGTATGGAAGAGTCAAGTGTGTTGACATCGTCAGTCAGGGAATACGAGGTCTGCTGTAATTTTTTTAAATTTATGTTAGGGACTGAAGAGCCATGAACTCGAGGTCGCATATGAAGTCTTCTTTACTTGGATGGATTACTAGTTTCGGCTAAAAATCTAGCCGTCTTCATATCTAACATACAACAGCTTACAGAACCGCACTTATTGTTGTAGCAGGGTACAAGAGATATACACGAATTAATTACAGAATACGTAGAATAAAATATTATTGATTAGTGCTGGTGGCATTACGGCTTCACACATCGTTAAAACCTTTCTTAAAATGAACACTTCCATATAAGACATAATGAAAAACAGCTTTTCATTGTCCGTGGCCAGCGTAATTGAAAGATGGTCATAAGTCTGAAAAAATACGTTAATATAGAGTAGAGACAGTGAAAATTAAACAAGATTATGTGCTTAAGGAACTACCCACTAAAATAACTAAATGTAAAAGATATCGTCTTACCAAAAGGGTTTGCTAAAACTTAGTAACTGACACAATCAGTATGTACTTCATCTCGTAGCAGGGATCATCATATATATGAAGGGCTTATTTCAATAGTGGCACCAGTCCATTACCTCCACTTTTCTGTCTATAATGCTTCTGACATTAATGATACAAACAAACGCCGGTCGGTGTGCCGAGCGGTTCTAGGCTCTTCAGTCTGGAACCGCGCGACCGCTACGGTCGCAGGTTCGAATCCTGCCTCGGGAATGGATGTGTATGATGTCCTTAGGTTAGTTCGGTTTAAGTAGTTCTAAGTTCTAGCGGACTGATGACCTCAGCTGAGTCTCATAGTGCTCAGAGCCATTTGAACCATTTGATGCAAATGAACAGGAAGAAATGTTCATCTCCAACAAGAAGCCATATGCTTGAATATTTCTCGTATTTCAACTGCAGATTTTTCAGCGCTCATTTAACTTTAAGACTCTGTATCTCACAATGAACAAAAATGGACCTGTACCACTATTGAAATAAGCCATATATAATAGTATCGGCATATACGTTGTACAAAACTGTGTGGCCGGCACTGTAGCGAAATGGGGACTGACGGCCACTAGATTTTGACATACTGCTTGAGGCGAAGACCGCTAGCTGGCGTTAGCAGCTGGCTATATAACTTACAGTCTACACATTCTAACATTTTAAGAGATGAGATGTAGATGAATTTAAAATTGAATAATTGACATCAATACATCTCGTCTTATAGAATAACTTAAGTACGTAATGAAGAATCTCAAACGGTATGGCTTCCTCGATGTCAACCAACAAGGATTCTAAAATCATAAGTCATGCGAAACCCAAGCAACACGCTGCACGGGATCGTTCTGTTAGGAGCAGCCCTAGGATGAAGCACTATGACAGTAGGACAGTATTATATTTAACAATTATTTTCTTTTTTCATAGTTACTTGCATAAATTTTGCAACGTTGACCTAACGTAATGACTGGACCCGACAAATGACAAATTCATCATCACTATATCATCTCTAGGTGTAGCGTATTTGGCTAGTAATCAAAACGTCCTGGGTCCCGCGTTAGAACACAGCCACTGGTTAGATTTTAAATAAATATCGTCAGCAATGGCGGCCGAAGACTTCCGGTATAAGGATTTACGATCGTTTTACCAACGGCGTTGACAAAGAGGGCGAACGAGCGGTCAGAGTTTCGGGGCTGCCTATTGCCGTTGCGGTGGAAAGCTGCCCTAAAAAGCGCAAAAAACAGCTATGATTAACACAAAACGCAATGAAACCACTGCATTAAACACACATAATCTGTATACACAGGACATGTCGCCTGTAATTAAAAACTGTCATAATGGTCTCTCTATTGGGAGAAGATTCCGAATTACATTGATGTGACAAAAGTCATGGGACAGCGGTATGCACATATACAGACGACAGTAGTATCGCGTTCACATGGTATAAAATGGCAGTGCATACACGGAACTGTCATTTTTAGGTTATTCATGTGAAAAGGTTTCCGACGTGATTACGGTTGCACGGACGGGAATTAACTGACTTCCAACGCGCAATTATAGTTGGAGCTAGACGAATTACATTTCGGAAATCGTTAGGGAATTCTGTATTTGGAGAGCCACAATGTCAAGCGTGTGCCTAGAATACCAAATTTCAGGCAGTACCTCTCACCACGGACAACGCAGTAGCCGACTATCGAGAGCTGGGGCGTTTGCGTGGAGTTGTCAGGACTATCAGATAAGCAACAATGCGCGAAATAACCGTAGAAATCAATGTGGCACGTACAATGAACGTATGCGTTATAAAAAGGCGGCGAAATTTTGTGTAAATGGATTATGGACGACCGACACGGGTACCTTTACTGACAGCACGATACCGCCTGCAGCGCATCTCCTGGGCTCGTGACCATATCGGTTGGATGCTAGACGACTGGGAAACCGTAGCGTGGTGAGATGAGTCCCGATTTCGGTTGGTAAGAGCTGGTGGTAGGGTTCGAGTGTGGCGCAGATCCCAGGAAGCTATGGCCCCAAGTTGTGAACAAGGCACTGTGCAACAAGTGATGGGTCCATAATGATGCAGGCTGTGTTAAAACGGAATGGAAGACGTCTCTGGTGCAACTGATCCAATCACTGGTTATATTCGCTACTTGCAGACCATTTTCAGCCATCGAAAGAAGTTTTATGGATGACAATGCGCGATGTTACCGGGTGACAACTCTTCGCGATTGATTTGAAAAACACTCTGGACAATTCGAGCGAATGATTTGGCCGTCCAGATAGCCTGACATGAATTCCATCGAAGATTCATGGGACCTAATCGAGAGATCAGTTCGTGCACAAAATTCTGCACCGGCAACACTGTCGCAATTATGGACAGCTGTAAAGGCAGTGTGGCTCAATATTTCTGCAGGGGACTTGCAAGGGCTTGTTGAGTGCGTGCCACGTCGAGTTGCTGCCCTACACAGTGGAAAAGGAGGTCCGACACAATATTAGAAGATATCTCATAACTTTCGTAACCTCAGTATAGTCCTACCATTCAGAACTCAAAGTTTCTGAAAGGTGAGGTGTCCACTAGAAAAGATAGAGTGACTAATGAAAGGGTACCATTCCACGAATCCGAACGTGGGATGACAGAAGTCTGAATGTACTAGGTAAGCTAGAGAATCTGAAATAGGTAATGGAAAGGGACAGTGAGATGAAATGGAAGGAAAAGAAGAATTCCTGGTCAGACAAGTATAGGGTCATATCAATAGCAGCAGGAAATGATATCCTGGGAGCAGGATTCGTTCTGAATAGGAAGGTACGGCATAAAGTGTGTTACCCTGAATTTTAAATTTATATGATTTTTCTCATCAGAACCGACAGAAAACCAGCACCAACAACACTGCTTTAAATATACACACCCAGGCCATAAGCGGAAGTGAAATGATAGAGGAAGTATATGAGGACGCTGAACAGGTGATACAGTGTCTAAAGGGAGATGAAAATCTAGTAATCACTGGAGACAGGAGCGCTGCAGTAAGGGAGGGAACAGAAGAAAGATTTGAGGGAGACTATGGGCTCTATAATAGGAATGTGCGAGGAAAAAGACTAATTAAGTTCGCCCACAAATAACGAATACACTGTACAAAACTAAAAAGAGGAGGAAGTATAATTGGAAATGGAGTGGAGACATGAGGAAATTCAAGGTTGATTACGTCTCGTGGAGGGAGAAATTCCAAAATGGGATAGTGGATTGTTAGGCGTAGTCAGGAGCAGATACAGGTTCTGATAATAATTTAGTGATGATGCTGAGGGAATTAGATTAGGAAATGAGACACTTAAAGTAGTAGATGGGTTTTGCTATTTGGGGAGCAAAATAACTGATGATGGTTGAAGCAGACGGGATATAAAATGTAGATTGGCAGTAGCAAGGAAAGCGTTTCTGAAAAAGAGAAATTTGTTAACATCGAATATAGATTTAAGTGTCATGAAGTCGTTTCTGAAAGTATTTGTATGGAGCGTAGCCATGTATGGAAGTGAAACATGAACGATAAATAGTTTGAACAATAAGAGAATAGAAGCTTTCGAAATGTGGTGCTACAGAAGAATGCTGAAGATTGGATGGGTAGATCACATAACTAATGACGAGGTATTGAACAGAATTGAGGAGAAGGGAAATTTGTGGCACAACTTGACTAGAAGAAGGGATCTGTTGGTAGGACATGTTCTGAGGCATCAAGGGATCACCAATTTAGCACTGGAGAGCAGCGTGGAGGGTAAAAATCGTAGAGGGAGACCAAGAGATGAATATACTAAGCAGATACAGAAGGATGTAGGCTGCAGTAGGTACTGGGAGATAATGAAGCTTACACAGGATAGAATAGCATGGAGAGCTGCATCAAACCAGTCTCTGGGCCGAAGACCACAACAACAACCACTAAAATAATTTAGTTGTGGCGAAGAGCGAAGAGCAAACTGAAGTTTAAGAGTATCGCTAGGAACAATGAATGTGGAAAGAAGTGGGATACTGACGTATTGATGAATCATGATGTGCGTTTGAAATTATCTAACGGTATAGATACTGCGATAATGAATACCACAGCAAGCGGATCATTTGAAGAGGAATAGACATTTCTAGAAAGGGCACTCTCAGAAGTTGGACAGGCACATAAAGGTACAAAGAAAGTAACTGCGAAGAAATATTGGGTAACAGAGGAAATATCTAAATTCTTCGACGAGAGAAGAAGCACAAAAATGTTGAGGGTAGAACAAGATTTCTGGAATAGGTCACTTAGAAATGAAATAAATAGGAAGTGCAAGGCAGGTAAAGGGAAATCGTTGCATGAGGAATATGAAGAAATCGGAAAATATAGTGACGATCGTGGTATCACGAAAAATCCGAGGAGCCGCCAACACGTCACAGAGGACCAAAAAATTCTGAAGATGGCTTGTAGATAATGCGAAACAGGTTAATAAAGAAATATTATTGCGATATCGACAGTTCATTTTTAAATAAAGAATAAGGTCATTGCTCTCCGTCGACTATATTGTCAAAATTTATGAATCGGAAAAGAAATTCTCGTCTGAAGGACAGTTTCATTATCTAGAAAAGTCAAAACAACCTTCGGTGAAAGTAAAAGCAAAGGTGCCGACATTAAGAGTGCAATGGGAATTCACAGAGGAAAGAGTGGATATGTGGAAACAGTACATTGGAAACCTCTACGAGGAGACAGAACTGTCTGATGATGTGATGGTAGATGAACCTCGGGTCACAGGGAAGAGATAAGCGATCCAGTATTAGAATCAGAATTAAAAAGGCCATTGGAAGAATTAAGATCGAATAAGGCAGAATTTCTAAAATGATTGGGGGAAATGACAAAGGAAAGACTATTCACGTTGGTGTGTAGAATGCATGAGTCTAAAATGACAAAGGAAAGACTATTCACGTTGGTGTGTAGAATGCATGAGTCTGGGGATATAGCATCAGACTTTTGGAAAAACCTCATGCACACAATTCTCAAGATTGCAAGAGTCGAAAAGTGCGAGAATTACCGCACAGTCAGTTTAAGAGCTCATGTACCCAAGTTGCGCACAAGAACAATATACAGAACAATTGAAGAGAAAATTGAGGATGTGTTAGAAGACGATCGATTTCGCTTTAGGAAAGGTAAAGGCACCAGAGGGGCAGTTCTGACTTTGCGGTTGATAATGGGAGCAAGACTGAAGAAAAATTGACACACCTCTTTCGGATTCGTGGACCTATAACAACCGTTAGATAATATAAAACAGTGCGAACTGTTCTAAATTTTGAGAAAAATAGAGCTAAGCTGTAGGAAAAGGCGGGTGAGATACAGTATGAGCAAAACCAAGGCGGAACGAGAAGAGTAGAAGACCAAGATGGAAGTTCTCGAATTATAAAGGATGTAAGACAGTGTCGCACTCTTTCACTCCTAATGTTCACTCTATACACCGAAGAAGCAATGACGCAAATAAAAAAAAAGGTTCAGGAGTCAAAACAAAATTCAGATTCGCTCAAGATATAGTTAACCTCAGTGAAAGTGCAGGAGAGTTACAGACCTCTTGAATGGAATGAACGCTTTAATGAGAACGGAACGTGGTTTGTGGACGAACATAAGGAATACAAAAGTAGTGACGAGTAGTAGAAGTGAGGTGAAGGAAAATCTTCTCAAAACTAGTGACAAAGCTGCAGGTGAATGAAGGAATTCGGCTATCTTGGAAGCAAAATAACACAAAATGGACGAAGCAAGAGAACATAGACAGCAGGCTAGTACGGGCGAAGAGGGCATTTCTGTTCAAAAGAAATCTACCAGTATCAAATATTGCCCTTAATTTGAGGAAGAAATTTTTTGAGTATGTACGCTTGAGAACAGCACTGTAAGGGAGTGAGACAGGGACTGTGAGAAAACCGAACAGAAGACACTCGAAGCGCTTGAGAAATGGTGCTACAGATGGATGTCGAAAATGAGGTTGAAGGATAAGGTAAGAAATGGGGTGGTTCTCCGCAGAATTGGCGAAGAGAAGATCCCGTGGAAAACACTGACAGGAGGACGGGACAGGATGATAGGACGTTTTAAAATTTTAAGTAATATGTTTCATGATTCTAGAGGGCGCTGTAGCGGAAGACATAAATTGGAATACATCTAATAAATAATTGAGGGCGCTGATAACTTCAATCATGTACCAAATAGGTAGTAAAGCAACTCCATAAGTCAACAGAATAAATGTATAGTAAGTTTGAAAACAGACTCAAAAGAAAAAGCGAGCGAAATTTAAAGAAATAAATTCAACTGCTGACCAATGAACTGAATTTGATGAACTCGTTTATTCCATTTCTGAAAAAAGCTGTGAATACATTGAGTTAATAAAAGAGTTTCATTGAGTTTTTGTGCGTAACTCGTTCATTTAAATCGGCGGTTACGAATCGCGCCATTTTGCGCATAACTTTGCAATGGCATACCACTCTGCGGAATGGCGAGCGTGATTGTGGCCAGACGAAGCCGCAGCCGCACTGCCGTTCGAATATTGACAGTGTCAGCCGCAGTAACGTTCGCAGTGAAACAGCGGTTTCTTCCATTTCCACATTATTCTGCTGCTGAACTTTCACCAGCGTGATTTTCCCGTTGCCGCTATTGTAACTGTAATATTCTGGTATTTGAATCTTGTCGTCAGTAAATTACTGTACCTGGGATGCGAAGAGAGTAAAATGACCGCTGTAATAGCACCACATCCAATGCACATGTTGGGCGTTCTACAGTAAAATACATAGGTGGGCTGTAATACTGAAACCAACTGTCGTCCTTCCCACTACCTTCCTTCTCTCTCCCCCCCCCCCCCCTCCCCTCTCTGTCTCTCTCTCTTTCTCTCTCTCTCTCTGTGTATCCCCGATACGCCAATTGGAATTACTATTAATAAAACCGATTGGTTAAATTATTTGTATGTAGGAACGACGTTCAATAAGTAATCCAACACTTTTTTTCTGAAAGCCGGTTGGTTTTACTGAGGTTTCCAGTACAACGTATTATTCCCTGCTCTTATTTGCTACAAAACGCTATTTTTCAGTGCAAATCTCCATTCAATGCGACGACCTTACGCTACCTTATTGGGAGGGCTTGTATGACCGCTCGGCATCATTCTACAGGTCGACGTCGAAGTCAGCGTCTTGCTGCATCAATAACCTCCTCAAAATCCACGTACTCCTTCCCACGGAGTGCATCCTTCACTGGGGCAAACATATGGCAGTGGGAAGACGCGAGATCCCGGCTGCAGGGTGGATGAAGACGAACAGTCCAGTGAAGTTTTGTTAACTCCTCTCAGCTGCGCAGACTTGTGTGAGGCCTTGAGTTGTCATATAGAAGCAGTAGTTCGCTTGCACCACTTCCAATTAGAGTGTCTGCACGTTCCAACACTGAAGGAGAGACAGATGTGTGGGGCTGGACGGTACGCGGGAGACAGACGAGGTTTTCGCGACCTCGCCCAACGACTCGCTGTGCTTTTTTTTTCACTGTCAAGGCTCCGTAGACGTTCTGCATGCGTCTATAAATATCTAAGAAGCTCTGGTTTTTCTCCAGAAGAAACTCAATGACAGCTCTCTGCTTGAAACGGACCTACATTACAGACACTTCCCGACCGTTGTGGCTACGCGGTTCTAGGCGCTTCATTCTGGAACCGCGCAACCGCGAATGTCGCAAGTTCGAATCCTGCCTCGGTCATGGATGTGTGTGATGTCTTTAGGTTAGTTAGGTTTAAGTAGTTCTAAGTTCTAGGGGACTGATGACCTCAGATGTTAAGTCCCATAATGCTCAGAGCCATTTGAACCATTACAGACACTTTTGAAGGCTGCGTATAGCGCTGCCACATAGTCGAATTTCATGAAACTGTAGGGGCTGAAGCTGGAATTATCCACGATGTCTCACAACAAATTCTGCATGTTTTCACCCGAAATTGGCAAAAAAAAGGAAATGTATAGCATACTTATTTAACGGCCCTCGTATTTTAATTGATATTCGTAACAGAATAACTTCCATCACTCATCTCAAAAGCCATCAGTGCCACAGAAAGTTATCCATTATACATGATGGTTCACTTGCCCCTACCGCTGTCGTTTTTTGCAGCCGGCGATGTTATAGCTGGCCGTAAACCACGCTCCAGATTTTCATATTCTCCCGCTCGATACACGCGCACTGTTAGTCCTAGAGAAAAAGCGAATAGGACGTTTCTGTAGGAAATTTAACACGGTTAAATTTTGTACTTTGATAAGATTTCACCGGAGGCCACAGTTTTTGAGTTAGTTAAGAAAGGCGTGCAAAAGTAACCTTCAAGCTCATCTTCACCCCACACTCATCCATAACCAGTCAAGATTTCGAATGTGCTGTTCGTGGCTCTCCCTCCTACCACTGTACAAAAATCTCCGACTGCATGAACTACTCTCGATAGTCTACCTTTTTCGGTCTCTAATGGATGGGCAGTATAGTTGGCTACTTCGTGAGGGTAGCGAACGAAAAACGAGTTCTGTAAATGTTACGCTAAACATAATTACCTTGAAAATTTGATACAGACTTAACCCTTACAAGCACAGTAGTTTTGTAGGCAGAAGGCCTGGCGAATACAAAGATGTAGTTGCTTACTTTATGCTGCTAAAATTCAGGAAATAGTTATGTAAAATTTTCGTGGACGTCAGTTTTATAATTTGTAAGTGCTAGATTAAGCTAACGGCGTAATAAAGCCAGTCAATGAAGACCAAAAAAGGTTGAATGCGAGAAATAATTCGTGCAGTCGCAAATATTTGTACAGTGGTATGAGGGAGTGCCATGAAAAAAATACTAGGAATACCGACCGCTGGGGGCTGAATGTGCAAATGTGGGTGCGTTTGAAGCTCACTTTTATAAGTTGTTCTGGAATAACTCGAAAACTACCGCCTCTAGTGAAAACGTATCCGGGTACAAAATTTAACTACATTAAAGTCCCACAGAAAGGTCCTTTTCATTTTTTCAAATGGACTAATAGTTGCGCGTACCTAGCGAGAGTATATGAAAATCACGCGCGTCGTTTATAAGGCCAATTATAACATTCCAGGTTGCATAAAGCTACAGCGCTAGGGGCAACTAAATCACCCTGTGTAGCCACAAACGTGTTTGACGATTTTCCCAAAACATAAAAAGTTAAAATAAATGGGATAGCTTAATTTAATCTGAAAACCTTTTTTTTCTAATATACTGCCTCTGTAGTACCTAAGAATTAAGTGTAGTAGAATGTATGGAAAGCAAAGATGCTTAATGTAAATTGTTGCTAAATTTAAGTATGTTTCATCATTTTGTCAAGTAATATAAACTACTAATATTTTCATTCTTAACCTTTAAGCCATTATGTTATACAGTTACCTGTAAATGGCCAGCATGTAGCCATGTATATGAAGAAAGGGACATGTGTTCGTGGCCAGAAACATAACCCGTTCTTGGACCTTTTCAGCAGAAATTGTTTAATTGATTTAAGACTTAATATTAATTATTTAACCAACTCTCACTTGTGTATAGAGCATATTTAACAGATGTGTAGTGTGTCCGTAATACTGGGTCCATTCAGGATAGCTTATTTACTGCCCCTACTGTTAATTACACTACCCTTTGTTTAATCTAAGCTACTTGAAAACAACGGAGACGAAACTAGTGTGTGAAAGGTATTCAGGTAGCCAGTTCAATGGTTCTTTTTTCATCTCACAGAACACCCTATCCTGAAAAGTGTCAGTAGCGTTCGTGTCGTCCGCGAATTTCAGAGTTCCAGCTGTAGAGATTTTTTTTTTTTAATCCCGAGGATCAAACGAAAAAGCCGCGCCTCTTCGCCCCTGCAACGACAGTGCGGTCGGTCGCCGAACAAATACCGTGAAATGCCGCAGGAAAACGCCACGTGCGCACGTCCACATCGGTACACACTGTTGGCAGGGCTCTGCTATGTCATACGAGAATTCTCTTGTGCTGACGCTCTCTCTCTCTCTCTCTCTCTCTCTGAGTGTTACTCTTTTTCTCTCCCTCTGTTTCTCCGGCTTTTATTTTTTTCTTTGGTTTCTCCTCTGCAACCTGTGTGAATTTACGTAACGTATGTACGTGTGTGTTTACGCGAAATGTTCGCGTTTCTTTCTTTTCCCGGCGCACTTGTTTCAAGTTTATTTTAGGTGCACTCTAATTTCCGTGCGAGCGGGTCACGAGAGAGAGAGAGAGAGAGAGAGAGAGAGAGAGATTAAACCGAAAGCCGTTATTCGCTACTGAATGCGATGGTCCCGTCTGATTTCGGCATATTCACAAACGCTTCATTTTATCTGCACCGACCTCCTCTTGTACTGCGAGCTCCTTCCCATCAAAGTCTGGACGAGTCGTCCGAAAGATAAACTCGCTACTCCACACTAAACGCGATGGCTCCGACTGATGCTGGTACGTCTCGCAAACATTTAGCTTTATCTGTAGCGATATTTTTTCTCTTTTAAAAAAATTCCCGCTACCGACATACTCATGCTAACGTGTACACTGCACCGGTATCACTGCCGCAGGTGCACCCAATCGTAAATACCTCTGATGGCGGAGACTGTCTGCCGCACGCCACGGTATCTCTTCAACGCTTTGAATCTGAGCCTTTCTAAACTTTGACTTTTCTTTCTTGGGTTAGTAGATAAATGACCACTGAAAAGAAAGATATGCGATACTTGTCTGAATTACTCATACTGTTGAAGTCGATCTAATCAGAGGTAAATTAAAATAGTACATATATATAAAAAAAGTTTTGCATCACCCCGGCTCCCAAAACTCCTGAAGATAGACGTTGACTGTGGATATTGTATTACAGACACAGTCCCTTTGACTGAATCAGAGATGTGAATAAAATGTTCTCGGTTTTCCAGCGGCGTCAATTCAAATAAAATCCTCGAGCTTTCGATAGCCAACTCGCCATCGTCGTCAGGAGTTCACTGACTGCCGGGGCTGCTACGGTTTCTCGCTTATATAGGCATGATGACATTCAGAGATGTCACTGAACCCGGCCAAAGATGTAAACAACCATGCATGAGCAGCGCCTATTAGACGGAGGGGGTCCGACAGCCAATCAGTTTCTGTCATTCCACTAGGAAGGAGGTACACGGCTCGTGTTGTCTGTAGTTCAACCATGCCTAGATGATCTATACCGCGGTTCGATCGTGTGCTTGTTGTTACTTTGGGTCAGGAAGGGCTCTCAGCAAGAGAAGTGTCCAGGTGTCTCGGAGTGAACCAAATCAATGCTGTTGGGACATGCAGGCGATACAGAGAGACAGGAACTGTCGATGACATGCCTAGCTCAAGCCACCTAAGGTCTACTACTGCAGTGGACGAGAGCTACCTAAGGATTTTGGCTCGGAGGAACCCTGACAGCAACGCCACCATGTTGAATAATGCTTTTCGTGCTGCCACAGGACGTCTTGTTACGACTCAAACTGTGCGCAAGAGGCTGCATGATGCGCAACTTCACTCCCGACTTCCATTGCGAGATCCATATTTGCAAACACGACATCATGCACCGCGGTACAGATGAGCCCAACATCACGCCGAATGGACCGCTCACAATTAGCATCACGTTCTCTTCACCGATGAGTGTCGCATATGCCTTCAACCAGACAATCGTCGGAGACGTATTTGGAGGCAACCCGGTTAGGCTGGATGCCTTAGACACACTGTCCAGCGGGTGCAGCAAGATGGAGGTTCCCTCATGTTTTGGGGTGGCATTATGTGGGGCCGACGTACGCCGCTGGTTGTCATGGAAAGCTCCGTAATGGCTGTACGATACGTGAATGCCATCCCCCGATCGACAGTGCAACCATATTGGCAGCATATGAGCGAGGCGTTCGTTTTCAGGGACAACAGTTCTCGCCCCCATCGTGCACATCTTGTGAATGACTTCCTTCAGGATAATGACATCGCTCCACTAGAGAGACAAGCATGTTCTCCAGACATGAACCCTATCTAACATGCCTGGGACAGACTGAAAAGGGCTGTTTATGGACGACGTGACCCACCAACTACTTTGAGGGATCTACGCTGAATAGCCGTTGAGGACTGGGACAATCTGGACCAACAGTGGCTTGGTGAACATGTGGATAGTGTGCCACGACGAATACAGACATGTATCATTGTAAGAGGACGCGCTACTACTGGAGGTACCGGTGTGTACAGCAGTCTGGACGACCACCTCCGAATGTCTCGCTGTATGGTGGTACAACATGTAATGTGTGGTTTTCATGAGCAATAAAAAGGGCGGAAATGGTGTTTATGATGATCTCTATTCCAATTTTCTGTACAGGTTCCGGAACTCTCGGAGCCGAGGTGATGCAAAACTTTTTTTGATGTGGGTGCTTTTCGTAAATGCGAAATTTTCTACAGCCAGTATCAATTTGAATAACTGAATAGTTTTTGAGCATTAGACCGCTTCATAGTGAAACTGCGAGTGGTGCTCAATAAGCAGTACAACACATTTTTTTTCTCGGAAAATTTCGGTTTAAAAATGCCGAATTTATTATGACACATCGTGGATAATTCTCGCTTCAGCACCTATAGTTTCATGAAGATCCGACAGGCGGCGGCACTATACGTAGCCTTTAAAATCGCGTCTATAATAGAGGTGCGTTCCAAGCAGAGAGCTGTCACTGAGTTTCTTTTGGAGGAAAAACAGATCATCGCAGATATTCACAGGCGCTTGCAAAATGCCTACGGAGACCTGGCAGTGAGCAAGGCACAGTGAGTCGCTGGACGAGGCGTTTGCCATCATCGCAACAAAATGGTGAAAATCTGTCCGATCTTCCGAGCGCCAGCCGGCAGCACACATTTGTTCTACCCTCAGGAAATTGAAGAAACGACTTCAGCGTGTTCGTCTCACAAAAATGCAAACAAACTTCTCCTTCTGCACGACAACTGAAGGCCTCACGCAAGCCTGTGCACCATAGAGGAGCAAAAAAGTTTCATAGAACTGTTCTTTCTCATCCATCCTACAGACTGGATCTAGCACCTTCCGCCTTCCACCTGTTGGGCCCAATGAAGGCTACAAGGATGCACTCAGCGGGAAGAAGTACGTGGATGATTGGGAGGTTGCTGATGGAGCAAGACGGTGGCTTCGACATCGACCAGTGAAGTGGTACCATTCGGGGTTACAGGTGCTCCCAGTAAAGTGGCGTAAGGCAGTCGCATTGGAGATTACGTTGAAAAATAGCGTTTTGTAACGAAAAGAAAGGGGAATAATATGGCGTATTGCAATCCTGAATAAAACCAACCTGCTTTCCGAAAAAAGTGTTGCATTAGTTATTGAATGCCCCTCATAAAATCATTATTAAATACGACATTTCGACCGTCTTTGCAGTGGCCATCCTCCGGGTGATCGTGGTGGCGTGTGCTACAAACCACCGACAACACCGTCGCCGCGGAGGCATGTCTGAAGGTAATAAGGCCTGCACGATTTGTAATTAATAGCGATAGTGGCAGCTGTCGTGAACAATGTTCTATACAGACTTCTGGCTCACCCCAAGCAGGCGTACCAGCTGCCTGGTGTTGGTACTGAAGTCACTGTCAAATGTCATTTACCTATACCTTCAGCAGAGTGTATCTTCCTTGGAAGATATTTCGCCGGCCGCGGTGACCGAGCGGTTCTAGACATTTCAGTCCGGAACTGCGCGACTGTTACGGTCGCAAGTTCGAATCCTGCCTCAGGCATGGATGCTTGTGATGTCCTTAGGTTAGTTAGGTTTAAGTAGTTCTAAGTTCTAGGGGACTGATGACCTCAGATATTAAGTCCCATAGTGCTCAGAAGCATTTGAACCATGTTTTGGAAGATATTTCCGGCAACATGTCCATATGACCATTTTTGCCCCCTATCGTATCGGGCTTCTTTTCCTGCATTGTGACCCCATTTTAGCAAGATCATTCTTTATGCGTTGGCCTGTACATGCAATTACAATGGTCGGCTGACTACTGACATGTAACGAATAATAAAGCCATTTATTTATTTGTTTATTTATTTAACCTGTACTGATTAGGCCATCAGGCCCTTTCTTACATCGGATCATGGTTTCATACATATGGTACAATACCTTTTTTTACAACATAGTTACCTAAGAAATAAGTTTTAACATGACAGTTAGTTCGAAAATGTTTTAGGTCTCTGAAATGGCAGTGTGAGTAAATTATACTGACTAAACTAAAAAAGTTAATACTGGCAGTACTTGCATTGCTGCAGCTGCTGCCACTAATAGTCATAATAGTAATAATGGCAATAATAACAATAATGATAGTGGCAGATGTAAGAAGAATTTGTAGGTGTACGATATAGATGTTCTCTGATATAGCAGTTTCTGGGAACAAAAAAAAGTTTAAGAAGAATGCATCGGCTAAAAATTCTTGGAAATGAGGAAAACTAGGTTAGAAAGACAGATGTGCAAGGGTAACGAGTGTGTACAGCAACAATGGTTATCTTTCAATGGTTGTTGCTTCAGCAGATATGTCATTAACTGTCTTCTGAAACTCGAGATGTTATTAGACGTATATATGCAGACAGAAGCGATGAATAAAAATTTGTACCAAGCCAGGGATACGAACCCGGATCTCCTGCTCACTAAGCAAGTGGGCTGAGGCGTGAATGGGAATTTTGGACTGGGGAGGGAGGTGCGCTAGGGTAGTCCGTGCAAAGCCACTGTGCCAGAGTGGCGTAGTTGCTGTCGCATATACCTAGCGAGAAGGAGACTCGGGTTGGAATCTTGGCCTTGATACAAATTTTCATTCGTCGCTTCAGTCTGCGTGTGTACGTCAAAGATGGTTGAGACTTGATAGGTCTCTGGAAGCACGCATTTTCATCTGATGTTTTTAATTCTCTAATATAAATATAATTCTCTAATATAAATGCTATCCTGAGTTTTCGTTTTCTTTAATGGCATGTCACTGCTTTTTCTTCTGATTTGATACCCACTTTCGGAAGCGCTACACACAAGTGAAACATTAGATATGCAGCATCGAAGGATAGGTGAGGGAAAAGAGATAAGCACAACTGAACGTGAGCTAGAGAATGACTGCTCTTCCCGAGAGGGCATCGCCTGGCTGCAAACCAAACACAGCATTCATCATCAGAAAATGTGGGGGTGTGTCGTACAAGACAGGTTAACGACGAGGACATCGAGTTCGGGAGGTCCTCTATGCACATATAAATTTCGTTAGTCCGCAAAGAAGCGTTGAAAGCTGGGATTGGGCTCCAGTGATTGATCGCCGATCGCGTAGTCATACTCAATCAAACGTAGTAGATCAAGCTTTGGCAGTGAGTGCACGTTTCTGGTTACTTGTGGTGCCTTGTTAAGTGAGGCAACACACAGCTTCAGGTAGGATTAGAATATACTTTTCTTATACGGTATCCGCGGTATCATACAGAGGGCTGTTTGGTCATGTCTGACGGGTGATATCACAGGGTTTTATAGAAGGGTTTTGTTTTGTGTTGCTAATTTCGGTCACTGCAAACTCCACTTCTGTGGTGAGCAGATAATATGGGCGGATTATTAGGGACGTTGAGGACAGCCCGTAAGAGTTTGAATAATGTGCTGTTGTTAGGGCTATATGCTTACTCTTGTATTTGTAATAAACAATTTCTCACATTTTACTTGTATTAGACAAAGACAGTGGACTTTGTAGACAGCCCATGCATTTTCGACCAACTTATGACTACTGCAGTGCGTTATCGACGGTGAAATGCTTTGTGCAAGTTCATTTTGGCTGCGTTATATACTACACGCACACGATTTACTACTCTCACTGAGCAACAGTCCTCTTTACTGACCTGCTTGAACTCACACTTACTGTTAGGACATACTCTCGGAGGTTGATTTATTCAGTGACTGGCTAATCCTACTAAGCAATAGGCTTGTTCCCAGAATGAGATTTTCACTCTGCAGCGGAGTGTGCGCTGATATGAAACTTCCTGGCAGATTAGAACTGTGTGCCCGACCGACACTCGAACTCGGGACCTTTGCCTTTCGCGGGCAAGTGCTCTACCATCTGAGCTACCGAAGCACGACTCACGTCCGGTACTTACAGCTTTACTTCTGCCAGTACCTCGTAGAGTTTGAAAGGTAGGAGACGAGGTACTGGCAGAAGTAAAGCTGTGAGTACCGGGTGTGAGTCGTGCTTCGGTAGCTCAGATGGTAGAGCACTTGCCCGCGAAAGGCAAAGGTCCCGAGTCCGAGTCTCGGTCGGGCACACAGTTTTAATCTGCCAGGAAGTTTCATATCAGCGCACACTCCACTGCAGAGCGAAAATCTCATTCTGGAAACATCCCCCAGGCTGTGGCTAAGCCATGTCTCCGCAATATCCTTTCTTTCAGGAGTGCTAGTTCTGCAAGGTTCGCAGGAGAGCTTCTGTAAAGTTTGGAAGGTAGGAGACGAGGTACTGGCAGAAGTAAAGCTGTGAGTACCGGGCGTGAGTCGTGCTTCGGTAGCTCAGATGGTAGAGCACTTGCCCGCGAAAGGCAAAGGTCCCGAGTTCGAGTCTCGGTCGGGCACACAGTTTTAATCTGCCAGGAAGTTTTAATAGGCTTGTTTTCTAACAGTATGAGATTTACAGTTAATTTTATTACCGGAGCTACAATTTATGTACAAATTTCTTCATCTATTGATAATGTGCTAAATATTTTAAGGTGTAATTGTTTCTTAAGGAAGAAGTATTTGATAGTATTTTTTGTGACATTATCTTTGAATTTCCTGTGTGACTAATTTTGTTGTCAAATTGATGCATATAGGGCTTGATGTGGTAAACTGTATCACGGAAACCGATCGCAATGAATATAGAAACTTTAATAACACACGGCTCAGGGTGGTTCCATAACTCCTCACTTACTGGCCAGCCTTCGTACCGTTTTCCATTAAAGATGGACATACGAAAGATAGTGTACATCTGTATGTTTTGTGATCTTTCAACGTTTCTCAATGAAACTGATTATCTCTAAATTTGCGTTAATACTGACGTTTGACCGTGATATTTTGACTGGTCTCCTAGCTGTCGTCTGTAGGTTTGACTGAAGTACAGGCAATAAGCATACTTTATCTGTGCGCGACTTATCAGTAAAATACTGCTGAGGAAACTGCTGAAATGTCACATAAAAACGACACCATTAAGTCGGCTGCAAACTGGAGAAACTGCAGTGAAATGGTCCATCCCAACTGAAGTCGCCTGGGGACTTCTCCGGAGACAGTTAACTGCAAGAGGCAGAGCACAGATGCCTTGGGGAAAACTAAATACACATTTTCTTTTTGGAGTGTACACGAGGAACTGTGGAACTAGTTTAGCTTTACGGGCAATAATAAAAAGGAAAGCTCTTGTTTCTCACTTGTGTAGCTACGTCGATTCCTCCGAGAGAAACATCGAAGTATCCAGGAAAAGAAGTCGCGAAGCCGGGCAACTCACGACAGCATGCGCTCCCGGCGACTCAGCGGGGCGTGCCTCCTGGAGGCCAAATGGCCTTTATAAGTAGTGGCCGAGAGCTCTGCAGTCAGTAACCATACCCAAGACGCCACGATCGCCAGGAACAAACAACCAAATAGTCCGCTGAGCACCATGGCCGAACTTTTTGAAACTATTTTAATTAATGGAATTTCGGTATTGCTAGTGGCAGAAGAAGCTATCAGAACAAAACTGTTTGGCTTTATCACTCACACTCTGCCGAACCACTAGTACTCAGTATAACTGAAAATGCAGCTAAAAACTTTACCTAGGCAGCAGTCTTCCTTGATGTCCAAAACGCATGGCCGCACGAGGTAGCCGTGCGGTCTGAGACTCAAAGGCGTCTTGTCACGGTTCGCGCGGCTCCCGTCGAAGGTTCGAGTCCTCCCTCGGGCATGTGTGTGTGTGTGTGTGTGTGTGTGTGTGTGTGTGTGTGTGTGTGTGTTGTCCTTGGAATAAGTTAGTTTAATTAGTGTGTAAGCCTAGGGACCGATGACCTCAGCAGTTTGGTCCTATAGTCCTTACCACAAATTTCCGAATTTTTTCCAAAACGCCTATAACAAAATATGGCAGCAAAACCTAATTCACAATATGATGACACAGACTTCAAAACCAGATATCTCTATTAACATTAGAGATGACTTTTTACAACACAGAAACCTTTGGTGGCCAACCAGGGGGAATGATCATCTCTCAGACTAACGTTCGCCGGAAGCCTCCGTGCTGTCCCTCATTTTATTCAATATTTATGCCACTAGAGCCCCGCTGACAACTCGCACAAATGGAAGATGACACGACTATGTTTACCACATGCCGTAACAACGAACATAATATGAACCATCTCCAACGTCAAATTAACAGAACTCTCAAGTGGTGCACAGCGAACAAAATCGCACTGAACGTTGAAAAACAAGTGCAATATACTTTACGAAGAAGACACCTATCTTACGAGATATCGCCGTGACAATCCGCCTGCTTCGCTGAGTGGTAACGTGTTTGCCTTCCATGCAGCGGGCCCAGGTTCGATTGCCGGCCGAGTTAGAAATTTTCTCTCCTCGTGGTCTGAGTGTTGTGCTGTCCTCATCATCCTTTCATCATCACCGACACGCAAGTCGCTCAATGTGGCATCACCTGAAATAAGACTTGCAATTCGGCAGCCGAATTTCCCTGAATGGGGCCTTCCTACCATCAATACCGCACGATCACTTCACTTCACTGTGACGATGACATAATTCCGTGTTAACCTTAGAAATAACATTGGGCCATAAACTCTTTTTGCAGAACCATTCCGAGTAAGTAGCACGAGAAGCTCTAAATTTGGCAAAGCATTATAACCTTTCTTCGTTAGTACAGGTTCGCAGCCGGAAACATAATTGCGTTTCCACAAATCGGTCTTAGTGCCATTACTTATGTATTGGTGTGCCGCATAGACGACAAACAGCAAAACGATGGTGCAGGCTTTAAAGCGAATACAAAATAGAGTTAACACAGTTCTATACCGGAGTTCACAAGCACCCCCACTAACCAAGATTACGACATTGATTGACCATGCCACCACTGAAAAGCATACTCGACTGATTAGCTCGACGACTGTACCAGAAAATAGGTTCACTATAACACATCTTCCACAGCCGTCAAACTATTGAAATAACCATCCAGAAACTACCACGGATTTCTAGTACCATTAGTCATACTAGAAGATTCAGACTACAACGAGGACTGAAGAAAACTATTGCCATCTTAGTACTTTTCATAAGAAGCAGAACTAGCTCTTTAAACCGAGGGATCAAGCTGTCACCGGCGAAGGGCGGCAAGGAACTTAAAGACCACAAGCCAGACTTTCAAAGTGCAATAAAATTAAAGAAATAAAGCAATAACCAACCGCGCATCCAATCAGAAACGCTGATGGTACTGTATACTATCCCCATAGTTAACGTCGTTCGCTGGCTGAAGACTGTAGGACTCTACACATGCTCCTCGAGACGCACTATTTGCTGCTACTGGTTTAGACTTCGGGTTGCTCTACGGACGGTTTGTTGCTGTGTTGATTACGACTTTGCGACGACTTTATGGTGTAATTTTTGTAGCGTCATGTTTGCTCGATCGTTCAGGTGTTTTGGAATTGCTTAATCTACTGCGGCCATTTCACTGTGCATTAATAAAGGGTGTGAACGTTGGTCGCAGGAATCGAAACCAGCGTGTACGAAACAGCGGGCAGTTGCTTAATACTAGTGCTAAATAAGAAGTCACCAGCTGAAAAAACATGACTTTATTTGACGCGTTTCGGGGGAACCTATTTTCACACTGCCATGAACATCTTGGTGATCAGATATATAAAGACAGTATGTAACAAAGCTGTCATGGCGTACTGACCTTATATATGTGATCGCCAAGATGTTCATTACAGTCTGAAGATGGGTTCTACCCGAAACACGTCCAATGAAGTGAGTGGTTTATCAGCTGGTGCCTTCTTGTGCAGAGACCAACACAGCAGTTGCGCAGTACTCCTATCGATTTGCAATATGACCTCATTCTTCCTGCGTGACTATGTTACAATTACATGGTAACTGATTGTGCTTTTTTCTTCTCGTGGATTACTGGGACAGTGAATAGGGACGATATGACGCTGTGCCAGACCGAAATTCGAAGCTGGGTGCTCTGGTCACACAAGAGGTGCACTGTCATTAATTAGGGCATGCCGCGCGAACCCGATTCGCATCCTCAGTTACATACTACCTTCACCAGTTAACACGACTCTTGTTATCAACGCACAATTAGTATGTGTGCAAGGAAGAGTGGCATAGCTTTGACCCAGTCGTTAATTTCAAAGCTAAGTTTCATTCTGAAATCGTATGAGCACTGTGATCCGTTGTTTCCAGAGTGAAAGGCAGATGTGTGTTTAGCGACACCACATAGCCTGCTCCATTCTATTGCAGCAATGAAGCCGTTGAGTTTGTTTATGTTCTCATGCGATACACAGGGCGCGTTCTACAAGATCTCATGTCCTGTCCTCACTCAATGAGACATTTCGAAGTGTTTCGAGGTTCAACTCACTGTTTGACTGGCATTCTGTAAGTGGGAGTTAGACTTGCTACCTCCGGGTGGAGCGCCACCTCGTATTAGAAACCTCAGCTAGGTATGTAAATGTTATTTAGGTCCATATAACTGTGATTCGCCTTAAAGGTAACTATTTTGAAATAAGAAGCAAGTTACATGGTATCGTGCAATACGATGGAAATGTGGGACACCTTGTAGAACCTGGTCCTGCACAACATGGTGAAATGTAAGAAGGCTGACGATTCTGAAAGATGCGCATTTTACACTTTTCGCTGGCGGTAAATACCACAAAGTGTCACGAGTACGAAGTCCAGTTTGCACTGAGGACCGGACGGTAGTAGCCGGATAGAAATCATAGCGCCAAAGCCGTCTTCTCGAAACTCGTAAGGGATTGCTTCCGCGTAAGAAGTTCAAAGAAACGACTGGAGTAACATTGATCTGCTGCAAGATGATGTCCCTCTGCGTCGCTCGTGGAAGAAGGCGAGCATTAAAGAAATGAAAACCGGGAGAGAGAGTAATGATGCTCCACGCACGGCGTTTCTTGTTGCCTCAGGTAGAAATCACCAGCTCTTTTCAAGTACTCTCCGTACGCATATCAAGCTATGTAGTCATCTAGCCGCTGTGTAGTGCCTGATGGAGAGTACTTTATACTATTATTGTCCACTTTTTTCCAGTCCATTCTCAAATGGAGTAAGAAGAAACTGGCCATACGTTCACTGATCGCTCGTATTTCCTCTTATATCCTATGGGATAACAGTCCATCACAAACACCATATACTAAAATTCCTCACTCAATGTTTCTTGAAAACAACGCTGTCCGTCCTCCGAAGATGGTCGCTCAAGACGCCTGAACATCTCCGTAGTGACTCTAGCAGCAAGGTTCGTAATTCATCTCATCTCTTAACTACAGCATGCGTCGGTGAGAATCTCATATACTCGATCTGTACTACAGACTAGTTCGCAGTCACCTTTGCAAATAACTTTCCAAGGATTGTCCTAACGTATTTGAATTGTAAATTATTACCCAGCTGCAGTGCCCAGTAAAAACCAATTTCGAATGTTACCTACCTCTGCAGTTAAGGCGAAGGTGATCTGAAATCCACGGAATGTGTGTCACGAGGCGTTTACTTAGTACTAATTTGGTGAATGTTGAAAGCAGCTTCACAGGTGAAACATGATGTGCCAGTGAAACGAATTTGTCTTGGAAACTGGGAAGTGCACACACAAAGATGTTAAGAACCAAGTACAGAAAGTGGCATGTGGCGCAAATTCAGTCTTCTTGTAGTGCTGTAGCGTATGTGGAAGAGCTAGACAGTTCTTCCATGCGCATTCATGGCCATTTGAAATGAGTCCGCGACTACTGATCTGTTTCTCTTCAGATCGATGAAGCATATCCGTTTCGAAGACGGCACAACATTCAGTTGAGTGTATGGAGCATCACATTTTGTCTTGTTAACTAAGGACGTTCGCATTTTCTGCACCGTTGTTCTACTTTGGCTAAAGTCGTACGAGGTGAGCTCACACGACACTGAAAACACTCATGGTACAGTCTTTGAATTTCGCTGTTATTACACTGTTGTGCTTCACCGTAAATTAAGATGTTGATGAGAACTCCGAACGTTTGTACTCAGGCGTACTGCGGTACTGCACCACCCTCGCTAGCGACTGACTGCTAAAGCGGCCCTCACACGCTCAATATTACGAACTCAATAATACTGTGCCAATACATTCCGCGAAAGTGCGAGATAAAGAACGATACGATATCATTGCGTAATATTCATTACTGGAATGCTTCGATTACAACTCTGTCTTCATAGCGAATATGTCGGCATTCGACAATGTGGATCCCGCATGTATTGTGATTGAGTTCGTTGCCTCGCAGAACACAGACTTTACGCAGAACGAACGAATCAAGTCTGAGTAGCTTAACATGAATATTGCGAAGGACGAGGGGCTCCTTCACGGAAGTACAGATTCGTAAACCACAACTACTACTAATTACAAATTAAACAACTTAACTGAATAATTTATTCGGAGAGGACATACAAAAGAACATTTTATTGCTACTTTCGATACATACTCATTAATATGTATGGAACTGGGAATTTCCGAAATGCTTACCAACAGCGATTTATCATTTCTTATTGTTTTACCAGTGAGAATTTTATAGCGTGCTTCATCTGTGTATCCTAAACTAAACTTTCATCTTTTTTACTCGTTTCAGCATACAATGAATGTAAAATTTGTTTCATGTTGCAATCTGTCCTTTGTTAACCCTATGTAACTTAATACCGGTGTACGACTTAATGTATACTCTGAATTGTCAAAAATTATAACATAATATTTCATGTATTTAGATCACTGTATGGGCATGTTTCGAAAACCAATAAGTTGTATTAAAAAAAACTGCTCTTGAAAAGTAGGAAATCCGAAGATCCAGTCTGGCACAAATTTTATTCTCGTGATAGTTTAAAACTTAGTTCCAGTTTTGCTTTCTTTGTACCGTGGAAACGAACTATTTCTAGACATAAGTTCGTATGCAACATTTTAACTAAATTCCCTCTTCTCTACAATCTCAGGCTGTGTGTACAGAGATTTCTGTAACAACCCATGTGAGTCAATACTCTCACCCATATATTAACAGCACTCACGCAGTACTGATTTCTGCCAGGAGCTTCCTTTTCGTTGACGCTATTAAAATGACTTTTCACGCTGGATCTGTTCGTTAGCTTTCAGTTATCTGACATTCACGAACTGATTGCAGCAGATCCACACTGCGCTGAACATAGGTATTTCCACAGTGTGAACATCGATCTGCAATACACATACCGATGAAGTCTCTTACAATGTCAGTACTGCGCTTTGAGTTTCATTTTAAGATTTCTCAAAAACTTATTGCGGAGCTGCTATCATACTCAAATTTTTCGCAGTTCACAATTGTTTTACACAGGACTAATCTACATTACAGTGGTTTCACACCCCCGTAGCGCTACTCAATCAGGCACATAGGGTGCTTTTCACCTCTCGATTTTACAAAATTAAAGGCCTGTAGGAAATATTCACAGCCCAGAATGCTGCTCCATCGGTAAGGTACTCGTGCATCCTGAAGAGACTTCCATCGGCGAGTCCCGTAAATGTTCGTTGAAGTATCGACTTCCGAAAGCTTGGAAATATTTCTATATAAATATCATTGCGTAACCGCGAAAAATGGAAACTAACATGAAATTAATACGTGTGAAAGCATCTGAAATTATGGTGGACTATCTCGGATTAGGGACTCCTAAGAGATTTTGGTTGTATGTAAAATCGGTAAGTGGGTCAAAATCGTCTATTCATTCTCTCAGAGACCACACCGACACCTAAACGGAAGATAACAGAAAGAAGGCCGAAATACTGAATTCGGTCTTCCGAAGTCGTTTCACCACGGAAGATCGTAACACTGTCCCTCCTTTCAATCTCGTAAGAACATCGAAATGGCAGATATTGAGATAACCGAACTCGGAATTGAAAAGCAGCTACAATCGCTTAGTAGTGGAAAGGCTTCAGGACCAGATGAAATACCTATAAGATTCTATAATGATTATGCCAAAGAACGTGCTCCCCTTCTAGAAGTAAGTTATCGCAGATCGCTTGAGCAACGAAAGGTACCTAACGAATGGAAAAATGTGCATTTCATTATCGTTATTAAGAAAGGCCGTAAGACAGATCCACACAATTATAGACTATATCGTTGATGTCAATCTGTTGTAGAATAATGGAACATGTTTTAAGCTCAAGAATTATGACGTTCTTGGAAAATCAACATCTTCTCTATAAAAATCAAAATGGATTCCGCAAACAGAGATCCTGTGAAGCTCAGCTCACTCCGTTCCTCAGTGAGATTCACGGCTCAGTGGACAACGGCTCTCCAGTGTTCCTTGATTTCAGTAAGGCATTTTACACCGAACCGCATTGCTGTTTAATGAAAAAAAAAAATTCGAGCTTACGGAGTATCGGAGCAGGCCTTCGATTGGATTCAAGACTTTCTTGCAGACAGAACTGAACACGTCGTTCTTAACGGAACAAAATCGACAGATGTAAAGGTAATATCCGGAGTACCACAGGGAAGTGTGATAGGACCGTTGCTGCTTGCAATACATATAAATGATCTAGCGGGAAGCGTCGGATGCTCTTTAAGGCTATTCGCAGATGATGCAGTTGTCTGTACCAAAGTAGCAACGCCAGAAGATGATAAGAATTTGCAGAACGACCTGCAAAGAATTGATGAATGGTACAGACTATGGCAGTTGACTCTGAGCGTAAATAAATGTAACATATTGCGCTTACATAGGAAAAGAAATCCACTACTGTACAGCTAACTATTGATGACAAACAGCTGGAGACAGCGTCTGCCGTAAAATATCTAGGGGTAACTACCCAGAGCGACCTTAAGTGGAGTGACCATATAAAACAGACAGTGGGAAAAGCAGACAACAGACTTAGATTCATCGGAAGAATCTGAAGGAAATGTAACACATCCACGAAAGAAGTTGCTTAAAAGGCCCTTGTTCGCCCGATTCTTGAGTAGTGGTTATCTATCTGGGATTCCTATCAGGTAGGACTGATAGAGGAGATAGAGAAGATCCAACGAAGAGCGGCGCGTTTCGTCACGGGATCGTTTACCTGGCGAGAGAGCGTTACGTAGATGCTAAACAAACTCCACTGGCAGACGTTACAAGAGAGCCGTTGTGCATCACGGAGAGATTCACTGTTGAAATTTGGGGACAGCACTTTTCAGGAGGAGTCAGACAACATATTACTTCCACCCACTTACATCTCGCGCATTGACCACGAGGAAGAAATTCGAGAAATTTGAGCCAATACAGAGGCTTGCCGACAATCATTCTTCCCACGCACTATTCACGAGTGGAACAGGATTGGAGGTTTCAGATAATGGTACCGAAAGTATCCTCCGCCCACACCATTAGGTGACTTGCGGAGTATTATGTAGATGTAAACAGGAACTGACGTGGGAAAGACCTTTACCGAACGAGGTATCGCAGTTGTTAGACAATGGACTTGTTTACGGGAGAACAGCACTTCAAATCTCTTCTACGCATCCAGATTTAGGTTTGCCGTGATTTCCCTAAATGGAAGGGGACTGCAGAGATGGCTTCTTTGAAACAATCCGAGCTTGTGCTCTGTCTCTAATGACCTCTATGTCGACTTGACATTAAAAACTAAAATTATTGTCTTCTAACTAATCGAGTATGTGCCATAATGTGCTGCTCTTCTTTGAACGTTCTCTATCTCCTCTATCCGTTTTATAGGTGAAGAGTTCCAGACTGATGAGCAACCAGTCGAACGAGGTCTTTATAAGCTACCTGCTTGGTGGGTGGACTCCACTTCCTCAGGATTTTTCCATCGATTTTGTCTGGTGTCTGCCTTGCCTTCGATTAGTGTTATGAGGTCGTTCCAGTTTAAATCACACCGTACATTCAGATATGTAATGTATGTGGCTTCTCCCAGTGATTTTCGACAGTCGCGAAATCAATAATGATGCAATAACGGGGAAATTACGACAAAAACCTCAAGTGATCTATTGCAAACGTAGAACGCCAGGTTTGTTGACATTGTCAACCAAGAGATACGTGATCTGTTGTAAATTTTTTAAATTTATTTTAGGACCTGAAAACCCATGAAGTTAAGATCGCACATAAAATCTTTGTTTGCATGAATTACTAATTTCGGCTAAAAATCTAGCCACCTTCAGATCTAAGAAATAAAACAGACATTTTTCTCACGCTAGCAACATGCAACAGCTTAAAGAACTGCACATAATATTTTAGCAGGATTTAAGAGTATATATACGAATTAACTACAGAATATATACCACAAAACATTCTCGATTAGTACGATATTGCAGAGCCTGTGGTATTCTGAATTACGATGCAAATTTACTTTGGACATGCATGCGTGTCGAAAGGAACTTTGAATAAGACAGGCACTGAAGTATCGCACTTATCCGCCGACACCTGGCAAGCCACTTTCGAGTAAAATGTCTCATCTGTACAGGAATATACGTAATGGATGTACGAGCACAAGTTGTAGACGCATGGTTGTCGACGTGTGGAACTGTGGGTCTGGCCGTGAGTCGTGTACGGATAGCCAAATGGTAAGGCGACCGCTCGCGGTAAGCGGAAAATCCGCGTTCGAATCCCGATCCGGCAGAAATTTTCATTGTCGTCATTCTATTCTACAGCTGATGATTGGCCATATTGGGAACTGCGAATACATGTAATGTATTCTTGATTAGTGTTAGTGTCATTACGACTTCGCATATCGTTAAAATATGAAATAAAACATAGTTACACAGCCAACTGCTAACGCTACCTAGCGGTCCTCGCCTCAAGCAACGTGTCAAAACCTGTGGACATCAGTCCTCATTTCGCTGTAGTACCAGCCAGACATGTTTGTACTATGTATATGACGAATGTTGCATTCTTGAGCGTTGTAATGGTCTTCAGCTGTCATACTCTTCACATGTACCATGTTACAGCGACGTATATACTATGATCTCTGTTACGAAATGGTGTAAATACTGATTGTATCGGCTACTAAGTTTTAACGGCACATATGATACCATTTACATTTAGTCATTTTAGTGGATAGTTCCTTATTCTCTTATTTTCACTGCCTCTACTCTGTAGTAATGTATATTTGCAGTTTTGTGAGATTCGATCAATTACACTGGCCGCGGACGATGAGATGCTGTTTCTGACTGTCATATAGGAATGTTGTCATTTTAAGAAAGATTTTAACGACGTGTGAAGCCGTAATGGCACCAACACTAATCAAGAATGTTTTATGGTATGTATTATGTAATTAATTTGTGTATATACTCTTGATCCCTGCAACAGCATTATGTGCCAATGGTTCAAATGGCTCTGAGCACTATGCGACTTAACTTCTGAGGTCATCAGTCGCCTAGAACTTAGAACTAATTAAACCTAACTAATCTAAGTACATCACACACATCCGTGCCCGAGGCAGGATTCGAACCTGCGACCCTAGCGGTCGCTCGGCTCCAGACTGTAGCGCCTAGAACCCACGACCACTCCGGCCGGCCCATTATGTGCAGTTCTTTATGCTGTTGTATAGTGCAAACATGAGAAAAATCTTTTTTATATCTTAACTCTGAGGATAAATAAATTGTCAGCCAAAACTAGTAATCCATCCCAGTAAAGAATATTTCATGGGCGATGTTGACTTAATAGTTTTTCAATCCCAAACATAAAAAATTTATAAATAAATAAACGTATAAATCCAAATTTAGGATACCCGCACATGGATTAGAAAGATGCACATCTAGAATACTAAGGCGTAGTATCAATCACTGAACGAGGTCGCTGCGTGTGATTGCACCGAAGAAAACTGTAAATAGGGAAGGGGCGTTAAATGGTGCGAGACTAAAAGCCATTTTTGTGTGATCACATCATGTGCAACTACCAGAAGCACGTGGTTTATACTTGTGTTCCGACAATATCACTGGCATTATATGCAACGCAATCGCTTCTATGGAGTTATTTCCTCAATTTATAATCATGGAGTAGAACGACAAAGCGTTATTTTTCCGTCGGAATCTTCAAAGAGCGGGCACACGTAGCGAACGCAGGAACCCGCCACCAGAGATCTGTGCCGCGACAACATTAGGAACGGCGCCTCGATACGGCGGAGGGCGTTTCCTTTGGAGTGCGTAATTTAAGAGTCGGCCGCTGACTGTTCGCGCCGCGCCTGCGAGACCATTAATTAAGCGCCGTGGACGCCACGCACAACTTCCGCACTCGCCGAAATCATTAATTACCCCGCCGTATCGTTCCGGGTCCATCTGTTGGCGAAGGAGAAAGAGCGAAGCGCAAGGGCACGGGGGAGGATTTTCTGCTGTCTCTCAACAAGAAGAGAAAACACACCAGCAAACTTTCCTCTATCCGTTCTGGATTTTCATTGCCTTACAGAGACGGTGAATAGATGCTACAGCGTGTGGAGGCTTACGGCAACTTACAAACAAGCTTGAACCCCAAAATGAATTGATAACATTCCGTAGATTATACAACGATATTTTCTGAGTACAAGGGATACTTGTCGTCTCAAGTGGTTCGTTACAATTTAATAATGTACACTGACAGAAAGAAATCACAACACCAAGAGGGAGCTGTGCGAGATAAACGACATTAGGCGCGTTTCTACATCTGAAAGATGTCTATTCAGATTTCGCGCCAGTCGCATGAGAGTGGCGCTAGTGGACGTAAATACACGCTGTAACAGTCGTGAGCGTTAGTTACCTTTGAGAAAGGACGTGGTGAGTTGATGTTAGTCAAGAATACCTCTAATGCGACAAAGACGCCATTATCAACAACTAACTGAGTTTGAAAGAGTTCGTGTACTAGACATTCGAGAAGCTGGTAGTTCCTTCCGCGACATTGCGGAAAGGCTTTACGTAACTAAAAATGGCTCTGAGCACTGTGGGACTTAACTGCTGTGGTCATCAGTCCCCTAGAACTTAGAACTACTTGAACCTAACTAACCTAAGGACGAAACTTCCTGGCAGATTAAAAATGTGTGCCCGACCGAGACTCGAACTCGGTACCTTTGCCTTTCACGGGCAAGTGTTCTACCATCTGAGCTACCGAAGCACGACTCACGCCCGGTCTCACAGCTTTACTTCTGCCAGTATCTCGTCTCCTACCTTCCAAACTTTACAGAAGCTCTCCTGCGAACCTTGCAGAACTAGCACTCCTTAAAGAAAGGATACTGCGGAGACATGGCTTAGCCACAGCCCGGGGGATGTTTCCAGAATGAGATTTTCACTCTGCAGCGGAGTGTGCGCTGATGTGAAACTTCCTGGCAGATTAAAACTGCGTGCCCGACCGAGACTCGAACTCGGGACCTTTGCCTTTCGCGGGCAAGTGCTCTACCATCTGGTAACCTAAGGACATCACAAACACCCACGCCTGAGGCAGGATTCGAACCTGCGACCGCAGCGGTCGCGCGGTTCCAGACTGTAGTGCCCAGAACCGCTCGGCCACTCTGGCCGGCGCTTTACGTAACTGCTGGCAGCTGTGGTCAAGAGAATATATGGTTGCCGGAAGACCAGCCCCGGACGGCCATTTGACACTGCTGACAGGGAAGACCGTCATGTTCTGCTTATGGCTGTGACACATCGTACTGCATCTGCAGCAACAATTCAACAGCAATTAGCATCACAGTGACTCAACGAACTGTTACAAGCCGGTTACTGCAAGGACAGCTCCGAGCCAGGCGCCCTGTAGTCCCCAAACTGCCGCCACTTCGGAATTCAATGGTGTCCAGCGCGAGCTCATTGGAAGGCAGAATGGAGACTTTCTGAGTTCTCTGATGAAAGCTTTTCTGCCTCGCTGCCAGTGATGGCCGTGTGTTGTTTACAAGGAGACCAGTTGAAGGCCTGCAACCAACCTGACTGCGTGTTACACACATTGGACCTACACCGGGGGTTATGGTCTGAGGTGCGATTTCGTATGACAACAGGAGCACTCTCGATGTCATCCCATGCACCCAGACGGCAAATTTGTCGTTAGTCTAATGATTCTACTTGTTGTGCTGCCGTTCATCAACAGTATTCCACAGGATGTTTTCCAGCAGGATAACGCTCACCCACACACCGCCGTTGTAACACAACATGCTCTACAGTGTATCGACATGTTACTTCGACGTACTCGATCACCAGATCTCTCTCCGATCGAGCACATACAGGACACCGTCGGACGAAAACTCCAGCGTCATCCACAAACAGCATTACCCGTCCCTGTACTGCCCAACCAAGTGCAAAAGACATGGAATTCCGCCCCACAAATTGACATTCGGCACCTGTCCAACACAATGTATGCACGTTTGCGTACTTGCATTCACCATTCTGGCCGTTACACTGGTTATTAAAGTAATAGCGTTTCACATTTGCAATGGCTTATTTCGCGCTTAAATTAACCTGTCATCTTACGATGTGAGTCACTTAAATATGTTACCTAGACATCTATGCCCGAAATTTCATTACTTTACATTAATTGCTTTTTGGTGTTGAGATTCTTTTCAGTCAGTGTAACTACGATCTATGCGGTTTGTTGCCCCAATCACAACTGTTTCTGTGGAAGTACATTTACAGTGGTGAAAATGTCTGTAACATACAACCACCAAAACATACAACATAAAAAACAGACTAATGCAACAACCCTCAGATGAAAAAGCAACTGTTCTCTTGCAGCTTGCACTTGGCCGCGAGAATAGATGTATCGTACACGAATCATCTTACCTCTGCAATTACCAACGTCATAAAACTTTCTAAATTTCTTTTTAATCCAAACTACTTGTTATTGCCTCTTTCCTCTTATTACTGCTTCAGTACTCTGAACCTCAAAATTTCGATGTGATATATCTGTCACACCAGGAAATTTGAGGGTATAAGTTAATGGATAGCAGGACTTATTTCTTATTATATATTAATGAAATTTATAGCCTCTAGCGATTTTCAGTTTTAACAGAAAGCTTTGTGCTAAATAACGAATATATTAACACCTTTATCACCATTAAATGCTTTTGCGCGCAAATAACTGATACAGATTGAAATAAGTGGAAAACAAGTTGATTACAATGACACCACAAACAATCATCATAGACGTCTACATTTTGCAGAGTGAAAATGCTACTTATTTTCAAAACAGTAACGGATACGCAAAAAACTAAGATACATTCTCAAACGTACGACTCGTTCATTGCATCGTCATGATCATGATCTTATGATCATCAACATCATAGTGATAATCACCTCAGAATAAATAATAAATGTCACTGACAGAAGACTCCTCCAGCATACAAAATATATCTTCAAATGGCTCTGAGCACTATGGGACTCAACATCTGTGGTCATCAGTCCCCTACAACTTAGAACTACTTAAACATAACTAACCTAAGGACATCACACACATTCATGCCCAAGGCAGGATTCGAACCTGCGACCGTAGCGGTCACGCGGTTCCAGACTGAAGCGCCTATAACCGTACGGTCACACCGGCCGGCAATATATCTTCAATGGACAACTTCAAAAGTAAGAAAAAGTCATTGGCACTTTAATTTTTACCATGAGCATCACTATTTTGTGAAAATGAAATAAAGTGTTATTTACGCTCGACTCTATTACGATTTTTTTTCCGGTGTTGTAGCGCAGAACAGAAAAATGAATTCGGTTTTTAAATTATTATTTGCTATATATGACGGTAGTATCTGTTCCTGAAAGAACAGTTACCGTGGATGACCATGCAGCTTTGCTAGAAATGAAATGATAATTAAATGGAAATCCTAGCTGCAAACAGGCGTTGATGAACTTCATTGGGGACATGTCGAAAATGTGTGCCACGACCGGGACTCGAACCCGGGATCTTTTGCTTACAGGGCAGACGCTCTATCCATCTGAGCCACCGCGGGCACAGAGGATAGTGCGTCTGCAGGGACTTATCCCTTGCACGCTCCCCGTGAGATCCACATTCCAACATGTCCACACCACCACATTCGTAGTGCGCCTAATAGATGTTTGCCCATCATACTCCTATATCTACGCAAAATAATATATCAAAGTATTTGGATAAACAGTAACACGAAGACAGTGAGAGCGACAATATTAGATGGCTTCACTTGACTATTCGTGCCTGCGGACAGACAACAAAACTGCCTTGTCGTGAATTATCCAGAGCACTGATTCGTCAGAATGCTATCAGAGATAGCTTGGCAGGCGTTCACTAATAAACGCATCTAACATCTATCTAGCCACCAATTGACACATTTCTAATATCGTGTAACACCGCTTCCAGCGCTGATAGAGACCACAGTTCAGTGAGGAAGAGAGTCAAAAGTTTCTTTAAGTATTACGATTTTGGAAAACGTGACTATCCACAGCATACACATTATGAAGATGTACAAGCAAGGTCAACAGTTGGCCACGGAGAACGTTGAAATAAACGTTGTGGGTGATGTCCACAGCAACGTTAAAGTCTGGGCTGAAGTCGTGCCTGAAGTACATCTTCGACACATTGCCGATTAAACATCTTATTGAACCTTGTATGTTATAGGATCACATAACACGCTTCAACACAGCTACGCTCCAGTTTTTGTGCTGTTTGGCCGTCCGAAGACGTTCAGCTTTATATGGTGCTCAATGAGCGGCCTTTTACGAAGTAACTGACTCCAAATGTCCATTCACTGTAGTTTTCTTCCCATTATTCGCTCGGAAATTTGTTGAGATCAACCCATATTCACTGAAAGTAGCAATTCCTGTAGAGTTTGAAACCGATTGTCATTGACAAGGCGTGGCAATCGTCTACGGTTCCTGTCTGTTAGGATGACTTCTGATGCCGTGTCACATGACTGAGAGTAGTACACAGTTCCTTGTAGACACGTTGGACAGTTTGCGATGGTACACCAACAAATGTGGCAGTTTCATCGACGTCGTTGTCTTGGGCACGTACAAACACGACAGAATTGATGTCAGCGTAGGAGGCTGACACGACGGTCCGGTGCCATTACATACAGTCTACAGCTCTACAAAGCAACCACCGCCGAATGAGGTTATGTGACATCAGGTATTATACAGGAAGGAGTCACGTTCTGTTCTATGAAGCAGATTAAACTCAGTCTGGGGCATATACGTGGAGCGTGCGACAAGTAATAAAATACATTTCTTTCTCGGCCAGTTTCGGTTGAAGAAATGCGAAATTTGTTGTGGCACATCGTAGAACAGTCCTGCTTTAGTCTCTACAGTTTCATGAAGTTCCGATAGGTGGCCGCTCTATAGATAGCCTTCAAAGTGGCGTATGTAACGGAGGTGCGTCCCAAGCAGAGAGCTGTCATAGAGCTTCTTTTAGCGGAAAACTAGAGCATCGCAGATATTCATAGGCGCGCTGGCAGTGAACAAAAGCACGGTGAATCGTTCGGCGAGGCATCTATCATCATCGCAACCAGTCCGATCTCCCGCATGTCGACCGGTCGCACAGAGTTGTGTCTCCTACAATGTTGGAAATTGTGGGCACTCTCATTCGATGTGATCAACGAATCTCAATAAAACATCTCGCTACTCAACTAGACGTCTGTGTTGGTAGTGGTAACTCACTGGTCCATCAGCTGGGGTACTCAAAGGTAAGTGCCCTCTGTGTTCCTCGCCTTCCGAATCCCACTGCTCGGGCTAATAAAGGGTGCACTCTGCGGGAAGCAGCACGTTTATGATGGAGAGGTTATGGATGCAACAAAACCTTGGCTCCGACGTCGACCAGTTTAGGGGTACTATGCGGGCATACAGGCCCTTCCAGTAAGGTGGCGTGAGGCCGTCGCATTGAGCGGAGATTACCTTGAAAAATAGTGTTTTGTAGCCAAAGGAGTGGGGAATAATATGGTGTATTGGGATAAAATCAACCTTCTTTCAGAAAAAAATGTTACATTCGTTGTTGAATGCCCCTCGTACGTCACGCAGTCCGCTAGAGGATAGAGGGCGCACAGGGCAGGATTCCGTAGAACACTTGCTGCGAGGAGACGTACATGGAGCAGGGGAGAGACGTTAGGTAGGCCCAGCTCACTAGTAAGTTCTGTATCTCGCGGGCAGGTAAGCCCGTCGAAGCGGGGCGTCATTTCTCTGCTGAGTGCGACGCTTGGCGTAATTCCCGTGCAGATACGGCGGGCGTGCACACGCAGGTGACTTTCCGGAGCGAAATCCTCGCCGCTTGATAGCTCAGTCCGCCTGCCGCCGCGTCGCCATCCGAGCCGTCTAATGATCGCCATTTTACCGGCAGTCGCAAGTAGCAGCCTCTGGCGCCGCGGCCGCTTTAGCAGCTGGAGAATTTTATTTCTCGAGCTGGTCCTATCGCGGCGCCAATTAACTACAGTCCGCAGCAGGCACCGAAAACTCCGGTGAACTGCACTGGCGAGGGAGGCACACATAGGTCCACGTATCTACTCTTAAGCGCTTCGGTTCCTTCTAGGAAAGTGGTATTTCTTCCGCTGAGCACAAACGTTATTAATTTCTATAGCGTTAAATGTTTCTGAGGAACAAAATCCGAAGCCTACATCTTTTCATTCATAATGTTTCAAAAACGTTGTTGTATTACCAACTTATACAGGGTGTCTCGAACCTGTAAACACGATCATTGATCGTCAACTGAGACTTAAGAGTACAAGACGTAATCCTGAGAAATGAATATTCAGTTTCTTATTGACATAAACAGCTTACACAGTTCTGCAAGAGCTGAAGCTTATAGTAACTGATGAAAATGGTGATCACCGAAATGAGAGCCGCTTACAGGTACATCTTCTGCTCCGTATTCCAATATCATTTCTTTAAATTCTACAATGCTAGTAATTCTTTATGAGGAATCCTCATCAGCTCACTCTAACTCGAACGATGAAGTTTCTCATAAGTTTCTATCCATGGTGACAAATACCTTCCAATTAGCATGGCGCTTGGCACTGATTAACTTCCCGGCCATTACATTCTGCTGCACCATACATTAATTGGATATCCGCAAACTCTTGTGTCGGACAATGCTACTAGTGCTGCCAAGGTCGATGCGGCAGGCAGTCATTTGGAACGTAAAATTTAAATTTTCATGGCAATAAATGTCACACTTTTCAAACTATTCCAGGATATCATGCCATTGGTGAATGAACTACTTGAAGAAACCCAAGGAATTACCTCTATATGCGGAGCAGCTTTTCAATTGGGGGTTAAAGCTTCTACGAAGCTTCATAGACAGTTAAACAATGCTTTTGCGACTTTAACTTTTGATGCTTCAAAAAATTTTCTTTTTAGCATAACAGTGAAATATACGTCAGCATGTACTCCATGAGAAAAGTAACGAATAAAACTGTTGAATTTATTATTTATTTCTAAGTCCATCATTAGATACTAGGCGGTAAATATCCATACCAGTGAAATAGGAAAAAAATTATACATGGTAGCTGCAGTATGTTAAAAGTGAGCGCCCAAGCGAGCAGGATGAAGAGCGCTGATTGTTGAAATCGTGCAACAAGTGGACTACAAACTGCTACCTGATCGACTAGCGACAAATGGTCCCATGTTTGATGAATTTCCTCATTTTGGGCACTGTAGACGATTGTCCAAGAAAAGCTGCGATATCGTGAACTGTGTACGAGATGGGTACGGAAAATGGTAACCGACCAACACAATGTGCAAAGTGGACGAGATCTTATGGACCGCTATCGACAAGATGGAAGTGATTTGAGTTACCACATTGTTATAGGTGGTGCAGAATCGAATCAAAGATCAGAGCAAGTGAGACATTTAACTTGGATGAAACTGAAAAAATGAAAAAAAGTATCGAGCAATCTTCTTATTGGAGGCAGCAATGGCGGCTATCGTTTCGTGGGGTAAAAACGAATATATTTTGGTTGACGGGAACGTGACTGCAACGTAAGGCAACCACGACAGTTTGGCGAAAGCAGCGAAAAACACACTAAATTGAGTCGTACCGTCCAAAACAGACAGCGCGACAACTGTAGCTCTGAACAGTCCTCTTCTAGAACAAAGCGCATTCACACACTCCTGCTCGTATCAAAGTTAATTCCCTTTGGGTCTTTTTTCATCATTCAATACACAGCGCCAACTTCGCTCTCGGAGACAACTTCAACCTCTTGTCTATGGAACAATGCTTTGGTGGACACCGGATCGAAGATGAGGAAGAACTCGAGTCTACTGCAGTTAACTGGTTAAAATCCCAGGCGGAGAATCTCTATGCAGCTGTTGAAGAAGCTAGCACGTTGTTACCAAAAGTGGTAAGAAGTGAACGGCACTGACAATGCGAACAGAAAAACTTGTCCCATACCTACACAGACGGAATGTACTGAGAAAGAACACTGGTAGTGATGGGGGCTTCTCTGAGAACGGCCACCGTTCTGTAGGAGAGGTGCATTCCGAAACGTGAAGCTTACGCATAAACGCATATCTCGCATAACTTGTAAGCTACAGCTCTGCAAACGAACGTATTAATAGATTATGTCAGTATGAGCAGTAACTCGAAAAACATAGACGAGATCTTTCTCAATACGATAGAAAAAGAGGACGCCAAACCAAAGAGTCAGTCGAAGCAAAACAAGTCCGACCATGTGCCGTCAGAAGCAAATATCATAAAACGAAAAGGAGGTAAAATGTGTAGCATACCAGACTTAGTACGACACTTACAACGTAGTGTAAAGATTGTTTGTATCAGAGCGATGACAACTTGTTCGTCTTTATGACCTAAGTATAAAATTTTCTTCTTCTTCTTCGTCTTCTATATCTTTCCTGAAGTAATAAAGCCTTGGGAAGTACTTTGGTCGCGTTTCTCGCCTCCTTTGTTTTCTGTATTGTGGGACTGAAATATTTAGCAGTTCCTGCAACCATGTCATGCTCACTTTTTATTGATAGTTTTTCTTCCTCGTTTGCTTCTTCCGACATAAATTTAACGGAATTACCTGTAATCACACTTGGTTGACTATGAGAAACTTCTCCCTGCACCTACGGTGCGCGAAGACTGCAGTACCATCCTGTATAGTAAACAGATCGCGAGGAAAACGCTCGAAGTGCGAAGGTCGTCAGAAGACAGTCTACCTAGGCGACTACCCCTTCGAAGCAAACGGATGGACTCACACAGCACTCAAAACGAGGATGTGTTTCTGTGTAGGGGCAATATCATTTTAACGAACACTACGTGGAAAAGTAAAGAACTTTGGCAGGAAGCGAAGTATACAATTATAAGCACTTAATTTTCAAATATATTTCATGCAGTCTGCTGGAGATTTCTTTAATTTTTACGAATCAGTGGTTTCGAATAGGAAAGGAGGAAGAGTACTGACTGCTCTTGGAAGGTGCTTACAGGACGAGAGATGAAGGTCAAATGTTCGCTGCGTTTCCGGCTAACAGTTCGTTATAGCTATCTATCTCTCTTCTAGTACATACGGTTCTCAGTTCTTACGGTAAGGAAAATTTCCGAGTTGTTACTTCATTGCCACATCGAGAACATGCGTCTCATTGCTAAAGAGATGATCTTTCAATGGAGGGTAGTTATGCTATTTTCGCACGTAGTTCATTCGTTACAATGCATGCTTATAAGTATTAGGTACTGTAATCTTTTAAGAATTGAGTTCATTGTGGCACTGGTGCTTATGAGTATAATTTTGTAAAATCAGAAGGTTTCAGAGAAACTACTTCTGTTCGGAACAGGCAGATAAAAACTGATATGTTCTTGAAGGAGTTGCTCATGTTTCTTGTAAGTTGTCTACGAACAATAACTGTTTCTTGACCCGATACCAAAACATTTCTCACTGATATGTTGTCTAAGGAGTTCCACATAATTTTAAAACTTGGGCAGCCACAGCTAAAATAGTTATACGTGGCCAGGTGACGATTCATATATTTCAACACGTGTTTAAATACAAGTGTTGAAACTGTTAAAATATAAAACTGAATGAGAAGTCTAATAGTTCGCTTTAGCTGTATTTATTTAAGACACAAACACAATCAGTTTCGCAACTTCTAAGTTGCATCCTCTAGAGTATATCTGTACTGAAAATTTTCTAAATTAATGCTCTATATACCACCTACTGTGGCATATGAATTGTCAATCGACCACGTAGATCAAAATCAGCCCATACATCACTGCAGGCTACAATGTTAATTCTTTTCGTGTTTTGTATGTCTGAGCCAGAGATGGATGACGAACATTCGCCTCTATAAGTGTGGAAAACCGCCTAAGAAATCCGTCTACGCACAGTCGAGTATCAGACTTACGGTCGTAAATCTGGGGCACTGATGTGTCTGGATTTTGCTGACAGTTAGCGCTTCTAGCTCTTGCAAGCTAGTACCTTAAGACATGCGCTACACGAAAACGTTCAATCACATAATATCAGTTCAACATTTTCCCTGTATCGTCGATCTCAGATTAAAATTGGGGCTTTTATTCATTGTCAGTCAATAGCAACAGCTAATGGTAATGTAAATAATTACTAAACAATTTATGATGTATTTAAAAAAAATATTTACTAAGATTTATATCTGCCGTGACGTATGCGAGGACTTTTCACTTTTATACGATGATGAAAAGTGGCAACAAAAGAAGTTGAGGATTCACGTGTAATAACATGTTTCGCAAATCGGAAAATCAGTCTTGCAAAAATAATGGGAGTTAACGGTCTTCAGAAAACATGTGCTCACTAAGCTATTTAAGTAATAAGTAAGATGTCGTTAGCACTCCGTAACTTGATCCGAGGGCATTTTGTTTAAGATTTACAATTGTTTTTATTGGAGAGTTTTTACGCCACTATCGAAATTCTTGAGTCTCTTTTTCAGGCGATGCAAGGGATGCACAAGCTCATCGATATAATCATAATAAAAGCTACTATACTGCAGCTCCCGTGTTCAAAAATGGCTCAAATGGCTCTGAGCACTATTGGACTTAACGTCTGAGGTCATCAGTCCCCTAGAACTTAGAACTACTTAAACCTAACTCACCTAAGGACATCACACACATCCATGCCCGAGACAGGATTCGAACCTGCGACCGGAGCGGTCGCGCGGTTCCAGACTAACGCGCCTACAACAGCTCGGCCAAACCGACCGGCTGCGCCCGTGTTGTTCAGAATTACGATGCACTGTTCCTTTGGACATGCATAACAGTATGAATGTCCGAAGGAATATTGTATCGTAATTCTGAACGACACAGGCACTGCAATATGGTATTTACTCGCCGACACCTGGAAAGCCACTTTCAGTTAAACTGTGTCTCCTGTAGGGGAAAATGCAGGGTGACAATTATTGAACTATATGAAATAAAATCATCATAGCTTCTGAACGGTTTGCGTTAGGACGTTCAAACTACACGGTCGGCCGCGGGGCGTGATGGGAATTAGTATGCGTGTGTACGGTTTGGTTTAAGGGCAAAGCCCACTTTCATTTGGGTAGGTTCGTCAATAAAATTGGCGCATTTGGGGGTCTGAGCATCCGCGTTGCGCGATCGAGAAATCTCTGCATCCTCGACGACTGACTGTGTGGTGTGCGAAGTCCAATCACGGAATAGTCCGTGCGATTTTCCTTGATGATACGGCGATTACCGAACGGCCCGTCAAGGTTTTGGAAGATGATTTCATCCTAATTACCCAAAGTGACACTGATTTTGACAAGATATGGTTCACGCAAGACGAAGCTCGAGCCCATCGAAGCAATAGAGTGTTTCATGTGCTGGAGGAGCACTTTGGGGACCACATTCTGACTCCGGGGTACCCTGAGGCTACTGGCATGGGCCTCGATTGGGCGCCATATTATCCGGATCTGAACACTTGCATCTCCTTTTTGTGGGGTTCTATTAAAGACAAGGTGTACAACAGTAACCCCAAAACCGTTGCTAAGCTGAAAATAGCCATTCAGAAGGCCATCAACACCATCGATGTTCCGACACTTCAACGGGTCATGCAGAATTTCGCTATTCGTCTGCGCCACATCATCGCCAATGATGAGAGGCATATCGAACGTGTCATAAGCTCAATCTGAATATCTGTGGTGACGTTTACATGTTGAATAAAGTGTACGCACGTCGTAGTTTGTAACTAATTTGCGTTTTTTTCGTATGTTCAATAATTTCACCCTGTACATAATGAGTGTACGAGTGCAGACATATTGTTGACAACTGTCTGGCTGTGGAGCGTGCTCGGATAGCCTAATGGTAAGTCCCGGTCCGGCACAAAGTTTCGTTGTCACCATTCCAATATACAGCCGGAGATGGTTCATACTCACAACTGCCAGTTCATTTCCTGTAAGAAGAGAATAGCTTCTAAAATGTGGTGCACAGTAGAATGTCGAGTTTTGCATGGGTAGATCGGATAACTAATGAGGATGTACTGAACTGAATTGAGTAAACAAGAAACGAATGGTGCAGCATGACTAAAAAGGGAAAATTTGATAGGGCACATCCTGAGGTATTAAGGACTTGCAATTTCTAATGGACTTCCAAGTGCAGGTGGGTAAAAGTTGGAGTCCAAACGTTGAATGGAGTTTGCAGGTTCAAATTTCAAATGGATGTAGGTTGCAGTATTTACTCAGTAGTGAAGAGACTCGCGCAGGATGGACTAGCGTGGACATTTGCACTGAACCAGTCTTCTGACTGAAAACAACAACAGCGGAGAAAGATAAAGCAATCATTAAACCAGTCACAAGAGTGATAACTTAAAAATCATTCATGTGTTTCATTCTGCATTACAGTGATGAATCGTCGTTCGGCAGCGTTGTCACTGTCAAAGAACCAAAGGGCAGTCCTCCAATTATCTGACCCTTGCTTCTCCCAGACAGCAAGCCGCAACCCTACCACTTACTCAGCGACTACGATCATTTAATGCTCTGAGAGACCCTTCTTCCTTGTTGTCACTCTACAAACGTTTCCTGCTCTACTAAACGAAGCCTTGAGTCATCTCCAGAAAGCGCTGTGCTTGCTTTCCTGGAGCAAACTATTTGAACGACCAACAGCAGCATGCACAATAATAACATTCTGAGTAAGTTTTGACTGAGAGGCCATTTTTATTTGCAGACTCAGAATATACGTGTACGTAAGTGTTCAACAGTTAATTCGTCGTAATCTGTCGTCGTCTGGCGCAAAATTGTGGAATCTTAAACGCGTTCTTTGAAATTTCATTCCTATTTTAGGTAATGCATTTTTCTTTCCGGTTACCTTACCATTCCAATGCTAATTCTGTTTCACTCAGTCCTCTAGCACATTCGAACAGCGTTGCACTCGTAAAACATAGATTACTTTTTGTGCATAGGCCCACTGCCTAATGTTTTATTTGCTATCGCTGCAAAATTTTTGACTTTACGTGGTTTCAGGAAGTCTTGATTATTTTTTAAATCTTGTCTCGTTTTCTTTTGTTGTTTTATTAAAATTTTCTACTTGCAAGCACCATCTTCAGCATCGTCATTGATTGTTCTTAGAACGTCACTATTGTCTCATAAAATCCACTCCAACTGGATGAGGTACATGTTTTTTTTCATGTATTACTGTTAATAATTCTGCTTTTGCAGCTCTGCACTTCTTATAATGTTGTCACACGTTTGTGTTTTTAAATCACACTGCAGAGAAGAAAAAATACGTGTCACTTTTCTTGCAAGTGTCCTTAGCTGTTGCAAAACTAATATTCACACTGTTGTTCGGAATTACCAACAGTTAATAACACTGTGCTTTCGACACATTTTATCACGCATCATGTTACAGTATATCATATGGCAAACGAAAATAGACCTCCAGCTTACACGGGTATTTCTAATCCATGTCTTGTCTATACACATAAGGCAGTCTATAATACACTTGTTACCATGATTTTAACGCAGTATTCATCACACTGATCTCAGATCAGTCATGCAGCGATTTTCACGTACTTTGGATACGTGCCCTTTTTACTCATTAGCAGCAATCTACATGTGTCCCGACTTCAAAATGACTGTGGAAATTTCGGCAGCACGGATTTCGTACAAATATCACTGTATACAAAGATTCTTATATCTTTTCTTCTACGTGTACAAACATTTTCAGAGCCTACAGTTCATCAGTACGATGAGGAACAGAGACAGTAACTGTCTCTAATGTGATCTATAGAGAGCCAATAAGCCTTTGTTTCCTCGTTGGTGTGCGACAGACAAAAGGCGAACATTTTGCTGAAATACTGTGACAGTGGTAAGGGTAGCCTTATAAACAGCTCGTAGGTAGAACGCAGAGGGATGCAAGCTTTGGCCGTTTTTTGTAAAGTTGTGAAATATGGTCACCGGAAATTAGGAGTGTCTTGAGTCTTGCATGTTAACTATAGTTTCGAGTCCAAGTTTTGAGAAAATTGAAATATAGGGCTATCATAAGAAATAAAAAAACCCTGCAATAGATGATGAACTGGAACAAGAGATAACGACGATTGTTGTAAGTTCGTTGCTGTGGTTAGTTTTTGATAACCAGTAGTCATATACAAGTACCCACAAAAACCGGACGGCAATGATGGATCATCTGAAGGGTAATGTGAATACCTTGGGTCTTTGACTGACTTCAGCCCAAATAACAACGTCACAATTTATTTTGCTTCAAAAGAGTATACCATGAGCATTTTATATTAGAAGTAAAGCTACGTAGCCTTCTTAGAATCTTGCTTTGTACGCTGAAGTTATCCGTAATGACAAAGTCAGAGGGGAGCGTGGACACATTGTGGTAGCGGTCTGCTTACTAAGACATCGATGTCCTGATGATTTGTGTCTCGTCATCTCCTTGCGTACAAGTCCACGTTACAGACGACAGTCCCTCTTCATTAATGGTCTAAAGACTGACCATAATGCCTCTTGTGCGGTGTAAAATTCAGCAACAGTATACTCATCTGTTCGAGTTACCGGTTGTTAGAATGTAACCCGCGGAGATTACTTGGGCTGCACTATGTACAGGGCCCGAGTGGAACCCAACGCCTGTGACGTAACAGGCCAGTGTCAATTAAAGGCCATCGTCACATCAGAGTGCACAGAGCAGTAGATTAGTAAAAAATCGAAACCTTTGACATACAAACAAAAACAAATTTTATTTGCTTTTTTTCGTCGGTTTCTTCGATATATATAATTTCAAACCGCCAGATGAGGACACATCGGAAATTGTGGCACGTAATAGCGATTAAATAAAGGAAAAGAAATTACGTAAATCAAACAACAATTTAGAATCCACCTCTCTCTGCACTTCACGGGACGGTCGAATTCTAAATGGGAGATACGATACTCAATATTTCATTGAAAGTTGTTTGTTTTCTGGTAAAAGACAGCCGATTGTGATGTCGGGAAATTGCTAGTTATTTTCGGGGCCATAGCAAAGATGTTACCACATTATAACTTTTTATTTACAGCCAAGTGTGTAATTTTAATTTAATCAACAAAAATGTAAAAGCCATTTGTATATTTTCGTACGTTTCATTTTAAGGAATGTCGATTATTTTTATAGCAGTTTTGGCGCTTTGCTGGTAATATTTTATAATTTCATTCACCTACTGTACCTGTGCATCCTCTTCCAACACAAGCAGCACCACCACCACAAACAATAGCAACAGTAACTTTCGGTAACTGGTGCCAATAAAGGGTGATTTGTAAGAGCACACTTATATCTAAGCGAATTGGCTATTTGTTACACTTGTATATAAGAAGGAAACTTGCAATTGATTCACGTAAAAGTCAACTACTTCGCTACCGTATCTTACACACTGGAGAATCGCACTCTCTCTCTCTTTCTCTCTCTCGCACACACACACACACAAACACACACACACACACACACACACACACACAAACACACACACACACACACACACACACACACACACACACAAAGTACATGCGTACGTACGTCATTGTTACTGAAATGTTCCACGCTGTTAGATCTTGTTGAGTAAACCAGCGTTCCATTAGATAGTGACTTCGATTCACTGCACACGATGGTTCGCCCACAGTTTTCATCTGGAAAACTTACCAGCCAACAATTCTAGTTTATCAGTGGGAAAACTGAGGAGTCTGAAGCACGAATTGTTGGGACATCAATTCTTAGCATCCTCAATCATCATCTAAAGAAATTTGTGCCTAGAGAAGGTTTTAAGTACAATTCTGAGGAATCCTCACGAAGTGTAGACCATACCCCCCCCCCCCCCACAGGTAACTTTTCCTTACAAAATAGATGTCTATAATTAGTTATAGCTCCTTACGCTGAGATCCTTCCCAGACAAGACCGCTGAAGGAAACAGGAAAAATCCAAAAATCATAGCATCTTAGTATAGTAAGCATGAAAGCGTTATGGGCATGCTCATCCAATTCCAGTGGCAGTTGCCGCAACACCTCTGTTAGTTTATCCTGAATAACTCGAAACCTTTGGCCTCTATCGGAAACGTATCTCAGTACAAAATTTAACTACATTAAATTTTCTACAAAAATATGCTGTTCATTGTTTCTGTAAGACTAACATTTCGCACGTACCGAGCGAGAGAATATGAAAAACTCTGCATGGTTTTAGAAGGCCAGATGTAATACTGCAGATTGCATAAAGCGACATCGGCAGTGGCAGGTGAATCATCTTCTATAAGGAAAGATTACACAGCTGGCATATCATTCAGAAATAGCATATAAATATTTTTTTTTGCGATAAGATCTTATCATGCCTTGTGTAAGAATTACACATGTCTATCATCATACGACGGAATTCGACAGCGGCAGGATTGTAGTCTAGTGAGATGGCGCTTTTTCGTTCTGAGATATTTCTGCTTGCATTGCCCGGGATCCCACGACTGTCATTTGAATATGGAATCGATGAACTCAATGGTCCATACTTAACGCCTTACAGAAACTCAATAGGCTCATGCGACTAGCGCCCGAGAGCACAAAAAATCTTTCGCTCGCGAGAATGGTACACGCACCTTGAGTTGGAAAATGAGCTATTTTGATGCAAGACAAGTATCGACAAGGTGAATAGGACGACGTATGGAGTGCCAAGGACTGTCAACATACCGAGAACATGGTTGCGCCTTCTTTTGATGAGGTAGCAGAGCGTGGTGCGGCAAAGTGGTCCGCCCAGCAGCAACAGTGGACATAAGAGTAGCACCACGTCATGCTTCCAGACAAGTCTCAATTCTGCTACATCAACGTGACAGGTATAGCCGTGTGTAGAGGCTCCAAAGACAACGAGCGGTACTCATCTGCATTAGTTAGTGTCATAGAGAGCCAACACCCGGCGACATGGTTTGGGGTGCTACTGGCCACACAGTCACCTCTGGTTCATATAGACTGTAACTTGAACAGCAGGCATTATGTTTCTCGTGTGTTAAGGCTGATTTATGTCTCCTGTCTTTGAGGTCTTGGTGACATGATCCTTCAACAAGATGACGAAAAACCACGTGTTGCCCGTGCTGTCTTAACCTGCGTGGAGACAGAGGGTCTCACTTTCTCCCTGGCCAGCACATCCCCCAAGTGATGGCTCGCGCGCAAAGTTAAACCAGTGTGCTAGAGTGTGGTGGCTTACAGTCTTCTGATTTACAATAGTTGTAACTACAACTGTAAATTGAAAATGTTAATTTTATGTGTGTAACCGAATCGTTGAAATATATTTAAATTTTATAATCAATAGTTTAACATTCTGAGGAACAAAATAAAAGAAAAAAGAATATGTCGGTTCCAGCAGAAATCGAACCAGCGTCCACAAATTACCTGTCTGTTCTTTACACCGTCACACCAACAGTTCTTTAAAAAGTCGTGATATTCTACCTTTGCACAATGCGCTAGAAGCAGTTTCAAAGAAAATTCTGACCTGGTGCTGTGACGAACGCAGCACTCGTAATGCCAGAAGGGATGACGTCACCCCACAGAGCATGCGGAGTGGGAAACAGACAGATGCGTTGCGTCTCAGGCGACCTTTAGTGCGTCTGACTGTCATATCAGCACTCGACACTGGTTTCTAGTAATCGTGGAGAGGGCGCTACAAAACGTTTTCGTCCGTTTTAGTTGCATACCTGCACCCATTCTAAGAGGCATCGTGTAATTTTAGTGCGATTTCCGGCTCGCATTCGAAGAAAAATAGCATAATTTTAGTGCAATATTTACAGTGTGCTGTAGCACAATAGCAGATGATAACCGGCGGCCACTGCATCCGCAGGTCTTTCACTAACTGCAAACACTTGGTCACAGGTTGCTGAAAAGCTCGGACGTCACTACTTGCCAGCCACTGCGATTAATAAACTGTGGCGCAGACGCTACTTGGAATGACACCCCTGTATTTGACATCCAAGTTTAGTTCGACTCGATGCCCAGTCGGGATAGAGCCACTGTTACTGCAGTTCTGTGTATTAGATATCACTCCCACTGTATCCTCAAGCCACCAATAAATTCAGATCCTGTTTTCTTCCTACTCACACCCAATAAGTAAAATTACGTTGTTTGCTATGCTACCGCGTATTGCAGTTTTTATGGGCACCAGTGTAGTTCACCAGATAACTCTCTAAACCAGATGCCGTTTTAAGCGTCGGTGGAGACTGCTGTCGTCTGAAGAGTTGACACGGCTATCCTGGTGTATACGCAGTGGAGTTTGCGGGGGCAATTACGCCATGACGGACTACGCCGGACTGAGTCGCTACTTTAACCGAGACGCAAGTTTAATTGGCAGCCGCTAACGCCGGGAAGCCCCGCCCTCTGCCCTTCAGCGCCGGGCGCAGCCCTGCCGGCCAGTACCAAGTTTTGATTGCCACACATGTATTGTGGTATGTACCTTTGCTATTGACCGCGAAGTTCATTTCTGCTGACCGGCCCAACTGTTCGCGGATCCGTTGAATCAAACTGATTCCCGGCAAGTGTCTAGCGTTTTCCGGATCTGTCTTGTACACACAAGTACACACAAGTTTGGAGCGAACGGTGGATCACTGCCTCGAAAGCAATGTTGCTTTCCTTAACTTTACGCTGCAAGCAAACTACATTTCCGCGAGTTCGTCAGAAGCTGCAGTCTATTGCCATTTTGTTTTCAGATTTAACTCGTAATAAAAGGAACTAACTTGAGGACAATACCTCAATATTTTCTGCAAAGATGGGCTTAGGCCGGAAACTGGTTCTGCGATATTGCGAGTAGATATTTATTTTTGTAGATTCAGTCCGTCTTCAACCGACATTACCTTTCTCCAATGTATCGAATACCACCAGACTTACAAAGAGGCACATGGTACAAATGTAAGTAAACCGGTTATTAATTTAAAATTAATCGTCATGACTGTTAACACATTTATCCCACTGTGAGACTAGATCGTCTATACCTTCGTGGAGAAATGTTTTCGGATGTCTACGGAACCATGATTGAAACCAAGCGTGCATCTCTCCACCCGACGCAATTCTGTGGCTATGAATGTGTTTCTTCAGGGTTCCGAAAATATAGAAATCGAGTCGGGAGAGATCGGGACTTAATAAATTTCTTTTATTTCCGTCTATGATCTCAAAATTCTTAGATCCTTAGACTGCCTCTTTCGGTCCGTGATGACCATCTTCAGATCTGTTTTAAAACATGTCATAATGTAGCCATGCCGGCATCGTCAAAAAATACACACAAACTCAGCACGATGCCACTATGGTTTCATTATATTTGAACATGGTTCAAAACATTAAATGAATTCGAAATTGCGAATGAGGAAAACCATCAGCTTATTGCGAGCAGGAATTTCGGGTTCGAGTTCCGGACAGGGACAAATTTTCACTGTCGTCAATCCACTCTACAGCTGATGGTCGTCCTCATCCGCAACTGCGAATTCATTTAATATATTTCATAACGACTGCAGTCGTCGCAGTCCCCATTCCTTTGGGCATGCAAGCATGAACAAAGGATCTTAGCATCGCAATTAGAATAACAAAAATGGCTCTGAGCACAATGGGACTCAACTGCTGAGGTCATTAGTCCCCTAGAACTTAGAACTAGTTAAACCTAACTAACCTAAGGACATCACAAACATCCATGCCCGAGGCAGGATTCGAACCTGCGACCGTAGCGGTCTTGCGGTTCCAGACTGCAGCGCCTTTAACCGCACGGCCACTTCGGGCGGCTTAGAATAACAGAGGCAATGCAATACCGTACCGTGTTTTAAAACAATCTGAAGATGGCCATCTCTGAATAAAACCTAACAGTTTTGTCATCATAGACGGAAATAAAAGAAATTTAATCTAAACTTTCTGGTTCTTTGATCTATTCACGACCATGTCGCAGCTTCTCAGCTCGGGACTTAATGGAGCATGTGTAAGGGCTCCCCAGCGACACTGCTGCAGCGTAGTCGAAAGAATAGACACACCAGCTCCAGAAAAGGGCTGCTTCTGATTGAATTTCTGGAACATGGCACCATCAAGCCCAAAGGTCCAGGAATCTTGACAGACGGCATCATTCTGCTGCCTACATGTTGCCACTGTTTTTTGGAGTACGCTTCAGAAGTTTCGCTTGGAAGCCTTTACACATCCTCCATACAGTCCCGATCTCTCCTGATGCTATTACCATGTGGTTGGAGCCCAGAAGAAAGACATCTGTGGCATCGATTTTCTTCGGACGAAAAGGTGAACGCCTGGGTACAACCGCGAAGTTTTTAGGATGAAGACATCGAACTTCTTGTCTCACAGTGGGATAAATGCATTACCTGTTACGGCGAATACTTTTGAAATAATAAACAGTTTACTCATTTTTGCCATCCATCTTGTTTTCATCTGACTGGCCCTTCTACAAAATGGGTTATACCATAAACAGCGCCACAAAGACGTTCGGATGAAAACTGCGGTTTGTTGAGTCTGAACGTAACATGTATACTGCATATTAATACTCAACAGCTGATGCATTTCACAATCCGTTGGTCAAAGTAAGTAATGAAATATAATGTTTGTTAGATGAGCATACCTGCATGTAATACACGCTGAACCAAAATATCATGACCACTGGCCACCGCCAGACTCAATGTCGACTGATTGCATTAGGGGCACATGCCGCGCAAGGAAAGTACGTAAGTGGAGCAGAGACGAGCGGGGAACCATTCTGGCAACGATACGGGATGAAAATGGGATTCCACTGATGTAACAGTCGTAGAAAAGGAGAAGATTGTTATGGGCCAGTGTCTCGGTACGAACGTCACAGAAACTGTGAAGCTGGATGACTGTTCCTCGGTCACTGTCTTGAGGCTCGTTGGACAACGGTTGAAAGGTAGTGAAATAACGATAAGTCTACAAGCTATTGGACGTCCAAGCCTCATCACAGAACGGCAGATGCTTACCCTTTCTACGAAGCAGGATAGATGATTATCTGTGGCTGATCTGACAACAGAGTACAATGCAGGTGCACGTTGTTGAACATGTGGCTCCGCAGCAACTGTGTGTACCCATCTTGACACAATAACATCGTCAGTTACGATTGGAGTGAGCGTGGTATAAGGTGGCTTAATTATTCGCGTAGCCTCACCCTACATATTACATTCATATTTTTACGCTCTAATAGTACTCCTCAGATCTATTAACATAATGAAGGAGTAACACAGATGTTCTTTTCATAGTTCGTGTTACTACTTGAAAATGTATATGCAGTTCCACATGTTGCCTATGATGAAGCTGGGAATTGTATTAGCTGTTCACTTCGGTTTGTCAGAAGCTGTATTTCCCCGTTTATTCGGCACAGCAGCTTCGCAGAGAGAGACGGTGGAGGGGTGGAAGCATCCGACCGTAGTGAACTTCAGTGACGATGCAACCTTCACTATCGTGCTTCCCCTGACTTTGGGCTGTCCATGTTAACATGACAAGAGGCAACGCGCCAGAAGCTAGAAAGCACTCGTGCGGTGGCGTGACGCCTACTTGGAGGAATGTCTTTACTTAAGGAAAGCGATGGTTGGAAGTTTTTCGTAGGAACTGCAAGGCATAGTGTTCAACCGCTGCTCCGTAACGCAGCTAGAAAGACTATTAGCTTCTACGAGCACCCCCGTCCACGAAATAAACGAAAAGTGTCACTCTTCTGGCGTTCTGTCAAAATCTTTGAGATTTAATTGGAGCGGTGATCGCAGTCTCGGCAAAACTTGGGTGGAGATTAGGCAGTGCTCGGAATCACTACCATCATTGGTGGAAGACTTGGAACTTTTTCAGAACCTGACAGAGAAATTAGAACTTCTGTTTAGACACTCTGCCTTCTGACTGGAAGTCTGTTTGGTGAGATTCGGCCAACAGTGCCATTTCGTGGTACAGTTCAGGGAGCACGATATTCGTTGACTTTGTGGAGTTAGTCGTTTCGGTAATGGATGATCGCAGTTAGATGTCTGATTTGCAAGATGCTCTTTGCATCTGTGAATGATGTTTGTTCTTCTGGCAGTACTCATTACGGGTTCCTAAAATTGGCACTAAGAACGGGATTAAACATAACTGTTCTCTACCTTTGCGTTCTTTGGTATCTTGTTGGAGGTTTTTCTGCTTGAAAGCTCGTTAAGGGAAATACATAACATCTTTTATTTTCCTTTAATACATGCCGCCCTTAACTAAATGTGCTGTCGTATGGTGGTTGATCTGTGTATTTCATGGATACCTATTAACTTTTAAAAGTGGGTCTACAACTGTTAAATTCAGACTTAATCAGACGTTATCCGTTGCGCGCCTTCATTGCCTATCAAAAGTAAATTGAATACGGAGCTTCACTCCTTTTTCCGGGCGTGGGGCATCTCAGGGATATGCACACAACAACAACAACAACAACAACAACAACCCCATCACACAACGGGATCATCGAGATTCGACCGTGGATCAATGGGGGCGTGTCGTCTGCTCGAATCCATCACGTTTTTTGTTAGATCAGGTCGAGGGTCGTATACGGATACTCCGTGATCCATGCGATTGTCTACTCTAAACATACATCTGTAGACTCAGGCTGGCGTGGGCAGTATTATTCTGTGGGGGACCTCACTTGAGCTTCTATGGGGCCAGTGTTGCTAATCGAAGGCACCATGTCAGTTGCGGACTACGCGAACATTTCTGAGGACCACCAGCATCCCTTTATTCCCAATGTGTTCCCCGGTGGCGATGGCGTCTTCCAGTAGGTTAACCGTTCGCGTCACAAGGCCATAATCGTGGTACAGCGCATGATAGTGAACTCATGTTGATGTCTTGACCATCAAATTCGCTTGATCTGAACCCGATGAACACCTGTGGGAAGCTATCGAGCGCCAGCTTCTCGTTCAGAAACTACCAGCCCATAATTTACGGAAATTGTGTGACCTGTACGGAGACATCTGTGCCAATACATTCGAAAATTTATCGAGTCGTTTTCAAATTCGTGTCACACAAATCCGCTCCTGTATTGCTTTCCGAAGGTGGATTTTCATGTTATGTAGCACGTGGACATAGTGTTTGGGTTCATGTGTGTAAATATTATGCCAGAATTTCTACTAGAAGTTCCAGTCCTCACGAAATAGTAGTTTCCCTAGATACTGTCGAATATCGAAGCCATAACGTAAGACTAAGGAAAAAATAAGAAGGTTAATGGCGCAGATAAAAGAGGTGACTGAAGAAATAAAACGTAAGTCCAAATGCTATGACCACATGAGGAGAGTCGGATAAGAACATTGGTCGAGGGGGTCATAGGAATAAGAAATATGAGAAAAGGAAGGGTAGAGGCAGAAGAGAGGATTGGACGGAAATGATATTGTTGGTGGAAGGAAAAGAAATGTAATGAGACCTTCGGCAAGGCAGGAATGCCTAGAAACGCTTGCTAAGGATGCTACAGACTTGGAGGTAAAGGGAATTCGGTGCATACAGAAGGAAGGGGAAGAAACATACTCCCACGTAACACCTAGTAATTCAAAGAACTAAGTGGAATAACGGTCCGAACATGCAGTTAGCCAGTGGTTTCTCAGAATACGATTGTAAATGTAAATGAAGAGCGTAAGACTTTGCGGTAATCAGATAGGAGGCGCGGCCAAGAGTGGGTGCTGTCCTCGGAGCGACACATCATCCTGTCCCCGCAGTGCACGAGCGTGGCCTTATTTCACGGCGTGACGGCGCTAAATACTTCACGGGGCTAGATTAAGTGTAATCTGTAGCCTAGTATGGTAATGGTCGCTGAATATGCAAGCGAAACGACCGAAATGTAACACAGGCGGCGATGTGCGATAGTGATGCCCTACTCTCAGAAGACAACAGCGTAGTAAGAGCCCACTAGAACCTAGTTAAGCGTTTATCAGGTTTTAAACTAGTACAAAACAATATCAGGGTAATTCGGAGAGACAGTCATGTCGTCTTCGAAGACAGTTTAAACTACAGTGATAATAGTTCTTTAAATCGTTTAAACACGATTTACATTGTCTGAAGTCTGCAATAGCTATCGGAAATAATATACCTTACTCTCTGGCCTTATACAGTGCTCTCCATCTTCATCATAGACAAATTTGCTATCGTTGCACGTCATTTCCAGACTCATAAAATTGCAATGTAAAGTTCCAATAACAAAATATTTTCGAAGATAGATAGATCTATTACCGGTTCCATCGACCGATTTGAATGACATGAAAATCGGAACGTCAGGGGATTACAGGTTGGAGAAATGATGGAGGAGGATCCCCATGTTGAAAGAACTGCTCAGTGCTCGCTTCACTAGCGGGAGAAGTCTGTGCTAAACCACAGAGATTCATTGTTTCTGCAACCACCAAAATAAATAGTCACAAGTGGCATTTCCAAGTAGTGGTAAATTTTCCTTTTAGCAGAAATGTTTGAGAGGAGCGAAAACAAGATTCCCTTGAAATTACACAATTGATTTTTCTCCGTATTTTCTCAGACAAACCTAGAATGGGAAATGAACAAATGAGGTGTCAGATTGGCCAGCAGCGGGTCTAGTATAGAAAAAAGACTTAATAGTTTGAAAGTAATCATTGTAATTAGTTAGTGGTTTGAGGGAAAACTGAAATATTTCATGAACAGCTGCTGTTAGATATGTAAATGATGTGTCAAAAAGTTAATCTTCAGGTGTAGTTATTTTGCGCATAGAAAGCTGCATTTCTGTCATATTTAACTGTTATCAAAAAGTTTTTTGAAATAAAAAATTGAAAGAAAAAGCCGGTCAAGTTATTTGTCTAAAGGTAAGAAATAAAATATATTACAGAAACATTTTCTGCGGCGTCGATTGGTGCTCCAAATCACGTACTCTACAGTAAATGAGGGCCAACTGAAAATTTAAAGTTCTATGTTTAACTTAAAATATCTGAATTTTAAAGAGTACTAGACGATATTTGTCTGGTGAATTATGAAGACCCTGCAGTGTCATTTGCTGTAGATGACTTCGAGCGTCATTGAGAGGCGCGTCAAACGTTTCTATAATCTGTTTTATTTTTTATATTTAGGCAAATCTTTTCACAAAACATTTGATCGGAATATTTTTCAAAAACATTTTGTTGTTTCCGAAGATGCGACTTTTATTCGTTATCCCACTCCGAATGCTATGAGCTGGCACGGCTCTGTGGCAGAAGCTTTACATGGTGACAGCGCTGTAACATGAAACCATGCACAGTAGTTCACTGTTTCGAAAGAAAAAACAGTTTGCATAATCAAGAAATTTCCTGTGCAGCTTCAGTAGCAACTGTACAAAACGCCTGTCAGAAAGGAAAACCGACGAGGAAGATTAATAAGCTTTCTTCGGCCACAGTCAGTTTGTAGCTCTTCCAGGAGTTACAACTATACCACAGCAATCTATGTACATTCGTTAATGAAATTCATCATAAGTAATCATGTCACTTTTAAAACAAAAGGTGTATATGCAGCAGGGTCATCGATAGAAGGGAAATTGACTTAAATCATCAATTAAAACTACCAGTGGTGCAGAAAAGGTGTCCACTGTAAAGCTTCAAAAATCTGTATTTATTTGCCTAATAACGTAAAATTTCTAATGATCAGCAAACCAAATATCAAATCTAAAAAATGATCTTTTTTGACATATCCCATTATATAGATGAATTTTTAGTTAACAACATACAGTGAAGAGCCGCAACATTATGTCCGTCTTTGAAACGAAATGCATCACTGATTCTGAGTATCAGGAATCTGATAGTTTGTTGGTAGGTTTGTGGAGGTATGTGGCATTAGATGGCTACGAACAGGTCATGCAATTCGCGCAAATAACGGGCCGCTGATTTGCGTACGCGGTGGTGGCGCCCGCTAGCGACCCAGGTAGATTCCATAGGATTTACATAAGGCGAATTTGGTGGTCGAGACATCAACGTGGGTTCGCTACAAAGCTCCTCAAACCACTGTGTCATTTTTCTGTCTCCGAGACACTGACAGTTATACTACTGAATGATGACATCGCCGTCGCCGAAGACATCAAGCATGAAGGGATGTAGGTGGTTCGCAGCTGTCAGCGTGTCTTCCATTACAGCCACAGGTCCCGTGCAAGTGGAGGAGAACGTCTCCCATAGCATAAAACTGTTTCACCCAGCCTGCGCCCTTGGCACGCTGTAGGTTTAGAGCCGCCCTTCATCTCGATATAATTGAGTTTGTGGAGACGACCAGCGAAGTAGTGCAGCAAAAATGTGAGTCATCCAAATAGCCGACAGGTTGCCATTGATCGAAGGTCGAATCCCCATGGTCCCGTGCCCACTGCAGTCGTTATTGACGATATCGTTGGGTCAACTTGTGAATACATAGGGGTGGTCTGCTGCGGAGCTCCAAGTTCAACAATGTACGATGAACGGCGTGCTCCGTCACACTTGTGCGTGTACCAGCATCATCATGTGTTCCTCGCTTATGAACCAACTCATGGTACTTCGTTTCGATAGAAATAGTGCAAATTATTAATGGCACACGGAATTAAGTAACTAATTAATTTTACCCACTGGTCAAACCACTTAGTAAAGTGTCTTATAAATACAGCACTGTAGTTTGATACGTGAAATTTAATTACGCCTATGTGGTTGACAAATTTGAAGAGATTGTACAGTACTTATACACTATAATTCATTGCAAGTATTTCTGATTAGACGACAACCCACAATGTAAAGACTTACGATAATAGCGCAGCCACTAAACGTACAATACACATGATCTCTGTCATCGACGCATTTTTCGTCCACTGTTGGCAAGTAATATGAGGTGACAAAAGTCATGGGATGCCTCCTAATAGCGTGTCGGACCTCCTTGTATCCGGTGTAGTGAAGCAACTCGACGTGGCATGGACTCCAAAACTAGTTGGAAGTCCCCTGCAGAAATACTGAGCCATACTGCCTCTATAGCCGTCCAGAAGTGCGGAAGTGTTGTCGATGTAGGATTTTGTGCACGAACTGACCTCTCGATTATGTCCCATAAATGTTCGATGGGATTCATGCCGGGAGATCTGGATGGCCACATCATTCGCTCGAACTGTCCAGAATGTTCTTCAAGCCAGTCGCATGGCGCACTCTCATCCATAAACATTTCGTCGTCGTTTGGGAACATGAAGTCCATGAATAACTGCAAATGGTCTCCAGGCAGCCGAACATAACCATTTCCAGTCAGTAATCGGTTCGTTCGAGCAGAGGGCCCGGTCAGTTACATGTAAACAGAGCCTACATAATTATGGAGCTACCACCAACTTGCTCAGTGCCTTGCTGATAACTTGGGTCCATCGACAAAATGGTTCAAATGGCTCTGAGCACTATGGGACTTAACATCTGAGGTCATCAGTCCCCTAGTTCTTAGAACTACTTAAACCTAACTAACCTAAGGACATCACACACATCCATGCCCAAGGCAGGATTTGAACCTGTGACCGTAGCAGTCGCGCGGTTCCAGACTGAAGCGCCTAGAACCGCTCGGCCACAGTGGCCGGCTGGGTCCATCGCTTCGTGGAATCTGCGACATACTCGAAACCTACCATCCGCTCTTACCAAATGAAATTGGGACTCACCTGACCGTGCAACGATTTTCCAGTCGTCTAGGGTCCAATCGATATAGTCACGAGCCCCAGGAGAGGCGCTGCAAGCGATGTAGTGCTATTAGCGAAGGCACTCGCATCGGTCGTCTGCTGCCATAGCCCACTAACGCTAAATTTCGCCGCACTGTCGTAACGGATACGTTCGTCCTACGTGCCACATTGATTTATGCGGTTATTTTACGCAGTGTTGCTTGTCTGTCAGCATTAACAACGCTACGCAAACGCTGCTGCTCTCGGTCGTTAAGTGAAGGACGTCGTTCATTGCCTTGAGGTAATGCCTGAAATTTGGCGTTCTATTCACGCTCTTATTACTGTAAATCTCGGAATACTGAATTCACTAACGTTTCTGAAATAGTACATTCTATGCATCTAGTTCCAACTACCAGTCGGCGTTAAAAGTCTGTTAATTGCCATCGTGCGGACGTAATCACGTCAGAAACCTTTTCACATGAATCACCTGAGTACAAGTGACAGCTTCGCCAATGCACTGCCGTTTTATACCTTGTGAACACGATACTGCCGCCATCTGTATACGTGCATATTGCTATCCTATGACTTTTGTCACCTCGACCACACCTACATTTTTAACATTTAAGGTACTCGACGACACAAGCAAGGTACTGTTTAAAATGCATACTTGTTTAATGTCTGGAGACGAGTAGTGCGGAGGGCCCAGTCTGTCGCTAACACATGGACGCAGCGGAAACTAGCAAATTCGTGGCACTGAGTTGACATCACACAGAAGGTCGTCTGCTGGTGTGTCACAGGGAGCAGACGTGTTCCACCTTTGTTATGCGGCGACACCACAACTGCACGCGCCGCAGCGAGCCCGGCGCTTTCCCACGAGCTTCGCGCGTCCCTCCTTCTACCCGCCAGAACAAACAGCGCATGTCGAGTGAAGGCACCGCCGCGGGGCCGGCTCTTCCCTGTTTGTACAGGCCGCTGTTGGGATTTCACATGATACATTATGCATTAGTTTTCGTAGCATTTATACGGACCGAAGTGGGTCAGTGGCGTTACCCTTACATCCCGCTGCAGGAAATGTCACATTGGGGAGCTGTCTCGCCTCCATATCGTCGGCCATTCGGAGGCTTGGGCGTGTCCCGATACTGTGCCCGTCTCTCTTAGGGTGAATATGCTAAGGAATTTTGTGCCAGTCACCGATGTACAAATCCGAATGATATTTGACGTCTCTTTTTAAGGATCAGAGATGTACAGTCATACCCATTTTGTTGTTAGCGACCAGCGAGACGTTAACATCCGACCACCGAATAACAGCGATATTTATCAAAACTAGACCTATCCTTCATCAGGAATTGTCGGCGAACGTTGCTTACTCAGAACTGTCCAAATTACGTCTCCAGATTTCTTTTCTTTATTTCCACATGACCGGTTTAGGGCCAGCTGCCCAACTTTAAATCTATTGCAAAAAATTTCTGGTTCAAAATACAGGTAGTTGAAGATTTATGTTTAGAAAGCTTTAAATATTTAAGAAATTAGTTACAGTACAACAGCTGCGCAACGTACCATTTGTTACAGCTCCAGAGTAACCTGTCGAATGTGGAATTGGAGGTTCACAGTCCTAGCTAGTCATACACTAACTTGTTGCGGCTTTATGATTGTTTTTAAGAAACCTGCGCTGAAAAGCGTCCTCTATACGTAGACAGTGGATTAATGTAATTTCATAAAAAATACTCCTATGTATAGCATGAAACAATTAATAGTTTTAACATATTTTGAAAGCACTCTATAAAAATTTACAAAAATAAAGAAAAGATATTTGTATGAGGATCTTAACTGGTGTAAAGTTTGTAATGCTCAGAAGTGGCCTCCATGGACTGGTAGAATATATAACAGATTTTCCTAAATGTAACGTGTGAAACATAGATGAGGAGGTTATTATTAAATGCTTTAAAAGAGCTTTAAAACATTCGAAACATATCTTCTCCTCCTTCGATTTGGCAATCCTAGAACCGGTAGCGCTAAAAAGAGCCCTCTATGGACAAAAATAATTCATACAGAAAAATGTTCCCAAGCAAAACATGTAAAACGGTGATCAGGGATTTGATGTCATTAAAAACTTTAGAAGAAACTTAAGAAAATTCCAAATATATCTTTTCTTCCTCTTGTTTGGTGATAGTGGATGGAGTTTTCTACTGTGGCAGCCCGAACGCCGCGCCCAGACAAAGCTTCCTCGGCTGTGTCAAATTTGCCGCAGCCATTGTGCTGTGGGCTGCCGCAGCTGCTGTTTGGTAGAGCGTTGTGTCCCATCTTAAAGTAATGCTCTAATATCCTCTTATAAATAGCGTAATAGCTACTGTGCATGAAGTCACTTTGCTCGTTAAGTAGTTTCTCTCGTTCTTTCACTTGGTCTGCGAAGCCGCTGTGTGCTTCCATGACACGAACTGTAGTAGAATAAGTGGTTGAAATTAGGTGTATCCCTATGTACAGGCATAACTGACGCAATTCCTGTACATTTCGAAGACTTTTCGACTATTGTTCTAGCGATAGCTGTCATTTCATATGTGTTCTACATTAAAATGTTTCTCAAACAGCTGCGACACGTCTGGCTACATGGTGTAGACTGTTGTCCTGTCCAGATGGATGTGGGGCAACGGTAGGAAGGGAATGGTATGGGTTATGGGCATCGGTTTATGAAAGATGGACAGTAACAAAATTGAAACAAGTGTAACTGAATGTTATCAAATTACTTCAAGTGGTGCTGAGGAAATTCCATTAGGAAATGAGTCGATGAAGGAAAGACGAGTTTTAGCAAAGTAAGTGATAACAGAAAAAGTAAAGTTCAGCTGTCATCAATCCGCAGCTTACTTTTAACACCACAGTGATTTACTAGGAATGGTCCACTGGAGGTACTCTGGCGTTGTCTTCCTCCCACCTTTGAAATGACTCACCCTTTCCTGTTTCAGAGGGACCTACAGTTTGATGTGGACTCCAAGCCACAGTGCAACCCGGAATTTTTCAAAAAATGGTTCAAATGGCTCTGAGCACTATGGGACTCAACTTCTCAGGTCATTAGTCCCCTAGAACTTAGAACTAGTTAAACCAACTAACCTAAGGACATCACACACATCCATGCCCGAGGCAGGATTCGAACCTGCGACCGTAGCGGTCTCGCGGTTCCAGACTGCACATTAGCAAACAATTCCAGTAACAATAAAAATCCTAAGACTAACCAGAGATCGAGTCTGAGACATTTGGAAACGAAGAAGTGAACAAGGGAATAAATTGCTACCTGCTGATAGCAAGAAAAGCTTTTGTGAACAAGATAACTTTGTAACCATCTAACAGAAATTTAAGCGTTAGCAAGCCTTTTCTGAAAGTGTTTGGTATATTGACTTATACGGAAGTAGAACGTGAACGCTAAACTGTACAGAAGTGGATAAAATACAAGCTTTTGAAATGTAAGGCTACGGAAGAATGTTGAAGATTATATGGGAACATCGTATAAATGATAGAGAGGTAGTAAATCGAAGAGGTGAGAAAAGAAATTTGTAGCACAACTTTAATAAAAAAAGAGATCGTTTGACAGGACGCGTTCTGAAGCATCAAGGACTAGTTAATACGATGATGGAGGGGTATGAGAGGGGGGGGGGGACGGGGGAGGTTAAAACTGTAGAGGGAGACTTAAGATTGAATATAGTAAACCGGTTCAAGTTCAAGTTGACAGAGGCCGCAGTAATTATGCACAGGACAGACTTTCGTGGACAGCTGCATCAGACCAGTTTTCTGACTGGAGAAAACAACAACATGCATTTCCGTTAATAACGCAATGTAAGTGGTCTCGTCTTATTTACTACTTCATATGAGATACGTTTGATTAGGACAGTATTTTCGTTACAAGGTTCTGAACTGGACCCTAATTGAAAGGGTCGACCGAAGAAAGTGCTAATCCTCAGTTTAGTAAGGATTAATCTGATCACATAATCTGTTGCGTTTTCGAATCCATCACATACAGGTAACAAGTAGTGCTATGTATCGCTTTACGCTACAAAAATTGCCTTGTCTTATTTTATGTATGTTCTTGTCGAGAAATTTACTAAAAAATACAGGGCGATTCAGCTGCATCCTCCAGTGTGATATCTGGCCTTCGTGAACCACATGCGAGATTTTCATATTCTCTCGCTCGCTACGCACGGACTATTAGTCCTACAGGAAAGATGAAGAGGGCTTTGTTGTAGGACATTTAGCGTAGTTAAATTTTCTACTGGAATAGGGTTTCGCTAGAGGCCGTAGTTTTCGAGTTACTCAAGAAAAAGTACAAAAGTGAGCTTCAAACGCACCCCAACTTCCACATTCATTCACCCATCTGAATGTTTTTCATAGCACACCCTCCTGCCACTGTACAAATATTAACGACTGCACGAATTATTTCGCACATTCGACTTTGCTGGTCTTCATTGACTGGTCTTATTACGCCGCAGGCTTAGTCCAGCATTCTAAAATTTGTCTGAATTTTACCTAACAATTTTGTAAATTTTAACAGCATAAAATCAACAATTAAATCGCTGAAGTGGTCAGGCCATCTGACTGCGAAACTGCTGCGTTTGCATGGGTTACGTTTGGATCGAATTGTCGACGTAATTAGTTTTAGCGTAACGATTACATAAATCTTTTTTCGTTCATTACACTCACGAGTACATTTAAATTAATAATGTTAACGAAGTAGCCGAGTACGCTGGTAGCATAACAGCCGTCAGTAGAGACAAAAAAATTCGAATACCGGGAATAGTTTGTGTAATCGGAAATTTTTGTACAGTGGTAGGAAGAAGTGCCACGAACAAGAGAGTATAAATCCTGACTAGTGAAGGATGAGTGTGGGGTGTAGGTGCGTTTGATGGTCAATTTCGTACGATTTTCTGGAATAACTCGAAACCGTGGCCTCCAACGAAAATGTATCGCAGTACAAAATTTAACTAAATAGCGTTTCCTACAAAAAACGCCCGCTCATTTTTGCTGTAGGACTAAAGGTTTGCGCGTAGCGTGCGAGAGAATATGAAAATCTCGCCCGTGGATTATAAAGGCCAGCTATAGCACTGCGGGCTGTATAAAACGACAGCGGTAGGGGCAGCTGAATCACCCTGTATAACAACTCTAAATACGGTCTTGTGGCTTTTCATACCCAGACCCTTGCAATTCTGGTCCGACATAGCACACGATGAAAGTACGTTCTCCGCACAACTGACGCAGGAACCGGAGAGCTAGAGACTGTCCAGTGTCCGTAGATCGCTGAGGCGGCGTGAGCGCCGCGTAAACCCCGTCCCCGCCTCGTCCCCCTACCAACTACTCCTACCATTGTCCGTATTAGCGGCGACAATTACACTGTGCGGCCAGCCGGGGACCTCTCCCGGCAATTAAGGCGACCCGACGCTGCTCTACCTGCCAGGCGGGCGTGGCCGCCGCTGACGCAGCGCAGTGGCGTCGTGTCGTGTGTCTCAAGCCCTGTCCTGGCTCTAGCTGTGCTTCCTGCATCCAACTGCGAAGCTCAATGCGAAGGTTCCAAACATTCATTATTGTTTGGCATCGCCATGGGCACACTTGTAATTAATTGCAGGGAAAGTCAAAATATGGGACGCAAGATTCCTCCACTTACAGCCTTGCAGAAATACTGACTCGCAGCTTGCCATAGGACAACAAGTATTTGTCATCGGTTGATAATGACCAGTCAGATGAACCAGTACAACCATTACACAACTTAAGTGAGAATTTGACTAAAATAAACTTAATAGTTAAATATCGAAATCAGTTCGCATTATATTTCAACTGCTTCCACACCTCCCCACTTCACCTCACCGAATCCCACCCTGCCCCAGCCCAGCCGTTACTACACATTTAAATGAATATTTTCCCCAGAAATGGATTGGTCGTGGTGCTACAAGTCTGTGGCCACCCAGATCGCTCGATTTAATACCAATGGATTTTTGTGTATGGGTATGGATGAAAGACATAGTTTATGAGAACGAAGTCAATACACGTGAGGCATTACATGCTCGCATTATGAATGCAATAGGCTAAATTAAGAAGAACACTGTGAAACTGAAACGTGCAACAAAATCTCTTCATACACGTGCAGCCAAATGCATTGACTGGGTAGAGACATTTTTGAACACTTATTGCGAATTCATTGACGAATTGTGTGTACACTGTACAACTTCCTTAACACTGAGCTTTGTTTTTTCCCGTTTAACATGAATTCACGTGTGCTATGGTATTAATAAAGGCAGATTATCTGACGCACTCATACAGTTTCAGTAAACGTTATTACCATCATTTTTCCAAAATTAAATTCTCTACAACTTCTGTTGAAAACGTTGTACATTTGTCTGGAGTTTAAAAAAACTAATTGGATCAAGTAGTTAATAAATTAAAAATTTTACGAAATTATGTCTTTGATTCTCTGGATATTCTGGAAAACTACTGCAGATACACGTCTGGGACATGTTTTATTAGATTCACCCGATCAATAACAACAAAATAAATGGAAATCGCGCTTTACTTTAACCTTGTACAGTTTTGCGATGGCTTCATATTAGCGAAGTTGCTAAATTTCAGGCAAAATCTTTTATTAGCCGTAACTCCATAACTAAACATTAGCGGACCTTTTTTATATGCACATTTTTTTAGTTATACTCGTAGAATAACATATTAAAATATTTGCGTATCTTCGTGAATCACCCTGTAGTTAAAATGGCGGACGGGAATTCAATTTGCTTCATACATGGCGGACGTATAGTCACACAATGAAATGTAAACTCGTTGTGCTAACCTCTCCTTCTCAGAATAGCATTCGCATTAACAGAATAGCACTTCAAAATAGTGAAATAATCTGCTGGGATCGGTAACCCAAATCTGCACCGTGCTCTGCGTCTACTCTCTCTCCACACCGATGAAATATTCGGAGAAATGTCTTCACTGCTCAGAATTGTCGATCTGCAGTTTAAAGCTCCAGATATTAGAACATTATATAGGCCGCAATCTGTGGCCTAAAGTCATTACTTTTCTACACCTACATGACAGCTCTTGCTCACGCTTCGGCGTTTGGCAAAGGGTTCATAGAGCCACTTTAAGACTATTTCTCGACCGTTCCTCTCCCGAAAAGCATGTAGGGAAAATTGACACCTATATATTTCCTTGCGAGCTGTGATTCAATTTATTACAGTAGTCACTTGACTCCTAGCTACGTGGGGACGACAAAACATTTTGCCAATCGGATTGAAATTTTGTGAAAAGATCTCGCCCAAACTCGCTTAACATATCTATGATACTCTTTTCGCAATTTTTTGCGATAGTGGAAAATGAGCTGAAGTCTTTCGACGTCTTCCGTCAAACCTACATGGTAAAGATGCCATAAAAAGCTGTAATACTACAGAGAAGGACAGACAAGCATAATGAAGGCAATATCTTTAGTACAGCTGATACATCTTCTAAGTGTTCTGCCAATAGAACACAGTCTTTTGATTTCCTACGTAATCTAGCCAATCAGATGTCGTCCTCTCGCCATAAAAGTCGGAGAATCGGCACTTTCACGACAGGCGGACTTCGCTCGTGACACGATGATGAATGCAGTGAGCGAAAGCTTTGTATTTTCCCCGAATTTGAAGCTGCATTTTAACCGAGAACTTTTTATCCATGAACGGTCGCGAAAAATTTCTTGACCAAAATAGACGATACCGACTTTTAGCGTCAACCGGCTACATTAAATGCTGGAATTTCACAATTATCGAGAATCCGCAATATCCCTAAGAATCAGGTTAATTTGCACAGTTTTTACTTTGTTGACGTAACACAGTTTCGAGAACGGCTGCCTGTTACTGTTATATCAAAGCAGTCCAGTTTACATTAGATGAAACGGACAGGATTTGTTGGCTTTCACTCAACGGCTCCTTGATTTTCCCTAGCCGTTGGTTCTCCGCAGCTATTCCTTTCATGTATAAGGACATGCTTAGTCACTGCAGGATCTTCAGCTGCACCACGAAGCAAAGTTCTACCAGTGTTCGAGGACGGGAAGAAGGAACGGGTGAGTCGTCATTCTGCTACTGAGAATTACGCGCTTTTGCATCAGATTAAACGAATGGAACCGCGCTTGGCTGGTAATATTAAACCCCGACAGAAGTATCCGTTCCTTTAGGGGAGGGGAGGGGAGGGGATGGTTCTGTGAAAAGAGATAATTAATAAAGTTTGGTAACGAGCTGCAGCGGTGTATCGAGCGACGCGCGAAAAGCGACCGATGGACAGAATACTGAAAAAGTGGCCGAGAGTCGGGAAACAAACTTTTTCACTAGGGCTTTTCGAGTGCTCAGTCGAACATGAGAGTATTTAAAGCGATGAATTACACACTTACCAAAGGTCAACCAATTTACATGTGCCTTTACGATCCACTTGGGAGGTGTCATTACACTAATAACGTTTCGAAAGCTACTAATACACCCATTATTTTCGCTTTTATGGTAAATGTAATGTTGTCGTGCACAAGGAAACTATGTAATAAATTTTAAAATTATTTGTCGAAAAATGTGGGTCACATACACAGATATTTGAATTTATGAAAATCTTGGCGCCGAACATCTCAGTCCTACACCTTAGCCAGCGCTTGCTGTAATGCCCTTCGTTATGCAAGCACTCCTCACGGCCTGCTTCATCTGTTACTGTGTCTCTTCGTTTTATTTATGTCAACAGTGGAATTTTTGCATACCTGGCTGACTGCTCGAAGAAATTACACGACGAAGTAAGAACTTAATGGAAGCCTGATGTTTGCTGATTATAGCATTCAGAAGCGCATTATAGGCTTGCTGTCCAAAATGGAACCATAGGGTCTACTGGGATTCGAACCTGGACTCACTTATTTCTTGAGCAGTCTTCTTAACGGATTAGCTATCTGGCCAAGATTAACAAAACTACGCGAAACTGTTAATTGCCTGCACACTATAGACTGTTAACTAAGTCAAATCGTGCGGAACAGGATCTCAAATGTAGACAAATATCTACATCTACATCGATACTCTGCAAATCACATTTAAGTGCCTCGCAGAGGGTTCACCGAACCACCTTCACAATTCTCTATTATTCCAATAACGTACAGTGCGCGGAAAGAACGAACACCTATATTTTTCCGTGCGAGCTCTCATTTCCCTTATTTTATTATGGTGATCGTTTCTCCCTATTTTCACATTCGGAGGAGAAAGTTGGTGACTGAAATTTCGTGAGAAGATTCCGCCACAACGAAAAACCCCTTTTTTTTAAAATGATGTCCACCCCAAATCCTGTTTCATATCAGTAACTCTCTCTCCCCTCTTTCGCGATAATACAAAGCGTGCTGCCATTCTTTGAACTTTCTCGGTGTACTCCGTCAGTCCTATCTGGTAAGGATCCCACACGCGCAGCAATATTCTAAAAGAGGACGGAGAAGCGTAGTGTAGGCAGTCTCTTTCGTAGATCTGTTATGTTTTCTAAGTGTCCTGCCAATAAAATGCAGTCTGCGGTTAGATTCCCCCACAACATTTTCTATGCGTTCCTCCCAGTTTCAGTTGTTCGTAATTGTAATTTCTAGGTATTTAGTTGAATTTATGGCCTTTAGATTTGACTGATTTATCGTGTAACCGAAGTTTAACGCATTCCGTTTAGCATTCATGAGGATGACCATGCACTTTTTAGGGTCAATTGCCAATTTTCGGACCGTAGAGTTATCTTTTCTAAATCGTTTTGCAATTTGTTTTGATCTTCTGATGAATTTACTAGTCGGTAAACGACAGCCTCATCTGCAGACAACCTAAGACGGCTGCTCAGATTGTCATCCAAATCGTTTATACAGGGTGTAAAGTCGAGGAACACTTTCAATTATTTATTGCACAAGAACCATACATTATACAGATATCATACATATGTCATTTTGAAGAGAAACCCTGAAAGTTTTTTCTTTTCATGTACATCGCCACATCGTGGTTTGGTAATTTGCCGATAGTCAGCGCTAGTCGCAAACATGGCGAGTTCATGCGTAGCGAGCTTTCTGTGTGTTGGAGTTCGATAAAAACAAGTGTGCTACAGCTGTTCAACGGATGTTTAGAACCAAGTACGGTAAAAAGTCACCAACAAGGAAGGCCATTTACCACTGGCACAACAAATGCGTTACGACGGGGTTGCTTGTGCCCGGCAAAGAGAAGCGGACGTCCCAGTGTGAGTGAAGTTAACGTGGAGCGCGTACCAGAGACATTCATAAGAAGTCCAAAGAAATCTGTGCGTCGTGCATCCTGTAAACTCGAAATGGCTCCAATGAGATTGTAAAAGTCCTGCGACAGAAGCTGTCTATGAAACCATGCAAATTGGAGCTAGTGCAGAAGCTCAATAACGACGATAAAGACAAGTGTTTTGAGTTTTGTTCGCAGTTGCAACAATTGAATGAGGATGGGGATGGCATTGTTGATCACTTAATTTTTAGCGACTAAAACACTTTTCACACCAATGGGAATGTGAACGGGCATAATTGTCGAATCTGGGATACAAAGCATCCACACGAATGCATTTGAGCGTGATTCCCCAAAGGTAAATTTTTTTTGTGTCTTGTCACGTCGAAAAACTGTACGGGCCATTCTTCCTCGCCGAGAGCACTGTCACTGGATATTCCTACTTCGACATGTTTCAGCAATAGCTGATGCCTCAAATGCAATCGGACTCTCCGTTGATCTTTCAGCAGGATGGGGCTCCACCCCATTTTCATCGTGAAGGTCGTGGGTACCTGAACACGGAGCTGATGGATCGTCCGTGCTACAGAAGGGGGCAGCTGTTTCATGAAATGGCCTCCCTGATCACAAGATCTCACTCGCTGTGACTTTTTTCTGTGGGGACATATTAAAGAGTGAAATCGGTCCCTGTTTGGTTATATGCTTATTTTGTTAGAAAGGAGTCTTTGGAGGGGAGAAGATATTTTTGTGACACACTGGACGACTTTTTGTGAACCAGCGTTCGCGAGAGACTGCCGAAAGATTCTACTGCCCCTAACGTTCCTCTCGCTTAATGATTGCATTGACAAAAGGAAGGAACTCACAGTTCGCACATAGGTACACCGGGTGATGAAAACGTCAGTATAAATTTGAAAACTGAATAAATCACGGAATAATGTAGATAGAGAGGTACAAATTGACACACATGGTTGGAATGACGTGGGGTTTTATTTGAACCAAAAAAAATACAAAAGTTCAAAAAATGTCCGACGGATGGCGCTTCATCTGATCAGAATAGCAATAATTAGCATAACAAAGTAAGACAAAGCAAAGATGATGTTCTTTACAGGAAATGCTCAATATGTCCACCATCATTCCTGAACGATAGCTGTAGTCGAGGAATAATGTTGTGAACAGCACTGTAAAGCATGTCCGGAGTTATGGTGAGGCATTGGCGTCGGATGTTGTCTTTCAGCATCCCTAGAGGTGTCGGTCGATCACGATACACTTGCGACTTCAGGTAACCCCAAAGCCAATAATCGCACGGACTGAGGTCTGGGGACCTGGGAGGCCAAGCATGACGAAAGTGGCGGCTGAGCACACGATCATCACCAAACGACGCGCGCAAGAAATCTTTCACGCGTCTAGCAATATGGGGTGGAGCGCCATCCTGCATAAACATCGTACGTTCCAGCAGGTGTTTATCAGCCAGGCTGGGGATGATGCGATTCTGTAAAATATCGGCGTACCTCTCACCCGTCACGGTAGCAGTTACAAAATCAGAATCACGCATTTCCTCGAAGAAAAAAGGCCCGATAACCTTTTTTTGGTTCTAATAAAACCCCATGTCATTCCAAGCATGTGTGTCAATTTTTACCTCTCTATCTACATTATTCCGTGGTTTGTTAAGTTTTCAAATTTATACTGACTATTTGATCACCCGGTACGTGCGATTTATTTGCCCTCGCTTCATTAGCGACAGAAAAGGGGATGACTGCTCTCCCCCACTAATTGTACAGCGGTTTGAGGAGGACCTAGATGTAGATGCAGTTTTCTGGTGTACTGGTTTCGAAGTTCACATAGACTCCTTTGCGTACCTTGTTACATATATCGGTAACAAGCCAAAGAAGCAGCCATGGTATTACAGGCTCTTTTGCTGGGCTTTGGGTCGCAGTGCGGGCGGATCTAGTCGGCCTCGGCGGCTGCTTGGCGGTGACGTCGACTCCCGCTGCGTTTAATCAGCTCGCGCCGCATTGGCTGACGCCAATAAACGTCGGCCTCCTGTGAGCTCCCGGATCAAGTTGTTTACCTAAACAGCGAGCCGCCTGCATAATTAAGGGACACATTAAGAGAGAGGCTGCGGCAATTTGCGCGCCCCCGTACAGTGAATACGCAATGAGCGTCGCGGCCGCGCGCATACTCCCTCTGCCTGCCTCTCAGCACTCTTTATCTGTCCTGATTGCAGGTCGCGTGGCTCACCGTTGCACTGCTGTGCACCGCCTTCGCTGGAGCCGAACGTTCGGAATGCCTGAACGACGTATAAGCAGCGATGGCACTTGACAGCGAGCTGTTGTAGGAGTCCACATAGATGGATGGCCAATCGAAAGTAATAACAACAAATGGTACCAACGAAACAATCGTCCCTTGTACCAACCATATACACTGTCAGTATGCAGAAAATTTCTTTGTTTCTCAGATATAAAGCCACATATACTTACCGATTCCTGCGTATTTTCCGTGAAGTGTATTGTAATCCAAAATTGGCCAGGTGCGAGTAGGGCTAGCGCTCTATGGGTTCCCTACTAACTTAATTCTGGATACAGACGTTTCATCCACACTGGGAATCGAGAATCTAGACTGTTATTGCCTGTTATCGACATTGATACTGGCAAGATATCGGTCCCGTAAATTCCAAAACTTTCGAGAACTTTATAGTTTCATGTTTGGAGTCGTATAACAAATAACAAAATAAATATTTTACGTGCGATGTAATTACAAATTAACAATTTCTGATTTTTTAGTTTAATTGCACTGTGAAACCTTGCTTCTTGCGAAATTAAATGATCCTGGCCAAAGGGAAGTACGCTATAGCTTTTGTTATGTGAGTTACCGAGTACCAATATATATGACATAAACGGCCACATCTTTTGATTGTATTGACTTAGAAGCATACATTTACTACTCCCCCAAGGTACGATAGCATGCGACATACATTTCAACTCGATATGTCTACCGTTCCTGAGGAAAAGGGATCTTAATAGACTTAGGGATAGAAAGACAGTGGGATAACAAACGTCAAAAAAAAAAAAAAAAAAAAAAAATCCTGTGAGATAATTACAATTTAACAATTTTCGGATTTTTTCTTTTAGTTGTACTTTGAAACCGTGCAACTTCCCAAATTTCATGACGGGAAGTACCTTACATGCTTTGATGAGTCAGGTTTTGATTATCAAAATATGTGACATATATGGCCATATCGTTTCATTGCACTGACTTAGAAGCTTACACTTATGACAACGATAGATTACTATATAACTTTGTACGTGACATAAATTTCAAATTGATACGTCGACCCGTTCCTGAGGAAGAGGTATCTTAGTAGACAGACAGACGGACGGAGGGACGGACGAACAGACAGATAATTGGATAACTAATGTCAAACATTTTTTTCCGTGTGAGATAATTACAAATTAACAATTTTCAGATTTTTTCCTATATTTTTACTGCGAAGCCCTGCGTGATTCTAAGTCAATGGGAAGTAACCTATTGCTTTTGATGAGTGAGTTTTATTTAGTTATGTGACATGAATGACAGTATTTTTGAGTACATTAGCGTAGAAGCTTCAATTTATTTACACCACCAAGGGACCGTAGATCTTGGTATTCGATATAAATTTGATCTTGATATGTTTACACTTTCCTGAAAAATGGGGTTTTCAACAGTCGGGCAGACAGATGGATAGTAAAGTGATCCTACTCATACTCGTATAATGGTTTGCGTTTTTACCGACTGGGGTACGGAACCCCACAAATTAGATGCTTACAATGTTACTATGTAACTACCGTGGCCACTGGGATACGACTGGGTAACGAGAACATCTTACCCTGCCAGATAAGCTCGGGGAGGCGCCCCGGCCCCGTATCGAATCCACCCGGCGTATTAACGACGGGGGCCGGTGTGCCAACCAGCATGAATGTGGCTTTTAGGCGGTTTCCCACATCCCACTAGATGAATACGTTCGCACACCTTCTCGTGGGATAACACTACGTCTAAACCTACATCTAACTGCGCAAGCGACCTAATGGTGTGTTGCGGAGGGTACTTATTGTACCACTAACTGAGACCTCCAACTCTTTTCCACTAGCGAATAGCGCGTGGGAAGAATGATTGTCGGTAAGCCTCTGTATTGGCTCTAATTCCTCGAATTTTCTGCTCATGGCTATTACGCGAAACGTATATGTATGTGGGGGCGGAGAGGGAGGGGGGAAAAGGGGGGGGAGTAATATGTTGCCCGACTCTTCCCGGAAAGTGTTCTCTCGAAATTTCGATAGCAGATCTTTCCGTGATACACAACGCCTCTATCGTAAAGACTGCCAATGGAGTTTATTGTGCATCTCCGTGACGCTCTCGTCCCGAGTAAACGATCCCATGACGAAACGTGCCGCTCTTCGTTGGATCTTCTCTATCTCTATCAGTTCTATCTGATAGGGAGATGTAGATGAACAATACTTAAGAATCGGTCGAAAAAGTTCCTTACAAGCCACTTCCTTCGAGGATGAGTTACATTTCTTTAAGATTCTTCCCGTGAGTCTGAGTCTGGCATTTGCTTTTGCCGCTATTTGTTTTATGTGGTCATTCAACTTAAGAACGCCCTGGAGATATTACGGCAGATACTGTTTCCACCGGTTTCTCATCAATGGTGAAGCTATTCTGTAGTGGATTTCTTTCTCTGTGTACGCGCAGTATGTTACATTTATTTATGTTCACGGTCAACTGCCAGAGCCTGCACAAATCATCAATTCTCTGGGAGTCATTCTGCTAATCGTTACTATCTGCTGCCGTTGCTACTTTGTTACAGACAACCGCATCATCTGCGAATAGTCTTCGAGAGGATCCGACGCTTTCCACTAGATGATTTATAATATTATTAACAGTAATGTCCTATCACACTTCCTTGGGATACTCCGAAAATGACCTTTACATCTGTCGCTTTTGTTCCATTAAGAGCGACGTGTTGAGTTTTGTTTGCAAGAAACTCTTGAAACCAGTCGCAAACCTGCTCCGATACTCGATAAAGTCGTATTTTTTTTTTCTCTAAACAGCAGTGTGGGACGGTGTCAAGCGCCTTCCAGAAGTCAAGAAACACGACACTAACCTGAGCGCCATTATCTACGGCGCTGTGGATCTCATGGAGGAACAAAGCGAGCTGGGTTTCGCATGATCTCTGTTTGCGGAACCGATGTTGATTTTTATAGAGCAGATTTTACTTCTGCAAGAACGTCATAATTCTTGAGCATAAAACATATTCCCTAATTCTACAATAGACTGACGACAACAATATAGGTCTATAATTATGTGCATCAGTCCTACGGCCCTTCTTAAAAACGGGAATGGCTTGCACCTTCTTACAGTCGCTAAGTCGTGAAGTACCCTTCGTTACTCAAACGATCTACGATTAATTACTGCTAGAAGGGGAACAAGTTATTTGGCTTAATCTTTGCAGAATATTGTAGATATCTCATCTGGTCCTAACACCTTTTCCAGTAGCAACCGATTGTTGTTTTCTTATTCCGCGATCGGTTATGTCAATGTCTGCCATTTCGACGTTCGTACGATGATTGAAAGGAGGGACCGTCTTGTGATCTTCAGCGGTGAAAAAATTTCGGAAGACAGAATTCAGTATTCCGGCCTTCTCTCTGCTATCTTCTATTTCGGTGCCAGTATGGTCATTGAGTGAATGAAATGATGATTTTGACCCAATTACTGATTTTTCACACGACCAAAACCTCTTAGGCTTTTTACTCAGATCGGTTTGACAAAGTTTTACTTTCAAAGTCATTAAACGCTTCTCTCACTGCTGTCCTTGCGATCATTCGCATCGTTCCGCTTTTGTTTGTCAGCTAGCTACTTACTTCTCTTGAATCCGAGATGAAGTTCTCTTTGTTTAAATAGGTGTTTTATAACACGGCTATTAAACGATGGTGCGTCTTTCTCATCCCTTAAGACCTTACTCGGAACATACTTGTCTGAGGAATATTGCACGATTTTTTTGCATTTTTTCCATTTGTTTGCAACGTCTTCGTCTTCATCACCAAATATTTGATGCTGACTGCTCAGATACTTCCTATTCGTATCCTGTCACTCTTGCTAAGCTAAATAACTTCCCACCTTTCTTAACATTCTTTGTCATACACGTCGTCATAGATGCCATCACAGCATTATGGTCAGTGATACCTACCACTACGTTAACAGTTCATATCTATTTGTTGCCAGGAGGTCTAAGATATTACCCTCACGATTTGATTCTCTAACTACCTGCTCAAAGTTATTTTCGGACAAGACATCCAGAACAATGGCACGCAAATCACTGTCTCTAACACTAGTCTTGATAGCATGACTCTCCCAATCTATACTCACCAAGTTGAAGTCACCCTCTATTACAATGACATGATTAGAAAAATTACTAACGATGTTCTGCGGGTTCTATCTGAGGCGCTCTACCACTACAGCTCCTAACCTACGCGGTCTATAAAAGCAGCCGGTTACCACTTTTTACCGATCTTTGGTACTTAACTTCACCCAGATTAATTCGCAGTCGGAATCCGTGATAACTTCACTAGATTTTATTGAATTCTTTACTGCAGTAAACACCCCGCCACCATTGGCCAATGACCTATCCTTACGATAAATATTCCAGTCTGAACTTAGGATTTCGTTTTCATTGTCATTAATGTCTGGTTTCTGTTCCTAATACTACCTGTCGATTATAACCTTCAGTAAGCGATTCTCATTCTAGGACCTTTCCTTGGATGCTCCTGCAGTTTACTAAAATCATAACCTTTTCTATCTCTGATCTGCGACGACGAACCTTCTCTGGCGACATTGTGACTAATTTATCAGGCAAATCGTCTTTGATCCCAAGCGAGAGTTTCTCTAACGTAGAAAAGCCCCATGTGCACTCCAAACGTCCTCCGACAGCTGACGCCGAGAAACTGGCATCCGATACCGTCGCAGAGCCGCCCGAGCCTCTGGTTTACACCTTCCATTCTGCTCCAAACCAGAGGACCACGATCAACATTGGGTACAATGTTACAAATAGACAGCTTAGCCTGCATCCCACATGCAATGCTAATTGCCTTCACTAAATCTGCCATTCACCGAAAGGAGCCGAGGATACCAACAGAACAAGCGACAGGCATCATCCGTGTCGATGTGTACCACCATATGCAGCCGACTGCACCCAGTGCGCCCGACAGCCGCCGGCAGGGCCTCTTCCACATCACGGATGAGATCCTCCGGCAAATACACCGAGTGCACAATGGCATTCTTTCCCGGCTTGCCTGTTATTTCTCTGACGGGCTGCATCACCTGCGTAACATTGGAGCTTCAACGACAAACATAATCACCCTCTGCAATTGTCCGGACTGGGCAGAAAAATCGGCTGCTGGCCCAACAGGAGAGGCATCCCGTGCTGGCTCAGAACTGTCATCAATAATGGGTAGCACATCGTACCTGTTACTAAGACGTAGGGAACCAGCGGCGCGACCTGTTCCCTCTTTCGCCTTCCGCCCAGTGACACGCGAACTCACAGCTGTCTGCCACCCACTCTCGAGTGAGAACCGACAGGTCAGATGTTGCGTATCAGAAGATGCAGATACACTTGGATCACCAGGGGATTCCAACAGCACTAAAGGTGCCGCATGTCTCCTTCCCAGTGCCCCGATGTGGCCGCAACGTTGAGCATTAGCCAGAAGCATGTCAACAGTAGCCGACGCTGCTTCCAGCTGTTTACGGACAGCAGCCAGTTCTCCTTGTGTCCGTTCACACATAGCACAGTCCCTAGCCATATCATAGTTTGTAAAAATAGATATAAGATCAGAAATGGCGTTACTGAGTTTGGAAAGTGCGCAAAATATAACGAGGAGAAAAAATAATAGAAATTTCTCTGTAGATTTCTCACCATACGCTGTGACTCCAAGTTCTTAAAGGGAAACAAAATTTCTCTACTAAAGTGGATTTATCTCCAGTTACCCGTTACTAGAAACTCTGCTTCCCCTACAGCTGCTGCACGAGATAAGTATGCAGACTAGACTGCACTGATCTACACTATATGCTGTGTACCAGCACGAGATTTAAACTTAGGTGTGTGAACTGGCGGTCTGACGCTGGGAACATTGTACTAGGAAGCCGCCATACACAAGAATATACTCCAAGATTTACGCAAAAACAAAAACTTAGAGTACTTTGGTAACCTCAAGTACCCACAGTAAAATACACAGGTATAATTCACTTCTTTGGAGAAGCACATGAAAAAAAAAAAACAAGAAACTAAACTAAATTACTGTGTATCAGAGAACTGCTACTATGCTACCGATACATCGCTGGTGCGCCTATTTGGCTCAGCGTCAGCCGGTACACTATATGCAAACAGTTTGTTTACATAAACTCCGCCTCGGAGGGGAGCCCATGACGATACGGGATAAAGGCCAGGAAAAAGAAGAACAAAAAGAGGAGTTGTTACATCTTCCTAAGAACGACATAAAAATTCAATATGTGCGAGTATGCACTTCTCGCAGAGAGAAAACATTCGGCCACCGGACACATTGTTAGCAAGAGGTTTGAGTTCCTCTCCACAATATTACGATATTCGATGACGGCAGAACCTCAAGCCTGTAAGATTAACGCTAAGAGTGATCAGTTTCTCACGGAGATAAATAATGAACCAGATGCCGTTGCGGAAGTCAAGAGAAGGAAATTGAAATGGGCCGACCGCGACTATAGAAACGAGGTAGTAGAATCAAGGCTGTGAGAAGTGTCAGAGAGGAACCCTGTAAGGTGAAGGCGAAGACCTTTCGGAGGACCGAATAAAATATGGAGACGCCAGGTAGCCAAGGATCTTCAAATATTTGGAGCAAGGGAAGGAGATGCCAAGGACAGAACGTCGTGGAGGTTACTTGACGAGACAAAAACCTGAGTGCGGTTTGTGCTACCAGGAGTGTATTGTTCATTTGAAAAATTAGTGAGTAAATCTGAACTATGTAACAGCTTTCACAGGAACAGGTCTTCAACCCAGTATTGTTTTATTTGAAAGTAACTATTTTATTTAACTGAAGACCGGTCCAAATAATTTAACTATTGAAAGAAATTTGCTTTTGCTTCTATTTTGTTGTGTGTTGATCGTTTGGTGTGCTGTACTTCAGCGTTGTTTGAACACTGATATTTCATAAAGAGTGTCAGTGATTTGAATGTTTCGTTTTTCTGTTCTGAGTAGTTCATCTAAAAATAAAAATGTGAAGGTATGCGTTAATGTATTATCGTGTTCAAGGCCATTTCAAAGCCAAAGTAATCAGAGTACGTTTAATTGCGGTAAGAGTATCTCTTAAAATGAGTGAAGTGAATTATTCAGGCATTCTAATTCGATAATAGCACGTGCTGTTTGCGTGAGCTGGCACAGTTCAAAATTACGTAATCCACTTGTACACGCAATTGTTGATTACGTATGCCACTACTTTAATCAGCTGATTTGCAGTTAAGTGTGTCGAATTGGACTGGTGACCGTGTTATTCAAAATTATCCAAATTTATTTGAAGTAGTTAACTTATTCAACCAGCGCAAATATTTATTTCCACGAAACATAGGAACCATCCTTAATCCTTTTAATCAGTAATACTTTCATATAACAATGTCGTAGTTGAGTAAACTGTCCCTGCCGTTCTGGACAGTGAGTTGTATGTGTTTCCCCATTTCGATTTGGCAGTATTTTGGACCCGATTGCCATAGCCGTTTCTTTCAAGCTCCTCACATACGTGACCACACAGTCAAGTGGTTTCACCGATCAGAGTATGGCGCGTTATACTCTGTTGGTGATGAATAAAACAACAGCGATATGTAGTATATTTCCATCATCATTATCGTCAGCCCTTTATCATCAAAAGGTGGAGATAGGTCTCTTCCTAAATTCTCCATTTTCACTCACAGCTGTCTTTGTCACATTTCGTGGATTTCGACTCTAAATGATACATAAACCGAACTAAAAGTCCAGAAAAGAGAAAATGCAAAATTACATTCGATATAAAAGTTATAAACTTACCGAAAAGGGCAAAATAAAAATATTCCATTATATTGTTATGAAAGTAACAAGTCAAGACGTTTTTGACGCTCATCATAATCAATTACAATAAATTGACGTTCTTATTCAAGTGTTCAACTTTAAAAATGGAACAGTTACATTGAACAGTTACGTTGCTAAAGTACGACACATGAACAAGCAGTGAGGTTGATTCTAAACGATCACGATGAGTGCTAGATGACTACTTGACTTGTTAGTTTCGTTGCACTTCTTAACATTTTTATAAATTTTTAAATTTCATAACAATTTTTTATATTTGTGGTTTCCGGATTGTCAGTTCTGATGATGGCTCGTTAGGGTAGAAATCGGTTTCAATTTCCGTCACGGCAGTCATGAATTAAAAAAGTAGTTTTTAGTGTAGATAGTTTCAGTACAGATAGTGTGCTCCAATAATACGGTATCAAAATCCGTTACTTACAGTATTCAGCATTCAAGATGTAAGACTGTCCTACTTGCTTTTTTCTGTCAATCGATTTTCCATTACATTGTTAGCTAGGTTTTGTCATACCACGAGGAGTCAAACACAGAATATCGTTAGTCCATCTCTTCTCGTTATACGCTCAGCCTGTATCATTTCAGTTTCGTACCCGTTAGACACTATCACGTTCTCAACTACCGTCGCTTCTTTTATCCATCTTTGTCACTGTCCCTTCGTAAAAGGAGCCTTTTTTCCTTTTTATTAATTGCATTTAGTCAATGTCAGTACATTGAAATAATACATCTATCTCAACATAAGTGTTCCGATATATCTGTAGAAATCTTCGATATAAGAGAGTTTCTTCTCGACTATCGAAAAAAAAAAACAATCGAGTTGTTGAGTTGTGACGGGGTGAACTTAGATTTTTGACGTATGGTGTGTGGCTGGTGCATTGGTTTTTATGCTTAAAGACACAGGTAAATCATTTGAATCAAAATGTGCACCATATCTATGAGAAATGTGAAAAGACATTGATTAATATTGAGGCAACTGGGAACTGTGCGCTCTGCTTTTATGCGTGGATGAACTAATGGTAATACAGTTTTCGTCTACTGCATGAAACCAAGCTCTCAATTGCAAAAATAATGTAGTACATGTTTTCTCTTCAAATTAAAATGTTGGCCATTCGTAATATCCTAATTTGTCTATATACGACAACACTGTCGCTGCAACAGTACCAACATGTAAATGTAGCGATTGCTCCATATACTTCCCTGCAATTTTTCTGATTATTTGTAAAAGAGTACTCATAGGTGCTCTCATTATTTCAGTGAATTAACCGTGTATCGCAAATTCTGATTTCTCACGTAGTAAATAAATATTTTTCTGAAGTGAACAGATTTGCAAAGCGCGAATCACTCATAAAAGTGCGTAATTTGTTCTGACTGGTCGAGAGCTGCAGCTCAGTTCTTGTTAATGTTTGACTAAAGGTACAGGCGAGGAAATGAGTACAGCTTTATTGCTTTTGAGTTGCACAGTAAATTTAATTTCATTTTTGGATCATAACCGTCCGCAGCTCGTGGTCGTGCGGTAGCGTTCTCGCTTCTCGCGCCCGGGTTCCCGGGTTCGATTCCCGGCGGGATCAGGGATTTTCTCTGCCTCGTGATGACTGGGTGTTGTGTGATGTCCTTAGGTTATTTAGGTTTAAGTAATTCTAAGTTCTAGGGGACTGATGACCATAGATGTTAAGTCCCACAGTGCTCAGAGCCATTTTTTTTGGATCATAACCCTACACGTGGTATTAATCATTGTTAAGTTACATACTTAAGCCCATTCAGTGTAACATAAGAAGATTAGGTCGCCATTTCATTGCGAGATCATTTACATTATTGAAACTAAGTTCGACATTTCCTGTTGTGTTACACTTTCCACTGCCTGTTGGGTGGTTCAATTTTCGGACCGTTTGAGTATTTGACATTCATGTTTCATTTCCGTATAATAGGTAGCACACATTGCTTACAGAATTAATGTTTAAGGCACTGAGTATCGCATTCAGTTTCGCAAGTGAACTGCAAACCAAGTTTACCCTTATTTGGCATACTTGCTTGTTAAGTCCCTCCATCCTTTTTTAAAGTTTTCCAAATATCTCAAAATGTCTAATCATTTAAAGCAGATTGCTCGTTTTAAGACGTACACAGGATATAGATTTGAGTTCCATAGCCATCACCTTCGCGTTCGCAACTCCATTCATTTCTGTTATCCGTAACTTTATCTTACTGTACTACTGGACCGGTGGCACAAGCACTTTAAATGTAACCTCTTCCCTAAACTAATGTAAGTTTTCTCCAGATCTTCCCAACGAGCCCGTGGTGGTTGGTTTGCGCAGTTTGATCATATTCTCTCGAACTGTTGTACCACGGAATTTGTATCACATGTCTGATTTCAACTTCGATTCATTAACGCTGTAGTCATGCGATCTGTTATGATTATATTTATTACACTAATTACTCGATGAGACCTTAATATGCACTACAGATGTTAACGCATTATGCATCGGTGAAGCAAAATAAGGGCTTCTAATGTTAATGCAAACACTGGACATCACGTGAGACTAGGGCGTTACTGCTTTATGAACCTCGCTACGTCAGCTGACTCAGAAACGCAAATAACGGCCGTATCTAACTTTGCGGGGTAAATTGTGGTTCGACATGCAACCTAAATTACTGGCTAGAAAGACATACGTTGTGTACCAGTACTAGCTAGCTTTCTACTTGCACACACACATATTCTGTTGATTTAACGGCGATTGGGGCTTCTGATTCTTCAATACTTCGTAGGAGTACAGTCGTTTATTAACAAGTTTTATCGACTCCTGCCACTGCAGCATTTTCTCCGGAAAAAATACGTGGTAGTAATGTACACCAGTCTGATTTGGAAAATTTCTTTTTTTAACCATTGAAAGTGCAATGAAAGAAACGTTAGCTGGGAGTTTGCTTATGGAAAGATTCAGGAAATTTTTTAAAAATGTGAGACATTCACGAAGAAAGTTGCTAACAACAGTCTCATCCATAATGCTGTCAGTCAGTCTGTGATCTTGAAAAACTATAAAATTTAAATTTTGGAATAGTCCGAGAAGATTCAGTGCAGACCTACGTGCTTTGTCGCGGATACGTTAAATAGCTGCGTGTCACAAACACGCTGGAATAATCCCAATGGTGGTAGAGTTGTTGTGCATCACTTGAAAGATTACTTTAGAAAGCCAAAGACCTTACTTTTTTAAATGTGTGATTAGAAAGATAGGTTGAGTCATCTGAAATATCTCCATATTGTGATTATATCAAGGGGAGATTTTCGTTAAGTTATAGCTGACAACATGGACAATTTTTTCTGACTTACCAAAGAAATTCTTAATTTTTATAGCTGCGAAATTACTTTCCGGATAGAACACTCGACTTTACTATCGAAGACGAAACAAGGAAACTAAAGAAATCCAATAATGCCTTCCACAGGGATCAGTCCTGACACTGCTGCTGTTTAGCATGTTCGTCGCTAGTATGCCTGAAACAATAACTTTAAAATTTGGATATGCTGTCAGTTGGGCACCGGCCACCCAACAGAGACATAGAGGAAATCGAAAGCATACTGACATACAATCTTTTTGCCAGTGAATAGCTACTTCCGGATTTGGAGGCTATTACTGAGCCCGACAAAGACAGAATATAGATGTTTTCATTTCAGTAATTAAATTGCAAATAAAGTGCTAGCGGTTTATATTAAAAACCATTTACTCTTCCACAATATGACAAGGAAGTATGCGGGAGTCATCTTGCATAGGACACATAGTTACGAACAGCACCTGACAAAAACAGCAGCTGAACTACGAACCAAATGTTCAAAATGTTCAAATGTGTTAAATCTTATGGGACTTAACTGCTAAGGTCATCATTACCTAAGCTTACACACTACTTAACCTAAATTATCCTAAGGACAAACACACACACCCATGCCCGAGGGAGGACTCGAATCTCCGCCAGGACCTGCCGCACAGTCCATGACTGTAGCGCCTCTGACCTCTCGACTAACCCCGCGCGGCGAACTACGAACCAGAAGTAATATAACAGAAAAACTCTGTGGCGCAAGTAGGGACTCTACGGCATCCACTCTCCGTGCATCTGGCCTGGGACTGATCTACTCGGCTAAATAGTGCTCACATGAAAAAAACTGACGTGGAATTGAATAGAACCGTGAGGATGATATCTGGGATAATAAAAACTACCTCCGTCCATTGGCTAGCGATACTTAGTCATTTTCCAATCCCTCAGTTGTGCAGACAGCATGCATTAGTCAGAAAATACAGAAAAATGCAAAACAACTCCCAGATCCCTATTCATTATTTCTCTGAAGATGGAAATATCAACAGATTTCTGTAAAAAAATTCCCCTATTGTTGTTGCTGTGGACCTACAGCGAAACGACTTCGACGTGACAGAATATTGGCATAGAGTGTGGGAAATGGCTTTTTTTGGCACACCCCAGAGAGATCCAGTGCATATCAAAAAAACCGCCAGGGTTTGTTCTTATCAGGAGAGTGTGGAGCGAGCTGAATAATTAAGAACGAACCACTGAAGATGTGCGGTCTCCATCTGTAAATGGCACATGTTTACTTCTCCTGGTTGTGACTGGGGTGCTGACATGCAAGCGATTCCACACATCGTCGAAGAATGCCCTATTAGAAAGTACCACGGCCAGACTGCTGATTTGCTGAAAGAGACCGAAGAGGCCATCAATTGTATTAGTAATCTGGAAACATGTCTGTGGTGTGCATCTCATTTTGTTATACACTGAAGAAGACTTGTGTTTTTATATGTGTATTTGTAGCTTTATTTATACTTATGTTTATGCTTGTGATTGTCTGTAACTTTTATTTCTATTCTTTTTGTGCATTTACGAATTTATGTGCTTTACTGGTGTCCTTAAATTGTGATTTGCACTATACGCTAAATAAATAGCTTCCTACATTTTCCGCCTTAACTTTGCGATAACCGCACTTCGATAAATTTACTTGTTCTGGTATCATTTTGGGTGGCCTGTCTCAGCTACCTGACCTTGGGTATTACTTCCATCCATAGCTGTCACGTAGTGACCTTGGTGACAAAATGTGATAAGCTGAAGTGTATACATAGAGATGTCGAAATTCATTCTTGCTGCGCATTGTTCACAAATGTAATGGAAAAGAGAAAATGGTGAGAGGAGGGGTTGGCGGTGTGGTACTCTAGGTAAACTTCTAAACGATACAGTTTGGTGTCAAAGAGCGGTGGATGTAGAAATATGCGCGGCTTGCTCTTGTTCTAAATCCTTGATATGATGTTAGTTTGTCGACTTCAGGTTCCGATGTTTTAACTCTTCGACTGATCATAATACTGTTATACCTGATGAGCAAATGAATATTGGGAGAGAGAGGGAGGGTGGAGGTGACAAGCGGGCGAGGAAGGGAAAGAGGAGGTGGGAAGCGGGAAGGTGGTGTTTTAATTACAAAATAAGAAGTAAATTATTCTTTTTTGTACTATAATTCGAATTAGGTGACATTTCACGTTTGAGATCCAATGCTGCAACGTTATCACGGCTAATATTGTCCGCTTTCCGCTTCTCATGGTGACACAAAATCACTTTAAAATCTCTGCCTACTGCAAAAGTCACGTAAGTAAATTGAGATCCCTGATGATATACACGGGGCGCTAGGAGTATATGTACAGATGTTGATATAATTGCCACCTTAATGTGTACTCATTTCAGTATGTTAGTTGTTTATCCTTTGCATACAACGATCTTTCCTCATACACAGTACATAATTTACTAGCTGATGTTTTCTGACGGCCGTAACTGCGGCGTGAAGTGACTAGGCCTGACTGTGTAGACTACCCGTTTTGCGTCCACGTGACCACACTTCTATACTTGACATGTCCAGGGGAAAATAAACCTTAATAGCTCGTTCGTGCCAAGAATACTTGGAGGTACTAATCGACCTTAAAACATAGTACTCGTAATACAATTATTAGTCTGCAAATCAAATAAGTAGTGACGTAATGTAATTCAGTATAATGTGCTCAGTCATCAATAGAGATATCTGCACTTGTACCCCCAACATCATGTATACACACACGCGTGGTTCACCTATACAGGCGAAAGAGTACATATGTTAGTGGGTGATAGTATAGGCTTATTAGAATAAAAAAATTGTAAATAACAAGTGTCCAATTTTTCATGATTACACAGATAGAGCTTGTGAAAGGGATAAGTTTTCTTTTTGCGCTCTAGTACTGCAGTTGCTATGGCTCTATTTATCAATTGCCTCTTTTTAAGTTGTGCGTGAATTTACGTAATAGAATCTTTCTACTGTGATAGTGATTCGTTGGGCAATTCTACCGTATCGTTTAAACACGTCGCAAGGTCTGGTGTTTGTGTACGGGTTTTGTAAAAAGAAACGTTGCTGCTGCTTGTAGGGAATACGGTAGACAACCTCAACCGTTGGGTAACAGATCGAGGAATTTGTGGTCATGTTTTCACTAAACTGCTCGAGACTGGCATAGTGCCCTGCACTCATTGTACATCTGACGTGTAAATGAACAGGGTGAGCACAGTGTGCCATTTTGCCTGCACTCTGCTCGCTGTGCTTCCATGGAGCGTTTGTGTACTCGTCAAGTTCCAGAATGTGTCTTAAACGATACGGAAGGTAATTAGACTTCTTGAGTCACGATACTGGTACAGTTCTGTGAGGATTTGTTATGAAGGATACTGGCAGAGTAATCTGATGATGTTCACTGAACGAAATCAGTCTCGACTTAATAAATATACATTACTGCAGTTATGGTAGTGATCAAGATTATATCGTTAGATCTAGAAAATTATCAAACTCACTGAAATACTCAGTTTTTGTTTGAAACCAAAATACTTGTTCGACAACTGATTTTCCCGTAGGTTAGGATCGCATTACGTTTGCTATGTACAAATTCTGGAAAACATCATATGTCCCCATTTTTTTCAGTGTTTGACTCGTAACGAGCATGAAGTGTAAAACACGAGGGCTGATAAACAAAGAGGGAGATTGGTTTTTCCTGTAGCTTCCGTGATAATTTCCTATCTGTACCACGAATTTCTGAGAAGAGCGTGTTTTTATACATAATTTTCATGGGCGGCAGCACTCTCGTTTCGGTAGGTTGGTAGTAATGCTCTGTTTTATTTTGTAGACGCTCTTTGCATTTCGCTTACCAGACAATGGAGATGACGCGATAGGAGCAATACCATGCAATAAAATTCTGTTTTCGTTTAAACCATATAGCCACTGAAACTCATGAAAAGCTGCAGTAAGCGTACGGTGAAGTTGCACTACCTCGTGTAACGATGTTTAGGTCATTTGAGGAATTCAAAGAAGGCCGACTTGTCTGTGTTAAGCAAGGAGGGCCTAGTGTTTCGGCGTTTGCTGTGACTGAAGTCGGCATCAACACAGCTACTGTGATTATCCGTGAGGATCGGAGGGTAACATTACGTAACCTCAGTGAAATGTTGAGAATTTCATATGACAGTGTCTTTACAATTATGCATGATCTTCTCCATACGATCCGCGTTTCTGTCGACTGAGTGCCACTTCCGTTCACTTCTGACTGAAAGGCTGTGCGAATGAAGGCAAGCTGTGAGGTGCCGCGCCTGTTTGTTGATGGAGGAGATGCGTTTTTGGAATCGAATGTCACCGGTGATAAGTCATGGTTGCATCATTATGAACCTGAAGGAAAATGAGCCAGCACGGTGTGGACATCACCAGGTTCTCCAACATAAGAAAAGGTGAAAGTTGTTCCATTTTCCATCTGGAGGGGAAGTGATGGTGGTCAAATTTTTTGACTGTCATGGAATGATTAACCAGTATGCATTCCCCCCCCCCCCTCCTCCCTCGTACTACCGTTAAAGCAGCGTACTACACGTCAGTATTGGCTAAACTGAGGACATATTAAGGAAACGACCAGAACTTTCTGGGACTGGGTGACAACTTCATCACGACAATTGTCGGCCTCGTGTTGCAGATCAAGTCATGCAGTTTCTGACTCAATTCAATATTATCCGTGTACCGCATCCGCCTTATAGTCCCTATCTTGTACCCTCTGATTTTTTAATTCTAATCACCAAAGGAAAATCTTCGGGATATTTGATTTGAGAAGAGCTCAAGAAAAGTGAGGCGATTCTCAAGAATCTGACGAAGAAAGAAATGGCAACACGGTTGAAGCCGATAATACTAGGCTTACGTCGGTGTATTGCCGGCGCGAACAGTCGAACCCGCTAGCTGTCAAATGCCATTTATTTAAATCGAGTTAAAGTGTACTGTAACATTTCCCTCTTGAGCAACATGTAGTTGAGCCCTTTGAAATAGTGTATATTTGAGTTCGATAGTGTAAATCTGAAATTTCTGTCATGCTGAAGAAGTTTTGAACGATAGGAAGCATGCAGGGTTAGAGAAAGGCAGAAAAACGGTCAGCTATAACGTCACGCGAAACAGTTAAAAGTTCTTGATGGCTGGAAAGAAGAGCCTGCAGCTGCCACGCCCGAGTTGAGAGGACGGGCAGTGAAAAATGAGCGCATGTCGTCGCAGTGGAATGGGCGGGAACGCCCGTTTGTGGAAACAGTTTATCCTCTTTAGCGACGACGCCACTTGTCTGTGTGTTTCTCTCTGCATCTCTCTCCTCTCCCCTCCCAACATCCCTTCTCTCTCTCTCTCTCTCTCTCTCTCTCTCTCTCACACACACACACACACACACACACACACAGTCGCACGCAAGCACATACGCATCCGACGCACACAGGCTGTGCCCGAGACAAGCCTTTGATTTCACGGCAGCCGACTCAGTAATTACCGCTTGTTTCTCCACAGAGCAAGACGAAGCTCTGTCAAATCCAGTTTAAATTGCTACTGTAGACCTGAATTAGGCGTCATTAAGGAGATTGCATAAGCTTGTTTCCCCACAGGGCAGAGAGGCCAGGCCACAAGCCGGGCGCCGCGCTGTCTAGCAAACATCTCGACAGGCGAGTTCTGCGGGCAGCCTAGAGGTGCGTCGTCAGGGGCCACCTCAAGCTACACAGGCTGGTAAGCGGAGACCGCCGGTCGAAACGCGCAGCTTCTGAAGGTATCTGCTTCTGAGGTACGCTCTTAATCTTGTGAAATTAGCTCATTTGATTGCATGAAAATAAAAAGAAATAACAAAGCGAAAGAGTAATTAACAGTGACGTCGAGGAGGTATATGCTAAAAAAGGGACCAAAAATATCGCTGACGTATGGCGAACGTTCTAGAAAATCTTTTGCAGGAGGATGGGGAGAGAGCGACGAAATTGTGTTGAGAGAATATTTAAATACGTATCTGATGGAGAGCAGAAGAGATTTTGTCAACGCACTCTGTCAAGGAATGAGTAACTTTGTAATCAACCAGGAGAGGAATAGATACTGTGATATGCTACAAAGTATATTTCTGATTATCTTTTTTTTGCTTAATAGGAATTAACAAATTTTGAATTATTCATCAATACGTATAATATCTGCAGCCATCATCATAAATGTTATTTCACTGTAACATACTAAAAATTTCTGTAGTATGCTTTTGTCGTACAAGGTGCTTCAGAACATTTTAAAAATTTTGGGACAGGTTCCTTAGACCAAAAGAAAAGAAAGTTTCACTAAACATGGGCTCTATATTCATACCTTGAGAGCTAAGAGCACTTGTTCATCTTCGCCACTGTGAAACCCATCTCCTCTGCTGTACAACTATTCATAGCTCTTAAGGTGTGCACTTTAGAGCCTATGCTTACTGACAATTTTTTTCTTGTTTGTCCCCAAATTTTTAGAACGTCATTCTGGACCAGCGTGTGCAACTGGCGCAATCTAACTTTATCATTATTTGCTGCTTGTGCGTTCTTAAAAACTTGTTTTCTATTTTCAAGGCCGGCCGCGGTGGTCTAGCGGTTCTAGGCGCGCAGTCCGGAACCGCGCGACTGCTACGGTCGCAGGTTCGAATCCTGCCTCGGGCATGGATGTGTGTGACGTCCTTAGGTTAGTTAGGTTTAAGTAGTTCTAAGTACTAGGGGACTGATGACCAAAGTAGTTAAGTCCCATAATGCTCAGAGCCACTTTTTTCAAGTTGACATACTGTCACACACATAAATTTTCCTGGTTTACAAATATTTCAAATGCTTTGTTTAACATGTCGTGCATTTATTGTAATATCTTCGCTTCTGTCGTGGTAATTCCCCTCCCCCCTCGAGATAAAATGAAATTTTCTGAGGGGTAAAAACAGAAGGGGTTCGATTGTGTTTCTGTAACGAAACTAAATTATTTTTAAAATAACATTACTTTTCTCACTGTTTCCTGAGACTGTAATGATAACCGAGCGAGGTGGCGCAGTGGTTAGACACTGGACTTGCATTCGGGAGGACGACGGTTCAATCCCGCGTCCAGCCATCCTGATTTAGGTTTTCCGTGATTCCCCTCAATCACTCCAGGCAAATGCCGGGATGGTTCCTCTGAAAGGGCACGGCCGACTTCCTTCCCTAATCCGATGAGACCGATGACCACGCTGTCTGGTCTCCTTCCCCAAACCAACCAACCAACTGTAATGATAATGATTACGTAACTTACCAATAATTACTATATTTTTCAAATTCCAGCGTTAATGCGTGTCAGAATGTGGTGGAGGTTACAGCATGTGAAACGAATGGATGAACATCATCTTCACAGAGTCCATCCACTACTCATGTACTTTATACTTTGTGTCATGCATTCATAACAATATGGCCGAAACACATATGTATCACATATACTTAAATATCGCAGGAAAATGTTTTCTCCGAGTTATCTGTAGTTTCCGCTATAGACCAAAAATTGTGTAATTATTCATTTCGCAACAATAACAGAACTAAGTGATGCTCAACACAACAGTAACTTTGTAATGGCTACTACACTGCTATAGGGCCGACACTTTTTGTTGTTATTATTATTATTATTATTATTATTATTAGTAGTAGTAGTAGTAGTGGTAGCAGTGAGACAGAAGACGCTAGCAGCCTCAAGTCTTCCGATTTATGCCTTTCAAAACTACGGAGTCCAGTAATCAAGTGATCTACAAACAGTAAGTATAGTGCAGACATTATAACTCGTTTTATTTTAAATGAGGTACAGGATGTTGGGTAAAGCAATCAGGGGGAGGAATGATGCAGCAGAAAGCGTGTTTTGTGATAAGTGTCTGCCCTCAAAGTGGACATTTAGCATTCTTTTCTGAGGATGAGTTGTAGGTAGCACACGCGTTGCACTGAGAACGGCTTCATCATAAAAAAACACGTTGTTAGAAAGAAGCAGTATCAGTTACTCATTGACTCATTAGTTGGTAGTGTAAGAAACCTAAAAGCTAAATATAATTCGTCTTTCATCATTTTAAAAATAAATGTGTCCAAAGAAAATTATTTTTCATTCTATAATACAGTTCGGTGCTAATGATGATGATGATAATGACGATGCGTGGACGGGGTGGGGATAATAGTCAACACCCGATTTCAGTCAGGGGTAGTGGTTTCAGAAAGATTGGGGAACCACTGGCTTAGGGTAGCATATATCCGTAGGTATCCAGCGCTTCAGTAGAGTTCAATCTGTATTTTCCCTGCAAAAGCCTTTGTTCTTACTCTGTCAAGTTATTTTCTCGTGTTTCTCGATGCAAGTCTTCCCATACTCGCTATCCAAATGTGATTACCGCTTTCCAATGAATGCTTGATTCCTGAGAACGCTCCTATGAATATTCGAATGGAAAGACTGTTCATTCGTAAAGGGAGTATTCATGTGTATTAGCAGTTCGCTGTTTCACGGAAACTGTCTGGCTTATGACTAGATATTTTAATTTTATACTGTAGAATTTAGTTTGTAGTTTTTAACTCTGTATTGTTATCACATTTTTTCCTGGCGAAATACAGCAGTAAACATTAGCCGACCTTCTACGTGTTAAACACACGCTAAAAAACTTGACTTCACTTTTCATATATTTAAGAAGTTCGTCAAATACGAGTCAAATGAGTTGCGTAAAAGAAGAACGTGAAGTAACTGTTACGTTAGACGCAAAGTGATAACTAACGAAAGAAGAGAAAAAAATGATAAAAAAGGAAGTAACAAAACGAGAGAAGTAAAATAGTTAACACAAAGTTGCGTATTTTTACGCTTTTCTTATACACCGTCGTTTATTACAGTGCATTTCTGGACTTTACTCTGATTTATTTACTTATGCCTATTGATTTAGTATTCATTATCTTAATTACTGTTAATTCGTAAAGTAATCTTGTTTAACTTGTTAATGAGTTCGGCAAATATTCTCCCCCTTCTTGATTGTCTTTCCTCCTACTTGCGTTAATCACTTCGCTTTACAAGTTCTGACAGCCGTATTTGCCGAAAGCTTAAACAAGGATCGCTTTCATTGTTGTCTTGCAGAGACTTGAGAACATTCGCATAATTGATAATATCAGCTGTAAAAATATAAAGAAATGAAATTCCTTCGTGCATAACTTGTTGGTACGATGACTAAGTTCTGCGATTATCAACTGAATGTTTGGACGAAGGGTTGTCATCTCCACAGATTTGGTGATGACACTGCCGATTGCAGATACACAGAGCAGTAAGTTGCGCGTCAGTTTCTGCGCCAGTACTTTTCAGCGTGGAGTTTTCTCCGTTTTCGTGCACACAAATTGAATAAACCTTGACAGGATTTGTTACTAGAGCTCTAGACCCGTGTTCAGGTTGGCACCCTCGTTATGTACTAGAAGCAAGTTTTACTACATATACGTCCACCTTGCATAGGGTGTTATTCATAACAGTTGACATTAATTTTTGTCTCTGCCCTTATACACTATCTGTCCAAAGGCGGTATGCAATGTACATAGTGACAACATGCAACAGATCTATTTAGGTAAGGTCTCGGAAGCAGTAAGAGACCTGGGCTACGAGACTCTTTGCCCTGACCAGCAGTTCTATGTTTCCTTACTGTGCTGATAATGTCCGTTTCGAGCAGGAGGTGATCCTGGGACAAATGACATTGCAATTTACACAACTGATAGAAGAAATTGTTTGATGATCGTGTTTAGGTGATCACTGATGTGCAAAACTGAAGGACGAAAGTAATTTCGCATGACGTGTCACTGCCAAGATAAACAGCTCGATGAAACTTGTGCCACACATAGGAAGAACTTCTAGATTATAGTACAGAAGATAACTGAAAGAGCCGCGCGGGATTAGCCAAGCGGGCTCAGGCGCTGCAGTCATGGACTGGGCGGCTGGTCCCAGCGGAGGTTCGAGTCCTCCCTCGGTTATGGGTGTGTGTATGTTTGTCCGTAGGATAATTTAGGTTAAGTAGTGTGTAAGCTTAGGGACTGATGATCTTAGCAGTTAAGTCCCATAAGATTTCACACAGATGTAACTGAAAGAAATACGCATTAAGATGAATAGAAACATCAGTTTTATTCAAATACAATAGTTATTCTTAAGTCATCACGTTTCATAATTATTCCCTGGACATTAGAAAAAGCATGACATGGTTCTTAATGCGGATAATGCCGGTCATAACTTCGTATGGCGAGAGATGGGAGCCCTAATGAATCCAGCAACACTGTCGAACATGACCAGTTCGGTGGTTCAGGCGTTAAGGTGTGGGAAGAAATAATGTTGCATCGGCGTACTGACCTCCAAATCTTTGAAAACAGTATATTCACCGGTCAACGTTATTGTAACACTGCACTCCTTCCCCATGTGCGTCTTTTCAGTATTGCAAAGTGTCATTTCTTTCGTCTCATTGATATTTCTTTCAGTTACTGTGTATACTATATTGTAAGACTTATTTCTATGCATCGCCCAAGTTGCATCATTTATGGTATTTGGCAGTGACACATTATGCGAGAGTTACTTTCCTTAAGTTTTGCACACCAGTGTATTTTGGAGAGATGATCAATCTCGTTTCGTTTAGCGCTTCTCAGTTTTCTAACATGTACTTATGACGATCTGTGTACCACAGAGTTAGGGAAAGTTATTTTCACCGTGGTCATGTAGGTGTGGTTACGTACAGGATAATAATTAGATTTTAAATATTCACTGGGTTGTATATTTTCTAAATCGATACCATTTTAAGCAGCATAAAAGTTTTGCACTTGACTGACACGTCGTCGTATGAAGACGAGCACAGTATGTAAGGAATCTTTATGTTACTACACGGTCCAGTCACATTAATGTGAGCACCTGACAAAAGCCTCAAAAACCACCTTTTGCAGCGCAGATGTGCAATAAGAGAGTCGATGACGTTCTGGAAGATACCGTCAAGTATGTGGGGCCATACCGACTCCAGCGTCGTGGCCATCTATGCTAGGTTTCTCGACTGAGAAACCATGACGCGAACAGCCCGATCGAGGTGGTCCCACAGATTCTCAACTGGTTTAAAAACCGAGGAGGCCGGTGGCCAGCGGAGTATGTTGAACTCAAACTGGTGCATTTCGAACCAGGCACATACGCCACGAGCTGCGTCACACGTTGCATTGTCCTGCTGGTAGATGCCCTTGAGTCGAGGAAAAACAACCTGCGTGAAGAGGTGCCCCCAAGAGTAGATGAATGGTTGTAACGATATGTTGTGCCTTCCAGGATGACGAGATCATTCAAGGAATGCTTCGAAAACATTTCCCAAATCACAAAGCTACCGTCTTCGGTTTGGATCCTTAAGACTATTGTTGCAGTTCCATATACGCCAACGGTCATCTGTCTGATGACCGAAAATGCCACCTGTTGTCACTCAGTAATTGTCCAGTCCCTGCATAGGCGTGCAGATACCAGTCTTCGTCGCCGATGAACAGCAGTCAGCGTAAGTAGATGAACAAGGCGCCTGCTGCAGAGGCCCATATGTGGTAACGTTCGCTGAACGGTCGTTGAGGAGATATTACTGGTAGCCCTTTGGTTCATCTGGGTGGACAGTCGCTCAGAAGTTTCACGTCTGTTCTCTTGTACACATCACCGCAGCCATCGTTCAGCCCTGTCATCTATGGCCGGGGTGCAGCACAGTTGCCTCGATGCCGGTTCTGTATAACGTCATTTTGCCGTGCACTGTAGTCTTTAACTACAGCAGCAAACGAACAATTAACAAGCTTAGTCGTTTCGGAAATGCTTCCGCCCTTGGCCCAAATGCCAACGATCATACCGTTTTGGACATCAGAAAATCGCCCTGTTCCCGCATTATCACAATGACGGCACTGTTTTCCGAATCCCCCGACAAGCTTTGTATACCCTAAGCAGGTACTGCTGCTACCTGCCGTCTGTAAGTGGTTTTGCATGTTGACTTCGAACATAGACAGTGGTCACATTATTGTGAGTGAACAGTGCACACAAAGTGTTCTTGTGCTATCGGCTTGTTGTTGTTGTTGTGGTCTGCAGTCCTGAGACTGGTTTGGTGCAGCTCTCCATGCTACTCTATCCTGTGCAAGCTTCATCTCCCAGTACCTACTGTAACCTACATCCTTCTGTATCTGTTTAGTGTATTCATCTCTTGGTCTCCCTCTACGATTTTTACCCTCCACGCTGCCGTCCAATGCTAAATTTGTGATCCTCTGATGCCTCAGAACATGTCCTACCAAACGATCTCTTCTTCTACTCAAGTCGTGCCACAAACTCCTCCCCAATTCTATGCAATACCTCTTCATTACTTATATGATCTACCCATCTAATCTTCAGCATTCTTCTGTAGCACCACATTTCGAAAGATTCTATTCTCTTCTTTTCTAAACTATTTATCATCCATGTTTCACTTCCATACATGGCTACACTCCATACAAATACTTTCAGAAACAACTTCCTGACACTTAAATCAATACTCGATGCTAACAAATTTCTCTTCTTCAGAAACGCTTTTCTTGCCATTGCCAGTCTACATTTTATATCTTCTTCACTTCGACCATCATCAGTTATTTTGCTCCCCAAATAGCAAAACTCCTTTACTACTTTAAGTGTCTCATTTCCTAATCTAATTCCCTCAGCATCGCCCGACTTAATACGACTACATTCCATTATCCTCGTTTTGCTTTTGTTGATGTTCATCTCATACCCTCCTTTCAAGACACTGTCCATTCCGTTCAACTGCTCTTCCAAGTCCTTTGCTGTCTCTGACAGAATTACAATGTCATCGGCGAACCTCAAAGTTTTTTTTCTTCTCCATGGATTTTAATACCTACTCCGAATTTTTGTTTTGTTTCCTTCACTGTTTGCTCAATATACAGACTGAATAACATCGGGGAGAGGCTATAACCCTGTCTCACTCCCTTCCCAACCATTGCTTCCCTTTCATGTCCCTCGACTCTTATAACTGCAATCTGGTTTCTGTACAAATTGTAAATAGCCTTTCGCTCCCGGTATTTTACCCCTGCCACCTTCAGAATTTGAAAGAGAGTATTCCAGTCAACATTGTCAAAAGCTTTCTCTAAGTCTACAAATGCTAGAAACGTAGGTTTGCCTTTCCGTAATCTAGCTTCTACGATAAGTCGTAGGGTGAGTATTGCCTCACGTGTTCCAATATTTCTACGGAATCCAAACTGATCTTCCCCACGGTCGGCTTCTACCAGTTGTTCTAGTGGTCTGTAAAGAATTAGCGTTAGTATTTTACATCCGTGACTTATTAAACTGATAGTTCGGTAATTTTCACATCTGTCAGCACCTGCTTTCTTTGGGATCGGAATTATTATATTCTTCTTGAAGTCTGAGGATATTTCGCCTGTCTCATACATCTTGCTCACCAGATGGTAGAGCTTTGTCAGGGCTGGCTCTCCCAAGGCCGTCAGTAGTTCTAATGGAATGTTGTCTACTCCCGGGGCCTTGTTTCGACTCAGGTCTTTCAGTGCTCTGTCAAACTCTTCACGCAGTATAGTATTTCCCATTTCATCTTCATCTACATCCTCTTCCATTTCCGTAATATTATCCTCAAGTACATCACCCTTGTATAGCTATCGGCTTATGGATGCCTAAATATGTTTGTTTATTCCCGATATCAGATGTCAGTGAAAACGGCTGTATGACGAAATACCTGTTGTAAAATGAATACTTATGAAGTTCGGCTCGTCGTGTGCAAGGTATCGTTTATCAAATACATGCAAATGGGGGAACATCCAGAATAAAAGACATTCATAGATTGTAGAAGACGTTTGGGTGTAGTAGTTACAGCAATGAAAAGATTTGTACAAGATAGGTGGAGGGCAGCGTCACACTAGCCGAAAGACTGATGACGTCGGGAAGGAAGGTGGGTCAGTGGGGTGGGTATGTCGTATTGCTAGGTGTGGAAAAACGAACATGAAACGCTTGAATGCGCAGGGAGGCTGGCTGGGCACTTACCTCTTACGGTGCGGCGGAGGCGGTGGGGGCGCGGGCGCCGGCCCCAGGTCGCGCAACATGATGAAGTCGACAATGTTCACAGGCGGCGGTTCATAGCGGGTCCCGAGCCAGCGCGTCGCTGCTGCTGCCGCTCCTGCCGCGCTTTCGCAACACTGCGCGCGGGCCGCGCGGCCTCACGATTCCATGGGAGAGGGGGTTCCCCGCACAGTGGCCGGTCTCCGCTAGTACACACCCACACGATTGCGCCCTCTCCGCTCGGTGCAGTGTGATGTGGTCAGTGATTGGCCCGCCGCGTTTGAGACAGCGACGCGGGCAGGCTAACGAGCGGTCTGCTGTTGTGTGTGTATGTGTGTGTGTGTGTCTGAGCGCTCCCTTCTGATCACGCTACGGACCGCCGCGCCTAAAGGATGCCGATCACCGGCGGCGGACGTCAACCCCTGCCGAGTGCGACGGACGCCGTAGAGGACTGTGTCGCTACCTGGAAAGGAGGAACGCGCTCAGGTTTGACCGTCCGTGCGATACGCTGACTGCCCGCCCGACCGCAATGCAGAGCTCGCCGAAGTACGCCTGGAATGTTATCTGCGCTGCAGTTGTGTTGGCGCCCCACCTTCGCTGTGCATGACTGGCTGCAGTTTGTGCCTGTTGACGCGTGCTGTGCTACACTTCCCGACTATTCTGCCGACTGCGTGCAAGTTTGCCTGCCAACAGTTCCCTGGAAAGCTATTCCTTTCATCTGAGTTTGCGTAATCATTTCTTCCGACTCTTAATGCGTTATATGGCAGTCACAGCTCGTATAATGACATTCAGAATCCTTACCACAAAAAATATTCAGAGGATAGAATCCTTTTGTACATGAACCGCTAACTACAGAAACGAAATACTTCCAGAATTTTCAAAATACGTTTTATTGCATCAAAGAAGTCCAAGGGGGTAGACGCATCGCTTACTACAGATACGGAACTCTTTCTAAATCAATAAAGTGCCTATAGTGACACGTGTAATTAACAGCTTGCTGCAGAGAGGGATCATGTCTTGAACGTATTCCCTTTTTGTAGTAAACAATGTAAGCATTTTGGCATCATCTTGAGAAAACAGGAACGATATTACACTGTTAGTGAGGTGACTGACCTCATACTGGATTCTTCACAAAATGACGGCACATTTAGTGTTGTTCTCATGAAAAGAGAAGAATTTACAGAGCACAATACTTGGTGGCAAAATTGTACAAAAAAACTTGCCTTAGTAACTATTCTTATGGAAAATGTCTTACAGACAAGGAAAAGATTTCTTTCCCCTATCAATCACGAATTTAGTTTCAGCAAAGATACACCACAGTCGCCGGCCGGAGTGGCCGTGCGGTTCTAGGCGCTACAGTCTGGAGCCGAGCGACCGCTACGGTCGCAGGTTCGAATCCTGCCAGAAGTTAAGTCGCATAGTGCTCAGAGCCATCTGAACCATTTGAACACCACAGTCAACTCGACGTAAGATAAACGTCAGTGGCCTGCCAACTGATAACTTCTATTTAAGGAACCTGCCTACGAAGCCAAACTACTCAGAGGCATCTTAAGAATGAATGGAATTGTATAAAGTATAATTTACATTCCGGAAGAAATTATGCAGTTTTGGACTGAAATTTTGATAAACCCGACAACAGTACGAGATGAAACTGAAGAGAATGTTCGAGTCGATGAACTTATTTCGATGTAATAATGTTTAAAATGTATTTAGTTTGAGGGACGTATGTAACATAAATCTGTATCCTTAAAATATAAGGTCTTTAATTTATGCTACACATAGTTATCTTCGGAAGGGGAACTTGTCCAATTGGGAAAAATGATTAAGCTACTAGTAATAGGTGGATAAAAATTACATAATCTAAAGCACCCTACAATCATATATTATTAGAAAAAATGTAGAATAATTTTGCTTTAGAGATTTTGTACAAAGCAGTTTTCAGTCTTTCCTGTAAATTTGTAAAAGGGGACCTGTTCCCCTTCTGCAGACAGATTTTCGCGTGGTATTTAAGTCAGCAGTACACAGGTCTTTAGAAGAGGAAGTGGATTATCAGATATAAAATATAGGCTGATATTTACGAGAGACGTACTGCTTTTCGTATCTTCGCAACGAATGAAGTTACAAGAAAGACAGTCTTGCAGGTTCATGTCCCCCTCGTAGCTGAAGCATATTTGCTTGATACATTTTTTTTAAATTTTGATTCTGCACAAGAAGTTTTTCAGGTTGGTAAACATTGGAGGAGCACCCTGTATATATATCAACTCCTCCGGTAGTTTTTACATGGCTCCTATATTATCTCTAATTATATCAGACCCTGGATTTCTGAGTGCCACCCCCGTGGCGCTATCATTCCTGGGCACTGCTTAGTTGGCCAACCGCTATCTTAACCTGTCAGTGAACGGGAATATTGGGTCAACTCTTCGCAGTTTTCTTACTGCGCCACGACTTCCTCTCTCCTCATCGTCTGGAGTTAGCTCTCGCACTAATAGGTCATGTGGTATTGGCTTTGTACTTGGCTGAATGATGTCGTGGAGACGTCACGAAGTCTCAGAACTTTCATCTATGACCACAGATTATCTCGATATATATGATGGGGGAACATTAGTAAGAATAGTGATTACGTTAAATGGTAGATAACACAACTTATTTCTATACCGCCGTTCAGCATAGAGCGCCAGTTTCCATGCTCGCCATCCTGATCAACGTTTCAGTGGAGGTGGTTTTCAGTTGCCTTTTTGCGACCTGTTATGACGTATTGCATGTATCTGTTACGTCACGATGACTGTGGTTGCTTGTACAGTGCACTCCTGTATTCGTGAAGTTATGTATGAAGCGGTAGAATAGTTGGAAATCCAGTGCAGACACATAGTCTGCCGCTCTCGAATAGTACCAAGGCGGCTGCCAAACTTAATATCCTCATGCAACGCTCAGGTCACAATGAATACTGTTACATGTCCTCACTCCACGTCATTGCGGAGATGTCTGAAATTGAAGCTGGACGTTGGCGCCAAATGTAATTACTGGAGGATATATTTGTGGCACTTGCAACCGGATCCCGCAAGCAAACTGGTATGATGTTTCGACGTTTCAACTGACCGCTATCTTCAGATACAAAGCTGAACGGCTGAAACGCCAGAGAGGTCGTTCCTGTATAGAGCATTCGGTGCATGCACCTGAAGCCGTCAGTGCTGCCCTATTAGCAGAGTGCACATACAGCACTTAAACACCATGCATTTACGAAAGCTTGTGATGGGGTTTGGGGCGACGAGAGGGGTGGCAATATCGATATATCACATGTTAAGGCAAGAGCCATTAAATCTGCTGCTGACCGGGTCACAAGTGTTGTGAGGCGATACTTGCTAAACCAGAATTCCACGTCTTGCTCGAAGGAAACTCATCGTCTTGGTTAATGAGATTATCTGTTAATCTAGTCTACAGAATTATTCATAAGTACTTCTAGGGTTAATGAGACTATCTGTTAATTTAGTCTGCAGAGTTATTCATTAGTGCTTCTGAGGTTTCAGGAGACAACTGTGGGAAAACTGAAAAACGTACAGAAAATAAACACATATCTGTAGGTAGGTCTGCTCTCCAAGTCTTTAACTCAGCCTTCAGGTGCTCAGTATGGACACTGTTTTTGATGCGGCAAACGTCAATACGTGTGCGCTGGTCATTGCAGATGCTGTTATTGCTGTTGCTGCCGACCGGGAAGACGCAATGACAGAAACCGACATTGGAAATTATTCGTAGGGTTGTCTGTCTGCAGGCACGAACTCATTTGATGCAACAGTACGGAGTGGATGATTTGTCTGCATACTTTAACAAGCGTGTCCGCTAGTGTTGCGCTCTGCAACTTCACAGCGGCGCGTATAACGAATCGAAACTTGTGGATATGCTCTAACCATTGACAAGTGTCATATTTTTAGTCTTCAGAGAATGGAAAATCCGCGATGAAATAATGACATTATTATGAGAAGGATACATTGCTATTTACCATATAGTGAAGATGATGAGTCGCGGATGGGCACAACGAAACGATGCTAAACAGGTAAGCTTTCGTGGAAAAGGCCTTGTTCTGAACAAGACAACATACACACAAGCATTCACCCAAACGCAACTCACACACATGATCACTGTCTCTGGCTGCCAATGTCAGACTCAACTCTCTGGGTCTAGTCTCGATAGCCAGAGACAGTGGTCATGTGTGTGCGTTTGCGTGAGTGTGTGGAAAAGGCCTCTTGGCCGAAATCTTACTTTTTTAGCAGTCTTTTTCTTGTGCCTGTCTGCGACTCAGTCTCTCCACTATATGTTGAGGGGCAATTTATTCTTTTTTTAAGTCTTGTAGTTTTCGCGTAGGCGTCTTCTGAAACGACGGAATCATTTACGACTAACATTTTATATAACCTCCTTAAGGATACTGTACCAGTACCGAGCTGCTGCGTGTTCTCGTGTTTCATCCGGTGACCCTGAGTTACACAGTACTCATCTTCGCGGTTTTCCAAGTTGTCGAAGTCTTGTAAATGCTTGATACGCCTATCATAGATCGTACGAACTGTCTGGAGTATTCGAGCTTTAACATCGGAACGTGGAATTTTATACACTAATGGATTCCGTAGACCACTATGACCGAGCTCTGTTTAACAGGGAGAGACTGGAAGAAACGTGAGGACACAACAGCTGGCGGTTATCATCCTTAATGAGGCGATAAAGATTCGATTAACAGTTAATGTCAATAGCCGACACTACACGTTTCCTTTTTGTATGACGTGGTACTCCGTTTTAACATGTGTCGCCTCACAACGCTTGTGACCTGTTCCGCATCAGATTTAGTGGTCAAAACTAATTTTCACTCTGCAGCGAAGTGTGCACTGTGCAGAGTGAAAATTCATTCCGGAAACAATCTCCGGCGCTGCTCCTAAGTCACTCCTCGGTAGTATCTTACCTTTCAAGAACGCTTGTCCCGCAATCTATGCATGATTAATCCTTCCTGGCAGATTAAAACTGTGTGATGGACTGGGAGTCGAATCTGGCACTTCTACCTTCAGCGGTCAAATGCTCTACCAATTGAGCTGTTAAGGATGACTCACGACCGGCCCTCACAACTTCACTTCCACCAGTACTTCGACTCATACCTGCCAACTCCACAGGATTAATCATGCATAGATTGCGGGACAAGCGTTCTTGAAAGGTAAGATACTACCGAGGAGTGACTTAGGAGCAGCGCCGGAGATTGTTTCCGGAATGAATTTTCACTCTGCATCGGAGTGTGCGCTCATCTGAAACTTACTGGCAGACTACGGTAGTGTACCGGTCTGTGAATGGAATCTGGGATCTTCACCTAAAGGTCGACGGCTCTGGCGATGCAGCAATTCCGTTTAGCATCTGAAGATTGCGGCCACTTTGAACGCCGAAATATGTCAGTTTAATTTTAGGGTCCGGCTGCTGACCCGACAAACAGACCACGAATTGCTACGTCGGGGAAACCTAAGCAGTCACATCTGGTGGTCACAAACTGTAAGCCACAATATCTTCCTAAACAGATTCTAGCTATGAAAATTGAAGGGGTCGGCGGAAGAAAGTGCTAACCTACAACAAAATGTATGTGAAATCTTATGGGACTTAACTGCTAAGGTCATCAGTCCCTAAGCTTACACACTACTTAACCTACATTATCCTAATGACAAACACACACCCCCATGCCCGAGGGAGGACTCGAACCTCCGCCGGGACCAGCCGCATAGTCCATGACTGCAACGCCTCAGACCGCTCGGCTAATCCCGCGCGGCTGCTAACCTACAACGGCGTATTTTGAGTTATTACATGTTAGAAGTTTGGTTAAATTCAGAGATGGCGACATAAATAACACAATAACACAAAGCAATTTATGAAGAAGACATTGCTTTCCAGCAATAGATAGGTAACTATTTGTTACCAGCATGTGGTAGATTCGGAAACACTGCAGATTATGTGATCAGACTAATGCTTACTAAATCGATGGTTAGCACTCCCTTCCTTCAGTTTCTTTCACCAGTATAATTGGAACTTGCTATCTCGAAATCAATCACCACCGCACAGACGTGTGCCAGCAATCTGCGCTACAAAGGCTGGTGTATTTTAACGAGCCCTAGAAAAGAAAAAAAAAAGTATCTGGTCACGACAGTGGCAGTTAGCCAGTAATTCAGACGAAGCAGAAGCACTTAAAGTCACTCGCGACGAAAGCTTGAAATTCCCGCACGGTGTAGTGGGCTCGTTTGCGGTGGCCGGCTTGGAATTCTGCGCGGCTAAACAAGGGACTGCAGAGCAGCGGCGGGAACTGCCAAGGTTCCCGTGGCATCCGGTAAGGGCAGCCTATCTGATATTTTATGCAGTCTGCAAACGGCGCTCTTCTCCCACAGTATTACTACTTTCCCCTTTCCATCTCATTTTCGTTTATTTTCCCCCCTCCCTCCCGCTGCGTACCAACCGACCGCTCCCGCGCGAAGACCGCCTCAGTGGACGAATCGCACATTGCACAAAGGCGACCCGGTGAACAGGGAGCGTTTTAATTCGCACCGACGCACGCCGAGTACGGTATCCAAGTGACGGCACGTAGGACACCATTAATTTCACGCACCTGAAGAACACTGCTACGGTTTCACGAGCTCTGTCGTCTCTCCTGAGGACTTCCCAGGGCGCGGAAGAGAGACGGATCCATCTCGTAAAGAAACGGACGATATCGCCGAGAATCCACGCTGTCTCTACCACCGTGGGCGTCTATTTGTCCCCTCTTTCTTTTCTTTTTTTTTTTTTTTTATTCCTGTGCTTGGCCGCTCATTCCGCCGGCTACGGCCCAGTCACTTGGTCCTTCCGCACGGCCGCATTTATGAACTTTTACAAGCTACGTTTATTCCTCGTTTCTCTTTTTTTCCCTCGCCTCTCCCTCTACCTCTTCCACCCACTTGTGCTGCACCGTCTTCAACTGTTTACTTTCCAGCTGGCGTCTGCGATCTTGCTCGTCTTCCTATTACAGCCGACTTTTACGAGGGTGGAATCAAATCGCCACACTGAGCGCCCAGCGGTCGCCGTGCTCGGAATAATAATGCTGCTGTGAGCAACAAGAGTCGATTCATTTTGTGTTCCCATAGAGATGCGGAGAACGAGGGAGAGAGAGATGAGAAAAAGAAAGTGGGAGACGGGTACTGAGGTGGTAGGTGGCCCCGGTCTTACCAGAGAGGAACAAGAAAAGCAAAGGCGTGAAAGGAAAATTACTGCCATTTAAACGTGATTTATAGCTTGAATAGTTTCCTCCTCTACCAGTCCAGTCACTATCTTCTTTTTCAGCACGCTCATAGAAATGCTGCTAGTTCTTCTAACCTCCAGTTTGTTACGTTCTGGCGTACACAAAAGGATTGTTCCGCCGTCCTAAAACGAGAATCTGCGAAATGAGAGAGAGAGAGAGAGGGGGGCGGGGGCAGAAGGAGGGATAATTCGTTTCGGCGTCATATTCAACACAGAATGAATATCGCTGCTACGCTACAGTCACTGCCAGGCCACATTTTGTGACGAATAAACGTCAGAATAAAAGATGAGCAATCGAGATATTAATTCTCACTGAACAGGTTGCCGGCGTAATTTTGAAAACAGTTGGCCTTCATCCGTACTCCCCTCCCCCATCGTGTGCCTCTTTCTTTCTTCTCCCCCCTCCCTCCGTCGCACCCTGTCCACTCTTTTCCGCTTCCCTCACCCGTCACTTTCTGTCCTCTTCACTCAGGTGTTTTTTTTTTTTTTTTTTTTTTTTTTTTTTTTTTGGCAGTATCGTACGGGGCGTGAACAAATACCTGTCGCTCGGCTGCACCGATTACTTGCACCAATCAGGCGAATTTCGGCAGTAATTTTCGACTCAAATAGCCTATTGTTGCCGTCCGCGTTTAATCGCTTTTACTGGAGAAGGCCAGTGAATCAATACTCGGCGCATTTTATGTTTTTAGCGATGCCATAATTAGCGACTCTTTTTAACGCCAAATGCATTATTGCAGAGTATAATTGCATTTTAATGCGAGAACATTACATTTTTACTGACTGGACAGGGAAAAAAATTATTCCACACATAATTTGCGATACAAGAGAAATTCGTGCGCTAGCAGGTATTTTTAATACTTTATGCAAACTTCGGGGTAAAACGCGGCGCGCAGAGATTTGCGTGGGGCTCTACCGCATGACAGACCAGAAGCCAGGCATTAAAAATATTAAAATGCACAGTATTCGGTCTGCCATTTCGCTGGTGCATACAATAGGCGCATTTGCTTTTATCACTCTTCTGCATTGTTTTACACATGCGTGTTCTGTTTTATTGGACTGTAATGCAGAGTGGGAGGGATTGGGAGGGGGTCCAAATTTCATTTCATTTACCAAGCGACTGGCTAAAAAACAAATAGCCGATGTTGCGCACTGCGGCAATCTAGCATTCAATTATGTCCATGAAAACATCAAATATTAGTAGACGTTCCGCAAGTTTCCGTTGTGGTTTTTGTTAAATGGACATTGGCCGCCCTGTAAGTCATGTTTCCCTGGCTAACGTTTCGTCTCCTAATACTGGAGACATAATGAAAGGCTATAAAGACTTAGTTTCAAACTCATACAAGCTCGTCAAGACGAACTTTTTAAACATGTCCACGCAACAACCCTGCCGTGAGGTGCATACTGCTTCCTCAAATCGCAGAGTCACGACGTTGTGTGTTGTGGAACTGTTAGTTGTCTAATTTCAATCCTCCTCCTTTCCCGTAAAAATTGTTTTTGCACTTCCGAATATCTGCGGTTTGTCAGTTCATCCTACCATAGTAATAACTATACCTTGATAAAACTTTGGTGTTGGAGAAACGAATTTGATGGTTTCCTGGTCTGCAAATTTAGTAAAATACTAAGTATAATATCTTATAGCAATTAGGTTTGGAGTTTTCTTTTTCATTTCTTGTAATCGTAAAAGATTTATCCGTGTTGCTCAGACGACAGCTTTTCCTGTGTTCTGTAAGTCGAATGTCGATGCATCTTCTAGTAGTTGCTAAGTACAAGAGGTTTTGTATAATTCTACTGTGGCAAGTGGCGAGCATACATCGTTTGCAGTTTTCAAATATTTACGCACCTTCACTGTCGGTTTCAGCACTGTGTAAATACTATGTCTTCTTAGCACTCTGCTAGTGCGCTTCGCGACTGTTCTTACGAAGGGGAAGAACACTTCCTCTTTAGCTGTTTCTTTTCCTCTAGGAGCTCGAGATATTTTAGGATGTTGTTCCCTTAGACCACGGACTAATGCCCGGGGAACACAAATTTCAAGGATGCAAAAACGGCGCGGTGAAAGCATGCAGTGTATGCCTCTAGTTTGTTAACTGCTTAATACCTGAATAAATTTCTTCTTTTAAGAAAAAAAGTAATAATTATGTCGCTCTAGACGTACCCGAAACACTCAGGAGCTGACAGCACATGTCAGAAGCATTTGCAGCTTTGTGTAGAACCTGTACCTACCGTCACTGGCGCTCGAAAACAGATATCGTTCCAATTATTAGAGTCGCAATGATATCATGCGAATTCTTGACGTCCGGCGTTAAGGCGTTAAATATTTCCAGAACCACTCTTACGTGAGTAGTCTAACTTGCGTGGTGGTGGAACGACTTTAATCCTTTTCGACAAGGAGACGATTTTAGATAAAATTTTATTTACGCGTGAGTGCAATTTCAAGAAGTGAGGAGTTGACCGACACGTTTGTAAAAACATATTTTTCACCTGGGCTACATTTTAAATTACTTTATTCCCCACTGATAGTTTTGCGCCTGGCCCATTTTCAAGTGCATCTGTAGCAACAGATGTGGATAGATCTTTCCCGCCTCGTCAAAAAACAGCATGTCATGCTTATATGTGCAGAGCACTGTCGTCAACGTTCATCATCTAAAATAATGTTAACCATCTGAAATAATGTTGAGGACCGTCTTAGGCTCATATAAAAATAGCACACGATTTTTGAACGAGACGAGGACGATGTATCCACGTCTGTTGCTGATACACTTGAAAATGAGCGAGGCTCGAAACTAGCGGTGCGGAATATAGTAATTTAAAATACAGCCCAGTGGAAATTGTGTTTCTTCAAATTTACGAAGGCTTGGTGCCCTCCCAGAAGAAAACTAACTGATACACTTATGGACGAAAACAAATACGTATAGGTGTTCTTCCGTGACTGTAATGTCAGATTTTACATAGTTCTTTCGATGGGGTGGACACATCAATAACACAAAAGAATAATAAAAAGGTGTAAAGATGGAAGACGAGCGATTTGTTCACACAGCTTATGGCGAAAAGCGTTGGTTCGAGAGATTGGGAAGTGACCCACACTCGGGAGGATTTATGCACCTCAATAATGACCGTTGGTCTGGCAATAATGCCAACATGGGCGTGGTTTTATGGCAGTTTTACACGCTTGTCCAAGAAAATGTCGCGCTTATCCCTCGCTTTTACCTCCGAAACACAAAATAACGGTGTAAAATACGAATAAACGGTTGTTTAGGCAAATGTCTAGCTTATCCCTCAAATTCACCGCAGAAGCACGAGAGACAGATGTGTAAAATACGAATAAACGCAAGACTTAACTTACCCTACTCATAAACAGAGGGCGCACACGATGATCCAGCTATAGGGTAACATGACTGTCACAGCCGGAACGGCAGGGGACCATAGAAATGCCATTGCGAATTGCTCGTCGTTAGCGAACCCTTCCACGGCCGGAGAATCGGAACGGAGGAAGGGGGATGGCGAATGGAAAAAAGAGCAGTTCGCATCAAATAATTTACAGAACACAGGAGAACTACGAAGGTGTGCTGAAAAGTAATGCCTCCGAAATTTATATGTGAAACCTTGAAGCTTTTTAAATAAAAGAAAAGTTATTAACATTCTACGTATTTATTTTTCAAGTTTACGTATTTATTTCTCAACATCGTCACTATGACGACGAATACGTTTCTTCCAACGAAAAACCCGTGTGTTGACACTGTCATTGTAGAATTTTTGATTATGCCGACAGAGCCAAAACCCCATCTCCGCTTGCACAGCTTCATCACTATTAAAGCGAACTCTTTTTTAAGTTTTAGTAACAGGTGAAAATCGGATAGGGTCAAGTCGGGAGTATACGGAGGACGATCAGTTCAATGAATCCAAGGTGTCGGGTTGCTGCAGATGTAGCAGCGCTCTTGTGTGATCTGCCATTGTCATGCTAAAGTAGGTGGTGTTTCGTGGTGCTCCGTTACATCACACTATTTCTCAGACACAGACATAGGTTACACACTGGCATGTTACACGGTACAATTCGAAGGCCTCTGGCTTCAGAGAGCTGCAAATATGTAGGCAGGGAGAATAAAGATGTAGAATGTTAATCATGTTTGTTTTGTGTCAGAAGCATTAACAGTTTACACATAAAAAATTCGAAGGCGTTTCAGCGCGCCCCCGTACATAAGTGACTTGGTGACCAGGGATCCCATCCTCCCTAATGCAAGTTCGTGCCTTGGCTGTTGCGCCCAATCCATGAGACAGGACAGGAACGGAATGAGACTCTGGCCATTTCTAAGAAATTAACTGTTGTGACATGTCACTCACTGTACGACAGTTTTCCACCTTGAATTGTCTGTTCACGCGGTAAAAATCCACCAACTTATTAGCAGCGGACGGGCAATTTACCACAGAACTTTTCTTGCACCCCGCCAGAAGACACATACAGCAGAAAAGGTACAGTAATTCGGTTTTTGCGCGCAAACCTCTGATATCGCAAACTGTGTGGATAGTGAAAATGTTATTCGTCTATCACAAAGAGGGAAAATAACGCCAAGAGAGCCCGCGGTTTTCGAGCGTTATCTTTGCTTTCAGACATTGTTATGGACGACGATAAGAAAATTGATTTTATGGAACGAGAATAAACACCAAACAGAGATGTATAAAATGCATATTTCACCATCGGCTGCTTTTTTTTAAGATTAGATTGGTTTCAGCCATGGGCCATCTTTTCACGGATAAGGGTTAAAATGGTTTAAGCCACAACATTACATTTGTCATTACTTAAATAATGTGTAGAGTATGTCACGATATCAGTATACGACATAGGACTTTTAGAAGCAAACATACTAATACCGAGTGTTCACAGAGCAGTATATCAAACACAGACGCGACATCCAAAATTGAAGGCGCTGGGAAATATACGGTGTAATTCTCCTCAACAACACGCGTCCACACATCGCTGCCGTACCAGCGATAAGATTCAGCACTCCCTTTGTCTGCAGTTCGCGTCTCGCACCGAGCGACTGTTTCCTCTTCTTGCATTTTAAATAACAGCTGGGCAGCGTTCTGAAGATTAGGAAACTCAGGACAGCCATTAGTTCAATTCTCAGACGGAGAAATTCTATGCAGAGAGGGTCAAGAAGTTAGTGCAACTAGTTGATGACAAAGGGGATGAGGTGCTCTTGACAATTATGACGCCTCCCTCTTCCCTCCCCAGTCCCCCAAAACTGAATTTTAGAAAAGAAAAAGTCATATTTTCAAATTCATCAGTATCAAAATTAGCTAACTTTCAGAGAATAAATAAACAAGAAAGCTAAGTGTGTCGAAAATGGCAAAAGTTCTACAAATGAAAAGCTGTACCTGTGTTTGACACGCGATAGTTTTCAGTTTCTTGCCAGAGTGCCAGCAGAGAACATTACAGCGAGGAACGTGCTGTCAACGACAAATCCGAAATGGTTCGAGAGAAAGCAGATAAAGCGAGAAATTCACTGGGGCTTAGGGAAAGCTAAACGGTAAGGGAAATATCAGATTGACTTCCGGATCGTTGGCGGAAACTATCGAGAGAAACAGCATTTCTCCTCATTAACATGTAAGTGTAGTCAAAGTCCTCACAGCTTTGTTCACAATCGTAGTGCCAAGTGAAACGCTGAGAACGTTGAGTGGGCGTTTCGATTTTGTGTCTGTAAGTTAAACTAAGACGTTGTTAAAGTTGATAAAATTTATTGCTATTACATATCTTAAATCAACTGAATGACATTTACTTCTCACATCTTCGGACGTTTGGTTTTCAAACGATGCTCTTATCTGAGATGCTATTTCTTGGAAGATATCATGAAACGAAATTCTAAGCTCTGGTGTAAACCAGTTATCAAACAAAATAATCTGAGGAAGACCATTTGCAGTAGTGGCCGAAACGTAAGAGAATTTTACATGTTGACAATGCGGTCACATAGCCTGAAGAATTTTACTGACAAGTTACTGAACAATTTATTGGTATTACCTAAAAAGATGTACTTTATTATTATTAAATTTCTAGATTTATGATGCACTTTAAAAGTTGAGGTAAAGGCAAGTTACATTTGCGAGGATACTAAGACACAGCGATCTCACCCTCTCCCTCCCCCATCCCCCCTGCCAACCTGCCAAACAAATCCTGACCTATGGATCCGTAGCTGAGTGTAGCCATACAAAAATTACTAAGAAGTGAATGGCGATTACGTGGAGAAGTGAAATAGGATTTCAGGAAACAATAAAAGCTCTTTATCATAAAACGCATTCGCCGCTTGTTAGAATGTAACAAAATAGTGAGAATAGGGATTAATTTTAAAAATAATTTAGCGTCGCCACCAAATCGCCACCGAACACCTTTTTTGTCGTCAGTAGTCTTTTGACTGGTTTTACGGGGGCTCTCACGAATTCCTCCGCCGTGCCAACCTATTCATCTCAGACTAGTATTTGCACCGAACATCTTCAATTATTTGTTGGGTGTATTCCAATCTCCGTTTCCTCCAACACTTTTTACCCTCTAAACCACTCTCTCTAATGTTATTCCTTCATGTCTTAGCACATTTCCCCTTCTTCTTCTTCTTCTTCTTCTCTTCATCGTTTTCCACGTTTCTTTCTTCGCCGATTTTGTGAGAACCTCAGACATTTCTCTCTCAAATGAAGGTAGCAGCAGAAATAACACGTGTATTATAAATTTCATGTTGATCACGATGATGATTATGAGTTTAGAGGGACTAAACGCCTTGGATATCAAACCGTCACTCAAAATTAAGACCAATGGGTGGTACTGTAAACTTCTTTTGGCCAGCAATGCCTTCTTTGCCTACGCTAGTCTGCTTTTTCTACCCTCTTGACATCTTCCGTTGTGTGTTATTTTGCTTCGAAGATAGGTGAATTCCTTAACTTTTTCTGTTTCTTTGCCATCAGTTTTTACGTTACGTTTATCGCTAATCGAATTGCTGCTACTCCTCAATACTTAAGGCTTTCTTCGGTTTACTCTCAATCCATTTGACTGTTATTTCCATTCCTCAATTTTTGTCATTCTTCTTCACCTTCACTGAGGGTAGCAACGTCGTCAGAGATTTTATCATTAATGTTGTTTTATCGTACGTTTTTATCTCACCCCCTTAACTTCATTTTATTTTCGCCACTGGTTTTCCGATGTATGGATTGAGCAGTTGGAGCGAAATAATACATCCATGTCTCATACCCCTCCTAAGCGAGCGCTTCATTCTTGGTCTCATTATCCCACTCGATTCTTCTAAATATTCTATGTTATTACTCTTTTCCTGCAACTTATGCCTTTTTTCCCGAGAATTTCGATCACGTTGCTCCATTATACACTACTGGCCATTAAAATTGCTACATCAAGAAGAAAAACTGATGATAAACGGGTATTCATTGGACAAATATATTATACTAGAACTGACATGTGATTACATTTTCATGCAGTTTGGGTGCATAGATCCTGAGAAATCAATACCCAGAACAACCACCTCTGACCGTAATAACGGCCTTGATACGCCACGGCATTTAGTCAAACTGAGCTTAGATGGCGTGTACAGGTACAGCTGCCTATGCAGCTTCAACACCGTACCACAGTTCATCATGAGTAGTGACTGGCGTATTGTGACGAGCCAGTTGCTCGGCCGCCATTGAGGACGATTTCAATTGGATTGGTGAGAGATCTGGAGAATGTACAGGACCTGCAACATGCGGTCATGCATTATCCTGCTGAAATGTAGGGTTTCGCAGGAATCAAAGAAGGGTAGAGCCGTGGGTCGTAACACATCTGAAAGGTAACGTCCACTGTTCAATGTGTCGTAAATACGAAGAGGTGACCGAGACGTGTAACCAATGGCACCCCATACCATCACGCCGGGTGATACGCCAGTATGGCGATGACGAAGACCCGCTTCCAATGCGCGTTCACCGAGATGTCGCCAAATACGGATGCGACCATCATGATACTGTAAACAGAACCTGGATTCATCCGAAAAAATGACGTTTTGCCATTCTTGCATCCAGGTTCGTCGTTGAGTACACCATCGCAGGCGCTCCTGTCTGTGATGCAGCGTCAAGGGTAACCGCAGCCATGGTCTCCGAGCTGATAGTCCTTGCTGCTGCAAACGTCGTCGAACTGTTCGTGCAGATGGTTGTTGTCTTGCAAACGTCCCCATCTGTTGACTCATGGATCGAGACGTGGCTGCACAATCCGTTACAGCCATGCGGATAAGATGCCTGTCATCTCGACTGCTAGTGATGCGGGGCCGTTGGGAACCAGCACGGCGTTCCGTGTTACGTTCCTGAACCCACCGATTCCATATTCTGCTAACAGTCATTGGATTTCGATCAACGTGAGCCGCAGTGTCGCGATACGATAAACCCCAATCGCGATAGGCTGCAATCCAACCTTTATCATAGCGGAAACGTGATGATACGCATTTCTCATCCTTACGCGAGGCATCACAACAACGTTTCACCAGGCAACACCGGTCAACTGCTGTTTGTGTATGAGAAATCGGTTGGAAACTTTCCTCATGTCAGCACGTTGTAGGTGTCGCCACCGGTGCCAACTTTGTGTGATTGCTCTGAAAAGCTATCATTTGCATATCACAGCATCTTCTTCCTGTCGGTTAAATTTCGCGTCTGTAACACGTCATCTCCCTGGTGTAGCAATTTTAATGACCAGTAGTGTACATTATCGAGAGTTCTTATAATTCGATAAATCCAACGAACACGTGGATTTTCTAAAGTCTTGCGTTCCCTAACAACCACAAAATCCTGTGAACGAGTGATTTTTCTCAAGTCTTGCTTTTCCTAACAAGTACAACGTCGGAACCGCCTGTCTGGTGCCCTTACCTTACGTAGATCCAAAATGATCGTCATCTTACAGAGCCTCACTTTTTTCCATATCTCATACCATTTCTAATCCGTGCACTTCGTTCTTGGTCTTGCTTTACTTTCATCCGAGGGAAAATCTCATTTTTAACCACCCATTCCGCCACCCATCCTCCGAGAGGGTAATTACCCACCGGCTGCGCGCCGCTGCTCCAGTAGCTGGAAGGAAACAGCCCTTCGCCCGCACGTCTGGCGGCTCTCGCTCTATGAATGAGACGCCCTGGCTGTCAGATGCAACGCCAGCTGACGGCGCAGTTGGCTAACTCATTACGGAGCGGGCCGCGGAAGCCTGTTGCTCGCGCCTCGCCTCCAGCCGTGCTTGCATCTCGCTTCCGACACCGCTGGCTTCGTGGGAGGCACCAGCCGGCGTAAACTCCTTACTACCAGCACTGGCGCACTAACGCTGTCGTGATTTCCATACGGAGATCGAAGATCGAGCGGAATACATAGATATGATAAAAATGTGTGTGTGTCTGTTTCTCCACATCCCTCCAAAATCAAGCTGCGGGCCTATGGGGTATCATCTCAGTTGTGCGACTGGATTCGTGATTTACTGTCAGGAAGGTCGCAGTTCGTAGTAATAGACGGCAAATCATCGAGTACAACTGAAGTGATATGAGGTGTTCCCCAGGGAAGCGTCCTAGGACCTCTGCTGTTCCTCATCTATATGAATGACCTGGGTGACAATCTGAGCAGTTCTCTTAGGTTGTTCGCAGATGATGCTGTAATATACCGTTTAGTAAGGTCATCCGAAGACCAGTATCAGTTGCAAAGCGATTTAGAAAAGATTGCTGTATGGTGTGGCAGGTGGCAGTTGACGCTAAATAACGAAAAGTGTGAGGAGATCCGCATGAGTTCCAAAAGAAATCCTTTGGAATTCGATTACTCGATAAATAGTACAATTCTCAAGGCTGTCAATTCAACCAAGTACCTGGGTGTTACAATTACGAACAACTTCAGTTGGAAAGACCACATAGATAATATTGTGGGGAAGGCGAGCCAAAGGTTGCGTTTCATTGGCAGGACACTTAGAAGATGCAACAAGTCTACTAAAGAGACAGCTTACACTACACCCGTTCGTCCTCTGTTAGAATATTGCTGCGCGGTGTGGGATCCTTACCAGGTGGGATTGACGGAGGATATCGAAAGGGTGCAAAAAAGGGCAGCTCGTTTTGTATTATCACGTAATAGGGGAGAGAGTGTGAGAGATATGATACGCGAGTTGGGATGGAAGTAATTAAAGCAAAGACGTTTTTCGTCGCGGCGAGATCTATTTACGAAATGTCAGTCACCAACTTTCTCTTCCGAAAGCGAAAATATTTTGTTGAGCTCAACCTACATAGGTAGGAATGATCATCAAAATAAAATAAGAGAAATCAGAGCTCGAACAGAAAGGTTTAGGTGTTCGTTTTTCCCGCGCGCTGTTCGGGAGTGGAATGGTAGAGAGATAGTATGATTGTGGTTCGATGAACCCTCTGCCAAGCACTGCAATGTGAATTGCAGAGTAATCATGTAGATGTAGATGTAGCTGTAGATGTAGATGAATTCAATCACAATTATGATCGAAGCAGACGAAATGAATTAAATTTGTGTTGTGGCCGGGACTCGAACCCGGGCCTTTTCACTTGCTAGGCAGAAATGCTAGCCATTACACCACCACTGTACGATGGTTAACACTGCTGCACGAACTACCTAAGCTGAATGCCTTCCCCAACACAAACTTCAATTCATTTTTCCCTTACATATTTCACTGCTGTCAGGGCTCTCCGATATTGGCAAGCACCACAGCATTGGACGTAATGGGACGTCCTTGTACCATCGGCGATCTTATAGATCTTATAAGTAAATGTTTCCCTGAGACATTTAAGTCCCTTTTTATTATCTACGATAATGATAGAAGCAGACGAAATGATTGAAAATTTGTGCTGCTGCCCTAGATAATAAAAAAGAGACTTAAATGTCTCAGGGAAACATTTAATTATAAGATCAATAACAATTGGTATACTTATCCTGAACCATGATAGACCTACAGCGATTGTTGCCAAACAGTAAGGGATATAGGCCTAGATTATCAAAATATATTTTTTTTTGACTGAGAGAGGTGGCGTATGTAAATTCTGATGCGTGATGTTTCTGTAGTGCAGGGATGCACAGACCGCGGTCCACGAGCGGCCGCCATTGGTTTGATGGTGGGCTGCCTTTCACTGTTCGCCCTTGTAATTTTTTCGTGTTTTTACTCATCTTTCATTCCCTCCCAAAATGGAGGGAGAGGATCCTCGTAGAAGTACATTGTTTTAAGCCCATTCTAGCTGGCAGTGGGGCAGGCGGATCCCAATTCGCGATAATGGCTTGTTCCAAGGTGCGACATTTTTGAACTTGCGGTTCTTAAGCCGCTTGCGCCGCGTCGCGCAAAGCGAAGGAAAGAGGTTCGGCACAGCACGGCGCGACCGCTGTGGCCGTCAAACCGCACCAGGGTGCGCAACAACGAACAGATTCCGCACAGTGACGGTAGAACAAAGGAAATGGTTCGTTCGTGCGCTCACTGTTTACACGACATTTCTCGTTTTCCATTTTTACCACTCGCTCGCGCACACTGGAATACTGATGCGCATCTGCGAACACACTCCTCCATTCTCCACGGTTCAGTCCTGGGGTGGGAAAAAACCGACCAGTTAAAACAGACATCAGTATTTTAGTTCCGGATAACCGGTATTTATCGATATTTGTTTGGTCTCGTTTGTAGTTGGCTTTTCCTTTTTTTACTGATAGCAGTTTAAAAAAACGAAATATCAACTTGCCATAGCGGCAGCGCTAAAATTGTTGGTTTTTAAATAAAACTTCTTCTTTTAAAAAAAGTGAGTAATGTTTCAGCGTAAAATTTATATTGCTATGAAATATTGGATTATTGTGGAAGTGGAGGAAAGCAAATAGCATGGTTTTAATAAGACAGCACACAGTCAGAAACTAGCGACAGACAAGTGTGTGACATGAGAAGCGCTACAGCATTGCGGAGACAGTAATGTACGTGTTGCCTTATGGCCTGGCCCATTAAGCGATACGCCTGTACGTGGAGTGAACAAGACTTGCCCCTACCTGTCTATACGTTAGTTTCGCGCTTTCGTCCTCGACATCGGTTGTAGTGCAGAATGACACCAACCCTAGTTGGTGAGTATCGTACGAAGTCTTGGAGCAATGAAGTACAACGCTTCATTTGATTTGAAACATAAAAAACAGGAGGAGGCACAACAAACTTCCACGTTATTCCTTGGAAAAGAACGTAAATTTAATTCACATACCTACGATTTTATTCCTGTGCTATAAATACCAGATAATAACTGATACCTTAATCTTGTGGTCGCTTCACGATGAAAATTGATACCATTCAAAAGTGACGATGTGGGAAAGTCATCAACTTGTGACCTTTCGCTCTCGCGACGCCTGTCTGCTTCACCATCACACTCTTTGGTGGGGAGAGTGAGGCAGATTTCTGCCTCAGATGAGACCCAGTATCGATCGTAATATCCTACTCTTTCACCTTGATTAGAATGTTTCAAGCTTTTTTCGAAATCTTCTTTTATTACTGGAAGCAACAGCAATAAAAGACCGAAAATCGATCATTTCAAAAACTGATTATTTCGAGCGGTTTTAGCACTCAGATAAAACTGGAGACGAAAAGAAGCGATGCAACCGAAAACAGTTTGTTTCAGCGGTAGCCGTTATCCGTATTCCGTGCTGCTCTGCGCCGCACGTTTTTGCGTGGAGCGTCCGGTGTGGACGAGGCTTTACGAAGTCACAGTAAGACGTTTGCTGCCCCGATACTAGCAAGTGTGTACAGTCCTGCTGTAGTGGATGTTTCTTGGGTTGTTATTAGGTAGGCATCAGCTGTCTAGGAATTATTATTACACCTTATTGATGTTTTTATGCCAGTAGGGTAGTGATCTTGTTACATGGGGTAGTTTGCAAGTGTGGTGTCTATGTTTTCATTGTTCAGGCCATTAGGTAATCAGAGTATCTTGTTATAAAATTTATAGTGAACAAGTAAACACCGTCTGCGTCACAACTTTTTATTTACCGACTACCGAATTCAATCTGCGTTGCAGATCATCTCCCAGTCTGGCGCCGCAAAGTGCAGATTGTCAACAGCTATGTGAAACTCACTACTGCTGACAAACTGCATTTTGCGGCGCCAGACTGGGAGATGATCTGCAACGCAGATTGAATTCGGTAGTCGGTAAATAAAAAGTTGTGATGCAGACGGTGTTTGTTTATTCATTATAACAAAAGGGTCGCGGTTCCTATGGCATTGCGTCAGTTGTGATCTAAAACTAATGTTTGTCTTTCACGCATATGTTGAATGACGGTCATTAGAGGTTAACTGATACACAGGATGACTCAGCTGCGCCGATCGCTGTCGTTTTATGCGGCTTGCAGTGTTATAGCTGGCCTTTATGAACCACGCGCGAGGTTTTCATATTCTCTCGCTCGCTACGCACAAACTGCTACTCCTACAGAAAAAATAAGCCGGACCTTTTTGCAGGAAATTTAGTGTAGCTGAATTTTGTACTAGGATACTTTTTCACTGGAGGGAGCGATTTTCGAATTATTCAAGAAAAACGTGCAAAAGTTGCCTTTAAACGTATCTGCACCCAACTCTGATCCCTCACCTGTCAGGATTTCTAGCATGTTGTTCCGACTACATGAACTATAGCTTATGCTCTACCTTTTTTGATCTCTATTCATTGGGCTATTACGCCACCAACATAGTCGACTACTTCATGAACATTTTTAATTTAAACGTGCCCGTGAGGCTAAAGAACGAAAAAGGCTTTTGTAAACGTTACGCTAAAACTAATTACGTTGACAATCCGATCCAAATTTAACCCTTACAAGCACAGCAGTTTCGTAGTCAGAAGGTCTCAAGAATACAACGATGTAATTCATTATATGATGCAGCTAAAATTCACAAAATTGTTAGGTAAAATTCACACAGGCGTCAGTTTTACAATTTGTAAGTGCTCGACTAAGCCGGTGGCATAATAAGGCCAGTCAATGAAGACGAAAGAATGTCAAATGTGGGAAATAATTCGTACAGTCGCAAGTATTTGTATAACGGTAGGAGGGAAAACCCATTAACAACGTACTTAAATCCTGACCGGCGGGGGCAGAATGTAGGAGCAGAGGTGCGTTTGAAGGCCACTTTTGTTCATATGGTTCAAACGGCTCTGAGCACTATGGGACTTAACATCTGAGGTCATCAGTCCCCTAGAACGTAGAACTACACAAACCTAACTAACCTAAGGACATCACACACATCCATGCCCGAGGCAGGATTCGAACCTGCGACCGTAGCGGTCGCGCGGTTCCAGACTGTAGCGCGTAGAACCGCTCGGCCACAACTGCCGGCCGCTACTTTTGTAAGTTTTTCTTGAATAACTCGAAAACCTCTTACAAAAAGGCCCTGTTAGTTTTTTCGTAGGACTAATAGGTCGCACGTAGCGAGCGAGACAATATAAAAATTTCGGCCGTGTTTTGTGAAGACCAGATATACCATTGCGGATTGCATAAAATGACAGCGGTAGGGGCGATAGGGACAGCCGAATCACCCTGTAAGTCTGTTCTGGCGAATTTAAAGTTGTGCAGCGTGTTTGTAGTCTTGCTCTTCAGTGTCACCATAATCATCTTGACTATGTAATACAACTTTTCTCTCTTCATCTCGTACATCAGTAAAACTCCTCTGGTTATTTCAGTAACTGAGAAAAGAGTGTATAGTACTCGTGGCGTTATTTTCGAGACAGATATAGCTTAGAAGAGATTCTAACCTCCTTGATGGAATACATTCTAATCTCCTTGATCTCGTCAAAACCTGACGAAGGAGATCGGAAGCACGGTGTTCAGGCTGTCGGCCGATGTTATCGGCCGACGTCTGGCGATGGCGTCTGGCGACCGTTGTCGGTGGCCTGTGGACGCAGCCTTACTCCTGCTGATGTCTATAACGTCTAATTAGGAATTTGACCATATCCCGCTGCAGCTGTAGCTCCATATAAACTAAAGTGATCAGATATTAACCGGATTCTCGTTGAGTTTACATTGAAAACGCGACGGATTGAGCTCCTTTCCTTGCTCACATTGATCTGGAATCGCATGCGCTCCGAACAGAGAAGTGTGACTGGAAAAAGAGCACAACGAATGACCTTTCTCCAGTATCGTGCTGCGAGACGAAACGCCTCTTCGTCGAGGTCATTCATTTAAGACTGTTAAGGGTAGTTAGATGTAAACAGAGGAGGCGCACTTTGTTTATTTGGCTTTATGGTGACTGATTAACTGACACAGTTCATTCTAGCGAAGCAAGACTCAAGATAGTGTTGTTATTTACATGCTGGAATTATAATCAAGAAGTCTCACGAGGCATTTAAGTTTTGGGTATGCGATAAATGTCAAACTGCGCCGGGATATGGATCTATGGCAAAATGGATGTACTAAAGGGTGGCGAGTCTAACTGCGCCCAATCAAATCGTCTTTAGTGTAACCTTCTTTACTTGCTGTTTCAAAGTCGCCATGAAATCATCAGAGTTCCCAATTATGGTTCCAAAGGGACTTGCAAGATTAAAAAAAAACCTTTAATTTACTTGCATAATACAAACTGTCATTTCAGTATTTGAAGTCACTGTTAAGTGGTACCAAGAAATAGCCAGATACATCAGCTGTCGCAGCCTTGAGAATGCTGGTGTGTTTGCCTACTTCTCGTAAATATGTTCAGGAAGTCTTGTTGTTGACATGGGTAGTCTATAGAGCAACCTTGTGCTACCCAAAGTTTTCATCCAAATCTGCTTCCCGCGTTAGTTCCATTTCACATTTTTTAATACGATGGAAGGAAGACTTAACAAAAATCGTGACACCTTCTTCATATTTGTCAAACTAAAACAAACTGATCGGCTACTCAAAGTGATGCACGATGTTTGAAATCGTCAAGAAAATATGTAATATACAATGTGTACAGAATCCAAGACAGAACGATAAGACTGGAAGAGAAAGGAAATAGTGATCAGGTCGAAAAGTGTGTAAGCCGGGGATGTTCAATCAGTGCATCGAAGAACCAACAAATAAAACAAAACAGAGGTTCAGAATTAGAATCAAAATTTAAGGTGAAAGGGTATCAGTGATAATATTCGCTGATGAAATTGCTATCTTCTGTGAAAACGAGGAAGAATCACAGAACCTGTTGAATGGCAATGAATAGTCTACTGGGCGTAGAAAATGGATTGAGAATAAGGTCAAGATAGATGGAAGTAATGGCGAACAAATAGAGATGACACGTTTGCAAATTGGTTACCGCCGATATGCTGGTCTACCTTCACCTAATCATAGACTGCGCTGATTCTTCAATCACGATGTCATCGATGAGAGTTTCGACCCTTATCTTCTTTCTTTTAATCTTACATTAATTTTTTTTCATTTTCTTTCCCAGAGAGGTGAGGCACTGCCAAGACACTGGACTCGTCTTCGGGAGAATGACATTCAGATCTAGGTCCAGTCATTATTCGCATTTAGTTTCCTTTTATTTTCTTGTGACAACAGTCGTAAAAAGATTTCAAAATGCGGTTACCGGTTACAGTTGTCTTCAAAGTCTGTAGATAAAAACACTCACATTTAGTTTTATTAAAATCCTTCTGCAGTATGCTGCGCCACCTCATAAAATACTCAAAGTGCTAAAATGCAACTACGTTTTCGCCCTCTAGCAGCTGCCTTCCTCAGGGCATAGATTAATGAGGTGAGAGTTGCTGTTTGAACATATTGCATTTCTAACTGCTATATAATATCACGTCACATTTCTTTGATTTTGTGGTGGTATACCCAGAAGATTTTTAATGAGACTGACGCTGGTCGCGGACGCCTACGTGTTTTCACACAGTTACTTTTTCCGTGGAGCATTCGTGCGGAGTGTTAGGAGCCTAATTTGGAGCAAAGACGTCACACAAAAAAGCAAAGAACTAATATACAGAAGTTATTCCATCCCAGTACTGACCTACGTATCTGAAACATGGTTAACGAAGACAGTAAGAAAATTACAGGGATGTGAAATGAAGTTCCTCAGAAATATGATAGGAGTAACAAGGAGGGAGAGGCTGAGGAATGAAAGGGTAAAGTAAACAGTGAAAGAGGAACCTTCGCAAAGCAAGACAGATAAATCAAGGTTAAGATCGTATGGGCATTTAAGGAGAATGAATTCCCAAGAAAACAAATGAAACTGAGATGAAAAGGAAACGACCAAGAGGAAGACGAAGGAATAGATGTCTGAAAGGTGTGTCTGGTGTTTTGAAAAAAGAGGCGGAGAGTGGATCAAACTGAACACAGAAAGATGATGGGAAAAATAAGACTACATAGCGAGTCTTGTGTTCCGGACGCAGGCTGGGGCTGGAAGCTGTTCAAGATGATGATGATGTCAGGTCTGAATAGTTTTTATATATAATGTCATATTTACTCCCTACAGACGGAGATGCTGTTTAGAAAAATGCTGTTAGCCCTGCTAAACGCTTTTTTTCATCAAGTGCTCTATAGCATAGTCATCTGCAGCCAATATTAATTAATCATCGGCGTATAGCAAAGTCGATAGGTAATCCCCATTTATGTCTGGGCCCATTCCCCCACATTTCATCCATTCTTTAAGAAGTTCGTCCAGGCCATACTTAAAGAAAGTAGGTGCTACATAGCACTCTTGTCTAAGCTCTTTGTTTGGTCGTATTGTAACAACAACGACGCTGTACTATTGTACATATAAGTAATTTTTTTCCAAGTGATTTTTTCCGATAAACTTGTGTAATTGATGTTCTGATTTCAATTTTTTGTTTCATGCCATTATGTTAAGAAAACTGCAAATGAGTTTCAATGTGAATATTAATGTTTATGCAAATGTCAAGTAATATTGTAATGGAATTGAAATGTAACAAATGTTGAGACTGTTGTAAGATGTTTAAAATTGTAACTGTGCGTCTGGTCCATACGTAGGCAATGTGTTAGGATATGTAGCTTGCAAAACCTAAGGTGAATACCCAGTCTGTCAGGGAGAGGTAAAAGGTGGATGGCAGGCGAGCGCGGGAAAATGCGCACGGGCACTGTACGGCACAACGGGTTCAGCAGTAGTAGTTGGAGTTTGGAACTGGTTTGAGTAACACCTTCTGGAGCGAGGAGGCTCTCCTGGAACACATAGCTTCACTGAGCCTGGGGTACGCCGTTCCAACGCCCACACAGCATGGCAAAACTCCATAGGCACTAAATGGAAAAGTATTGCGACGCGAAGAAGAATTAAAGTGCCGATACGTCAAGAGCCATAGCTGTGGTTGTATGTGTGCTCTGTGCCTCGTCATCTCGCCGCCCGCCAACCGCCGCATCGATACTAGCAGGTTGAAACTTGCAGTGCTGGATTCGTGTGGATCAGAGAGTGAACTGTGCAGTAATAACCTAAATTTTACCAGAACTTTCCCATCATTTAATTATCCTCACAACTAACCTAGACAGGGTCCTTTCCAAATATTGTGCAATCCGAGTGCCCCGAAATGAAAATTTAAAATTTGTGTTAATAATAATTATTTGCAGAACTAGCTATGTTAGAATGGTGTTTAAAGAAATGTTTTGTTAATGAACCAGTAAATGAATAACGAAGGTCTAACGAAGTTGGAAGATAACTTTAATATTGACATAGCAATGAAGTTTATAATTTCGAGACAGATATAAAGGCATTTAAATGAGCAGTAAATAAGATGAAAATAGTAGTAACTTATATACTGGAAATCTTGAATGCATAATAAATTAAGTAATAATTTTTTTTAATACAGCGATCATAACAGTTTCAGGGTGCCCCCCCTTTTTTTATTCATTTGAATTCTGAAGTGTTCTAAATTGGTTTGACCAGCAAAATTTAAAGTCAATATAAAAGTCAAAATTTATCAGTGTTTTATCTTTATCAAAATTGACATTTTGTGTGTGGCACGAAAGTGATGTTTCTAGGGTAACCTATGCCCGATTTTAATCAGATTGATAGACAGTATAAAGTTTTGTAGCATACATTATAGTGTAGTGTTATGTATTCATGGTTTTTCCATATCAGTACAGAACGTGAAACTATCAGCTCAATAGATTTTCTGGTTCTAAAATTCTACTATATTATGCAGTGTTACTAATTGTTGTTTTGCATGCATATCTACCAACTTGTACAGGGAAGAAACTCAGTTAATGCCTAATTAGGCTGGCGACCGTATTATTATCAAATTGGTAGCATCTTCAGTGTTGCTTTTGGTCCATCCTGACGTGTAATTGCATTTCGAACTTGCTTGACGGATCATTGTTATTGCAGAGTGGGTGTAAGTCTGATTTGCCACCGTTCAGGTACACGCGGTCGATATCTATACGAAAATCCTTTCTCATAAGGTGAACCCCGCTCACTTACCATAGCACAGGCTTTAACGAGTATTGTGTCGCGCGGAGGTTACAGTATTACCCTGTAAATTTCTTTTCCTATTTCAATTGTTGTCTCTAATCCGTTGTGAAGCTTTTTTTTATCTCCAACAACAAATATTTTATTTTCTTTCATATCCTCAAGATATCAATATGGTTTCTTTATTGGTACAGTGTCATATGCTTTTTGTATATCTATGAAACAATGTATAAGTGTGTCTTCAGCTGGCTCTTCTTTTTTCGGGTGTCTCTTGTACAATATTACGAAATGGTTTCCAAACTGCGAATACGTATCGGTGTCAGCTGTACATTTTATTAGTGACTCATGGAAATTTGTGGCTGAGTGGGACTCGAACCGGATTGCCCGCTTATCGACAGCGGTCGCTTTATTCACTTGCATGCATGTCTGTAGGACATTATGATATAACATACAGACCCTGTATAAACACATACATTGTGTAAATGATTGCTTTATATAACTCGATGTGCTAAAATGTTGATACTAAAAATTTGTCTCCGTGTGCGGGAACCACAAAGTGCGAGCGTAGGTGACATGGACAACATGATATACGGAAGTTTGGATGGGTCCGGGAAGCGTGCACGTATAGCCAAAGAAGTTTAGGCGACCGCTTGCGATTAGCGGGAAGTGCGGGTTCGAGTACCTGTCCGACACGAATTTTCATGTGTCACTAATAAAATGCACAACTGACGCCAATGTTGTTGTTGTGGTCTTCAGTCGTGAGACTGGTTTGATGCAGCTCTCCATGCTACTCTATCCTGTGCAAGCTTCTTCATCTCCCAGTACCTACTGCAGCCTACATCCTTCTGAATCTGCTTGGTGTATTCATCTCTTGGCCTCCCTCTATCATTTTTACTCTCCACGCCGCCCTCCAATACTAAATTGGTGATCCCTCGATGTCTCAGAACATGTCCTACCAACCGATCCCTTCTTCTAGTCAAGTTGTGCCACATGCTCCTCTTCTCCCCAGTACTATTCAATACCTCCTCATTAGTTATGTGACCTACCCATCTAATCTTCAGCATTCATCTGCAGCACCACATTTCGAAAGCTTCTATTCTCTTCTTGTCTAAACTATTTATCGTCCACGTTTCACTTCCATACATGGCTACACTCCATACAAATACTTTCAGAAACGACTTCCTGACATTTAAATCTATACTCGATGTTAACAAATTTCTATTCTTCAGAAACGCTTTTCTTGCCATTGCCAGTCTACATTTTATATCCTCTCTACTTCGACCATCATCAGTTATTTTTCTCCCCAAATAACAAAACTCCTTTACTACTTTAAGTGTCTCATTTCCTAACCTAATTCCCTCAGCATCACCCGACTTAATTCGACTACATTCCATTGTCCTCGTTTTGCTTTTGTTGATGTTAATCTTATATCCTCCTTTCAAGACAATGTCCATTCCGTTCAACTGCTCTTCCAAGTCCTTTGCTGTCTCTGCTAAAATTACAATGTCATCGGCGAACCTCAAAGTTTTTATTTCTTCTCCATGGATTTTAATACCTACTCCAAATTTTTGTTTTGTTTCCTTTACTGCTTGCTCAATATACAGACCTTCCATACCCCTCGACTCTTATAACTGCCATCTGGTTTCTGTGCAATTTTCGTAATTTGCGAATCGGTTTCGTAATACTTACAACAGCTGTGAATCGTCGAAACAGTGTCTGTTCCTTCAGACATGCATGCGTGTAATGAAACACACAGACACTTTATAAACACAGACATTGTGTAAATCATTCTTCTACAGTGAATGTATTATCTACACACGATCGACCGTTCCTTGCATTTTGAATAATTAACATAACCACAGGGAATCTAGAGGCGTTGGTATAGTGGACGTAATGAACGAGCAGACCCCAAAGCGGGAGGGTCTTCAAGAATAACGCTTGTACCCCCGGGCGGCGCGGCAGTAGATTACAAGCTACGGAGAGGCTGGGGTGGGCCATCCGTCTGTGATTGGCTTAGAGCGATTCGAGTCGTCGCCGGGTCTCACACACAGCGTATGTTTGTGCGCGAGAGCGCCGGCCGCGGGTCCGAGCAAAGGCACACACAGCCTCACCCAGGCGCACGGCCGGAGGGGGGAGGGGGATATGGGAGGGGTGAGTGAGTCACGTCGCCGCGGGGTGTGCGGGGGTGCGACGCGCAAAACAAAGCAATTTGGCACGCGCGCGGTCGATGCGCGGCCGCCTAATCCAGTGCGCCGAGCTGCTCATCGGGCGGCATTAATTACGGCGACCGGAAGTATGCCGGGAATTTCAATATCGCGCCGCCATCATTTGCAGTCGCCGGGCCACGAGCAACAGTCGCCGGTGACGATTTGTAGGCCGAAAAACGAAGAGGAAGCGCGCGTCTGGCTCGATTTCCAGAAACTCTGGAGAGCGGCGTGTGTTTGTCGCAATGGTCTGCTGAAAATGCGCTGCAATAGCGAGTCGTGGTACACGACAGAGCGTTAGCTATTAAAATTACGGCATCAATAAGGGGGCGTCGAGACCATTCCTACTGCAGCAGATACTTTTCAGTGGCAGTACAAATGTGTCCAGCTACCAGAAGATGCTAGCGATGTATGTTGTAAATAAAGCAGAACAGTGTTCATGGGTGCTGATTAATGCAGGTCTCCCGTTCATGCAGACCAGATTTTTCTTTCAGAACAATAACTACAATTAACTGTACAGTATTTGATAATCCGAAAGTAACTGTGTGTATTGCTTGCTACTTATCACAATGTTCGTATCTTTTTAAAATGGTAATATTATTGGAAAAAAATTGTCTTTAACATATACAAGAAAAAGCAAGGGCCCTAAGACGGTATCTTGTGACACCACATATAATAGTTGGATGAATGGTAGCTTAATACAGGACTTTTTGCTGTTGACAGTCCCTGTTTTCTGTACGAGACATATGATCTGAGCAATTTTGTAACATTTCCTGTGACACATTATATTTTATTTTTCTGCAAATGACATTGTGATTTATGCAGTCAAATGCGTTGGACAGATCACAGAATATACCCGTATCCTCGCGGGAGACGTGCGCGAGATAGTCTCTGCAGTTGCACTATCCTCTGTGCCCTCGGTGGCACAGCTGGATAGAGCGTCTGCCATGTAAGCAGGAGGTCCCGAGTTCGAGTCCCGGTCGAGGCTCACATTTTCACCTGTTTCCGTTGATATATATCAACGCCCGTGAGCAGCTGACGGTATTAATATAATTCTAATTTCGCTTTAAGGGATGTTTCTTCAAACGATTATTTTTAATATTCTCATTAAAAGGTGGGCGCGTGACACAGAGCGTTTTGCCGAAATGTGGGAGGGGCGGGATTCACGCTTCCGTCAATGTCGCACCTCTCCCCCCCCCCCCCGGCCCCCCCTCCCCCCGTGATCACTTGACAGGAGGACACGAAATAGGAAGGGTGAAAATGCAAGACAGCCCTTTGCTGCTTTAGATCACATTCAGATATCATCGAATGGTTTTGAGCGGTCACTAGTGGTTTCAATGCCTGCACGAGAGCGAAAATTGCGGTCGCACTGCGCTCCAGAGGAGTGAGATCACATTTAATGGAGTTGCAGTCTCACAGTGTCCTTAGAGAATGGTTGAAACGACCGAAGGTGTCAGCAGTGTCAAAGATTGTCAAGAACGTCTGTCTGTTGCTCATCGCACTGCGAGCTGTCGTTTGCGACCGCAAAATGTGTGGGACTCAACGCCTCTCGGAAAGGAGGGGGCGGGGGGGGGCTCATTGACCCCCCCCCCCTTCCCCCCGAGGCATTCTGGTGCCGATTCTGAGCGGCGGTATTTCTGGAATGTCTTCCTTGGTCACTCACAAGAAAACCGCATTATTTCAACGCTGGGTGTGGCTGTTATAAGAGGGGTAAGAGGGAGGTGTGACGACCCTCACACAGTGTGACACGTCCATGGTGGCGTTCGACAGAATTTTGGTGTAGTTTGCTGCCAATGTGACATCATTAACCTACCTTACCCGACACATGAACTTCCGAGCTATTGGCTTTTCTTCGCATGTGTCGGTATCTTTCTGTTGGAAGCGTCATCGAGGCCGAGAGTGAGGTCGCAGGGCACCACGCTTTTGCAGAATTAGAGAGGATGGTTGTACGCACCAAAGAGCCAAATTTGAAAATCGTGCTCGCAGTGGTTGGGAATAACGGGGTTTCGAAAAAGTGATCCTCTAATTCCGTTCGCAGTGCATTTTCTTCTTATTTCCGGAGTATCCCGATTGTTGTAAATCCGGATGACCTGCGGTCCCACGTACTCCAGATAGACAACTTTCCAATGTTTTGATTTTTGCCTATTTAATTCAGTATTAAGGCAATTGTGTTTAATACATGAGAGAGCAAGGTGCTAAAACGACTTTTTGTCCAGTGCCAGCAGGTGGCTCACATAGACCGAGACTAGCATCACCTTTCAGAAAAGTGTAAGTAAACATGTCTTTCATTCACCTTGTTACAGCTGTAGAACATTGCCTTGCAGAAATACAATGAAGCGCCAAAGAAATTGGTATACGCTTGCGTATTCAAATACAGAGATATGTAAACAGCCAGAATACGGTGCTAGGGCCGATAACGCCTATATAAGACATCAAGTGTCTGGCACAGTTGTTATATCGGTTACTGCTGCTACAATGGCAGGTTATCAGGATTTCAGCGAGTCTGAACGTGGCGTTATAGTCGGCGCATGAGCGATGGGACAAAGCATCTCCGAGGTAGCGATGAAGTGGGGATTTTCACGTGCGACCATTTCACGAGTGTACCGTGAATATCAGAAATCCGGTAAAACATCAGATCTTCGACATTGCTGCTGCCGGAAAAAGATCCTCCAAGAACAGGATCAATGACGACTGAAGACAATCGTTGAACGTGACAGAAGTGCAACCCTTCCGCAAACTGTTGCAGATATCGATGCTGGGCCATCAGCAAGTGTCAGCGTGCGAACCATTCAAAGAAACATCATCGATATGGGCTCTCGGAGCCGAAGACCCACTTTCATACCTTTGATGACTGTACGACACAAAGCTTTACGCCTCGTCTGGGCCTGTCAACAATGACATTGTACTCTTGATGACTGGACACATCTTGCCTGGTCGGACTAGTCTCGTTTCAAATTGTATCGAGAGGATGGAAGGATGGACGTATACGGGTATGGAGACAACCTCATCAATCCTTGGACCCTGCATATCAGCAGAGGATTGTTCGAGCTTGTAGAGGCTCTGTAATGGTGTGGGCGTGTGCAGTTGGAGTGATATGGGACCCCCGATACATCTAGGTACGACTTTCATAGGTGACACGTATGTAAGCATTCTGTCCGATCACCTGCATTCATTCAGGTCCATTGCTCGTTCCGATAGGCTTGGGCAATTCCAGCAGGACAATGCGACTCGAACTCCCCAGACACGAATATTAATGAGCATATCTGGAATGCCTTGAAATGTGCTGTTCACAAGAGATCTCCATCCCCTCGTACTGTTACGGATTTATGGACAGCCCTGCGTCATTCACGGTGTCAATTCCCTTCAGCACTACTTCAGACATTAGTCGAGTCCATGCCACGTCGTGTTGCGGCACTTCTCCGTGCTCGTAGGGGCCCTACACGATATTAGACAGCTGTACCAGTTTCTTTGGCTCTTCACTGTATATCATTGCATATACGACATGCAGTTGGTAGCGTCGTAGAAAACATGAGGAGCTGAGGAGTTGGTATCTCTTCAATCCTATTCTGCATAGGCAGAACACAGTTTGATAACTCGAACGGGTAGTACCGTAGAGACCAACGAAACGAAACAGGTGGTTCAGGAGGTAAATGCTAGCGAAGATTACGAAATGAATAATAAACAAGACAAGTACAGAGCGTAGCAAAGCCGTCTTAAGCGTATGCAACAATACAGGGAGCATCCCAAATCAGTAACGTGGATCAGGCACGATCAAAATTCTACTACTGAATGGAGCCTAACTAAAGGATTCAGTGGCTAGCGAGAGCCTGGCTAGCAAGAGCAGGGCTGTGATGCTTAGCTGTGAACACTCGTCGGAGGGCGGCCCTTCACAGGTGTTTGGTGCGGTTCTTGCGCCTCGTGCACGCATGAGCCGCTGCCGTCTCTTGGATACCGAGTGCCTCTGACCAGTTCTGTATTTCGATACTCGGACTAGGCTGGGAACCCCAATCACCGTCGGATACTGAAGTACTCTCATCATTGATTCGAGATCCTGCTGCGTAGATGACGAAGCAGTGGAAGTACTAGATTGTTGATGGGTCCACGGGCATGCCGTCGTATGAATTATTTAGGACAAAAAGGAACTGCCCTTGACTACAATTAAACACTGTCCATTTTATTTCACCACGACCCATTTCGAGTACTTGAAAATACATTTGTCTGATACACTACATGTTCATGTTAGGACTGTTTCTAATTGATGCCCCTGCCCCTGACTACAATTAAACACTGACCATTTTATTTCACCAAGACCCATTTCGAGTACTTGAAAATACATTTGTCTGATACACTACATGTTCATGTTTGGACTGTGTCTAAGTGATATTAATTCTCCTCCAATAACGTGCACTGAGGGTTTCACTTCGTGAGTGCTGTAGTGCGTCCTGGTCTGACAGTATACGTTATTGAAGGACAAATAAAGTCAGTATTTCGCTGTCTTTCAATGTGCGTGTATCAGGTACATATAACGAGCCTAAAAGCCTCCAAACTGCTCATCGTATAATAAAATGAACAGTATTTAACCGCAGTCTGGGGCAGTTAGTTTTTTTTTCTTTTATAATCTTTTGTATGCCCGTTACTTCGACAAGTAACCGAAAAGCATCTGTTTGGGTCACAGGTGGATCGTAGTATACGAGTATACCTCCAACCATGGGCCTACCACGTGAGTGACAATAGGGTTTATTGCTGTCAAACACTCTCGTATAATCTTGAATGGCTTAAACGGGTCCGGCTGGTCCTTCGCAATAGCCACATGCACTCCTTGGCGTAAGAGCTCTGTGCTAGATATCACTTTTCAACCGTCCCCACGTGCAAAAATCTAAACGGGCGAGATACGGATATCATGGTGATTGAGAAAAGTACCACACAGTCTAAATCTATTCCCTTGGAGATGCATTGGCAGAAATGGTATCATCCATCAAAATTAGATGTGTTCGGCACGGAGGAGTAAACCGCGATACAAAAAAGCCTGATTTTTCTATTTGTAGATCGCAGTTTTTAATTACAAAGTTCTCGATTTCGAACGTTGTCACCAATCATGAAATCATATGCCGTAGTTGCAGAGTAATCTGTTGTAATGTAACTATTAGTTCACTGTCATATACTCACAGAGAACCGATAGTTACATTACGACAGGTCGCTCTGTAACTATGACATATCATCTGAAGAAGGGTCACACTGTTCGAAACCGGTGACATGCAAATAAAAAAAAGAGCGATCGTCAGACAGAAAAATAAGCTTATTTTTTAGGAATGAACATATTCTTAGACAAGCATGTTACCCACACATTACCCTCTTCCTTACTGGCCTGTGGGGATGGTAGAAAGGCGAACTCTATGAAGAAAATTGACCACAAGAGACGAATTGATCAGATTGTATGTAGTAGTGTCCCCGCAAAAGAATCCCCAGACTATTTGAAAGGAGCTACAAGTGCTGTAGTCAAGATGATTCGAAAGTGGACTGAAGTCTGAGGTGGAACTTATGAAATCATCTTTGGACTTAATCATTTACCTTTGCTTAGCACGTCTTGCAAGTATTTGTTTGGGTTACATTCTAACAGCTGTATCTCTGTAACCAATGGAAATAGGGATACGTGCTACATGGAATACTGCTATCTCCTAAAATATTTTAGGAGCAACTTTTCAGAACGCATGATGTCCCAGAAAGTAAAAATTTCAGTAGAAGCGAACATATTTTACCACAAAAAGTATTTTATTATTTTTCTAGAGTTTACACAAAATTTCCATGTAGAGCCGTTGATAATAATGTGTTTATTACAGTGTAATTTCCTTTTTTAACTTTTAAGATATGAAGACTTCCGTGATGAACTAAATGTCTTTTAATTTAAGCTATTGTCGACATCATACATTTTGATATTTGGACACAATGTATTTTGATCCTTTTGCAGTAACATACAGAACAATGCTGTAAAGCTGAAAAAATTACAATTTGGTCAGTGTTGGTCGGTTAAAAAGGGCAACTCTGATTCCACGAGGCTTCCTGCAAACGTGATGTCATTTTGACATCTCACGCAGTATCGAAAATTGGTAAAAAGACGTTATTCTTGGTATGATTTATTATAACGATTATTATAATTCGACGTCACATAATGACTGATCGGCGGCTAAAGCTTTTGTGAGGGGTAAGCTATAACACAAAGTATTAAATTCGTCGATGTCATCATGGTGTAGTGGTTACGAGAGTGGTATGGCGAAGTGAACTATTGCTAGTTGCTAGTTCGCGTCTTGCCCTTCCAGTTTTTTCCCCTTTATAAGAGATTCTGTGAAGTCCTTATTAATTTAATAGAAGTATATTCTGTAATATTCGATGTTATGCACATGTAAGAGTACTCTTTCAGGAGTGAGTTGTTACTGTCAAAAATTTAGAAATTAAGCTCGAAACATGCAAGTGCACGTAAATATTCAAGACAAGTTGGCCATCTGGCAAAACTAACTCCTACTCAGAATAAAAAGTGTAGAAACGACTGATACATTTGGAAAAAAATTAAAAGATAACATAGTCTCATCTAGAAGTATAAAAGAAATATTTACGAGCTAGCTCTTTTACATCATTTCTTTGTCAAACAAGAATTTCTCAAATTAAAGTACATCTTCAACAACCAATATGACGTTTTTAATCATTTTATTTTCAACAAATTGTATCAATACCGATGCGTTTTCGATAGATCCTCAATGCGCGGTGATTTGAAACACTATTTATTCACAGAACGTAAGTAATTAGAGCTGCCGCTTTAATTCGTCGCCGGCCGTGGTGGCCGAGCGGTTCTAGGCGCTACAGCCTGGAACCGCGCGATCACTACGGTCGCAGGTTCGAATCCTGCCTCGGGCATGGATGTGTGTGATGTCCTTACGTTAGTTATGTTTAAGTCTTTCTAAGTTCTAGGGGACTGATCACCTTAGAAGTTACGTCCCATAGTGCTCAGAGCCAAGTGAACTATTTAATTCGTCTACTACCCCCCCTTTCCAACTACAGACCAACTCCTGAAAAGTAGATTTCAGATTTTCTAACAATAAACTTACGTCGTCGAGACACATTAACGGACAGTTTTGAGTATATACGTTAAATGGATTCAATGCTGGCTGGATTCAGCTAGTTTTTTCCTTGTTAATCAAGAAGTCGTTTCACATTCGGGATTGTTGAATACGTATTAGGAGAAATCGTTAGTAAAACGTTTTCAGTAAGTTACGGAAATAATGCTTGTAAACAGTTTAATCTCTCCCTTTTGCACAGCTCAGTCCACATGAACGCAGAATATTACGTATTTATAAACAACGTAAGCGAGGTTATCTTGCTAAAGACATTCAAAAGCCAAGATTGCGTAAATCTTTCTTTATTTAAAACAACCGGTTTCGAAAGACTTTGCTGTCATCTTCAGGTCTTAAAAAATCTTGTTGATATGAAACGTGTTCATTTTAAGTTGGACACATTTCATAACAAAGAGGTTTTTTTCAAGACCTTAAGATGAAAGCAAAGTCCGTCGATACCGTGTGTTTTAAATAAATATTTATGCCATTTTGGTTTTGCATGTTCTTCACAAATAACACAAATCGCTCCGTCTGTCTTCTCAAAGTTATTCTTTTGAACATCATATTCACCTTGCATGTTGTGAACCGGAACACGGAAGTCGACATATAGCTCTATCCGTCTTCGATATAATGTATGACGTCAAAATGACGTCATGTTTGCAGGGGGTCTTGTGAGAGAAAGGTCGTCCAGTTAAAAGGCGTCACTTCAGTCCACCAGTCTTACATCGTAGCCGACACTACTTAATAAAACAAAATGAAATAAAATGAAGCACTTTACGCAGTTTGAATTATCAACACTAGAGTATCAAATGCTACTTGCTGCATATCGATAGCAGGCGATGAAAACTTTATAACTCCATCTGCCTGTGGAAACCTCGTGATTTCAGTAACCATTAACCCCATTACCAAAAAGATATTTGAAAGTGCATAGACTTCTCTAATTTGTCAATAACTAGGCTTCTACTATATCGTTACACCTGTACTCGTAGCGACTTTATCAGTATCACTTAATAATTTTTTTAAGAAATCATTTTTACTTCTCCTGTAAAATTTAACAAAATGAGGTTACGAAGTTCTCACAGCCTACCATCGATATGCTAAATTTCGAAGCTCTTTTTGTTCAAAATGAGTTTTCACAGGATCTGATTGTAGGAGTGATTTGAAATGACACTCAGTTTTGTCCAACAGTGGACGTTATGTGTTTTGAAAAGCTGCTTCTCAAACGCCCTGTGTAATTAACCGCCTCGTTTCTTCGTGTTACGCGATCTCGTCAACAGATGGCAGGGGTGTGCAAATTGCTGAGCGCTAGCGGAAGCAGTGTTGCTCCTCCGCAGTACGCGATTGACACAAGTGGCGGTCTCGCAGCTCGTCTCTCGCGAGCGCGCCTCCTCACAGGCCGGAAGAGGAGGAGACTTCACCTGTCGTTAGTCACTCGAAACCTGCCGTAGCGGCGGCGGCGGCAGCCACTGAGCGTAGCGGGCTCTAGTGAGAGCTTCGGGGACTTAATTCCGCAGGCAATCCCGCCAGGCGGCGTGCGCGCGCGCGGCCGCTGAGTGCAGTGCGTAGCGTAACGATATACAAATATAAAGTGGAACTGTCAAGCTTCTTTAACGGCTGTCCCACCCCCCCTCCCTCTTGGTCTGCGTCGTCGGATATACGAGGAGTTGCGCCACTCCACGGCACGAGTGGCGAGGTTTTGCCGCTCTGGTGCCTGGCGCATTCACCGCGAAAGCCTATTTATACCGCTTTTATAATACGCGATGTCTTCCCAGCAGTCTGAGAGCGACATCCAGAGAGAAGGAGAGAGAGAGAGAGAGAGAGAGAGAGAGAGACTACAGCGGAGAGGACTGCCAGCGCGGCGTAGCCTCGCGCCGCTGGTGAGGGAATATGAATGGCGGCAATTATCTCTCTCCGCCAGCCGGCGTACGCTTGCTCTCTGATGAAATGCGCACGCCACGCCACTGCTGCGACCCTTCGCGCCAGAATGGCTTCGGAAGAGTTCTTGAACTTTCTCCAAAAAACCTAAAGACGCAGACTCAGCCGGTTTTTAAAGCAGTGAAAGGTGTACAGTTTTAAAGCCTCCTGAAAAGAAGAGTTACTTATACTATGGAAAAAAAACAAAAATCCACACTCACTCCAACTAATAGCAGCGCGCGATTCTCTTTGACATGAAAGCACTGAATTTCTCAATGACATTGCGCCAGAGACAACCGCACCAGGGTTCTCCACAACAGAAGTAAATGAATGGGCTGAATTTCTGTCTCCGACAAAGTGAAAGAACGCCGAGCGGAAATTGCCCTTCCGAAACGTTCCAGTTTTCATTCGGCCGTTACATCACTCTCTGTTCCGCGCAGCAGAGTCAAAAATTGAAAAGAGCAGCTGAAAAAGTGTCGGAATGGTGGCAATGTGTCGCCAACTGAAAACAGTGGTCGTGTTTCATAATTTTGCGAACAAACCACAGTCTTGATTACGTAATTGTATTGCAATGAAAGTTTCGCCCAAATTAGGTATTTTTCAGATCTAAAGTATGAAAGAAATGATAACTACTCATGAAAATCTGTCGGGTTTCCAGCCAGAAGGAAGGAAGGAAGACTGGGTTATTAGCACCGGAGCACAAGATCGGATTTCGTCGAGAATGCGGAAGGAAATCGGCCGTGCCCCTCCAAAGCAACCATCTCGGTATTTGTCTGAAGCGATTTAGGGAAATCACGGGAAACCTAAATCTGAATGCCCGAACGCACGCTTTACGCGTCGTCCTCTCGAATGCGAGTCCAGCTGGGTGTCTGTGTTAAAATCCCGTGATGTTTCGAAGAGTGTCCTCATCATCATCATCATCATCATCATCATCATCACCCCCACCGCCACCAGAAACGTCGCAGTATTTTAAAACCGCCACCCGTCTGGAAATATGACAGTTTCTCATCAATAGTACACGCTAGGAAAGTCTACATTCACACACAATAGCTACGAATGGCGTTGGAAGAAGTAAAGAAGCGCTCGGGGAACTTACAGGGGAGTCCTCGGATGAAAGACGACGTGCTTCTCGTAAGCCCTGTTAGCTCCATTTAGGAAACCCCTTTTCTAAGAAGAATGTGCGATCATTATGGTGCCGTCATGGTCTATCTCGTCCGGGAATGTTGAGAATAGTGAGACACTGCATTGACATATAGTAATTTCTTCCTCACTCAGTATACGAATGCCAAAGCACTCCGTCTTCAGGCTACAAGTGCCCCATCGGGACCATCCGACCGCCGTATCATCCTCAGCTGAGGATGCGGATAGGAGGGGCATGTGGTCAGCACACCGCTCTCTCGGTCGTTACGATGGTTTCCTTTGACAGGGGCCGCTACTATTCGGTCCAGTAGCTCCTCAGTTGGCATCACGAGGCTGAGTGCACTCCGAAAAATTGCAACATTGCATGGCGGCCGGGATGGTCACCCATCCAAGTGCGGGCCACTCCCGACAGCGCTTAACTTCGGTGATCTGACGGGAACCGGTGTACCCACTGCGGCAAGGCCGTTGCCACACGAATGCAAGAGAAAAGAAAATCTATAATATTGGTACTATGTACTCTCAGCCATGCACTGGAGATTGGTTTATAAAGTGTGTAAGTGGATTTAGATCTCAAAATGAATGCAGATGAAGTGTCAGAAAGACGGGATTGAGTCGTCAGGAGGAAACAATTGGCTTGTTGTATAGGTTTGTGAACAAAGCACGGTCTTCAGATCAAAAATACGATGAGAATGATAGCAGCGTCCTCTGAGTTTTTCGCCACGGCGTAACTGGATAAAATGTTATCGGTTTTCAAGCCGCGTCAACGGAGATAAAATTCTCGAGTTTCCAACAGTTGTTTCCGTAGGAGTTAAAACATGTGAGTGCCGGGACTTGCAAGGTGTCCGGCTTTCATACGGGATGTAAAAGTGTCCAGAATGTTCCAGAACTGGGCCGAATTGTCTCAACTGATACGACTCGAAAATTGATAGTATTTTAACCAGGATCTTATTTATTACTGACATTAACTTGTGCGCGTCGCCAAACAATCACAGTGACAACTTTGTCTCTACATTTTGCACCTGAAGATGGGCTAATTCAGCCGAATCTGTTTATTACCATAAAAACATGCCATCTAGTATGTTTATAAAAGAGATGAATTGTAGGTAATTAACCAATGATGAAATCCTTTGTTACACTTTTAAGAAATATTGGTTCTGAAAAGGTCTCCTACAACAAGCACTATTATACTGCTAACAGATAACAAACTGTAATTACATACAAAACTTACAGGAAATACGACAGTATTCCTTTCACTATTAAAAGCTGATTTTCGAGTTGACTGTATTCATGAATAACAGACTTACTGCTGAAATTTCGCCTTGACTTCTGAAAGACGTTCGGCATTGTACCATATCGACTATGAAACTGAGATACGATCATCCTGGGCGGCAAATGTTACACTGAAACGAAAGTAAGAATGATTGTGCTGCAAGGAAGTGTAGTAGGACTTCTAATCCCCTCAATGTGCACAAATTATTTGTTAGCTAGGATCAGCAGCACTATGAGACTATTCACTGACAATACTGTTGTGGACAGGGAAGTGTTGCCATGATTCGAAATGGGTTGATCACTTAGAAATCAGTATTAGAGAAGGTAAATGGAATACTTAGACGTGCTGGAAGAGGTCTGGGAAAATGCAATGCTTCTATAGAGGAAATGGCATACAAGACGCTAATGCCACAAATTACTGAGTGTGCTTGAAGTTTTTATGAAGTACGTATGGCAACAGACATAGAAGGAATTCAGAGATGCCTTACTAGGGGCGTAACAAGTCAGTGTAGGCCATACGAAAGTGTAACAGGAATGTTCGAGGAATCCCGTAAAAAAAAATGAAAACAAGAAACACTTGGTTGTCTCCAAGACCTATAGGGCGATTTCAGAAAACCTGTATTCGAAATAGACTACGCGGCCATGTTACTGTAACCATCGTAAATCTGGCGTAGGGGACGTAAGCCTAAGCTAAAGAGATTAGGGCAGGTAAAGAGGAATATTAACAATCATTTTTCCCTCGCTCAATACGCAAATGGAATAAGACAGAAGATCGATAATAACTATACGACGTACTCTCCGCCATACATCGTGCAGTGGCTCACAGAGTATAAACGTAGATGTAGACATCCAGTTCATTCCCTGCACTGGACGTCGTCTGACATGTGCTGGGGTGAAAAGCGGGCAGGACAGCATTTAAGGACGGATTACGAAACTGTTCCTTCGTACACATCTACAGTTGTCTTCGAGAGACTCTATGGCCCCAGTTTCATTCCTGTCTACAAAGCGAACTCAGTGGCAGAACCGGGGCTCGAACCTGGATCCTACATATAGTAGTCAAACACAATGCCCGCTCACCCGTGGGCTAGACAAATTATACTTGAAACTACTGGAAGAATTACGAGCGGCAGACAAAACTTAATTTCCACTCCGTCGGGAACTTGCAAGGTCAGAGTATTGTGGGTAATGAAATGTACCAGTAACTATTCTCGTCAGGCAACGAACTGTCCACAGATTGACTTTACTTCGAGATTAAGCTAATTGTGAGAAACTAGAAAACTGATTTCCATGTTTTTATCTATTCACGCTGTGTATTTTGTGAGCTTAATGAAATCCACTGTAGTGGTACGAGTGGCATTTCTCGCCTCCCACGTTTTCATCTACGTTCCGGAAAGAAAATAAGTGTGTATTTCATTACATCTTACGGGAAGAAGAAAAAATGATATCTCATTTCACTGCCTTCAAAACCATAAGCGGTTTCACGAATACTAAATATTATCCTTAAAAAACGCCTGCTTCCCCAGATCACATAATCTTTTCTCTTACTTATCTTTCGTGTCTTGGTTACTACCAATACGCTGCAAGCAGATGTCTGGTTTTGTGCTCCTTCTTAATAAGAACCATGTGTCCATTATGAGAGCACTAGCTCACTCAGCTTTGCATGTATGCTTCTAATTATTGCAGTATTACTGCGTATTATGAGACGCTTCGTTTCTTACATGTGCTGTCGTGGAATATATCTGTATACTATCGCATATGTATTTTATTTCTGCGCTATCCTTATGTTTAATCAGGAAGATATGTGTACCGAAAACCCATTTGCCGTCAACAGCTGTTGTATATCCGCTATGACAGCGTTTGGAGGGATCATTTATACAACGGATCATCACTAGTGCTATAATGCCTTGCCAACTGATGAACGAATTTCGAAAAGTGTTCCAGTGTACAGGTATACCATAACAGGACTGGTTGCAGTATCAGAAAGATAATATCGACATGATCGAATCAGCAAAAAAGAAATGTCCAATAATCTTACCAAACTTTGTATCAGTAGGCATATAGACGAGACATGCTTTTCACGAAAAAAAACTTTCGAAAAAGATATCATAACATAAAATGAAAGGATAATGTTGTAAACACAAAAAAAGAAAATATACTGATTTTCCATCTACTATTTACAGCAAATTTCAGTGATGAAACTTACTCTTCAGCGGGATTGTTTGTCTTGTGACGGCTAAGGCCATATAGTACTTAACGCCCGACATTCTGCAAATACGATTATAACTGAGTTGATGCTAAAATGTTGAAAACAAACGCATCCTGCACTTGGCTTCGTTTAAATGAGGTTTATTTAAAAGGAAAATGTTCTGCCTATAGCGGACAGGTCCCGTTAGAGACAACAAGGCGACTTGTTTCGTAAATATTTCTTTTTTAAAAATTATCGCCAAAAGGGAGATAAACTTCGAGGCATTTACACACTAGCTACGTATTTCATCCTTGTGTGCTAAGAAACCACAAAAAAAAAAACAAAAACGAAATCTCTTGCTCGTGCAACAGTTGTCTTAGAGATTGTAGGGAAAAGGGAAAATACATCTTCCTTTACTAGGGTTAAGCGGTAGTAGTTGAACGTTGTTGACAATGATCGAGTAACAATAGCTTATTCAGATCTCACAGTTGCATTTTCGAGTTAATGTACAAGAGCAGCATTTTCGAGTTAATGTACAAGATCATAATTCTCCTCTTCAGAGAGAATTCCGCAACATGGGTGGTTTTATCAACAACTATTGCGATATTTGATTCATCTCACTGTATTATGTTCAGTTGACAATGCTACAATCTTTCTTTCTAAATTGCTTACTGTTCTCGGTATCAGTATAGCAATTTCGAAGCGTGGAGGACGAAGTGTTAAAAGACAATAGCAAAACACACATACACTCTTAGAAACGTATCATTCTTTAATAACGCATTTGCAAGACCATAGCAAACTTGATGTGATTCATGATCAGCATATTTGTTCAAGACTATGATGTCCAAACCGATGTAGGCAATAAAAAAATACTTGTGCATTGACTTATGTACGCTTTATAGTCCAAAGAATCAGTATAGTCCACTGGCATTGACTTTGGAGAACTGAAATGCACAGATTCTCTGTATAGCGTAAAAATGTGGTCACAGTGCTACTAAGAACGATGCACAAATAACTTTAACCATTCGCTTTCACTAATCACTAAAAGTGGTTGCAGTCATGTGTAGTTGAATTGATATTCTTGACAGTCACTAACCGTGACTTAAGAATATCAACCTCAGATTTTCTCATTCGAAGTTACAATAAGTGATGGGCCGCATCGCGACTTTCGGTGATGTCTGCTTCGCAGCGGTGCGTCTTTCACTGGCGAGAGCGGCTCCATTCCTTCTTCTGCGAGGTTTAGAGAACTAACGCATTCACACGTGTTCGTAATGCAGCCGCCCTTTGGGATCCATCAGTCACTCAATGTATCATTACAGATCGACAGGTGCCCGGCAGAAAGCTTTCAAGATATTAAGATCCGCAGGCACGTATACGTTCCTCGCGAAAGACAAGTTACGGCGACGAAACTGTAAAAAACTTTATCGTGCTGTAGTTTGATTCCCGAGAAAACTTCCCTACGACTCAACGCACAGTGAACAACTGAACCCACATTTAACACTGCCTCTCATCACAGAAAGTGGAGTTGTCTTCATGTGATTAAGAAAAAAGTTTTCGGAAGGAAAGAGGGAGCTCTTCTTTACCCGTTTTTGTGTCCGCAACGTCATAGCATCGCACAAGAGGCAAAAATCGCATTTAACAAGTCAGGACGGCAGACACATGAGAACAGGAATAATTGCTTGAAAAGCTTCTGATGTTGATCGACTGCATCTGGATGCAGCAGATTATTTTCAGGTTACAAAAGAAACGATTATTTTTACTTTCACAGGCTTTCGACACAGACTTGTAGCGTGAATAAAATCAAATCAACAATCACCATTTTGGTCAGAAGCCTCGTTTGGAGCTGATGGTTTTAGCTTTGCCTCACGTACCACTGTGTCGAAAAAAAAAAAAAAACACAGAAATTTGGCAATTTCGTTCTCGTATAGAAACGGAAAAATGACATCAAAAGACTTGCGATAGCGATAATTGATGTTTAATTTAGAATGAATATTAATCAAATCAGCGCTCTTAATATTTTGTTAATGCTACGTTTGAAACTATAAATAACACAAACGCGGAAATGTATATTTACTCGACCAAATAACTTTCCAGGAGTTTTTATTAGGCTTGGAGTCTTACTACACGGAATACTCAAAGCTTGTTTTAGTTGCTACCTATACAGGAAAACATCTATCCGGAGCTGTTTAGTCCCCCTTAAACATCCCAACAACCACCACCACCATCTATCCGGGACTGAGATCGCAATACTTTATACAATCGTATGATTAAATGTGTTAACGATCTACTGAAACGCAGTGACGTATTACTTGAAAATGCAAATCTATTTCACACTGTACGAATTACAGAGTACTTTTGTTGAAAGGAAACACTACATGAAATGTAAATGGTAAGAACACTTCCGCCCACATAAAGAATTAAGAGACTTGCACGGCACCACAATAAAAGTTAGCACAATGTCTAGAGCGCAGATGCATAGCAACACGGTTCGGGGTCAAAGCAGAAAACGGTGTCTCGTGAGTAATCTTTTATCAGCAATTTACGCGTACGGCACACGCAACCGGCAATGCACAGCGAGCGGCAGAAATCCTAGCGCCTGAGAGTTAGGCAAACCGCGAAGCTCTCATGCTGGGGGCGCGCAATCAGGTAAATGACGAATACACCACAAGCATCTCGTCGCGACTGTTGATGACGCAACCACTGACCCTGAACAGCGAGGGCAGTGCAGTGGCAGCAGTTGTATCTCCGGTGCTCTCACGTTGCCGAAGTTCATAGGTGTAGGCTTCAGGGAAGCGGTCCAGTCACGCGGCGCACGCAACCTCCTGTCTAGTCGATGCGCTCCCGAACAAGGCCAGACGCGGACTGAAGCGGTCGCGGCACGGGCAGCTGGTGTCGGCAGACCTGCCCCCACCACTCGGCCTGCTACGTCAGCAAGGCTGGTGACAGCCGAGCGGCGCTGTGTGTGCGCGCGCACGCCTATGCCGCCGGGGTGGTTGACGGACCGGGCAGGGTGGGGCTAAGAGGTGAGGAGGGTGGACGCAGCAAGGGGTGTGGGGCGGCAGGGAACGAAGTCGAGGGGAGGGACAGAAAAGTCTAGCTGAAGAGAACTGTCGTCCCAGACGCACGCACGCTCGCACAGTTTGCTCACACTTACGAGGGCAAATGGTCTCTGCCTGCCTATTTGCGAGATTCTCAGAGATCAACAGTTGCGCAAACTCTACAGCGTAATTCAGGACCTCAAAAAACCGATCCAGTGTTCACGGGGCACAGCATATTGAATCCATAACGACTAAGACGCTTTTAAGATGTATAAATAATCATGATTTTGTTGGTTGTTTAGTTGATTTCGGCGAGAGGGCCAAACAGCGAGGTCATCGGTCCCATCGTATAATGGAAGGATGGGGAAGGAGGTCGGCCTTGCCCTTTCAAAGGAACCATCCCGGCATTTGCCTCAAGCGATTTAGGGAAATCACGGTAAACGTAAATCAAGATGATCGGACGCTGGTTTTGAACCGTCGTCCTCCAGAATGTGAGTCTAGTATGCTAACCACTGCGCCACCTCGCTCGGTCATGATTTGGTGTAATAGGTATTTCTTACTGTTATGAAAACTATCAGTTTTCGTCAAGCAGCAGATCGTCCTCAGGTAAAAGAACGTTATTAGGTACAATGACTACTAATCAAAAAATTAAAAAAATCGTCATGTAACATGTGCGTACAAAAAAATTGATATTAATTACAGGACAAGCATCCAATCATAATCATTTTATCTAGATCAACGCTATGCATTAACTGCGCAAAACCATAGAATGAAAGAAAGTTGTCGTATCCTGACACTGGTTCTATCACCAACTACGAATGAAGGTGTGGCCTGTGTGACGTAGTCGGGACGTTGACGGCAATATAGGCCGAGGTCTGCTAAGTTACCTTTAACGGAATGAAAGGAAGAAAGTCTCCTTTGGATGCTTAGCACGGGTGATTCTGGAACGGAGGGGAAAATTTGTTGGCTTCGTAGGAAGTGAATAAGTGTGCAGGCTCGTAATGGTACAATTTAAGAACACTTTATTTCCCAACAGTTGAGCCTTACTCAGAGAGGTGTTTACAGTGCCTTTACACCTTTAAACGTCAAAGATTACACACTAACATTCCATACGTTACCCCCTTAGAGCAACTCCTGGATCTTGGAGCTCTACCTTTCACTATCAGAGATGAGTACTATGCTTGGAAATGATCCCAACAATACACAATCAAATACTCTAACAACAGGAGACGAGTGCAAGACAATGCTTGTTCCTCTCTGTATTCTGAAACACACAAAATACTAATTATGTAACTGAAGAGAACTGTCGTCCCAGACCCGCGCACGCACGCTCAATTTTTTCACACTTCCGAGGGCAAATGTGCTTGGCCTGCCTACCTGCGAGCTTCTCAGAGATCAATCGTTGCGTAAACTCTAAAGCGTAATTCAGCATCACAAAATACCGATTCACTATGCGCGTGGCACGGCTCATGCAATTAGACAGCTTATTCACTCTAGAAGAAAAGTGTAAAACAGCACTTGTTCTGTATATTCTGACACACAGTAAATACCAACTATTATGCTTTGCTATTACTAGAGACAAACTCTACAGAGGTTGTTCGTTACCAACTGGTAGACAACTCAAGATAATATATGTTTTTGGTTACTTATTGGAAACCCAGTTGCCTTCCCTCGAATGTATAAAGACTTCTCGTAGGTTTTACTGCAGCAGCATCGAAGTGTCCCTCTACAGCGACTGCTCCCAACGACGCGGCTGTTGTACCTAGGTGATCCTTAGTAATTACTGTTACTGAGTTAGTCCAGAGAGCTAATCGCTTACGTACTGATTTTTCAGGGACTTCAGGATGAGCTTCCATAGCAACGTTATCTTACCTGATGCTACCGAGGATCCTCCTAATTTCTGGAAACTTCCAACCTACATTGGAGTTTTTCTGAAATGCAGCAACCATACTATTTCCAAGTTCGTCTCAGAAGTCTGATCCACGTTATAGTTACTGCATATAGACACGCTGGCTGTGAACGAACCACTTTCGACTCTGTGTAGGTTACTGTTAAGTCTGCTCCACTTCTCGTCTCTTTCCACCACTATTCCTATGTGCTGTGTTAACCTTACGGCTTAATAAAATTTCATTTCGTTTCATAGTGTCCATGACACTTCTTACATTAACAACATTAGTTACTCACAACACCTCTTATATTAAATAAACTTGACAGCCATGACAAAGTGCTTCGTATACGGGATGTAACAGGTATAAGTGCAGGTATTTCTATTGGTTACTGAGGACAATCTGCTGAAAAACATTACATTATTATTTACGTCATTCGAAAACTAATAATTATAGTCATTACAAATCATATGTTTTTTAGGTTCGTTAGTACCTCCAAGTGCATGTGGCAAAAGAACAAGCCATTATTGCTTATTTTCCCCTGGGCAGCAGATCCGGTGTTGAACTGTGGGTGCATGGACGGAAAACTGTTAGCCTACATTGACAGGAGTAGTACACTTTGTAGTAGAATTCGACTGTGCGGAAAACGTCAGACGTGTTTGTGGGAAGATTGTTCAGCACACAGAAAAAACAAACAGCACACTGATCTGTCTACATATGAAGGTACCACATATAAAAATATCTGCACTTATACCCATTACACCTTGTGTAGGCTATATGTTTACAGGGCATAGCACAAAAAAGGCAAAAGAGTCGTATTCTCTTGTGTCTCAAAATCAGTGTCAAATGTTGCAAAAGTATTCCTGTATACCTGTGGCTAAAGATATTTTGCAGAGCTGTTGACTTATTCAAAGAGAGCATCTCTGTAGTGACTTATACAGTCTTTGACTCTGATTTTGTGATACGAGAGAATATGCCACTTCGTCTGCCATCATGTTTCCTCCTGTTAATACGTACAGTCATGAGCCGAAGCATTATGACCACTGGACATCACAAAATTTAATGCCGCATTGTAACGTTGCGGACACAAGATGCGGTAAAGCATACATAGTGCTTGTGTGATGCTGTTACAAATTGTCAGGGCTGTTAGAGAAGAGTAAGTGTATCAATAGGAGATAGGGACTCTGGTCTGGCAATGATCGAGTCGGAAGTTATAAGCGGAAAACTGTCTGATACTTCTGACAGTGGAATACATGCGTTCATCGGAGACATACTACACAGGTCCCTGGAATATTTCTTACTTGGTATTCGTCACTGGATGTGGTTCCAACATGATGGAGCCCACCTCACTTTGGACTGAGGGTTGGTGAAAACTTGGATCAGATGGTTCAAATGGCTCTGAGCACTATGGGACTTAACATCTATGGTCATCAGTCCCCTAGAACTTAGAACTACTTAAACCTAACTAACCTAAGGACATCACACAACACCCAGTCATCACGAGGCAGGGAAAACCCCTGACCCCGCCGGGAATCGAACCATGGATCAGACATTCCCTGAAACATGTATAGGTGGATGAGGTCCCGTTTCATGGCCAGCACGTTCAATTGATCTCACCCCACATGATTTCTTTGTTGTACATCTAGCTACTAATGAAAGATGTGTGAGTATATGGAGTACATAATTACTGTACTACAGACTTTTTCTGTCTCTCTGACGTCAAGTTATGAGCGTCATTAGTAGTACATCAACAGTGCAAAACATCTGAGGGTACTGAGGAGTATTCAGCGGGAATTCTGTACTTCATGAGCAGGGTTCGGAAGCTAGGGTCCTGAGTTTGAGCGCTGCACGAGGCTAAGGTGGAATCTGAGTAGATTTTCTGTACACTTTTCGACTCGGACGTTTCCGAATTGTGGTTCCTTACCTCAAATTGACATATCTGCCATTCTCCATCATCCCTGAAAGTCTGTAAGACCATCACGGAATCACCCTGTATAAGAAGACCAGAGACGAATATGAAAAGAATGGGAGATCCAATGAAATGAACAACTTCGACGAAGTGCAGATTGTTAAAGACCAGCGCATGGGAACGAGCATCTCGGAAAGGGCAGAGCTGGTCGGCTGTCCATGTGCTACTGTTGTTAGTATATGTGGAAAGCGGTTGAAGGGAGGTAAAAAAACCCATCAAAAAACAATGTATTGTACGTCTACGCCTCGTAGGTTGAGGTCAGAGGCGTGCCCGCTCTAGATGCCATGATAGACGTCGATCTGTGGAAAGTCTGACAACAGAGAAAATGGCTGGTGTAGAAACAAGTGTTTGGGAGCACACCATTCAGCACACATTATTGAATGTGGGGCCCCGCTATGTTCAGCCAATGGCAACGTCAATTACAACAGGAAGGACATGAGATAATCGATAGTATACCATGGATCAACGGAAATGTGTCACTTGGTCCCATAAATCACGTTTCTTGCCATGCTGTGTTGATGGGTGTGTTGGTATACAAAATCATCCAGGCGAATGGCTGTTCGAAACACGCACTGCCAGCGGGGCCAGTAATATGTTATGGGGGAAATACACCTAAGTTTCTGCAGGAGCTGCCGTTGTAATCTAAGGTACCGTGACAGCTGTGAACCACGTGAAAATTACTGCGCACCACTTGCATCCCTCCATGCTTCGTCTTCCTCGACGGCGATGGCATCTTCCAGCGGGGTAACTGTCCGTGCCACGGGGCAAGAATTATACTACAGTGGTTTGAGGAGCATAATAGTGAACTCGCGTTGATGTCTTGGCCACCAGATTCGCCTGATCTGAATCCAGTGATTAACATCCAAGTCGCTACCGGGCGCCAGTTCCGCGCCCACAAACCACCGACCCGTAATTTACAGAAATTGCGTAGAATTTTCGTAGAAATGTGATGCCACATACCTCTAAAAACAGACCAAGAATTTTACGAAGCAGTGTCAGGTAGGTTCGCTGCCGTATTGCTATTCAGAGGTGGACCAGCATGCTATTACTCAGGTGGTACTAATACTTTGGTTCATCTGTGTCAGTGAGAACTAAAGTTTCATTTCCGACCAATTAGTTCCTTACATCGAAGTACACAATCAAGGGCTCCTCTCCTGTCGGCATTATTTTGACTCTAAAAATGTCGAGATGCACTGTATACAGTAGATATGTAACACTTACGTCATTAAATGTCACTATATCTTAAAAGTATCAGTGACTAGTTTCTTCGAATGTTCTCATCCTACATTTTAAAAAGGTACACCATATTCAGGTCCGCGCATCAATATGTGATGAAGAAATGACAAATAGGGAGGAAACTTCAAAATTATTAGGTGTCCATATTGATGAGAAATTATACTAGAACAAGCACATTTTAGAACTCTTAAAACAACTTAGTTCAGCCACATTTGTACTTAGAACCATTGCAAATCTTTGGGAGGAACAAAACAGTAAGTTAGCATAGTTTGCATATTTCCATTCATTAATGGCACGTAGAATAATGTTCATGGATAACTCACATTTAAGAAAGAAAGTATTCATTTCTCAAAAACGTGCAATAAGAATAATATATGGTGCTCACCCACGATCATCCTGTAGACGTCTGTTTAAGTAATTAAGCGGTTTGACAACTGCCTCACAATACATTTATTCCCTCATGAAGTTTGTTGTAAATAATCCAGTGCAGTTAAAAAGGGACAATGATGCACGTAATTATAATAACAGAAGAAAAAATGACATTCATTACGCCGCATTAAGGCTACCTTTAGCACCAAAAGGGATGCTTAGTGCTGCAGCCAAAAGCTTTGATCCCCGTAATATAAAATATTTGACAGAGGGAAAAATAAAATTTGAAAATAAAGTGAAAAAATGGTCCATAGAAATGTTTTTATTGTTTGAATGTGTAAAAGGTGGTGGGTGGGAGTTACTAAATGTCTTTTGTTTTTAGAAAAAATATAAACACTTTTAAATGATCAACATGTAGGAAAACTTGCAAAATAAATCATGACGCGAATATAAAATGACTCGTTGTGTGTTATTATGATTTATCGTACAAACATGCAACTAATGAACAACTATAAGCAACTCACTGCTATAAATTTCACACAAATACTTTTTCCCCTGACTTATTCGTTTTTTCTAAAGTGCAAAACAGGAATTGAGGCCAAAATTCAACAGAGAGTCGTAATTCGAGAGCAATTAAAAATAAATGGCAGTGAAAAAGAGTGGAATGGTAGTTAGAAATGCGGAAAAAGGAAGTAGCATCAATGATGTAACAGAAGAGATTAGAACGGGCTATTAGAAGATCGAACGCATCAAGAAATTCAAATATTTATATAAAGTTATCCAGGAGAATGTTTTGGAAGAGGAATCAGTTATTGTCAGGATCTCAAAATTAAACTTGGTTCGATGGGCTAACGAAAAACATTTACAAGAGAAGGTACTTAGGGTTGGAGCCACGTTAAGACACTACAGCACGATTATCAAAGCGGAAGGATTATATTCAGGGGTTCATCTGAGCCTGCAGGCCGCCTGTAACGACATTATTTACCATTCCTCCTTCATGCAGGCCGAGCATGTCTTCCATTATGACTGTTTTATGAGACTGGACTACCATATATTTCTCGCGTTGATGAATAAAGCCTTAATTTCTTAACAGGGCGGAGTTTTCAGCCTGCGAATCGGTCGGAACATCAAAACAATGCAGCCTGTTTCATGGTCTGTAACAGTGTCATTATTCGCATGACGGAATACGCCAGTTCCGAGTATTTTGAACATTTCTTTGTGTCACGAGAGATGGTGTGGAATGTCCCCTTCTGTTAAAGAGAGTGGTACACGCAAAGAACACAGCGTCCTAAATTTAATTTGGTTTTGACGAAAGAAACTTTAATTAAACTTTGTAAAACAGCGGCAACATTGTATTTGATGTACGACACATACATCTGGATAATAATGGAAGCAGCACTCAAAAGGCAGACACAAGTTTTTTTATTAAGGTAGAGCGTATCAGATGAGTAATAAGAGATAAATTAAAATATTAATAAGCAAATAAGGAACTGTGGGAAAAATTGGAAACTATGTCGTAAGAACGAGGACCAGTGTAATACCGTAATCTGTAATTGACTGTCATCCCTTCGATTTGAAATTAACTGGCAGACAAAGAAAGAGTTATCTCCAGAGAACGAAGCAAGAAATGTAAGGGAACACACAACAGACAAAAGCCTAAAATATGAATAAAGAAAATGAGCATTGTTATTACTACTGGCAGAATAACCAGCAAGTAAACAGCTGCAGCATATGAACAGCTCCCACATTTCACGTTTCAGAACCACTTGCTACAGACTTATACTGAATAAATTAACGAGGAACAATTTTTCGCTTCTCAGTTATGTTTCTCATTTGATGAATGACATTGTCCGCTTACTGAAGATATTAGATTGGATACACTAAGAAAAATGATAAGTATATTAAGCGTTAGTAAAATTTAACAGTTGTTGTACAGTAAAACAAAAGGAGACAAGTGTGGAGGTCAAAAAAAAATTCAGCTATGAGAGGAAGTAGGACTCGCAAGGTAAAAAACAGTTATTTGAAGAGTAAGAGTGCGCCTGGAAAACCATCCCAAACATTTTCTACTCTAGAACACATTAGCTATTATCGGTTGCTTCGTTCGCTTATCAGTAGTTTTGTTATGATGAGTGGTAGTGAGTGAGCAAGCTAGTAATATTACGATGTATCTGTTTATGTAGTGGTGTAGAGACATATGTATAAAAATGTACGCGGTGCCAGTATGTAGGTACATAACGAATGTGTTTCTGTTATTCTATGAATGTCGAAACCGAAAGCTTGCATTATATTTTCTATTCATATTTGAAAAATACCTCGATTCACTACATTCGTACGGAAGCAAAGGTTTTAGAGGTTTCTCTGGCTCACCTAGTACTAGATGTGAGATTTTGCCACCGGAGCAACACTTACAAGCCGTTACTTCCTTCCATTTTAATGCATTATGGTGCCTACAGTTTTGATCCGTCCCCCTGTGATTAACACAATCAAACAAAGAAAACACCAGATTGGAATATTAACAATGTAGGAAAAGACACATTGCTTCTTACCGTAAAGAAGACACATCAAGTTTCAGATAGGCACAACAGAAAGACACTTACATACAGCTTTCGACCACAGCATTCATCAGTAAAAGAGAGACACACACCATTCACACACATGCAAGCACACTTCACGCACACAAGACCGCCAACTCCAACATCTCGGGCCGGAATGACGCCAAGTTAATAAAATTCTCAGTAACAAAAAAACAAAATTTAAATGAGTAATTTAATAACAAAGGTTCTATTCTAACACTGCAACTGATGTGGACGACAAAGAATTATGTTGAATAATGTTTATTCAACAAGGACGTTTCAAATAAATGGGAAGTGGTTTACGATATTCAGTTAAAATACGGACAGGACATTCCCTTATCAAATGCAGTAAAGTTACAAGAATGGTAGCAAAATCTCTAAAGTAAACAGTCATTAAAGATACGCGAAAACTATGCCCATTTCCTAATCAAAATACATGTCATATCCACCAGCTCAAAACAGTTAACAGTTCAACTTGATGAAAAACGAATTATTACACACTACACAAAGAATAGTAACTCATACTCTGTTTATTCTTTCTGACTCAAGCGGAAATAGTTTGGACCCTATTCTGGAGCACGTTCACATCTTTCGAAGTAGAAAGTCCCTTCAGAAGTTACGGTATGGTAGCGGCCATTCACCGCCCGGAATCAAACACCTATACTACCGAATCACGCACGTTACCTCAGGCAACCTTCTTCAACAACTCGACATAAAATGTCCAGAATCGCTCCCTGGAGCTCTTTACTCGATAAGTTCCGGTCTCCACATGACTTCCGTAGAGTCCAGCTACTGCCTGCTTTTTCATTGGCTGAAGGCCAATAACACACATCGTTCTTACGTTCTACAAACACGATTTGAGTCATCATGACCACTCCCGGACAAAACTAAAATATTTCAACGATATTTAAATAAAGAAATGTTATAAATATTCGGTCACACTCAGATCATTCACAATAATTACAAATGAAAAATGGCTCTGAGCACAATGGGACTTAACTTTTGAGGTCATCAGTCCCCTAGAACTTAGAACTACTTAAACCGAACTAACCTAACACACACATCCATGCCCAATGCAGGTTTCGAACCTGCGACCGCACGACCGCAGCGGTCGCGCGGTTCCAGACTGTAGAGCCTAGAACCGCTCGGCCACCCCGGCCGGCTAATAATTACAAATAAAGGTTTATTCATAAAAAACTAGTATTCTTGCGGAAGTGCGATCATGTTAAATGACAACGAACTGTCTTAAATTTTGTTTAAAGAATTAGTTTTGCCTATGTGGCAGGAGCGTCTTTTGGTTCTCTTTTTCAGTTGTGATGTCTTCTAACACATGTTATTGACTACTACTTTTAAATTAGCACATCCGAATAAAGTTACTGGGAAAATAGGAAACTATTCATTAAATAAATACTCAAGTATGGCAGTATATGAATTACTAATACTGTGTTCATTTTCTGTGTAAATGTGGAGAAGACGATGTTCTAACAAACATTTGTGTAATTAAAGGATGTAAAATAAGTAATTAGTCAAGAAATAAAATAGATACAGACACAAAGCTTTCAGAGATGATGGCCATAGTACAATACTATCATCTGAGATATTATTTGTTCAAATCGCATGAAACGATTACATATTGTTAATTGAATGCTCATCGTGTAAATTTTTATGCACTGTGAAATATTAATTTCTGTAATTTTAAAGGTACTGCCATTTTATTGAGCCGTTGGCTGTGCCTCATCTTCCTGAGATCCCCAAATGTATTCATATTTGCATTAATATATGAATGTGAGCTATTGTGGAATCTCAAAGAGCTGTAAATTAGCCATCTTTAGAACTGTTTGACATACCGTCATTTCTTAGAGCATCTCCTGCTCAAAGGCCATGCGAGTAACAGCCGTCCAAATTCCCAGCTTTGTGATTTTTCCCATTACTGGCCATATGGTTCTCGCCTCTTCCCGCCGACTCGTACCCAGCCAAGCAAGCAAAGTCAGCTCTGCTCGGTGCCAGCCGTAGGTGGACGAATAACTCGGATGCGTACTCATAACGTTGTAAGTAGACGGACGTACCCGTACATTCTGAAAAAGGCAGATATCGTCTTTCAAGTAAACAAGATGAATTATTAAGTTTTTACTGAGGACAAATACGACGAATCGCTACCTAAGCGAATTTTTGCAGTCCTGAAGTCTTAGTACTAGCAGAGAGCGGTGCCTAACTGGATGTTTTCATACAAGGAGAAAATGACGACACCGGGACAGGAGCCTACATAGGAACCCAGAACTCCCAGTGACGAGGACCATGAGAACTCGAATATCTCTTCTCACGTTCTTACATTTGGAAACTCTTCGGCCTGCTCGCAGCTTGCTGTTCTTTGGCAAAGAAGGCCAACAGTTCTACAGTTGACCCGTCCTGCCCTTTGGGTAACTAAAGAATTGAAAAACAATGAGGGCACACCAGCGAATGTCAAGCAAATCATCGAATGAATTCTTTGAAGCACAGACATACAGTTAGACGAACACCTGACAGCGTATTATTTTCAGCTGTGGCTTGTGGTGTCCCCAGGCGTATTTTTGCCTGTGAATATATTTGTAAAAAGGACTTAATATTTTTCTGTAATATGTGAAAAACATTGAAAGTTTTTTATGTGAAGTGCGTCGAACGAAAAGGCAAAGACAATAAGCACGATTTATTATCTGTGTATAGAATGACTAAAGAAGACAATATATATTTTAGCAGAGGTTGAAAATACCGCTTCAGTTGTAAATTACTTTATTTTCAAAAAATAAAGTAATTTACAACTGAAGCGGTATTTTCAACCTCTGCTATAATGCTCAGTTGCGGATGTTCTGCCAACAGGATTGTTTATTATATATAGTATGTTAATTTTCATTAGTCTGATAAAAGAGAAGACATTGTACCTTTTCAAGTAGTACCGCTAACCTAGCAAGACGCACTCTTCCCACGTTCCATATTGAGAAGTCTGTAGTAAGTGTAATAATTGTTAATTTATCTAAATCGTTTTCAGGATACAAAATGTTATTTGTTATAATAGGTGAAACCGCCTTTTAATTATAGAGGAATTATGTCCTTCCCTGCAGCTATTAAAAGACTTACTAGTTACGATCTTACCATATTGTTGTCCGCCATTAAAGTCTGTACAACAGTTTTTGGTAATTACGGCTCTTCTAGTCCAGATATTATTGAGAATACTTATTCATTTTATGCATTCTGGAAGTAATAAAGCATCTCCGTCATTATTTTCGTTTTCTGATGAAAATGTTGCCGTACTAGCTACTAATAACGAGTACGCTATTTTTCACGCAGGCGTCATTACAGAGAAAGCTGTAACTAAATATGCTTCATGCAATTTAAATTAACAAAACAGTGTGCTACTGAAATGAAATGCCGTGTGGCTAGGGCTTCTCGTCGGGTAGACCGCTCGCCTGGTGCAAGTCTTTTGAGTTGACGCCACTTCAGTGATTTGCGTGTCGATGGGGATGAGATGATGAGGACAACACAACATCCAGTCCCTGAACGGAGAAAATCTCTAACCAGCCGGGAATCGAACCCGGGCCCCTTTGCATGACATTTCGTCACACTGACCACTCAGCTACCCGGGCGACCTACTAATAAATGTACATTCATTCAAACCCTAAAGTTCCACCCCCTGCAACCAACAGAGGTCATGTTCATATGTTGTTTTAGTTTTGGTGTGCAATAACGTATTTGCACTATAACGTAACTTCAATAAAAGAAAATAATTGTAACCATTTATTTAGCAGACCGAAGTTTTGGGTGTAATAAGTCTGCGTTAACATTTTTATAGTTTAAAAGTTAAAAAGATTGTGAGGATATCTCTGGTAAAAATAATTAACTATTATCTGTTTAAAAGACAATTTCATACAATGCGTTACAATTACATTGCACATAGATAATTCGTTTACACACACAGAATATATAATAGCTCAACTGTTCCAGCTCTAAATTAATTTCGTAATAATAAAATAAGAACTACAACAGTAGTGGATCATTAGAGATCGACACCTAGATGACTGACACTTTTTCCTGCATGGTACGCCACTACTTGTATTGTTGCTGCTTTGATTGAGAAATACTACCAGTCGAACAATCTTAGGACGATTTGCGTTGCTCTTCTTCGCATACGCTCGGTGTCATCTGTTACTCCAAACATGTATGGGTCACATACAATTGACCTTTAATGAAGTATGCACTGTGTTACTGTTTTGTATGCGATCTCATTTGTAAACTATTGTTTTTTCTCATTTTCCTATCAAAGAGTGGAAGCCTTCCATTTTATGAATATAATCCTTATAGACGTCCCACTTACGATCTCTACATACTGTTACTCCCAAATACACTGCCATAAAAAAGAAGAAAAGAAAAAGAAAGCACTCTGAGTGGGAGAAGGAAACGAACACGATACTGCATTGGTTGATAGTTTTTGCGATGTTATTTCAGTGACTACAGAATGGAGTCAAATTTAGAAAGAACTTGGCAGTATGAGTCCATATATCACCATGATGTTGCACCCCGTATGGCAAGGTTGTATGCACTGATTCAGTGAGTAAGTTTTTCATGAAGCCGCTGCATCCTCTTCTGTGGCAAACTGACCTTCAGCTGTTGTAACTGGTCCTTGATATCCACGATACTACCATTGGGACGGAGTTACGTCCGAACTGTTGCGATAAATTTTCTATCGGGGACAGATCTGGGGATGTTGTTGGCCACTGGAATACCTCATCATATCACAGACACGTGCCGTCTGTGGACGAGCATTGTCCTGTTGAAAAATTGCAACACGATATTTCCGTGTGAGAGGTGCCACATGAGGAAAAAGCATGTCGATGAAGTACCGCTGTCAGAGTTTCTTCAGTTACTACCTGTTGTGACCTGAAGTCATACCCGATGGCTCCCCCACCTCATGACGCCAGGAATAACACTGCTCTGCCTCTCCAAGATATTCGAAGAATGAGACCTTTCCCCAGGACGACGTTCATGCGGGGTAATGCAAAAGCGCCATTCATAGCTGACGCCATTCATCAGAAGTCCAAGTTTCTCGCTCTCGTTTACTGCTCCAAATGCAGCCGTTTGTGTTGTGTTAACTGCAACCTACCCATGGAGAGGTAATTCCCTATGTCAACTGCTGCGAATCTCCAACCAATGGTGCTGGACGACACAGAATGTCCTAAGATGTGTCATGTGTCCACGTCTGTTCTGAAGGTGTCCACAGAAATCAGTTTGATACAGCAGGGTGGCTTATCTCATTTTGTATATAGTGGCCTGTAGACGGTGCCAGTGAGGCACCAGAACTGGTAGGGAAATAAAATTATTGTATAAATTTACGAGTGTTGGATATCTGTTTTCTGCAAGGCACAGAATGAGTCCATTACATGTTCTCAGATGACAAGTACAAGTGCAAAGGGGCTATAATTTGCTTGGTGAACAATACTGCGATCCTCCCTTATAGTGGTCAGACGTGGTCGATCGAAACCTTAACAACTGGTATATCTTCCCCTACGTTCCCATGCAGCCCCATTATCACATCAGAATGACCCACAAATCTGGGTATTGCACGGTACCATCAGCCGTCCACATGAAGGCCCACAAAGATGTCTCTTTCAAACTCTGTCACGTGCTGATAACGCTGTTCCATACTAGCACGTGTAATCTTCGTGTCCTTAACAGTAACCACTCAACTTCTGACGCTGTTCACGCCCCTTATACAGGTTCATTCAGCTACCCCTATACAACATGAAACACCATCAGAAACCAAGCATGAGGTTTTCATACTCTCTTGCTCACTATGCGCAAACTATTAGCCATACAGAAAAAATTAACAGCATCTTTATGTAGAAAATTCAATGAAGTGAAATTTGGTACTGTGATACATTTTCGCTGGGGGCAACGGTTTTCGACTTGTTCAAGAAAAACGCGTTTGAAGGTCACTTTGAAACGTCCCCGTAGAGAAATTGTACATGACTGTGCTTAAACTGAGACACAATATTTTTAGCGCAACGAAATCTGACTTTCAATAATCCCTACAAAAGAATGACCCTGACTAACATTAAACTATACCTTTCACAAATCACTTACCTCACAAAAATCTTCGTTACTCAAGCTACTGTAATACAGCGAGCGCCACTACTGCCAGCTAAATAAAAGATTCAAACTACTGAAGGCGCTAACTACTGATAGGCACAGTTAGCAAATGAAAGATTTTGATAGAGAAAAACAAAGTATTTACCTTAATATTGTTCAAAAGTCATATTATATATATCAGTTCATGACATCCAGTCTTACAAATTTACTGTCCCTGTCCAGATCATCCGCTCTCACAACTCCGCCATCTCTCTCCCCACATCCACCACTGCTGGCGGCTCACCTCCAACTGCGCAACGATACGCGCTGTTCACATCCAGCTGCCCAACACTACAATGGCAGACAACAATGCAAACTAGCCACAGACTGCACACACCACAGGCAGTGATTTTCATACAGAGCGCTACATGGCGTTACCAATATAAAAGCCTAAACAGCCTACTTACAACTTTTGTATGTTTTTCTTGAACAACTCGAAAACTACAGTCGCTATCGAAAACATATCTCAGAACAATAATTTCACTACATTAAATTTCCAACAAAAGGGTCCTGTTCATTTTTTCTGTAGTACTGATATTTTGCGTGTAACGAGTGAGAAAATATGAAAACCCGCCAGGGTAGCCGAGAGCGGTAATGCGCTGCTTCCTGGCTCGGGTAGGCACGCCGGTCCCGGATCGAATCTGCCCGACGGACCGGTGTGCCGGCCAGCCTGGATGTGGTTTTTAGGTGGTTTTACACATCCTGCTAGGTGAATACTGAGCTGGTCCCCACGTTCCGCCTCAATTACACGACTCGCAGACATTTGACACACGTTCACAATATTCCATGGATTACACTAGATGCAGACAGTTGGGGTACACACATTCCATCCCCGGGGGAGGGGGGAAGAGGGGGTATGGGGTGGTGACTGGAAGGGAATACGGCCACTCCTTCAAATTAACACGCCAAATCCAAAAATGGGACTTAACTGCTAAGTCTCTAAGCTTACACACTACTTAACCTAAATTATCCTTAGGACAAACACACACACCCATGCCCGAGGGAGGACTCGAACCTCCCCCGGGACCAGCCGCACAGTACATGACTGCAGCACCTAAGACCGCTCGGCTAATCCCGCGCGGCACGCCAAATCCGGTTAATCGTAACAGCAGACCCCGGAAGTCGGGATTAATGCTTGGAAAGAGAGGGAGAGAGTGGGAGAATATGAAAACCTTGCGTGTGGTATCTGAAGGCATTGCGGGTTGCGTAAAACACATCGTTCGCCATTCTACCTATCTCATGGAGAAGCAGCTGTAAACATTTACGCACCTGCCCAGATGATGTACGGTTACATTGTCATCCGACCATATCTTAAGCGTGCTTCGCTTTTTTTGTCATGTTGTGTAGTTACAACGTGTGTCGAACTTCAGGTGCTCATTACTAATCCTGTAATCGCATAGTAGCGGGTTACTTTTCTTTGTGACCTTTCTTCAGGCGAGAGATTTGAGCCGTTTTGGATTTCGGCGATCGTCTGTGAATTCCACTCGAATTCGACGGTCGAATGCAGGAACAGCGTTGCGATCTTACTCGGCGAAGGGCGCGAGTTGGGCTCCACACAATCGTTCGGTCACAGGGAGGAGTCCTAATTAAGTTGTACCGCCAACATTATTAACATACGCCGTCCTCGAGTAGCTACTGACGCGTGGCACTCCTACCGCCTAGTTCTATTACAACGACGGCCTGCAGTGCGCTACACCCATTCTCCGCAGCCAGTGGTCCGTGCGACGCACGTGGACCGGTCAGGAGCGGGTCGGAGGAGCATTGTCCGCGGCGGCGGGGACGTTCCAGCGTTCCACAAAATAAACGCTCCCGCAGATAAAACCCACTTTCCCATACATGACAATGGACGCGTCCAAGGTGGGAGGAGGGAACCGAGGCCAGCGTTGCGGGGGGGGGGGGGGGGGGGGGAGGGGGGGGGAGTGAGACTCCTGCTGCTGCTGCTGCTGCCGTTGCTGCATGGGCGCTATCTCCGCTCTTTCATCTCGCCACGCTCCAGGGGGAAAAAAATATGGGGAGGAGTGGGGGTGGGGTGGGCGCGTTTGGGGGAGGAAAAGAGTGACGGTTGCTTATCGAGGGCGCGGACGTCCGATAGACGATCGGATGGCTGCGGACGATAGCGTCCGGCCGCCGCGACCGCTACGTGCGCGCGTAATTGTGTTCGCACCGCTATGAGACGAGACCTGGCTGTCCGACAATGGCTCAGTGACAGCGCTCTGCTCGGCCCGGAGCGGCACTAATCATTAACTGGGTCACTCGAGCGGCTAATGATTACTGGCGCCGATGCCTCATCGCTCGCGTCCGGCGGCTCGCGCGAGTGAACGGAGAACGCGAGGGGAGCGGTCGGGAGAGGCAGTGGCTGGTGTGGCCTCGTGGGAGCTGGCACGCCGAGGCGGAAGATGTTCCGGCCGCCCCTTCCTCTATCTACGCGCATTTCACACTTTGTGCTCCGGCGGCAAGAAAACTTGGGAAGGCGAATACGCGGCGCGTTTCTTCCGACACCGGCGCCGCCAATCTGGGAGTTAATTAAATGTCAGCAGGGAGATTACGACTTGAAGGCGAGAAGGGAGTTGCCAGAAGAACCTCGAGAACCACCTGCTCCCCTTCCCCCTCCCCCTTCTCACCGTTCTTAATTATTGGAAGCACAACAGCATCGTCGATTTCCAGCTGCACCTGTCATGTACTAATGAAAGGTCTCATGGTGTTATAAGCTACTAAATTTTCTGGAGCTTCTAGCCTCACAGGATGATTCTGTTATGATGATAAAAACTCCCGTGGATGATGGAGAAGGGCAAACATATAAGTGTGTGGTAAGGGATCCTGGTCCTGAAATGGCCGAGTCGAAATTTAGAAGCGAAAATCGTTCTGGTACCTCTAACGGTGGAATACATATACCGGTACTGTTGTTTCTGAGACTGTAGGATAGGCAACTTTCAGAGGTGGAAGTATGGATCAAAATGTCTACTAAATATGGGCTCTAAAATTCGTACCTTAAGAGCTGTGAGCGCTTCTTCATCTTTGATACTGTGAAACAGATCTCTCCTACTTCGATGTCACCATACTCAGTCCGTTCGAACACGCCGCGGAAGATTCAACGGAGCCGACCGACCGCCGTGTCATCCTCAAGGCCGATAGGCGTCACTGGATGTGGAGCGATAAGGAGGCGCATGTGATCAGCACACCGCTCTCGGCCGTTGCCAGTTTTCGTGACCATAGCCGCTACTTCTCAATCAAGTAACTCCTCAATTGGTCCCACAAGAGGTGCCGACCGACCGCCGCGTTATCCTCACAGCCGATAGACGCCACTGGATGCGGATGGATATGGAGGGTCATGTGGTCAGCACACCACTCTCCCGGCCGTTGCCAGTGTCCGTGACCATAGCCGCTACTCAATCAAGTAGCTACTCAATTGGCCTCACAAGAGGTGAGTGCACCCCATTGCCAACAGATATCGGTAGATCCGGACGGTCACCCATTCAACTGCTAGCGAAGCCCGACAGCGCTTAACTTCGGAGATTTGATGGGAACCGGAGCTGCTACTGCGGTAAGGCCGTTGGCTCTACGTCTCGGTACAGCAGCCGTGTAGTGTTGTGAGGTTCCTCCCGTGACAGTTATACGTTATTCCGGTCAGTTGTTACTCGAAATAATCTAAGTCTGTTCCGTTCTGTCTCCACAGTCACTAGTTAGTCTAGCCTTCTTTGGCTTGATGTTCTACTGGTAAAATCTTGTTCGTGTCCTTTGTTTTTTATAACATATAAGCTGTTGATATAACTGATCTTGTGCATAAGGTTATGTTACTGTCATGGAAGGCAAGTCCTCGTCTGTATTCTGTAGTCCATATTTTGAATTTTAAATCTTACATAGCTAATTTTGATGTTCTGAATATTTTCATTAGCCTATCCACGTGGCTGTTTTCATAAATATGACTGAAGGAAAAATTACAACCATCCACACTTTTCGATCAGTGATTCTCAGTTTGGAGCGAATAAGGCGGCTGGCGTAAATATATCGCTTGAGTCGCATATATACATCATAGATGTTTGAAACTTGAAAAGATATCGGGAATCACGTAGTTCCATTTGATGAAAGAACCTATGCCTGGATTTCAGGCAAGATCCACCAATTCGTACGATGCTGAGGTGCTTGGAGAGCTTATGAAATACACTCCTGGAAATGGAAAAAAGAACACGTTGACACCGGTGTGTCAGACCCACCATACTTGCTCCGGACACTGCGAGAGGGCTGTACAAGCAATGATCACACGCACGGCACAGCGGACACACCACGAACCGCGGTGTTGGCCGTCGAATGGCGCTAGCTGCGCAGCATTTGTGCACCGCCGCCGTCAGTGTCAGCCAGTTTGCCGTGGCATACGGAGCTCCATCGCAGTCTTTAACACTGGTAGCATGCCGCGACAGCGTGGACGTGAACCGTATGTGCCGTTGACGGACTTTGAGCGAGGGCGTATAGTGGGCATGCGGGAGGCCGGGTGGACGTACCGCCGAATTGCTCAACACGTGGGGCGTGAGGTCTCCACAGTACATCGATGTTGTCGCCAGTGGTCGGCGGAAGGTGCACGTGCCCGTCGACCTGGGACCGGACCGCAGCGACGCACGGATGCACGCCAAGACCGTAGGATCCTACGCAGTGCCGTAGGGGACCGCACCGCCACTTCCCAGCAAATTAGGGACACTGTTGCTCCTGGGGTATCGGCGAGGACCATTCGCAACCGTCTCCATGAAGCTGGGCTACGGTCCCGCACACCGTTAGGCCGTCTTCCGCTCACGCCCCAACATCGTGCAGCACGCCTCAAGTGGTGTCGCGACAGACGTGAATGGAGGGACGAATGGAGACATGTCGTCTTCAGCGATGAGAGTCGCTTCTGCCTTGGTGCCAATGATGGTCGTATGCGTGTTTGGCGCCGTGCAGGTGAGCGCCACAATCAGGACTGCATACGACCGAGGCACACAGGGCCAACACCCGGCATCATTGTGTGGGGAGCGAACTCCTACACTGGCCGTACACCACTGGTGATCGTCGAGGGGACACTGAATAGTGCACGGTACATCCAAACCGTCATCGAACCCATCGTTCTACCATTCCTAGACCGGCAAGGGAACTTGCTGTTCCAACAGGACAATGCACGTCCGCATGTATCCCGTGCCACCCAACGTGCTCTAGAAGGTGTAAGTCAACTACCCTGGCCAGCAAGATCTCCGGATCTGTCCCCCATTGAGCATGTTTGGGACTGGATGAAGCGTCGTGTCACGCGGTCTGCACGTCCAGCACGAACGCTGGTCCAACTGAGGCGCCAGGTGGAAATGGCATGGCAAGCCGTTCCACAGGACTACATCCAGCATCTCTACGATCGTCTCCATGGGAGAATAGCAGCCTGCATTGCTGCGAAAGGTGGATATACACTGTACTAGTGCCGACATTGTGCATGCTCTGTTGCCTGTGTCTATGTGCCTGTGGTTCTGTCAGTGTGATCATGTGATGTATCTGACCCCAGGAATGTGTCAATAAAGTTTCCCCTTCCTGGGACAATGAATTCACGGTGTTCTCATTTCAATTTCCAGGAGTGTAATTTTAGATTTTAGGTGGAATACCAAGTGGGCTGAGGCGTGAATGGGAATTTGGATTGGGGAGGGAAGCATGCGAGGGTCGCCCGTGCAGTCAGTGTGCCATGGTGGCGTAAGGGCCCTGCCGCACTGGGATGCCACGGCATCTCTGCTGGCAGAGACGCCCGATACAATACATCGGGCTCAATGGGGCCTCCGGCACCTGGCATCCACCTGACGCTGGCGGCGCTGCCAGCAGATCCGCCGCTCGGAGCCTCTGCTGGCGGCGCTGCCAGGCTGGCGGCGCTGCCAGTGAAACACGAGGCGGCTTACGGGAGCTCCCGCACCCGGACGCCAGCAGACCTGCCACGCGCTACCTGCCGCTCACCTGTGCTCAGTTTTGTTGCAGTGTTGCATGTGTGCCACCGTGGATAGTTTCGATACGGAAGCTTTTATATGTGAAATTCAGGCGAGAACAGCAATTTGGGACACATCATCCGTGGATTATTCGAACCGCGAACTGAAAAAAATGAGTTGGGAACAAGTTGTTGATATTTTCAGAGGAAAAGAATCGTCTTTGGAAGTGAAGAAAGAACTCGGTAAGAGCTTCAAAAACATTTTATTTTGCATTACTAAAGTTTACTGAACGTAAGTACTTTGCCACTTGAGGGGATCACGACTAACAAAATACTCTGAAAATTTGTCTCTCACTGCAAGTGCAGATGGACCGCTTCTGCCTGAATGGCCTGCACATTCATTCTTCTCAAAACCAATTACTTCAAGTGAGTCTTCATAGAGCAATCCATCTCTTGCACGTACAATATTATGCAAAGCACAACAAGCTTTAACTATATCTTGCGGAAAATCAATGCCCACATTTAGTGGACGATGAAAGATTCTCCACTTGTTGGAGAGGATACCAAAGGCACATTCCACATAACGTCTAGACCTGGATAATCTGTAATTGAAGATCTTCTTCTCGTAACTAAGATTATTTCCACTGTATGGACGCATCAAATTTTCACTCGTGCCAAAAGCCTCATCTCCTACCAACACATAAGGAAAAACAGCTGAATGTTTTTCTGTCAGTGGTGAAGCTTTATGTATCTTCCGGGAATTCTTCATTAGTTTCTTGTAAAACAAACTGTCTTTGAAAATTGCCGAATCATTACTTTTTCGATAAGCTTCGACGTCTACGAAAGTAAAGTTATAGTTAGCATCGCACACAGCGAGCAAAACAATGGAAAAGTAATTTTTGTAGTTGTAGTACAAGGATCCAGAGTGAGCAGGCTTAATCACTCGTACATGTTTGCCACCAATTGCTACAATGCAGTGAGGAAAGTTGGCATTCTTTTCGAAGGTATTTGCTATTTTTAACCATTCTTCTGTTGTCGGTATTGCTTTACTTGCATACAGTTTCTGCCATAACAGGATACACACTTCTCGAACAATTTCTGTGATTGTTGTGTGCCCGATACGGTATCCATAATGCAGTTCCATGAAAGAACAGCCAGTCGCTAGATACCTGTAATAAATTAGGCAACAATGAGTACGACAAGCGATTCGTATGGCTAGTTTTCTTTTATATAAGGTAAAATGCCACATGAAAGTAAACGACTTTTCTGTGAAATACTAAAAGCTGTGCTATAATGGACACAAAAACCAACAATACAGAGCCTCTTGCAAAAGTTAATTTTTCTGTATTCATCACTTTTCGATGTTTACTCGCGTCCACATTATCAAGTTTGCATGTGTGCATCAAAATTGAATAGGTATTTTTCTTCACTTCATCTCAACATATCTCCACTAATTCGTGGAATGAACGTACTGACATTCTCACGTAATTAAAAAATGTATCACTGTAATTTCTTAAATCACTGTTTTTTTTTTTATTTTGGTCATCAGTCTACTGACTGGTTTGATGCGGCCCACCACGAATTCCTTTCCTGTGCTAACCTCTTCATCTCAGAGTAGCACTTGCAACCTACGTCCTCAATTATTTGCTTGACGTATTCCAATCTCTGTCTTCCTCTACAGTTTTTGCCCTCTGCAGCTCCCTCTAGTACCATGGAAGTCATTCCCTCACGTCTAAGCAGATGTCCTATCATCCTGTCCCTTCTCCTTATCAGTGTTTTCCACATATTCCTTTCCTCTCCGATTCTGCGTAGAACCTCCTCATTCCTTACCTTATCAGTCCACCTAATTTTCAACATTCGTCTATAGCACCACATCTCAAATGCTCCGATTCTCTTCTGTTCCGTTTTTCCCGCAGTCCATGTTTCACTACCATACAATGCTGTACTCCAGACGTACATCCTCAGAAACTTTTTCCTCAAATTAAGGCCGGTATTTGATATTAGTAGGCTTCTCTTGGCCAGAAATGCCTTTTTTGCCATAGCGAGTCTACTTTTGATGTCCTCCTTGCTCCGTCCGTCATTGGTTATTTTACTGCTTAGGTAGCAGAATTCCTTAACTTCATTGACTTCGTGACCATCAATCCTGATGTTAAGTTTCTCGCTGTTCTCATTTCTACTACTTCTCATTGCCTTCGTCTTTCTCCGATTTACTCTCAAACCATACTGTGTACTCATTAGACTGTTCATTCCGTTCAGCAGATCATTTAATTCTTCTTCACTTTCACTCAGGATAGCAGTGTCATCAGCGAATCGTATCATTGATATCCTTTCACCTTGTTTTTTAATTCCACTCCTGAACCTTTCTTTTATTTCCATCATTGCTTCCTCGATGTACAGATGGAAGAGTAGGGGCGAAAGGCTACAGCCTTGTCTTTCACGCTTCTTAATACGAGCACTTCGTTCTTGATCGTCCACTCTTATTATTCCCTCTTGGTTGTTGTACATATTGTATATGACCCGTCAAATCATTGTATACTGTATGAAATAATCCGTTTACATCACGATCAGCAATGAAGGGTTGTACCCAGAAATTCTTCTTTCTCTGCATTCTCTTTCTCTGTCGACGACGCACACAAAGCACAGCTACTAGCTCCTCAACGTCCGTTCCGACACTGAGCGCAGACTGAAGGAGTCCCCCCTGTGGCGCCCCTGCTGGCAGCCGCACCGGCAGACCGCGTGCTGCCAGCAGAGATGCCGTGGCATCCCAGTGCGGCATGGCCCTAATGGTTAGCGCTTCTGCCTAGCAAGCAGACCCAGGTTCGTGTCCCAGCTTTGGTACAAATTTTCATTCGTCTCCCTTAGTATGGATACATACATCATAGCTTTTGAGACTTGAAAAGGTCTCTGGAACCCTATAGTTTCATTTGGTTTTCTGTTGTAGAATTCAATGCATAATTATTGTAAAATATATTGCACACAATCACCCCAGTCCTCTCATTCCCGTTCTGCTGTGTATCATTCACTTTTCCTGCCAGACAGTGTCGAGTAGTCAGCCTCGCTTCAGCAACTACGAAAATAATAATAATAATATCCAGTAGCTCCCCACAACATGATTCCAGAGGCTGAAGAAGTATGGGTTTGAGAATCGCTGTTTTCTGTGACCTTTCACCAGGTACTCTACGGGTACACGTTGGCGTCGATGTGACCGCCACAGACACCACAGAATGCCACTCAATGGTCGGGAATGCCAACAGAGAGTGAGTGTCCGTTCAAAGCATTTGACGACGACGCAGGGGCGTGTTGCGTGTGTCACATGAATAAATGTGTGTGTGTGTGTGTGTGTGTGTGTGTGTGTGAGAGAGAGAGAGAGAGAGAGAGAGAGAGAGAGGGAAGAACGAGGGATGTTTTGGAGAAGGATGGTCGTGAATCACGCGAATCTCTGCCGCTGTAATAGCGCACACGCTGTATTGACCGTGGACGAAGAGTAGCGTTTAGGCGATCGCTCGATTCTTTGCGAGGACCGGGACAGAGCGGAGGGCAATACAGAGAGCGCGGGAGCACCCCAGCCGGCGGCCGCCGGCGGAATATTTGATCAGAATTTCCCCGGGGTGGGTTTGCCGGTCGGCTGGCTCGCGTGGGGTCCGAGGGGCGGCATTCCTCTCGCCGGCGCCCGCCCGCCCCCGCCGCTCGCGCCGCCCCCCGGTCATGTGAGTTTATTAAGGGGAGGATGTACACTCTCCCCCCGTCACACCTCGCGGCCCGCGGTTCAATATAGCGAGAGATGTCCGTCGCCCGCCGACCGACCGGCCGCCCGGATAAGGAATTTATGGATCAGGCCTCGAGGTCGCGGCGGAGGAAGGGACAGAGAGGAAAGCGAAGCGAAGGACATTGACCAGAGGCAGGATCAGCTCGTCGTCCTTTTCTGGCCACAGAACGGCGCCTCGCGACGCCGCCAAACGGAAGCCCTGCCCACCGGAACGGCGCGCTGTGGGGCCCTCCCCACGATCGATAACCCGCGAGAGACTGTTACCTCGCTCCTTAAAACTTACTGTCCATTCAAGTCCACTGGAGTAGCTGATTCTGCCCTCGTCCCCTATATGGGACGAAATCGGTAGATGTAAGGACGATTTCGGCAGTACCTCAAGGCACTGTTGCAGGACCGTTATTGTTTACAGCATACGAAAGTTAGTCAAAGTTTTAGTTATCAACTTCAATAAAAAGGATTACGTAAGTTATTTTTTGTTTCTAATCTTTCCTTTCGTACATTCGTCGGAGTTCTGAGGCGTCGCGCGAACACTTGCGGCCGACTAATAACACGGATTCTTGGCTATGTGCGGCTCGCGAGACCAATGACACGACACAATTCTCCACGCATTTATTTGGGAAGGATTATTGGTGGATCCGGATTAGTTGGCTGCAGTGCTATAAATGACAGTCGCACGCAAACGAGACAGACGAAATAAAGTAAGTAAACTGTTTATTATGTCAAAAATAATCTCCATAGCTGTTAATATCCCACTGTGAGACAAGACGGTCAACGGCTTCATGGAAAAAAAGTTTGCGATTTCCTACAGAACGACGATTGTACCCAGGTGTGCACCTCTTCGTCCAAAGCAAATTGACGATAACGAATTTATTTCTTCAGGGCTCTAAAAATATGGAAATCGTGTAGGGAGGTTTCGGGACTGTATGCAGGACGTGTAAAGATTTTCCAGTGAAAATTCTACAGCATAGTCAAAGCAGCCTTGACAAAATGTGATTACCAGTTCAGTGGCATAGGAGTAATTCCTGTGCTGTGTGTGTACACAATGTCTGGGTCCAATTTGTGGCTTCCATTCTTCAACTATTTAAAGTCAATTCATAACTTTATCGTTCAACATAATGCCACCGACTCCATATTACTGCCAGTATGGGCAAGAAGCGGACCAGCAAAAGTGACTGCTAATTGCTGTTTGATACACGATAGAAGACCACGAGAAGTCAGAGGTAATATAAGATACTTGGGAAACAATGGAAAGTCTAGCTCAATATGTGTTATCTTCACTGCGACAATTAGAATGCGTCGCGCAATCATTTTTCACACGTAAGTAATTGAGATATATGAAAAGGAAATGTGTCAGTACGAAGATTTTATTCACGTACTCACTGCATCACATCATAACATTTCAAGTAGATGTAGTGGGGATGTTGTTGTTGTTGTTGTGGTCTTCAGTCCTGAGACTGGTTTGATGCAGCTCTCCATGCTACTCTATCCTGTGCAAGCTTTTTCATCTCCCAGTACCTACTTCAACCTACATCCTTCTGAATCTGCTTAGTGTATTCATCTCTTGGTCTCCCCCTACGATTTTTACCCTCCACGCTGCCCTCCAATACTAAATTGGTGATCTCTTGATGCCTCAGAACATGTCCTACCAACCGATCCCTTCTTCTGGTCAAGTTGTGCCACAAACTTCTCTTCTCCCCAATCCTATTCAATACTTCCTCATTAGTTATGTGATCTACCCATCTAATCTTCAGCATTCTTCTGTAGCACCACATTTCGAAAGCTTCTATTCTCTTCTTGTCCAAACTATTTATCGTCCATGTTTCACTTCCATACATGGCTACACTCCATACGAATACTTTCAGAAATGACTTCCTGACACTTAAATCAATACTGGATCTTAACAAATTTCTCTTCTTCAGAAACGCTTTCCTTGCCATTGCCAGCCTACATTTTATATCCTCTCTACTTCTACCATCATCAGTTATTTTGCTCCCCAAATAGCAAAACTCCTTTACTACTTTAAGTGCCTCATTTGCTAATCTAATTCCCTCAGCATCACCCGACTTAATTAGACTACATTCCATTATCCTTGTTTTGCTTTTGTTGATGTTCATCTTATATCCTCCTTTCAAGACACTGTCCATTCCATTCAACTGCTCTTCCAAGTCCTTTGCTGTCTCTGACAGAATTACAATGTCATCGGCGAACCTCAAAGTTTTTATTTCTTCTCCATGAATTTTAATACCTACTCCGAATTTTTCTTTTGTTTCCTTTACTGCTTGCTCAATATACAGATTGAACAACATCAGGGACAGGCTACAACCCTGTCTTACTCCCTTCCCAACCACTGCTTCCCTTTCATGTCCCTCGACTCTTATAACTGCCATCTGGTTTCTGTACAAATTGTAAATAGCCTTTCGCTCCCTGTATTTTACCCCTGCCACCTTTAGAATTTGAAAGAGAGTATTCCAGTCAACATTGTCAAAAGCTTTCTCTAAGTCTACAAATGCTAGAAACGTAGGTTTGCCTTTCCTTAATCTTTCTTCTAAGATAAGTCGTAAGGTCAGTATTGCCTCACGTGTTGCAGTGTTTCTACGGAATCCAAACTGATCTTCCCCGAGGTTGGCTTCTACTAGTTTTTCCATTCGTCTGTAAAGAATTCGTGTTAGTATTTTGCAGCTGTGACTTATTAAGCTGATAGTTCGGTAATTTTCACATCTGTCAACACCTGCTTTCTTTGGGACTGGAATTATTATATTCTTCTTGAAGTCTGAGGGTATTTCGACTGTTTCATACATCTTGCTCACCAGATGGTAGAGTTTTGTCAGGACTGGCTCTCCCACGGCCGTCAGTAGTTCCAATGGAATATTGTCTACTCCGGGGGCCTTGTTTCGACTCAGGTCTTTCAGTGCTCTGTCAAACTCTTCACGCAGTATTGTATCTCCCATTTCATCTTCATCTACATCCTCTTCCATTTCCATAATATTGTCCTCAAGTACATCGCCCTTGTATAGACCCTCTATATACTCCTTCCACCTTTCTGCTTTCCCTTATTTGCTTAGAACTGGGTTTCCATCTGAGCTCTTGATATTCATACAAGTCGTTCTCTTATCTCCAAAGGTCTCTTTAATTTTCCTGTAGGCGGTATCTATCTTACCCCTAGTGAGATAGGCCTCTACATCCTTACATTTGTCCTCTAGCCATCCCTGCATAGCCATTTTGCACTTCCTGTCGATCTCATTTTTGAGACGTTTGTATTCCTTTTTGCCTGTTTCACTTACTGCATTTTTATATTTTCTCCTTTCATCAATTAAATTCAATATTTCTTCTGTTACCCAAGGATTTCTACTAGCCCTCGTTTTTTTACCTACTTGATCCTCTGCTGCCTTCACTACTTCATCCCTCAAAGCTACCCATTCTTCTTCTACTGTATTTCTTTCCCCCATTCCTGTCAATTGCTCCCTTATGCTCTCCCTGAATCTCTGTACAACCTCTGGTTCTTTCAGTTTATCCAGGTCCCATCTCCTTAAATTACCACCTTTTTGCAGTTTCTTCAGTTTTAATCTACAGGTCATAACCAATAGATTGTGGTCAGAGTCCGCATCTGCCCCCGGAAATGTCTTACAATTTAAAACCTGGTTCCTAAATCTCTGTCTTACCATTATATAATCTATCTGATACCTTTTAGTATCTCCAGGGTTCTTCCATGTATACAACCTTCTTTCATGATTCTTAAACCAAGTGTTAGTTATGATTATGTTGTGCTCTGTGCAAAATTCTACCAGGCGGCTTCCTCTTTCATTTCTCTCCCCCAATCCATATTCACCTACTATGTTTCCTTCTCTCCCTTTTCCTACACTCGAATTCCAGTCACCCATGACTATTAAATTTTCGTCTCCCTTCACAATCTGAATAATTTCTTTTATTTCATCATACATTTCTTCAATTTCTTCGTCATCTGCAGAGTAGTTGGCATATAAACTTGAACTACTGTAGTAGGTGTGGGCTTCGTATCCATCTTGGCACCAATAATGCGTTCACTATGCTGTTTGTAGTAGCTTACCCGCATTCCTATTTTCCTATTCATTATTAAACCTACTCCTGCATTACCCCTATTTGATTTTGTGTTTATAACCCTGTAGTCACCTGACCAGAAGTCTTGTTCCTCCTGCCACCGAACTTCACAAATTCCCACTATATCTAACTTTAACCTATCCATTTCCCTTTTTAAATTTTCTAACCTACCTGCCCGATTAAGGGATCTGACATTCCACGCTCCGATCCGTAGAACGCCAGTTTTCTTTCTCCTGATAACGACATCCTCTTGAGTAGTCCCCGCCCGGAGATCCGAATGGGGGACTATTTTACCTCCGGAATATTTTACCCAAGAGGACGCCATCATCATGTAATCATACAGTAAAGCTGCATGCCCTCGGGAAAAATTACGGCTGTAGTTTCCCCTTGCTTTCAGCCGTTCGCAGTACCAGCACAGCAAGGCCGTTTTGGTTATTGTTACAAGACCAGATCAGTCAATCATCCAGACTGTTGCCCTTGCAACTACTGAAAAGGCTGCTGCCCCTCTTCAGGAACCACACGTTTGTCTGGCCTCTCAACAGATACCCCTCCGTTGTGGTTGCACCTACGGTACGGCTATCTGTATCGCTGAGGCATGCAAGCCTCCCCACCAACGGCAAGGTCCATGGTTCATGGGGGGGGGGGGGGGGTAGTGGGGATATAAGCTAATATAAGATGTTTTAATTATTGTAAATTTTCTGCGCCACGTATTGCCTCGAATGTATAAACTCTGTGTTTAGGAATGGGAATGGCATGTGGGCCCCTCATTATAATTATACGGAGGTGTGTCTGTTCTATCATCTGTCGAGATCATTTCTCTATGATGTCTTCATTCGCGTACAGTCTATATTTGAAGGTGAATAATCTAAACACGCCGCGCGGGGTGGCCACGCGGTTAAGGCGTCTTCTCGCGGTCCGCGCGGTTCCCCCTGTCCGAGGTTCGACTCCTTCCTTGGGAATGAGTGTGTGTGACACCCTTGGCGGAAGTTAGTTTAAGTTAGATTAATTTTAATTAACATTTTTAGAAGAGCGATAAAAAATTTTTAAAAAATGTTTCTTTTCAAGCCTGAATTTCAAAAGGAAAATTTTTTATAAGTTAGATTAAGTAGTGCGTAAGCTTAGGGGACCGATATGACCTCATCAGTTTTGTCCCATAAGACATTACCACAGATTACCAAAATCTGAGGACCACACATGCACAAGTACCTAACAGCTGTGTGCTGCAGATTCACAAGAGTCATAAATGAGGTATTGTTTGATGAAAGGCTAGACATCTACTTGAAATTAAACAGAGTACCAAAAACATTTTCTCGTTTAAAGGCGTAGCGTATATGACACCCCAATGTTGGGGATAGATGCTGGACGTTGTGACAATTGGTCGAAGACGCGTGGGTCATAGTAGAGGTTCACCGAAGATTTCACAAGAATTCAGGTTTTCGTGATCGATAATATTTTCTGTAGATCTTCGTTATTGCATACATAATGTTTTCACCGGTGAACCACCGCCCAGGACGACCATAAGTGTTTGACGAAAGGACGTCAGGTCGTCTTCACAGAGACATAGGGAACGATATGTTGGTTTTCTACGAATCAGATGGGAAGTGATGAGACTATTTCTACCATCACAATTCGGAGATAAATGCATGCCTTTTGCTTCAACAGCCGTCGACCGATTCGTGTCGTACAGTCTTCCCAAGACTTTTTGGTACTCAGTTTAGAATAAACAATACTTACATACTCATATTTGCCAATAATTAATTATCCCTTTGAGTACCAGTGCATTTCGCATGAAACCACCGATGATGTTGCAAGACAGAGACATCTGTTGGTGCACCGAGGTACTTCTACGAATGCAATGCATTATAGCAGTCACTTACAGCGTTCAAAGCAATAATCGGACCGGAGATTTTGCTACGTGGTTGTAGGAGATTGTGCTTTTTTTATAGTGATCATATTGAGGCGATCATTCACAGTGAAAGTAAGTATATCTAGAATTATTGAAACGTAAATTTGATCTTTGACATAAATTTGTTAAATTTTAGGTCTGTTTTTGCTTGTTATTTACGACCATAGTTTCTTTTAGGCATTATGAGTTCATGGATGTTACAAGATGTGTGATTGTGTCTAGTAAACATGCGAAATTTTTTGCAAATGTATCTCATGAAATGGCAAGTGTACATCCCAAAGTGAAACCACAACTTAAAACAATTGATTGTTTACTTTTTGCCAATCTATTCCTGTATCTTTTGCTTACTATGACGATAAACATCAATTCTGCGAGAAAATGAAAAATTAATTTTTTTATTTTGTTGTCTCAAATGGTTAATTTAAAAATAATTTTTCATGTATCACGCATATAAATCGGACTAAAAATTATAAAATAATTTCTCATTGCACCATATAGATTCCTACATACAGATAAATCCTGAAAATCTTTAATTGTTAATTTTTAATAGCTATGAAAATGCTTCATAATTTAAAACGAAAAACATGTGGTGCATGCAATAGATAATAGTAATGAGATGAATTATTGTCGCCTAAGTTATTAGGTAGTGTGACAGTAAAGAGGTGAATTATCTGTGCATTAATTATGTATTGCATGCACCACATATTCTTCGTTTTATATCTTACAAGTATTTTCGTAGCTATTAAAAATTCACAATCACAGATTCTCAGGACTATTTGTGTGGGGCTGGGAGAAATTATTTTATGTTCTTTAGTCCGACAAAAGATATGGTATTTTAAAAATTAATTGTTGTTTAAATAGTTATATTCTGTATATTCTGCTTTTTGGTCTTGTCTACGTGATATATTGCAATATTTGATGAGATTACAACAGAGACATGTGGTAAATTTCAGGTTTATTTCAGTTTAGCTTCATCTGACCAAGCCAATATATTTCTTTCTCCTACTTATATCTCGCGAGAAGACCGTGAACGTAAAAATTAGGGAGATTCGTTCTCAAGTGCAGTCTCAGGAACAATTGTTCTTCCCGTAGATTATTGGCGACTGCAGCAGGAAAAGGGCGAAATGACAGTGATGCACAAAGAAACCTTGCCACACGCCATACAAGAAACCGAGTTAGTATTGCATTGTCATCCTGTTCGGGATTATGCTGAAAGTTGCAGGTCTCTAGCGAATCGAGAAATGACAGTGATAAACCGAGAATCCTACCCCAAACTCAAGAAAGCGGACTGATATTGCTTTGTCGTCCAGTTCTGACAATGAGCTAAGTGTAACATTTCAGATATCTAGGTCTTAGTTTAACATCTCTCGCAAAGTCTGTACTGAACAGACAGAGAGGGAAGCCACCTAATAAAACGTGGTAAAATAGAAGTTACTGTGTTGTAGTACCTTTCCGCTTATTTGCCATCGGAATGCAAGTTTCAGCGAAACTAAGACAATAGCTCGTGGCAAAGAACTGGATGATATCATCCCTGTGGCTTTTGGAGGGGGGGGGGGGGGAGGTTAGTCTTCAACGTCCCGCCAGTGACTTTTGATATTGCAGTATGTGTAATTCAGAAATGATATCACGTGTCTATACGTTGTCCTTGTCAAATGCGCCTACTGGTCCTTTCCCCCGTGTTTTAATTACTGATTTTAACATTTGAGGTGTGCCTATAGTATGTAACTATAAATAACGTAAACCACAAAAATTAATAAGCGGAAAAAAAAGAAAAGAAAATAATGTCCCTATTTTCTGATGCGGTGTTTACTCACATCCGGTGATAAGTGACGTACTTATAGGGTTCATTGTTGATATTAGAAACGGCGGTAGTGAAAAATGAGTTCTCCCTGAAAGTTATATTTCACTCAGTAATTATAACTGTAACAGGACTGTATGTTAAAAATGTGCACACAGGCATGATTCGATGGAACCGATAATAATTTTTATTAGTAGCTGTGAGGAGGGCGTATAAGTGATCTTCTTTCCAAACTTCCCTTGCGGATGCTGTTGTACATTTCCAGTAGATGTAAATACTTTCAGTATAGTGGTCTACTTAAACACGCCGTTGTTAAGAAATGACTGAAGACATAATAACAATATATTTTACTGTGTCGCTGAAAGACTCCAGGAGCCTGAAGTTATAATAACTGCATAGCACACAGAGGCAGTGTAGCTTCTCGGCGTCGCTCTAATTAAGTGCGTATTTGCACTGGAGCAAAGCCTGGGAACCGCTGTCTTGGAAAACAGCCAGGCCTGGTGTAAGGGCGACGTAGATACGCGAGGAGGACTGGGGTAATGGGCCACCAGCGACGCTGCTTTCTTATCTCAAGGCTCTCGCCCTAATAGTGTGCTTCGCTGCAAACCTAACTGTGTGGAAATGAAATTCACGCTTAAAAACAAAAGGCTGGGGAGTAGTGTGTTTCTCGACAGAGATCTGACGAAGTAGACACTTGTGTATATATGGAGCAGATGTTGGGGTCCTAGATAAGATTAGCAAGTGCTAGATTCCCCGACATTATTACGCCTTTGGTGAAGATGTTGATATGTTAGGTTACTTGATTACAGGCAACAGTTTATATAATTTGGCACGTAACGTGTGAAACCTGTCTACATGAAAGTCTTTCAAAATGACACAAAAGATGTTTGTAGTCTACAAAACAAGTAAAATTCTTTAGCTAAGACATCGAACACGTTAGGGAAGGTGCCGACTTAGTCGTATATTTATCGCAAACTGTAAATAAATTGAAATTGTAAAAGGAAAATATATTAATATTTAAAAGGAAAACATTATCTAATGTTCTGCAAAATTATATTTATTTGATCACGAACCGGCTTATGGCTTCTCAGGCCATCTTCAGGTGACAACTGAATGTTTTCAAACAATGATGAACATGATGTACGACTTACAGATATATTATTTGTACAGAAGACACAAAAATGACGAAGTTTCTAAATAGGAAAAAATTACAATAATTACATTAACTAAAAAGGGTAAACAAAGTCTTTATGTAAGGCCCAAGATATTTATAGAACAGCCTCCCAGCTCCACTGTAAACTGAATTTTCTTATGTTGTGAGTTTACATGCTGTAGTAATGTATCTAACTATCCAGTGGCACCGGTGCGCAATCACAGCACATCATCGACACATCTGATCAGTACTTAACTTTACAATTCAGTGGCTATTTGTGTAAGAAGTTTTGTTCAAAAATTATCCATGAAAATTTCGGATATTATTGAACTAAGTGGTGAACCTATAACTAGACCATCAGACTGACTATAATACTTGTTTTGAAACCGAAAGTAATTCTGTTTTACACACACTGTTCTTCTTTTCAATGATATAATGAAGCGCTTTCGCTTGTAGGTAACATGGAGCAGAAAAGGATGACACTACTGAGCGTATCAGAACACTATTTTTATTTAATTTGCTTAAACCATATAATCTAGGGACCATGGGATTCGTATTAATTAGTATACGGCTGTTGATTTCAGACATAATACTTTTACATGGTTCGTCGGTGATTTTTATTTGTTCACTGAAAGCTGCAGTCTGATCGTTTCGAAGATGCCAGAAGTCGGAACTATCAAGGTACTTGTTCACTTTTGCAAAGTACTCACTTAAGTTCAAACGAACAAAACTGTTTTCTTCTTAAACTTGCTTAACCTACTGATTTCATCGCTTGTGAATCCGTCATTAACAGCAGCAGCAATTTTTAAATCATGGGCTCATAAATGTTTCGTAGAAAGATAATCACCTAATGCGAGTTCAAATCTACTTTTAGCACATTTGCTTGTTTCTTAGAAATTATGCCTGGTGGAGCATAATTTACCACTTTGAGCTCATTCACAGTAGTTGTTATACTTGATAAGTTCGTTATGTTGTTCCCAGAATGAGATTTTCACTCTGCAGCGGAGGTGTCCGCTGATATGAAACTTCCTTGCATATTAAAACTGTGTGCCAGACCGAGACTCGAAGTCGGGACCTTTGCCTTTCGCGAGCAAGTGCTCTACCGTCTGAGCTATCCAAGCGCGGCTCACGACCCGTCCCCATAGGTTCAATTCTGCCAGTACATCGTCTCCTACCTTCTACACTTCACAGAAACTCTTCTGCGAAAGGCAAAGGTCCCGAGTTTGAGTCTCGGTCCGGCACACGGTTTTAATATGCCAGGAAGTTTCGTTATATTGTTGGCTGTGAACAGGTGTTGTCAGACTTTACACTTTTTTAGCTGTAACAGTTCTTTTTGGTGGACATGTCGCATTTACTTCTTCGCGGACATCGCGATCAAAACTGTCGAGCTCGCACGGATGTATGACTTTCGGAACAAGCATGTGACAAACTTTTAAATGTGAACTTACGTTATCAAGGATTCTGTATCAGTTTCGCATTTCTTCTCCTGTCCGTGTTCACTCGCCGATCTTGACAGTTTTCACTGCAGCTAACGAAGCACGCTTTCATTCAATGTTGACGTATTGTGAAGTAACGTTCCGATGTAAACACTCTCTCTAGCTCTAGAACCAAATATTTTGCGTGGCCGTTAGCTTCTGTTTCAATAATCTCCTCTATATGACGATAAGCTGCACTTTGTTAGCACAATTTGTATAATGAACTGAATTTTCTGTCGGTGTTTGGCAGAACATTATAAAAGTATTAAAAAGGATAACACTTCCTAATGTTCTGCAAAATTATATTTATTCGGTCACGAACCGGCTTTTGGCTTCTCAGAACATCTTCAGTTGAATCAACAAACACATAACACAAAATTCCAGTCTAGTATTAAATGATCAGACTCCATTTCCATTTTCCTCCCTGTTAAATTCATTTTTCGTTACAGATACTAGATTCAAACTGTAAATTCATTTTATTTCTCATCATTTATTACAGGACTCTGTATCTCTACATAAAAAATTTGTTTACCCTAATTTTTAATTAATGTCATTACTGGAACATTTTCCTGTGTAAACACTTTGTCATTTATGTACCTTCTGCACAAATAATACCTGCGTACGTAACACATCGTGTTTATTGGTGTTTGCAACATTCATTTGTCACCTTAAAATGGCCTGAGAAGCCGAAAACCGGTTCGTGACCAAACAAATATAATTTTTCAGAAAATTGGGAAGCATTTTCCTTTCTAATATCATTAGCATGTTCTGCCAAGTACCGACGGAAAATTCAGTTAATTTTATAAAGCAAATACATATTTTTACGACTCACACTCATTATTTAAAGGCGATCAGAGCTTTTTAATGTGCTTACCAGGCGGACACACTATACGAGTATATTAATATAAGCTGTCTAAAGCTTTGGAAAAGAACAACAGGAAGCATGTTGTGGAATGTGATTGGCGAAATCAAAGTCTATCTGACTGGTAAGTGTGCGAGTGGCTATTTCTGGATCAATACATGATACTTTACATTTTAAAGCTAGCACATTGTTTATAGGCTTCATCTGATATTTTCATATATTTTAGAATCATCTTAGAGTTATTAACATTTCATTTAATTTACAACATTTGTTCAAGCAAGGTTCAATTTGCGCCTCTCCACATTAAATAAATATGTGTAGATATGTGTGCAAATTCTGATTGTTAATGTTAAGAGTGCCTTCTGCTTGCTGGGATCTAGAAAGCTGGTTATTCTGTGTAGTTTTTCTTCGATATCAGTGATACCTAGATTTTAATTTCTCAATACGTGTCAGCTGATCTTAACACTCAATGGAACGCTGGTATTACTGAATATGTCAACAAGTAGTACTCCTCAGACTTTAAAATATCAGTATGCTATAATTATTACTGGTATTAGTAACAACTGATAGCGATGCCTGTTGAACCGTGCAGTGAATTTAATAGACTAACTTTCCAGAACATTTCTGTTCTTGTTGTTTCAAATGGCTTTCGGTATTTCATAAAGGTATAATTGGGATCTCATGTGAAATCTAGTTCTCGAAGCTGTGGGAGAAATTTATTTTGAAACGTTTATGAGTAACTGCAGCCAAATATTAAGAGTGAAATTTTGAAGCAGTGCTTTTTTTGATGAATGGTGTTATTTGGTTTCTGTATACAAAACTTGAAGCTTTGTTTTCGCTACTATTAACATGCTGCAAAAAGTATAAAGCAGAGGAATACCACAAGAAAAGTAACCGATGACACCTGATTTGACTACTCTTGCGCAACGTATTATTTCACAAAAATTATGTCTACACCAATCAAGTTCTAAATCAGATATTAAAAACATTCAAATTCAGGAAAAGTCATCGAATTTCATTTACTTTATTAGAGCTGCAAATGAAATGACACCCGACAAATTTGGTTTCTGTGCCTTTGTAAAGCAGGAGGTGGTTCCCAATTCCATGCAGATCAGAATTAACCTTTCGCCATATGTCAAAGTATTCTTACATATATATCAAGCAAAGTTATTCTTACAGAAGCAAGAATATTAATATAGTATTAAGGCTAGTATGTCCATGAAAGCAACATGATTTACACACAACGAAACTCCTCAAGTATAACATAATAACACACGTTTTATTTAACGACACAAATCTAAGCCAATATACAGTGTGTAATGGGAATAAGAGCAGATGCTTCTGTTGGTGACTGAGGACGATTTACTGAAAAACATTAAATCGGTATTTACGTCATTTGCAGACGAGTCTATACTGACAGGCGTAGTCCACTTAGTTAGTGGCACAGTTACGACTGTGCAGAAAACATTAGGTAGTAAATTACGTAACGTGTTTCTGGGAAGACTTTGTGAAGCAGACAAAAAACAACCAACACACTAATGTGTGGACATATTAAGGTATCACTTATATGAATATCTGCACTTCTCAAAGAACTTCTCTGGTAGTAATAGTGTTGTGCGAGCTTGGAATCTCTACTTGTCCACTCCGTTTCTTAGAATATTCTTAAAATGCCTCATTTGGACATCATGATAATATCACACCAAGAGCACAATCGATTTCTTTCTCATATGACATATCGTCGATATGGACTGAACGTCAGTCAACGGTTTATGTACTTTCCTGAAATTCGCAGTGTTTCAAACTCCCAGTTTTTGTGGTAATTATGCGAAACGTGAGCTGAAGAAACAAAATAATTTTGACTTATTAACTCATATATCGAACCGTCAAAGTTTTCTGTCACTTTTCGACCGAAGAACGAAGCCTGTGTAACGTTGTTCTTGCGATTTGACAGCCAGAATATCATAACTGACATCACTACTTAGTCCTCCCTTAATCCGATTTGGTCGGGTCTTCTTTTTTTCTTGACTTCATGGAGTAGGTTTACAGCCTGCTCCGACCGAGGTCTCTCTTTCCTATTCGTTTACGTTTAATTACTTGTTTAATTAATCTGTCTTTCTCCAGGCTGTTCATATCTTGTTTACATTTTATACATCCTCGCCTATTTTGCATTCACAAGGTATATAATAAGCACATATTAAATTCCTCTCTCAAAACATTGTTCTGTATTTCATCTCTGAGGGTACATCATTTAACTTCCCTTTAGAATTTGCTTCAACCGATGCATTCTTTTTTTATCTTTCTGAGTGTCCAAGATTGAAATGTATACATAAGTATAGTGCCATTACTTCATGAAACTTTATCTTTGTACCCTTACTTGTCACCCAGTGTTGTCTGTATTATGCCGCACACCAATAAAAACTTATTTATGACGACGTCGTTTTCATACCCATAGCCAATTTCACAGCCTAACAGCTGTAAATATGACTTCTGATCTATTGATTCTTTGTCTAGTACTATTTTCAAGTGAACGGGATGTTTCCCTCTGAAGCACATTACTTTAGTTTCTTTCAATGGAACTTTTAGGTGATAGTTCCTACATATCTGGTTTGGCCAATGTACTGTGAACCGGAGATCACTTTCTGGCTTGTGAATAATTGTTTGTCATCGGCAAAGAGCAGAGCATGTGTGTGTGTGTGTGTGTGTGTGTGTGTGTGTGTGTGTGTGTGTGTGTGTGTTTGTGTGTTGTGTGTGTGTCTGTATCGTGATATTAAGTCGAAACTTTGTTTAAGTTCGCGTTTCCACTGTCTAACAACGCCGCTGTGTACTGAGTATGGTAGTTGAAAGGCTACACCCTTGTCGCACGCTTCTGTAGATCTTTATTAGCCCTAATTCTTTTTCCCTGTCTGTATTGTAATTTCTGTGTGCTGATGAAACCCTTTATCACTTGCATTAAATGTCTTGGATATCCTCGTTTTTCCACGATGATTCGAAGCATGAGCGTAATCCACATAGCAGAGAAAGGCTCGCTATTAAATCTGGTAGAAGAATAGGAGGTGTTTACAGATTTATTCCTCTATAGTTGTCACAGACATTTCCTCTTTCTTTTGTTTAGAGCGGTATTATCTCCAGCGTCTTCCACAAGTTGAAGACTACCCTTATCTTACAGAATTCATTTACAAAGTGCAGCAACACCCTCGTATTTAACATCAGTCCTACGCCCTGTAGCTTTCTTGTTTTCTTCGGTATCTCTCATCTAGTGTGTTGTCATCATCCTAAGTCTACAAGCTGGTTTCCTTATTCCCGCGGAGTTCTTGCTTCTTGCTGTTTGTCATCTTCTTCAGTCGATAGCTCTTGGTAGTGATTTATCCAAGTCCATTTGTACGTAACATTTATTCTTCTAGTACCTTCTTCGGAAGCCACCTCTTGTCTTCTTTGTACATCATTTTCTGCAGTTGCTATAAATCTATGTCATGTTCTTGATGAGCTTTCGTTACTATGGTTTTGCCCAGTTTCGCTTTTTATGCTTCCACGAGAGTAATTCCTTAAAAATGGCTCTGAGCACTATGGGACTTAATTTCTGAGGTCATCAGTCCCCTAGAACTTAGAACTACTTAAACCTAACTAACAAAAGGACATCACACACATCCATGCCCGAGGCAGGATTCGAACCTGCGACCTTAGCGGTCGCGCACTTCCAGACTGTAGCGCCTAGAACCGCTCGGCCACTCCGGCCGGCCGTAATTCCTTAAGACGGTGAGTGTTGTCAACAAAAGCTGTCCTTATCAGCTTCCTTTGCGCCTGGCTTAATCCGTTATAATTGTTTCTGCCAATTGGAGCTGTGAAATGTTGTGGAAATAATATTCGCTTGAGTCATGAAACCCCAGAGCCAATATATATACTACACGTGCATTATCGAGTGACTGAATATATCTTCACAAATGATAGAGAGGGAATTAACAGCGTTTTACTGATTGATGTGGAGTAATAGCTGGGAAAGACAAAGGCGGACGACCCGGATGGGTTGTGCGGCAGCTGCGGTGGCGAGCTCTGGCGGCCGCGCCCGTAATGAATATTTCGGCCCCATCGACGCCCCGCTGGCGGCTACGCAACGCGGCGTCGCGCTGATGACTTTTTGATTGGCTCCTGGCGAGGCCCACCAGCCGGGTGGCGCAGATTGTGAATTCTTTATCGCGCCGCGCTGCGGCAGATGAGCCGACCCGTGGCGGCTGCCTCATAATATTTGGAGGAGTCCAATGGGAAGGGCCGACCGGACGGCGACGGCCGCCGCCGCCGCCGCCACTGCTGCGCCGGATGGAATCGCCGGGCCCGGTCGCCGGTATTTATTGGACGGCGCGGCGTCCTCGATGAAGGAAGCGGGAGGCGGGGGTAGTAGTTGGTGGCGTGCGGCGGCAGGAGGCGGGGGGCGGGCGACAGGGCAGTTGGTCGAGCGGACGCCACCTCCACATCCCCCGACGTCGTTCCGGCGACAGACTGCGGCGCGCACTGCCGAGCCATACTTCTGATGGATGGCCGGCGACTGACTAGAAAAATGCATGACGCCGCCACCATGGCGCACGGCGAAGGCGTGCAGAAGTAGTGATCGGTGCGCCAGCGCCACGAGATCGTACGTCGCGAGGACCGACCTACATTTCTACACGCGTCTCCCCCACCCCCTACCTAATTTCTCCTCTTTCTCTCTCTCTGTCTCTTTCACACACACACACACACACACACACACACACACACACAACCACACAACGAACCGGGTTTTCATATTCTAGAAATTCTTCCAATCCATATAGGGCATACAGCAAACCAGTACTTAACAGTATTGGTTAAAAACAGTATTGGTTGCAATTTTAATTTTTTTATTTTTCAACGACGCGTTTCGCCTTATTTAGACATCTTCAGGTTATCTTTTCTGGATGCCTCTCGCGTCCATCTAGAAAAGATAACCTGAAGATGCCTAAATAAGGCGAAACGCGCCGTTGACAAATAAAAAACTAAAATTGCAACCAAGACTGTTTTTAACCAATATTTTCATATTCTCTTGCTCGCTATAGACAAATTACTAGTTCTAAAGAAGAAATGGAACAGGAATCTTTTTAGAAAATTCGGCGTAGTTAAATTTTATACCGGGTACGTCTCCGCTAGAGGCCGTAGTTTCGAATTATTCAAGAAAAACGTACAAAAGTGACCTTCAGACGCTTTTTTATTGAATAATTCGGAGACCTTGCCCTCCAGCGAAAACGTATCCCACTAAAAACTTTAACTACATCAAATTTCCTAGCAAAAGGACCTGATCGTTTTTCTACAGGGACAACCAGTCGTGCATACTGAGCAAGAGAAAATGAAAATCTCGCACAAGGTTTTTGAAGGCGTTGCGGGTTGCATAAAACCCATAGGTAGGGGCAGCTGAATCACCCTGCATATGCTTATTTTTGAAAATAATTACAGAAATTTTACTACCCATTAGGGTGCCTTCGAAGTCATGACTTGCATTCACTGTTGCAAGTGAATGGTGTATTTACTAATCTACGAAGTTTAAGCACAAAGTGAGGTCGATTTGCTTATATTTAAATCTTGGCAGATCAGAACAAGGCTGCACGAATACAGCGACATCTATTGTTTGCTTACGAAACCAGAGGAGTACTTTGTAGAATTCAAGACATTCTATGGACGGTACGCTGTCGGTGATCCTAAATTATAGGCTACTTATGTTGATCATAGAGTTATTGTATTTTTACGTCTTTTAACTGTGCCTCTCTTGGTTAGAAGCTATTTTTGAATACTGGTTTAGGGAGTCAGACATTTTTAATGGTGATCACATATATCGAAATCGGTTACAAAATAAAGGCCAAAAATTTGCTATCAAACACTGTTTTGAATTCTACAAATTTTAAACATTGGGTCGCTATGCACTTCAATGTATTTACAGCACATTTTATCAAATAAATTCTTGTTTTGACGCAGAATCCATTTGACTGGAGGTGAAAGCAAATTACAGTGACGACGAAAATAGTTGCTCCCAACATCTGCGGAGGTGCGTGTTGTTATTCGATTTTTGTGTATGTAAAAGGAAGCTGCTGAGATTCGTCACGAGTTGTGTCTTCTAGTCTGAGTGAAGGAAGCTTCGATAGAGGGTTTCGTCTTATAACGTGCGTTACATTGCATATTTAGTAGTAACTGTCGATGTGACAAATAATAATTGCTTGATGCATTTCCCCTGAAGCTGGCGCGACTCTCACGAGAGGCAAAGTTTGCGTAATTATTTTCGTTGCAGTTATACATGCTGGAAAGTCATTATGTCGCATGTAGCACACTATAACGCCATACGTAGGTTGGTATACATTTTCAATAAACATTATATTTGCAGAATGAATTTCAACTATGAATCTGAGTTTGCACAGATTTGAAACATCGTAGCAGAGTAAATCAATGTGTCTGGCCGGGCTTCGATCCTGGGACGTCTGTGTTTCACGGGCTGGTGCTCTGCCGACTAAGATGTCCAACTACGACTCATGATTCATCCTCACAGCCTTAATTCGGCCAGTATCTATCCCCTACTCAAGTTCACAGTTCTCTTGCGTTCCTTGCGAGTCTAGCACTCCGGAAACCTGAAAGATAGGATATTGCACAGAAATGCTTAGCCCAAGTATAGAGGATTGTTTCCAGAATGAATTTTCACTATGCAACGGAGTATTTGGAGCTTTGTCGCAGGTTAAAACTATGTGCCTGACTGGAATTCGAACCTGGGACTATGGTTCGGCACACATTTTATTTTGACAGAAAGTTTCAATATTTATCTTAATTTACAGCTGACTGCGTGTATACAGTTTTGAGTAACTCTTGAGTACATTAATCGTTTTGATCAAATGACGTTTTCTGCACTAGTTGAATTGCTATAAATGGGACACAGAAGCAACAGCGATTTTTGGCACTTAATACAGTGGGTGACCTTTGTTAACACTAACACCGATCCGCAATTCTTGTCATGGTTTAGTCGATGTTACTGATGAGTTTAAAACCTACTTTATGCCAGGCCTCATTATGCATACTCTCCAAGTCTGGATCAGTCTTTGGAAGTGCTGATGTATCTGCAGTATGACTTCCAAGTAGTCCCAAGTCCTGCTTAATGAGATTTAAGTTCGACACTTCGCTGGTTGCAGCGTTCCAGTTCTCACAGTGAGTATGTCGTTCACCAAATGAGCACATGGAGACAAACATTTTTTCCATAGACTGGACATAATCGCCAAAGGTATCACAATACGGAACAGTGCTACTGGAGACGAATACCCTTGTGAACATTACGTGAACTTACACGTTCGATAGTCAGTAATGTGCCTAAAAAATGAAACAGAAAACATTCGATGACGTACAGACTTTTAATATTTTGATCCTACTAAGTTCACATAGAGACAAAGCTCGTCGAATGCTACTTTGTCATCCTAAGCGGTTTCCAAATTGGAATTAAATGGAGCAAAATAAGACTATAGAAGGTGAGCAAAAGTGGCATCATGAAGTAAATTGGAGATAATGTACAAGGATTAAAATCTTTTAGTTTACCAGTGAAATGTCTCTCCAGTTAAGATTTTCTATGAAAATTAGGTGGCTCTAATACTCACTCCAGATCCTAATTTAGAGGCTTGAAAATGACCCATAATCGCGTGCAGAAACAACTGATCATGCAGCATATTTCATGTTCACTCATTTGGGGCAGAGAAAGCGTTCTTACTTAACATTATCGCCTCATATACAATTAAATATGTGTGCTTTTCAGGTACATTAAAGAAATATTACTGTTACATTTCGAAACACAGTTTAAATATAAGTCTAGAGCTTTGTTGAAAAAAATGGTGCATAGCCGGCCGCGGTGGTCTAGCAGTTCTAGGCGCTCAGTCCGGAACCGCGCGACTGCTACGGTCGCAGGGTCGAATCCTGCCTCGGGCATGGATGTGTGTGATGCCCTTAGGTCAGTTAGGTTTAAATAGTTCTAAGTTCTAGGGGACTGATGACCACAGATGTTAAGTCCCATAGTGCTCAGTGCCATTTGAACCATTTTTTGGTGCATACTTTACCCGGTAATTCTAAGATGAATCTCGCTAGTTTAAGGCAAAATATAAATTGTTTGCAAGAATAAAAAAAACAGGTAAGGTTTCACATGAAATTTTCACAGTTGTTGTTGTTGTGGTCTTCAGTCCTGAGACTGATTTGATGCAGGTCTCCATGCAATTCTATCCTGTGCAAGCTTCTTCATCTCCCAGTACCTACTGCAACCTACATCCTTCTGAATCTGCTTAGTGTATTCATCTCTTGGTCTCCCTCCACGATTTTTACCCTCCACGCTGCCCTCCAATACTAAACTGGTGATCCCTTGATGCCTCAGAACATGTCCTACTAAGCGATCCCTCCTTCTGGTCAAGCTGTGCCACAATCTTCTCTTCTCCCCAATCCTATTCAATACTTCCTCATTAGTTATGTGATCTACCCATCTAATCTTCAGCATTCTTCTGTAGCACCACATTTCGAAAGCTTCTATTCTCTTCTTGTCCAAACTATTTATCGTCCATGTTTCACTTCCATACATGGCTACACTTCATACAAATACTTTCAGAAATGACTTCCTGACACTTAAATCTATACTCGATGTTAACAAATTTCTCTTCTTCAGAAACGCTTTCCTTGCCATTGCCAGTCTACGTTTTATATCCTTTCTACTTCGACCATCATCAGTTATTTTGCTCGCCAAATAGCAAACTCCTTTACTACTTTGTCTCATTTCCTAATCTAATTCCCTCAGCATCACCCGACTTAATTCGACTACATTCCATTATCCTCGTTTTGCTTTTGTTGATGTTCATCTTATATCCTCCTTTCAAGACGCTATCCATTCCATTCAACTTCTCTTCCAAGTCCTTTACTGTCTCTGACAGAATTACAATGTCATCGGCGAACCTCAAAGTTTTTAATTCTTCTCCATGGATTTTAATACCTACTCCGAACTTTTCGTTTGTTTCCTTTACTGCTTGCTCAATATACAGATTGAGTAGCATCGGGGAGATGCTACAACCCTGTCTCACTCCCTTCCCAACCACTGCTTCCCTTTCATGTCCCTCGACTCTTATAACTGCCATCTGGTTTCTGTACAAATTGTAAATAGCCTTTCGCTCCCTGTATTTTACCCCTGCCACCTTCAGAATTTGAAAGAGAGGGAATTTCTTATTAATAACTAAATATTTTGTACACGACAGGTATTAATATTATTTTGCCCATCCGTGTTAACGCGTTTTACTAAAATGTTCCTTGCTAGAGGGCGGCGAATCTGCGACTGTCCCACCCCTTTCTGAACGATGCAGTCAGTTCTGGTAAATCATGATTCCATCATTATATGTGACCCGATAGTCTCTCTGGATTTTAGTTACAACACCAAATTTTTCTTTTGTTTCCTTTACTGCTTGCTCAATATACAGATTGAATAACATCGGCGAGAGGCAACAACCCTGTCTTACTCCCGTCCCAACAACTGCTTCCCTTTCATGTCCCTCGACTCTTATAACTGCCATCTGGTTTCTGTACAAATTGTAAATAGCCTTTCGCTCCCTGTATTTTACCCCTGCCACCTTTAGAATTTGAAAGAGAGTATTCCAGTCAACATTGTCAAAAGCTTTCTGTAAGTCTACAAATGCTAGAAACGTAGGTTTGCCTTTCCTTAATCTTTCTTCTAAGATAAGTCGTAAGGTCAGTATTGCCTCATGTTTCCAAGTATTGCTACGGAATCCAAACTGATCTTCCCCGAGGTCGGCTTCTACTAGTTTTTCCGTTCGTCTGTAAAGAATTCTTGTTAGTATTTTGAAGCTGTGGCTTATTAAACTGATTGTTCGGTAATTTTCACATCTGTCAACGCCTGCTTTCTTTAGGATTGGAATTATTATATTCTTCCTGAAGTCTGTGGGTATTTAGCCTGTTTCATACATCTTGCTCACCAGATGGTAGAGTTTTGTCAGGACTGGCTCTCCCAAGGCCGTAAGTAGTTCCAATGGAATGTTGTCTACTCCGGGGGCCATGTTTCGACTCAGGTCTTTCAGTGTTCTGTCAAACTCTTCACGCAGTATCGTATCTCCCATTTCATCTTCCTCTACATCCTCTTCCATTTCCATAATATTGTCCTCAAGTACATCGCCCTTGTATAGACCCTCTATATACTCCTTCCACCTTTCTGCTTTCCCTTCTTTGCTTAAAACTGGGTTTCCATCTGAGCTCTTGATGTTCATACAAGTGGTTCTCTTATCTCCAAAGGTCTGTTTAATTTTCGTGTAGGCAGTATCTATCTTACCCCTAGTGAGATAAGCCTCTGCATCCTTACATTTGTCCTCTAGCCATCCCTGCTTAGCCATTTTGCACTTCCTGTCGATCTCATTTTTGAGACGTTTGTATTCCTTTTTGCCTGCTTCATTTACTGCATTTTTATATTTTCTCCTTTCATCAATTAAATTCAATATTTCTTCTGTTACCCAAGGATTTCTATTAGCCCTCGTCTTTTTACTTACGTGATCCTCTGCTGCCTTCACTACTTCATCCCTCAGAGCTACCCATTCTTCTTCTACTGTATTTCTTTCCCCCATTCCTGTCAATTGTTCCCTTATGCTCTCCCTGCTCTCCCTGAAACTCTGTACAACCTCTGGTTCTTTCAGTTTATCCAGGTCCCATCTCCTTAAATTCCCACTTTTTTGCAGTTTCTTCAGTTTTAATCTACAGGTCGTAACTAATAGATTGTGGTCAGAGTCCACATCTGCCCCTGGAAATGTCTTACAATTTAAAACCTGGTTCCTAAATCTCTGTCTTACCATTATACAGGGTGATTCAAAAAGAATACCACAACTTTAGGAATTTAAAACTCTGCAACGACAAAAGGCAGAGCTAAGCACTATCTGTCGGCGAATTAAGGGAGCTATAAAGTTTCATTTAGTTGTACATTTGTTCGCTTGAGGCGCTGTTGACTAGGCGTCAGCGTCAGTTGATGCTAAGATGGCGACCGCTCAACAGAAAGCTTTTTGTGTTATTGAGTACGGCAGAAGTGAATCGACGACAGTTGTTCAGCGTGGAGCACTGAGAATCCGCGGGAAACAACTCAGTATGAACGTGACTCGACCAAGGTGAACGTTTTCTGTGCCATTTCAGCCAATAAAGTTTTTGGTCCCTTTTTCTTCGAAGGTGCTACTGTAACTGGACTACAGTATCTGGAGATGTTAGAGAATTGGCTGTTCCCTCAGCTCGAACAAGAAGCACAACAATTCATATTTCAGCAGGATGGAGCGCCACCACATTGGCACCTATCTGTCCGTAACTACCTGAACGTCAACTACCCGAGGCGATGGATCGGCCGCCAGGCATCCCGTGACAGAGCACTTCATCACTGGCCTCCAAGAAGCTCTGATCTTACCCCCTGCGATTTTTTCTTATGGGGGTATGTTAAGGATATGGTGTTTCGGTCACCTCTCCCAGCCACCATTGATGATTTGAAACGAGAAATAACAGCAGCTATCCAAACTGTTACGCCTGATATGCTACAGAGAGTGTGGAACGAGTTGGAGTATCGGGTTGATATTGCTCGAGTGTCTGGAGGGGGCCATATTGAACAACTCTGAACTTGTTTTTGAGTGAAAAAAAAAACCTTTTTAAATACTCTTTGTAATGATGTATAACAGAAGGTTATATTATGTGTCTTTCATTAAATACACATTTTTAAAGTTGTGGTATTCTTTTTGAATCACCCTGTATAATCTATCTGATATCTTTTAGTATCTCCAGGGTTCTTCCATGTATACAACCTTCTTTCATGATTCTTAAACCAAGTGTTTTTCACACTTATGCCGAAATAATTTGGACTGTGCGATCAACGAGAAAGGAGAAGCACACTCATATTTTTCAGACATTTGAAACCGATTGTACTGTAAAGCAAGATAGTAATATCTTTAGTATACATGGGCGTGAAGGTATGAGCTTGAAGCCTCACTGTTGAGACCATAGTGTTTATAGCATCTGTAAATGAGTGACAAGTTAAAAAAAAGTACTGTCCCACATCTACTAGAGGGCTAAAAATGGAGCGTACCCCTTGGAGTGTGCCTCCTGTTTTATGAACATGCGATACGTTTACATTCGAGCTATCGTCAGCCCGAAATCGTCTTTTCCCCAGAGGCGGTGATATACAGACCATTAGCGGACGCGACGACAACTGTACGGCGCCAAAGCAGGCACACTCGCCCGGACAGCTCTTATTTCGATATTCTTATAATTGATCTTTTTTTATCGTCATTTCTTACCTCGTTTATCAGAGGTTTCCAAGCAGGGCACTGCACAAAACATTCCGGCCTATAAACATTAAAGGGTTGGAATTTCAGGTTACATCGAGCGCAGTGACAAGTGTGTGTGGTTGGTGCTTATGATCGCTCAACGGCGAGGTTATCAGCACCCAGAAGTGAAAAACCCCCTTTAACATTTCTTTAGACGATTCGAGAGAAGTATACAAGAGAAGAATTTATATTAGTAGACTACAACATAGTGTAAAATAAAATGAAGCAGCACCCTCTCTTTTAGTTACTCCAAGCGTTTTGTGCAGTATTTAGAGATGCCTTCAAGAAATGTGCTGATTTTAAACGCAGGTGTACAGGAGTGGACAAAAATGTGGAAACACCGCGAGAAAAGTATTCTTGAAAACAAATGCAGACGCTAGCCAAGCATGCAGGGTCGCTCTTAATTTTGACAACGAACATCACTTGTGGAATGTCCTCAATAAGTTGCGGGAGTCGATGATTGTCGGAGGAGTGTTCTGTGGGTGCATTATGTTGGAGGTAAGTGAATTCGAACATGGGAAAATTGTTGGTGCTCATATACAGCGTGATTCCTTAACAAGGGAGCCAAAGAGTTTGGTGTTTCAAGAGGTGACGTATAGAAGATTTATACCGTATACAGGGGAGGTAAGTGAATTCGAATATGGGAAAATTGTTGGTGCTCGTATACTGCGTGCTTCCTAAACAAGGGAGACAAAGAGCTTGGTGTTTCCAGAGGCGACGTATAGAAGATTTATACCGTATGCAGGGGAAGCGGAAAAACAACATCCGCTATACCACATCACGGCGAAAGTGTATGTTAATGATCGTAACAGACGGTCACTGGAGAGCACTGTGACGAAAAATAAGAGGGCAACAGCTCAAAAGCCACTGCGGAACCGAACGTCGACCTCGCGAACACTATCTGCACCAAAACAACACGAATGGAGCTATATATGCAGGAAATTGGTGAGCGAGCTGGAATGTCAAAACCACGCATCAACGATGCAAATGCCCTAACGGGAAAGTGTGGTGCTGAAGCCATAAAACCTGGACTATGGAGCAGTCAATGGAAGAATGTGATTCGATGAGCCTTGTTTCTCACTGTTTTCCACATTTGGCCGAGTCTGCGTCTCAAGTGTGATACATGACGGGAATTCGGCGATGATTTGAACAGCCATATCGTGGTATTACAAGAGCTCGATAGCTAGCCTGCAAAGTCGCATTACTGTCAAGGATTACGTGGCCAATTTGGCTGCTAAGGTCCATCCCATGGTACAATATTTGTTCTCCAATGACGAGGCTGTGTTTCAAGACCACAGAGCCCCTGTGCACACAGCTCGTGTCGTGCACGACTTCTTTGTAAGCACGAGGATGAGTTGTTGCACCTCCCTGGGCACCAAAGTCACAAGATCTCAGTATTATTGAGCGTCTGTGCTCTACTTTGGAGAGAAGGGTGTGTGATCTCTATCACCCCAAACCTGCCACTATTTTGCACGAATAATGATATAAGATGTTCTTGCAAACCACACAGGGCGTGTACTTATCCATTCCGAGACGATTGGAAACTGTTTTGAAGGCCAACAGTTGTCCTACAGCGTATTAGGCATCACAGTGTGTTTTGACTTGTTTCCATATTTCGGCCCACCCACTGTACCTCAAAGAACGAATGTGCTCAGTCTGTTTACGAAAGCTAAACAAGCTTTGGTTGCAAAATGTAATGAAGGAAATGGGGGAGAAAAGTAGTAAATATCAATCTGGGTAGTGGATTTAAAATTAAATGAAGTAATAAAAGGAGAAAAAAGAGTTCTAGGACGGACAGTCGTATTACTTGTCTACGATGACGTTGTTTTTTACAGGTAGGAATAAATGACGCTTCTTTAAAAACTAGGCATTAACGAGTGCGGCATGAGAAGACGCACTATAAGAACGAAAACCGTCCAGAGATCGAAAACTAGAGTACGTGTTGCAGCGGTTTGAAGTTTCACAGTCAGAAAATACATCATGGTTCAAATGGCTTTGAGCACTACGGGACTTATCATCTGAGGTCATCAGTCCCCTAGAACTTTTAAACCTAACTAACCTAAGGACATCACACACATCCATGCCCCAGGCAGGATTCGAATCTGAGACCGTAGCGGTCGCGCAGTTCCGGACTAAAGCGCCTAGAACCGCTCGGCCACAGCTGCCGGCAAAATGCATCACGAACAAAATTATTGATCAGACAGACGATATTTGGAGAAAAAACAGGCTGCAACTACGATTAAGTAACGATATCTATATCTGTCTCGGAGCATCAACAGAAGAACTTAAACAATTTTATGAAGACGTAAATGGATTTGGATTCAGCACAGACAGTTATTCACTGTCGACTTTAGCAGAATAAAACTAAATAAATGGTTGACCTTCCTAGGAATTGGTTGCCATATGAGATCATTTCAAAGATGTCATCCTAAGAGAATAAAGATAACTGTAACAAAAGTTCCTACTGGGTCACCAGCGTAGAGTAAGAGCAGCAGTAAGTTTCCTTTTCATGATACCGTCGACAAAAAGCCACTTCCGCTGCTGAAATCATAAATTCGTCTTCCGCAAGAGTCGCCTCCTTGCAGAACTTGTTTCGTACAAGCTTTATACACCGACACCGCTCGGCAGCAGATGTGCTTCGAAATTAAAGCAGCCGCTCTTCTTGCTTCTCCCGAGAGAAATTTGCATGAAGCCCGCAAATTCCATGAAAGTTTATAGCGATGATCGCAATTAGCAAAAGAGGGCGCCGTAAAACGCGGTCTGGGATCCCGAGTTGGGGGCCGTGACTGTAATGCCATCTGTCGCCAGACACTTCTGCAGTGTACTCAGCCAGGCTGGCTCTCTGTTAAGGATCTGCAGACTTTCCAATCTTCAGGGAGCTACCGCTGGACTTTCATTTGTTTCTACACTAACCTAACGAACGAATTCTGACGAAGATAATGTCATTCAATAAATTTTCTCTAGTCACTTTTTATTTTCCCTTTGTACGATAGGATTCTTCCAAAGATTTACTGTAATCTGCACATTTTCACCTATTTTAATAATTTAGAACGACTCTACCGCCTCACTCAGCCTCCATTCATCTCAGTGATCCCTACAACTCCGTCTTAACAAATTGACCTGCTGGTGTAGGCAGTGGAATCCATTAACTCTGCAGAATCCAAGCAATAAATGAAGGGCTTATTTCAGAACTGGCAGAAGTCCATTTTTGTTCATTCTGAGATACGGAGCCCTAACGTCAAATGAGCACTGAAAACTCTGCAGTTGAGATACCAAAAATATTCAAGTATATATACTTGAGTATTTCTGGTATCTCAACTGCAGATTTTTCAACGCTCATTTAACTTTAGGACTCTGTATCTCAGAATGAACAAAAATTGACTTGTACTACTATTGAAATAAGCCCTTCAGTTGTAAGGAAAAGCACCAGTAAGTTCTCAAAATATTTACGTAACTATTAACATCCGAACAATCCAACTGACTAAAGCACTAAAATACCTCGTTCTACCACTAAAAAACTAACTAGGAATACCAACGATCTAAGCGTCCAAAGAAAGTCCGCAATAGACTAAAGCCACTAAATAGACGAACTACGACCACGTCCATACAATCATCCTCCCCAATCTGTTCAAAAATAGCATGAATCGTTCTAGTTTATTGTCTTCATTTGAAAGCCATGTACTCTAGCTTGCTTTACAGATTTAATTACTGGCTTCCACATGTATCCCGTACCAGATCATTAAGATTCCAAACCTTCTCGAATCCGTAGAACACCTTCGTCTGTTCCACGTATCTCGTATATCCCAACTGTCTGCTACAGCGTTTATCCCTAAGGACCATTACCGGCTGCCGCATAACCCAGCTTCGCTCCACATCTTTTCCCAGAGAAATTTCAAACACCACCTTTTCCCGGATCAAGGAATAATCCCTCAAATCTAACTTATCATCCAAGAACTACTTGATACATGCTATTATAGCAGTTTCACCCCCCTTTCTTTACCTAATCAGTGTGCAATATCGCCCACCATACGATGCTCATGTCTCATCTATAATCCTTCCTTTATCGTTCCTCTCTCGCATCCTTTTCCATATAATAACCTCCCCTCTCCCACTGTACTTGTACAATTTTGGAATAGAATATAGATCAGGTGGGTGGGGCCTACCATGTAGGACTAACAGGGGATGCTAAACATATACAAAGAATGGCAGCACAAATGGTTAGGAAATTGTTTGGCCTCTGAGAGAGTGTCACAGAGATACTGAACGATCTCAACTGGGAGACATCTGAAGATAAGTGCAACCTATCCTGTGGAAACCTACGTAGAAGTTTCTAGGACCAGCTTTAAGTGATGAATCTAGAAATATACTACAAACCCCATATGTATCACTACCATAGGGATCGCGAAGACAAGATTAGGCTAATTACATCACACACAGCGGCGTTTAAGCAGTTATTCTTCCCACGCTCCGTAGGTGACCGGTGAAGTGATTAGTACCCTCTCTTATACACTTCCATTTGCATCCGCAGAAATTTATCCAGCATGAGTCCATGTCGCTTCCCCTTGCAGACGCCTGTGTGCACATCACAGTGGTTTATGTAGGTATGGATAGATAGAGAGATAGGCAGGTAGATAGCTAGATAGGTCGCTACAACACAGTACGAACAGAGCTGAACACACGAGTCATATCTCACTAAATTAGACAAGTGCTTCACATAAAACGCAATAATGCCACTGTCACAACTGAATTACCTGTAGACAGAAAAGGGTATGTCCATTACTTCCTGGTACTCATCGAAATGCTTCAAAACGCGTTACTATCCTGAGATATGCAAACCTCCATTGTCATGTTATTCCCGAAAAGAAAATAAACCCGTAGGGAAACACCCTCCCAGGAATATAATCAGATATTTATCAGAGTCTTCGTTTTCATGGCCTCACAACGCATCCGTTGAAAATTAAACCAGAATATGATTTTGCAACCAGCACCTTTTGTACCTCACCCACCTGCTACTCCACGAGATTAATAATCGTAAATCCACTACTTTTGTTTTCATTGAACTTGAAAAGCCAAGAGTGTATGTCTGGCCTCTTTTTCAAACTCTAGTCCCACACTCTTTTCATCTGATTATCTCTCTTCTATTGTCGCACACTATTTTCCGCCATTAGTAATACCAGTCTACTGCCCCATTGTATTTATGTCCCGTCTATGTCCTGTTTCCACATATATACAATGTTTCAGACTGAAGTACAGAAATTTGGATTGGAGACAGACTGCACTTAGGCGATAGTTTCAAGTACTGGTAGGTAACAATGGAGTTTGCAATTCATAGTCAAAATGCGATGTCGAACTGCAGGCATAGTTACTTAACGTGAAAAAAGTAATAACAATTGTCGGTTTTGTACACTTTTTGCTGTATTATTGTCGTCCAAACATAACGATAAATAACCTGATACTTTAAAACTGGCTTCGTTTTTATAAACTCTGTTGCAAGTGGTTGGAAGTTAGACAATAAAAAAAGATAAATAAACTGATCTCATATGGTCTAAGAACTTCTGTGTGGAATAAATTATTATTATTCATTGAATCGGAATTATTGCCTCATTTGATTTCCCAGCAAAAAACGCACGTCTCATTAGCCTCGTTCATTCTATTTCTAAAGCTTGTGAAAACAAAAAGAACTGACTCACGCTTTACAAAGAAGGATATATTCGTGTCCATAAAGATAAAGAAAGACAAATAATTTATTTAGTTAGAAAGACGGTGTTTTAGTGGCAGAATAATGTTAACAGAATTTCTCTCGTTCCAATGGAAACCGTCGACAAAAAACAACGTTCGTTCGGTTTTATCGCATATGAGATGTCGGTGAGCGTTCAGACACGTGTCTCGTCTGTCGGAAGCTCCGGAAAATTAACCGCTTCGAAAATAATTGGATTTAGTTCACTGTGATGTAATTAGTTCGCGTAGAAAGGAGATTATTTGTTCAAATCCGAATGGAACCGTGCACGATATTAGGATGCGTTCATACAACCACTGCAAAAGACATTTGTGTTTCAGAATTCCCTGCAAACCTGAGATGATCACTGTGTACTATTTATTCAAACATGTCGTCTGTAAAGCAATTTCCCACAGTGGCACCTGTCACAGTGTCATTCTACGTGCGAAGCAAAAAGTACAGGGTGTTTCACAATTCATATTACACACTTCTAGAGACTGTAGACGGGACTTAATAGATCAAGTTTTACACGGGAACCACTGTCCGGAAACGTCATCCAACGGTACTACAGAGCGTCAAAGTTATAGACGCCGGCGCTTGGAAATATATGCAAACACAGGGCGATTCCGTGATGACGTTACAAACTTTCAAGGGTGATGGGAACGGATAAATGTATCAATTTGAGGTAAGTGTCCCTCTTTCAGAAACGAACGAGTCGAAAGTTAGAAGCGAAGGTCTTGCTTATACGTGTGACAGTGGCATACATGTACCGCTACTGTTGTTGGTTAGAATGTAAGGTATGCAACTTTTAGAGATGGTAATGTGGACCAAGACAAGTAAATATGTCCAACAAACATGGACTCTAAAACGAATACCTGAGGAGCTACGATCACTTGTTCATCTTCGATACCGTGAAACACATCTCCTCTATTGAACAAGTGTTCATAGCTATTAAGATACGCATTTTAGGGTCATTTTTACTAGACTTTTTTCTTGTTTTGATCCATACCACCACCTCTGAAAGTTACCCATACTACAATCTCAGCAGCAACGGTACCGGTACATACATTTCACAGTCAGTGGTATCAGAACGATTATAACTTTTGACTCCTTCGTTTCCGGTACAGCGACCTTTCTCTCAAACTGATACATTTACCCTTCTTCATCACCCTTGAAATTTCGTAAAGTCATCACAGAATCGCCCCGTACATAATACACTCATTTACAGGCGCCGGCGCCTATAACTCTGATGCTATAACGTCGTTGGATGACGTCTCCAGTCAATAGGTTCATATGTAAAACTCGATCTACTAAGCCTCCTCTACTACTACTGGAAGTTGCGTAACATGAATTGTGAAACATCCTGTATAACAGTTAACTTTTGTTTCTGTTCAAAGAAGAAAGAATTCACACCCAGAAAGTTTCGTGGACAAAATAAATATCGTTTCTCTTTAATGTTGCCTGTTGGATTGAAAAGGCGAAAGAAACAAGACTGTCGAGAAGGACTCGTGTGACCTCTAAACGAGAACATCGAGAACACGTATTAAACGGCGGCACTGCGCGCACCCAGTAAACACTGGCGCTACAAAGATAGTCCCTTTGTTTAAAGAAAATCGTTTTGCAAAATTGTCGATAGGCGTTTATCAATCTGCATACATAAATAATAATAGAAATTCCACTCCCTGGTCGATGAGGCCTGGCCTGGGGGCGCGCAGCCTATTGTGTGGTCTAAGAACTTTTGTGTGGAACGAATTATTATTCATCGAAGCGGAAGATAACTCGTCAAGCACCAGCAACTCAAATTATTTATGGAGACATCAAGTCGGCGGTTCCCGCTCCCAGACTGCCGTCTCCATTCAGTGAATATTTTCCACGGCGCTCTGCGGAATCACCGCATAAGAAAGGAGCAAGGTATTCCTATTGTGTTTATAACGGCGGAAGAGGCTAACGATGTGGAAACAGAAAGGTGTAATTATGCAGATGGCCGAGGTAAGGCGGGCAGAGCGATAGGCCTCCGTGCCGTGGAACATAATTGGAATTTACAAGTGGTGGGGTGAGGGGGAAGGTAGGGGCCGTGCAACTGGAGCTCTGTGTAAGCCACCTTCTTTGGTGCGAAAACACTGTCTCGTAGCGTAGCGCTACAGACGGCGGACGCAGTTTCCAACGTGCAGGTTGCACAGATCGTACTGTAGTGGTACATGGTACCCTCCGCCACGCACGTACTGTGGCTTACGGAGTATCTATGTAAATGTAAATGTAGATGTAGATATCCCGACAGCATTTCTTTTATAGTCCGAAAGAAAGTTATAGATTTTGATGTCAGTAGGGAAAATCACGATTGCAGTACTAAATGAACCTCTAGAACCATTGGCCGCACACAGTCTGGGAACTCATAGGTTGTGTTGCTATTGTTTTTGTGGTCTTCAGTCCGAAGACTGGTTTGATGCAGCTCCCGATGCTACTCTATCCTGTGCAAGCCTCTTCATCGCCGAATAACTACTGCAACCTACATCCTTCTCAATCTGCTTACTGTATTCGTCTCTTGGTCTGCCTCTACTATATTTAGCCCCCCCCTCCGCCCCCCCCCCCGCCATGCCCTATCAACCGATCCCTTCCTCTAGTCACGTTGTTCCACAAATTTCTTTTCTCCCCAATTCTGTTCAGTATCTCGCCATTAGTTATGTAAGCTATCCATCTAATCTTCAGTACTCTTCTGTCGCACACATTTCAAAAGCTTCTATTCTCTTTTTGCCTAAACTGTTTATCGTCCAAGTTTCACTTCCATGCATGGCTACACTCCGCAAAAATACTTTCAGAAAGAACGTCCTAACACTTAAATCTATTCTCGATGTTAACAAATTTCTCTTCTTCAGAAACGCTTTCCTTGCCATTGGCAATCTACATTTTATATCCTCCCTACATCGACCATCATCAGTTATTTTGCTCCCCAAACAACAAAACTCATTTGCTACTTTAAGTGTCTCATTTCCTAATCTAATTCCCTCTGCATCACCTGATTTAATCCGACTACGTTCCATTATCCTTGTTTTGCATTTTTTTGTGTTGATCTTATACCCGCCTTTCATTCCGTTCAACTGCTCTTCACAGCCCTTTGCTGTCTCTGATAGAATTACTATATAGTCGCCAGACCTCAAAGTTTTTATTTCTGCTCCCTGAACATTAATTCCTTCTCCAAATTTTCTTTGGCTTCCTTTACTGCTTGCTCAACGTACGGATTGAATAACATCGGGGATAGGTTACAACTCATTTGTGTAGTATATCTATTGCAAAGACTTTAACTTCCATACATACATTTCTAAAGCTTGAATGCATGAAAGGATACATTGTCATTTAGTATTAAGGAAAACACTGATAAATGTCACACGTTTAGAATACTTGAGGGTCAGATGTTGTCAGGGTGTAATAACAGAGCTCATTTGGAAAGAGATTTTCTTGTTGCGTGCAGTGAAATAAATTAAGCGTGAACGCATTCTCGACACGTAATATAGCCACTGTGAGTGAGCATTTCCGCGACAAGGTTATTTTCATTTAATACTGGCAATGATCAAGGATCCTTTTATTAGAAATTTCCAAATAAAATAATTTCATTTCATTACAGAATTTCCCATCATTTAATGTTTTTCATTAGGTACTTTCAAAGTGTTCAAAATACCGAAACTAAAACTAAACTATGTAACTTCTAGTTAGCCATTTTGCACCTTTGACTTCGCAATGTGCGCTTTCTTTGGCCTGTCTGCATCAGAAATGTTTGCCCTGTATAGCTGTCTCTAGTAACAAGTGTGATAGCTATTCCTAGGTAACGTATGACCTGTCATCCTGTCCGTTCCTCTAGTCAGTGTTCCCCACACATGCCCATCTCACTGATTCTGTGGAGTACTAATTTATTATCAGTTCACTTAAACTTCAGCATCCTTCTGTAACACCACATCTCATACGCTTCAAGTCTCATCTGTTTATGATTTTCACGCAGTTCCTACATGCTGTGCTCCAGGCGTGCATACTTAGAGATTCCTTTCTGAATTAAGGCCTAGCTTCATAACGTTAAACTTTCTTTCATGGGGAATGCTCCTGTTTTGTGCTTGTCTGCTTCTTTTATACCCTCGTTGCTTTATCCACCACGCGTCATTTCTCTTCCTTCATTTACTAAGTCGACTCCAATTTCGATTTCTTTCACTAATTTCATTAATGTCGCTCCTCAGTACCTCTGCCTTTCTTTCGTTTACTTTCGGTCCATATTTTGTACTCAGCAGACTGTTCATTCCATTCTTCATTTTCACAGAAGGTTGCAATATTATCAGTGAATCATCTCATTGATGTCCATCCGCCCTAAATTTTGTTCCCATTTCTGGACCTTTCGCTTTGTACAGGATGGCAGCCAATCAAGGACTATTTTAGGGAATTGGTATAAGAAATTTATTTCAAAGACCCTGTGGAATCTTTATAAGTTTTGTCTCAGAGCAATTCACGCCGTGTCTACGTGACACAAGTCGCCTGTCTTTCAAAACCGAGGCAGTTCTGTCCAGTTAAAGCCGCTGACGGGAGACGCCCTGAGCCCTCTGCTGAAACTGCTAGCGAATTCACGCAATCATAGCCAATAGCTTGCACGGGATACCGATCACGTGTGTGGACGCCGGAGCGTCTTGAGGTGCAGAACACACTTGCTTCTCTCTTTGAATCCAGACTTTGAGGAGTACAGACGTCTTCTTGGAAGGCAGAGCCTCTGGCTCTGCTCTTTGCGACCGGCCACCAACGTAAGCCAACATGAACCGCTTCCCCTTCCGTTGCCCATTTCATCCCTGCACCCTGTCGTCACGAGGCATAAGTAACAATCGCCTCCCCCCTTTTCCAAACCCCGTATACTCTACAATTGGTAGCAGAAGTGGTATCATAAACATTTACAGCTTATTTCTTTCACTGCTTGCTCGTGCAAAGATTGAACATTAAAGGAGAAAGACTGCGTTCCCTCTTTTGCGTTTTTAATTCAAGCATTTCTGTGCTGGTCATCTGTTCCACGACCATTCGCATCTGAAGAACTTTTACGCGTAGACATTATGGAGGACAGGTAATTGTGAACGTGGAAGGTTGTTTGACCACACTAAGCTATGCCTTTACCTAAGCGCAAAGGTGAAAGATGTGTCAATATTACGAACATTTCAGCAACATACGAATGTTTACAAGGATATAATTCGCTTATGCAGCGCATTCTAATTTGGTAGAAACTGTAGTTATATTTTATCAAGATGACACTTTTATTTCTAGTAAGACATTAGAAGAGAAAATATGGAATGCGTTTTTCAATTATTGAACGGTATACACTCAAAGAAAATGTTTATGAGCATATTTTACTGATTTTTATTGCTTCAATAACAATCTGGACAGCATTTATGCTGATCGGTTTCCCTACTTTATATGCTGGTGCTGAAGAAAAGGAAAAAGTTTTTCGTAGCGATGTGGCCGTAATATTCTTATAGGTAAGTAAGAAAATATGTAAAACAGAGAGAATAATAAATTAGAGAAGAAAGTGAATTTTCATCAAATAATTAAGGTGAAACAGTGTCATATTCAATGTACCTACTGTTCATAATTTCACTGTTTCCATGCATCATTTACATATTCGGAGTTTCCTATCGTCCATTTTAGATCCATGGACAAGACAATTATATTACAAAGCATACAGAACTCTACACTGTAAGGTTTTTTCTTTTTCGGTTGCAATTTAACCACACGTATGTTGTATATGGAACAGTGGCTTTGAATGATGATAATAAGGAAGAAATCACCTATGATTAAGGTTTTGTTGTGTCATAGAGCATTTTTTGTGTACTAGGTTTTAGTGAAGCGTACACTGAACTGCCAGACATGTATCTGAATCCAACTATTTTAGAATTCGGGGTTCTGTGTTACATCAGAATCTGTGTAAACTATTCTCTCTTGAAGTTCCACAGGTTGTAGACAGTGTACGATAGTTATTTAGTACGAGTTTGTCAAACATCGTAACCGAGGTAAAAATAACTGAATCCTCTAACAGACACTGAATTCCTCCTGGTAACGTGGAAAAATGAAAACTTCTGCGTAAATCACACCGCTAACATGTAACTTTCGAAAAGATGCCGCTCTTAGACACTAGCGATATCGGCTTTCAGTGCTGCATATCAATTACGAAGGTGATAAAAGTACATTCAGCATGTGGGGAAATAAATATGTCCATTACCTAAAAGCAACAATGACAGCGAAGAGTAATTCAACGTTTGTAAACTGTAATATAAAATTTTTAACACTCACGACAGGAATTTTTGATCTAAGATCACCCCTAAAGACATGTGTCATTTATTGACTTAATTAGACACTGCAGACACTACATAAATTGTTTTGTTGAGGGAATAAAGCATGCGTTATACAAATTGAGCTGTTGTCCAGAAAAGCAGATTCAAGTAAAATGTGTGGTTTTTGTGATTAAGAGATAGAAAATTTTCAAATCCGTAAATGCCGTTTAGTGATGTCTATATCTCCATCCGCCGTAATTTTTGTTGTAAGCAGGCGTCGAATATTTGCATATCGGTTTAAGAGAAAAAAAATTACGAAAAAAGAAATCTCGTGTCACAGCATTTTCTTATCCTGCATTAACAGCAAATTTTAGAAGGTATTACAAGTACCCAACACGTATCATTCAGATGGATTTCATTACTGGTCCTGTCTAAAATAAATTATCGTCAAATTATTATTTAAAATTCATTCATCGTAATATATGCACAGCAATAATATTATTGAAAATTGGCATGTGCTTGTTACAAGCTAATTAGCATAAAATAATAAATAACACAGTATTGAGTTGTCTGGGTGTGGCTCATTGTTAATTGTATTACACCGTCATATCTCATTTATCGGTTATAAAGAATATAGCGCAACATAAAGGACGAATTTATTACCATCACGTATTTTTGTAGAGAGGAAGACAACGTACTGTTGAACGATATGCTATTCAATTATCATAGATAACCTCTTCTCCATTTGTTCATTACCCTACGAAATGGTGAAACTGCGTCACATTGAACGTGTAAATGAAGGAATTAAGGGTGTTATTGGGCTTTAATTACACTGACAGACGAGTTTAGCTAATCAGGCAAGTGTTTTGTATTTGTTCGTGGACACGGCGGTAGTTCATACTTGGTTTTCACGAAAACTTACACTAGTATGTGTAGAGCCAACTGCAAACTCCGATCCAGGTTAGGAGAAGTTTCGTAACACACAGAAGTACGTTACTGAGATACTGCATCGAAAAAGAGCGTCATTTTTACGATTGCACTAAGACGATTTCTAGCGGAAAAATGTGACTTTAATTTACTGTGATGGTACCGACATTCTTTGGCATAATCAGTAAACGATTGCTTACTGTTTTGACTACCTTTATTTGCACACCGACCGCACGACCACTCTAAAGATGAACCTAAACCTCTCACACGATTCTGTGCTCACTACGAAGTTTTCCTAAGTACAGTAATAAAATGGATAGTAGAATATAAGTCCCTGTCGATAGAAACGGCACAGACCCACCTCTATGCTTCAGAATACGACCCAAGAGAGCCATAAAGCTGGCGCTCTTCTTTCGATAGCACCACCTACTACCACAAACACTATGAGAAAGAAAAAAATACTGCCGAGTCATATTTCATAACCACCCCAGTCAGTGTGCAATACTAATTCATTTCTATAGTAAAATTTCTGATAATTACTTTCCTGTTCACGTTACCGTTCGTTGCGGACCGTCTTGAGGGTAGGCTGTTACTAAAGATTTCCGCTGGTGCCTGCTGTCAGTTTCTTTGAAAATGCAGGACAATTTCTTGCGATTCCCTACGGTCATGCATCGTTCACAGGGTGTCCAATAAAGGAACCATCCGATTTCAAAATTAAATATCTCGAAAACTAAGATTGCTAGAAGTGTGCAAAGAAAGGTATTTTCACTGTGAAAGCTGTAAGAATTTTATACAGGAGTTATACAGAAGTTTTGAAATAGTTCGAAAAGCTGCTAACAGATGTCGCTGTACGCTGTGCAGCTGGTACAGTATCACCGCGCATACTTAAACTTGTCCTCTGCAAGCAGTCTTTGCAATCACATCAGAGTCTTTCCGAAATGTCCACCACTCGCACTACGGAGGTGGCAAATAAACAGTGAGATTTTCCATCACATTCTGTAGTGTCACATTCTGTAGTGTCTCAACGGAAATTGCACACGGATCGCCGCTACAGGGTCGTCGTTTGTGGTGGAGTTGTTCAGTCGACAGCGCCTTTCAACGTGCACCACAAACAGCTGTCACAACGAGTCAGCTTGGGCCAATACTGAGGCCAATTTATCCTTTCGCCAGTGAATTTGCAATAATCCAGTGCAATTACTCTGGTCCCGAATCAAGAAAGCGAAATACCTGTTGTTAGTGCGATGTCGTCTGGCCCCATCCGGCATGAACGACTCAGTGACTGGTCGATCTTCTAACGCTAGTTGTGTGTCCACCAGTTGTTCCAAAACTGCGGTGTAACATTCACCAGTGATTGTTTTTCGCATGAAAAAAAGGGGCAATAACGCCTCTGCTGCATACAGGCCAAAGAGTAAGTTTGGTAGAATACAGGGGTATCTCTTCGTAAATATGAGGATTTTCGGAACCCCATAATCGCCAGTTCTGTCTATCCACGACTCTACTCAGGTGGATATGTGCTTCATTTGTGAATCAGATGCAGCCAACATCAAATCTTTCATTATTAATCATTATGAGAATCTGGTAGGCAAAGTCAGCCCTTCGGGCGCACAGCTCGTACAGATATGGCCCGGTGGCTCAAAAAAATAGTTCAAATGGTTCTGAGCACTATGGGACTTAACTTCTGAGGTCATCAGTCCCCTAGAATTTAGAACTACTTAAATCCAACTAACCTAAGGACATCACACACACCCATGCCCGAGGCAGGATTCGAACCTGCGACCGTAGCGGTCGTGCGGTTCCAGACTGTAGCGCCTAGAACCGTGGCCCGCTGGCTTTCGATTTTGAACGGAAACGTCTATAGGCTATGTGTCAATATTTTACGCGTGCTGAAAGGCTTCAAACTGGTCTCTGCTGCAATTCTTCGGACTGATTTCCTTGGATTTTGCTGTATAATTCCAGAAACGGTGACGAGATTTTCAGGAGTCACACATTTTACCTGAGGCCAACATTGGCCGCTAGATCATCAGCCACGCTGCGTGTTCATTGGAATTTGGCTAAGAGGTTCGAATCTGGTCCCTTTCTTATATACTCTCTTTGAATACCTTTTCAGTTAATCAGTTACTGCTGGCGTATGTCACATTTCATGCTACTAAAAAGTGAAATTCCTTTCATCGTATACGGAACTTATATGTGTCGAATGAACAAAACTACTTTCCTGCAAGTAATAAGAAACTGTTTGTCGTGGTGGGTTAGTGTGCAATTGTTTTTCGACTCTGAACCGTAATATATTACATCAAAATAAATCAACTTGGTGACAATGGACGACAAGTTTACACTATTGCAGACGTGTTCTTTTCGTTCACTATAACTCCAACACAGCCTCAAGGAAAATAACGAAGAGAAATAGAAGGCAGTGCTTAAAAGTAACGTGAATAGTCTTGACTAAATTAAAAAATAATAAAATAAAATAAAAAAACGAAACAAACGTTATTAACAATACACATCTCTAGACTTTACAGTCCGCTCCCGGTAGCTGAGTGGTCAGCGCGACAGAATGTCAATCCTAAGGGCCCGGGTTCGATTCCCGGCGGGGTCGGAGATTTTCTCCGCTCAGGGACTGGGTGTTGTGTTGTCCTAATCATCACCATTTCATCCCCACCGACGCGCAAGTCACCGAAGTGGCGTCAAATCGAAAGACTTGCACCAGGCGAACGGTCTACCCGACGGGAGGCCCTAGTCACACTTTTTTTTTTTTTAAGGCTTTATGTCTAAATATTTGCAGCCTTCCGCCGCTAGAAGGTTCCGAATTGAAGCGTGTGACTTGTCGGTGTGTGACGTAAGTATTTCGGCGCGCGCGCCTGTGTGTGTGTGTGTGTGTGTGTGTGTGTGTGTGTGTGTGTGTGTGTGAGAGAGAGAGAGACAGCCTGCTGTAAATGAGCCTCGAATTCGAAGGGTTCGTCCATACATGAAGGATCCTCTTCTTCAGCACGGCAATGCCAGACCACACACACGAGTGCTGCGACATCTGTAAGAATCCGATGGCTTGTGTTCACTATCATCGATCATCCTCTATGCAGTTCCGACTTGGCTTCATCCGATTTCCATCTGTTTCCAGAACTTAAGGAACACCTTCGAGGACTCCACTTTGTCAGTGACGAAGCGGTGCAAGCAGAGGTAAGGTGGCTCCGTTAACAAACATTCTACACTTTTACAGCGACGGTATCAACAAACTGGTCTGTCGTTGGGAGAAATGTGTCCGTCATCAGGGTGACGATATTGCCAAGTAAATACGTAGACGTGAAGAATAAATGTGTACAATGTTAATAACGTTTGTTTTATTTAAGAAGGTTTGAGAGTTTTCACGAAAATATTCAGGGCAATATTTTTCAGCACGGCCTCGTAGTTTCGTTTTGGTTGGGGCCACAGTCGCATTGTTTTTATGAAATGGCATTTTCAACAGACGTCTGTAACGGATATGATGCCAAATTAATTCCACCATCGATTTTTTAATACAAGACAGTTTCAAGGCCCTTCGAAACCACTTTAAAATGGCTTGTGTCCTAAATTGGTCAGGAAATTAACTGGAGATCACACACTATGTGATCAAAAGTATCCGGACACCCCAAAAATATTCGTTTTTCGTTATTATGTGCATTGTGCTGTCATCTACTGCCAGTTACTCCGTATCAGCGACCTCAGTAGTCATTAGATTTCGTGAGAGAGCAGAATGAGGCCCTCCGGGTAATTCACGGACTTCGAATGTGGTCATGTGACTGGGTGTCATCTGTGTCATACGTCTGTAAGCGAGATTGTCACACATCTAAACATGATAGTGCTGCATCACGAGCCACTGCAAGTACTATGACAGTAAGGCGGGAGGTGAGAAAACTTGGATTTCATGGTCGAGCGGCTGCTCATAAGCCACACATCACGCCGGTAAATGCCAAACGACGGTTCGCTTGGTGTAAGGAGCGTAAACATTGGACGATTGAACAGTGAAAAACCGTTGTGTAGAGTGACGAATCACGGTACGCAATGTGGCGATCCAATGGCAGGGTGTGGCCACTTGTTTCGCGTGGCACTGTCGCAGCACAGGCCTACATTGATGTTTTAAGCACCTTCTTGCCTCCCACTGTTGAAGAGCAATTCGGGGATGGCGACTGTACCTTACAACACCATCGAGCACCTGCACATAATGCACGGCATACGGCAGAGTGGTTACGAGACAATCACATCGCTGTAATGTACTGGCCTGCACAGGGTCCTGATATGAATCCTATAGAACACTTTGGGTTGTTTTGGAAGGGTAGTTAAAGCAAACTGGTGGTTTAGCAGCGTCAAACACAGGCGTTAGTTTAATGAAGAAATTTCCGATGACGTTAATGTGAATCACAGAATTGTATGGAAGTGAATCCTGGACTGTGGGCAAACCGAAAAGTTGAGATGAACTCGCCGCCCGCTGTGGCCGAGCGGTTCTAGGCGCTTCAGTCCGGAACCGCACTGCTGCTACGGTCGCAGGTTCGAATCCTGCCTCGGGCATGGATGTGTGTGATGTCCTTAGGTTAGTTAGGTGTAAGTAATTCTAAGTCTAGGGGGCTGATGACCTCAGATGTCCCATAGTACTCAGAGCCATTGGAACCATTTTTGAGATGGAATCATTTGAAATGTCGTGCTATAGAAATATATTGATAAGGTAAGGAATGAAGAGGTTCTCCACAGAACCGTCGGGATAGGAAAATGTGGAAAACACTGACAAGCAGAAGAGACCGGATGATAGAACACGTGTTGGGGCAAGGGATGTCTTCATGGTACACAGGGGAGCTAAAGACAGTAAAAACTGTAGATGAAGACGGAGATTTTACTATTCCAACAAATAATGAAGGACGATTGGTGCAAGTAGTTCGCAGAATGAAGGGATTGGCGTAGGAGAGGATTTCGTGGATGGTTGCATCAAACCAGTTACAAACCTAATAAAAGAATACTTAGAGAAGAGAAGATACTCTTTCATCTAAACCTCCGTGATTATCGTGTGGAATATTACAGACTGAAACTAACCAAAGCGAAAAAAGGTCGACGTGAGTGCGAATTGGAACTCTTAGGGCTGCAACTGTTGTCTAATGAACTGCGACTCTGGTTGGATATTTCGTTCACCAAAGTTATTGAAAATAAACCATGCGCATCTTGTTATCTATCTGAGTCTAAGCAAAGATAATGAAGCTGCATTTAAAGCGAGCAGGGACGTGGTATGGGAACACGGACAAAGCTGTGAATCTTACCACGTTCACGTGAATGTAAGGTCCCTCCCCAGTTACATAATTCCCAATTGTCTTTAATATAGCCTGAGTGGTGAAAGCCTACAGCAGCGTAAGGACGTAATTAAATTCGTAAGTCAGTCACACACGAAGAGGTTCAAATGGTTCAAATGGCTCTGAGCACTATGGGACTTAACATCTGCGGTCATCAGGCCCCTAGAACTTAGAACTACTTAAACCTAACTAACCTAAGGACATCACACACATCCATGCCCAAGACAGGATTCGAACCTGCGACCGTAGCGGTCGCGCGGTTCCAGACTGTAGCGCCTAGAACCGCTCGGCCACTCCGGCCGACCACACGAAGAGTTAATACGCCACGACAAATAGCGTATAGCAATTCGGGCAACTTTTTTTGCTCCCGATAAGTGTGTACAACGCGCTTCAGATACCTGCGTGATTTATTACCTCCGCCCAGACAAGCTCGACTCAAAAGAGCAACGCGTAGTGGATGGTGGACTGAAAAGAAGAATGACTTGCGAAAAGACTTTGATTAACGCGTGGATATTCGTTACGTTTACTTCACGGTTCAGCCTTATAAGATGAATGGCACCTTGTGGTGAGCGTTACAAGCGTTTTCGCTGCACACTAACATGAAGCTGACCCAACTTGTGGCGCGTTGAAAAGGCGAGTGCAAGAATAGCAACACGGTTTCCTCAAAGGCCCGGTCGCGATATGCAGCACCCGTGCCGCCGGGGTACAAAGGACGTTATGGATGGCGTGTTGTTAGCTACGCGGCCCGTGACCTGTCTTAGAAGGCCGCCGGGGGTCTTTTTGTGAGGCCTGCGACGAGGGGCGCGTGCACGCAGCCCATCATTCGCCGCCTTGTCCAAGCTGCTACGAGATGCTGGCCGGAACGCGAGGCCAAGCACCTCCTTCCGCTACAGACGGGTGTTCGCCCCGCCACATACGTGGATGAGCTGCTGAGCGCCATATGGAAAACTGCTGGTAAAAGATAGTAGAAAGTATGCCAGAGGAGGAGGGGCAGATAACTCCAGGGTGCAGCGTGGTACATCACTCCAGATCATTCATTTAAAGTCATCGACTGTCGAGTGAACACCTCAAGTGACGCTTAGCACTGGCTGTAGGAATGAGTTGTCGTCGACGCCTCATCTATACTAATGTCCCTGTCTTTGCTTCTGTATTCCTTGTTGGTGCTATGGATATTTCATTTAGCGAATTTTGTGCATTTGAGAAATGAGTATTGAGCACTATTATTATAGATGGAACATGGTCTCAGTGTGTCGACGAGACTCATATGTAACTATACACTCTTGTTCAGAAGAAAAAACAGGACACCTTGAATGACTACAGATAGGACGTTTATATTGACATGACATGTAAAATAGTATGTTCTGCAGAAACGTTTAGCATTTCAGTCATCTCGGTTCAGCGTGTATGCTGTTGACTGTAGGCACAGAGTCCGCCATGGGCCCTGATTACTTGTTCTATGCGTGATGGCATCGACGCGTACAAGGCGCGAATGGCGTCCTGTGGTATAACCATCCATGCTGCATTCATTCACCTGGTTCCAATGTTCATCTGTGGGGTTGACATTGGGTCACAGCGCTTCACACGTCGTTTCACCATATCCAATACTTTTGTATCCCGCCTGGGAGGCGGCGCGTGGGTACGAACGGGAAAAGGAAAATTACGTCGGTACAGCTTGTCAGTGTCTCATGTAGTGCCAACATAGCAGAGCGGACCTACGTTGTGGCATCGTAGCTATCGATACCGCAAGTCTGGTGATCTGGAGAGCCAGGAAAAAGGCTGACATACTGTGACCACACGAAAGTAAGTGTTCATGCAGCAGCATGTGGTCTTGCGTTGTCCTGCAGAAAATGGCGTCTGGGTTGTTGTGCAGAAAGGGTATGGCTACGAATCGCAAGGTGTCATTCACGTACGTCACACTGGTCACAGAGTCCTGGACACGTACCAACTGTGATTTGTGGTTGCACCCAACAGCACCCCACACTGTAAGGCCTTGAGTAGTCGCTGTGTGTTTTGTGTAAACGCATTCACTGAGATATCGCTCCTCCTGTCTGTGGCGAACCAAAATGCGGCTGACAAACATAACTTTGATTCAGAATGAAATTTTCACTCTGAAGCGGAGTGTGCGCTGATATGAAACTGCCTTGCAGATTAAAACTGTGTGACAGACCGAGACTCGAACTCGGGACCTTTGCCTTCGCGGGCAAGTGCTCTACCATCTTTTTTTTCATTTTGTTCGTTGTTCATCGTTGTGTTTGGTCGTTGCGGACGTCACATGACATCCGTTCAAGTTCAAAAATGGTTCAAATGGCTCTGAGCACTATGGGACTTAACATCTCTGGTCACCAGTTCCCTAGAACTTAGAACTACTTAAACCTAACTAACCTAAGGACATCACACACATCCATGCCCGAGGTAGGATTCGAACCTGCGACCGTAGCGGTCACGCGGTTCGAGACTGAAGCGCCTAGAACCGCACGGCCACACCGGCCGGCGTTCAAGTTCCTTGTTGATCCTTTCACCCAGTTTTTTATTACAGAGGCCAACCAGCTCTCTGACTGAACACGCTGAGCTACCGTGCCGGCACCATCTGAGCTACCCAAGCACGACTCACGACCCGTCCTCACATCCCCCAGGCTGTGGCAAAGCCATGTCTCCGCAATATCCTTTCTTCCAGGAGTGCTGATTCTGTAGGGTTCGCAGGAGAGCTTCTGTGAAGTTTGGAAGGTAGGTGACGAGGTACTGGCGGAATTAAAGCTGTGAGGACGGGTCATGAGTCGTGCTTGGGTAGCTCAGATGGTAGAGCACTTGCCCGCGGAAGGCAAAGGTCCTGAGTTCGAGTCTCGGTCCGGCACATTGTTTATTCTGCCAGGAAGTTTCACAACCTTGATTCGTCTGAAAACATTATGTGATTCCATTCTTGTCCCCATCGACGTCGTTCCATACACCATTGCCGTGTAGGATGTTTCTGCACATTTGTCAAAGGTAGCCGGAGAAGTGAATTATAGGAAAGTAACCCATGCCCGAATAAAAGAACGACTCTGCAATGCCACTGGGATGAGATGTCGATCTTGTCGGGGAGTGATTTGCGTGTTGCGACCTGACCCAACTCAGAGTGTTCTGCGGCCTTCCGTGAACCATTCTGCACACATCTCTTCCACTTCCGAAACACTTCGTCCTACACAAGCAGCAGTTTCTGGGACGGATGCATCACCTTCTCTCACGCCAATAAAGGGCATCTTCCAGAGTCACTCATTTGACGGTACGGTTCACGGATGCATCTACGAGGCATCCTCAACGTCTGCTCAAGTCACAGTGATCCAGTACCTTCGGTTTATAGCGACAGCGAGAGTACTTGTCCTGTAAATATGAATATCTCTGGTCGTTCAACGTGTTATGTTTCTTTTCTTTTCTGAGCATGGGTGTATTTCTGGGAGGTCTGAGAAACTTAGGATGACAGCTAATTAATGCCGAAACTTGTCATGAAAAAAAAAAAACATTATCACATCAAGCGATCTTGGCTTCTGATATTACAAATAATTACAGAAACGTACGGCTAACGAGGGGCTGCTCGACTATTGTAGCGTATTCTTTTTAACTTGTTATACACAATAATTGTGCTACCTCAATTTTTTTACAACCAACGTCGGCAGTACTCGACGGTTCCCGTCCACCAGTACAAGAGGTCCTCCCGGTCTTGGTTTTGCCGTGGTTATTCCTTCGGTATTCCACTTCACAATCGCATCACCAGTAATTGACTGCTACAGCATTAGAAGGGTTGAAATGTTCCTGATGGATTTCTTACTCACAAGAAGCTCTCAGATACAGCCAACCGATTCGGCTCATTTTTGGCAGTTAGCTCATCTGCAATCTAAAATAAAAGACTAAGATGTTTTGGGAAAACCACTTTTAAAATTCATGACGCGCTACCGACCCAAAACCGACGAGATCGATAGGTTACTGAAAACTGAGCATCTTCCATCAAATATAGGGTCCGCAAACGCGTGTTTTTCTAGAAATCGAGTGTAAGGGCCGATAATGCAAACGCTTTTCAATGAGAGCGCCGTTGGAATAGCGACCACGGCATCTGGCTTGGGAGAAGAGAACCTGCTCGATTCTCAAATGTACTCTGCAGTTTCTTAGTTGTATCTTATTCCGTATAGAAATTGGCAGGAATATGAGAGTTAATATGATAATAAATAAGGAATAATGACAAGGTAAATAAGTAAATTTCTCACACTACTTGCATTAGTAAAGAATTAAATTTTTAGGCCTCGTTATACCAAATTAATTCCAAGAAAAATTCTGCAACGAATTCGTCACGAGGCACCGCAGACTACCGACGGCAAGATGCTTGTTTACAGCGAGGCGCGGTACATAATTTTGCTGGCATGTTTCAAAAGTACAATGTGGCTCTGGAAAAATAGCGGGAATTACGCAACCTCTTGGATGTAAAAATGATTCATGGCAGAAATCATGATCAACTATCAGCAACAGTTATTCAGACAATGTTACGTATGCTTGGAATGCTTAAAAATTAATTACCGAGAAAGAAATATTTTAAAATGTAAACCAAGTCTGTTTTCCACCAAACCTTCGAAAGGAACGATGTAGCTACTTGAAGATTGCATCTGTTAGATATTCTTGGTGCAGCGACTATATATGCTTCGAATGTTTACCGGACAGGTATTATCGGTGTGGTTGTTCGAAGGAAGGTGAAGACATGTAACAGAGCTAATAAAAGAGAAATTGCAAAACAATCGTGATCAAAATTTAATTCTATACTAATCCAAGTCTTTGAGAAATTTATTTGCCTGCCTTGTTATTATTCCTTATTTACTACATTAATAAACCTCCTATTCCTAACAATTACGACAAGAGAAAAAAAACAGAAATAAAATAATTGCAGAAAGCGTTTGGGAATCGAATACAGGGTCTCTCCTCTCCATCCAGATACCTGGGTCGCTATAGCAGCAGCCTCTTCGCTGAGAAGCTTTTATCGTAAGGGCACATAAGCGGCAGTCGTAACACTTTCTTTCCCAGATTCTAGGAAAATACAGACTTCGCGGGCCCCACACATATTAATGAAAAATGCCCAGCTTTCAATTATCTGTCGATCTCGTAAACTATTAGTAGATTTAGCGTCCTGAAGTGTAAGGATGGTTTACTCAAAACCGGAAGCCTTTCATTTTAGATAGTACGCAAGGTACCTCCAAGTATGGTCCGAATCGCAAGCGCGTGTCTGAGGCCTTTCCCTCGTCAGGTGACATCCAGTGATTAGTCCACGTTCGACGCCATTGACAAGGAGAAGATAGTTGAGTGCCATAACGTGAGATTTCCCAGAACTGGCTGAGGAGCCAAAATAAGCAACAGATGTCTCGGTTTATTCGTAGATAATTGACCTTTTCTGAGACAACGATTGTCAAAGTTTTCGAAGTAATTTTGATGCCTTTTACCAAGCAATAAACTCAGCCACACTGGTGCCATAGCGACTAGCGTCTGGGCCTCTCACTATTGCGTCCCGTGTTCGAAATCCAATTACAGTTTTTATTTAGTTTATTTTATTTTATTTGCTTCATTTATCTACAAATGTCAATGGAAGGTTCCTACATCGACGTTTCTTGTCAAGATAGGAGATACAAGGGCCTTACATTAAATAGAAGGGCATTATATTAATTAAAAAATTACAGCAAAGTTTCACAATAAGTGTGCAACATTTCTTATGTCATATGTGTGTGTAAGGCACTTTCAGGTTTTACAAATTTTTTAGATTCTCATATTCTTATATTCCTTTCATATATCAGTTCCTAATGAAAACATTTATTCCAATATTTATAATTCAGAAAGATCTGGTACATTCCCTTGGATTATGAATCAAGATACACTACAGGAATTTCACCGACGACAATTCGGAATTATTCATCCCTTCATTTATTTATTTTTTATTCTTTCGCCATACATACAATTAGTAGATGAACAAGGTCAACGTTGTTTCAGTGTACACTGGAAAACATTCGTTTGCTAATCTTCTACGGATATGAGTAAATAAATGGAAGACAAAAATAAAAATATAAGCAGTAATTGGGTTTCGAATGCGGGGTGCAAAAGTGTGAAGCGCTTCGGTAGCTACTACGCACCGACTTCGATTCACCTATTTACTCACTACAAGCCACGTGAAGTACACAGGAAACTGACTGTCGTTTTCTCAGAAACGATCGAGCACCTATGGATAAGCCAAGACATTTGGTCGCTTATTTTGACCCCTCTTCCATTTAGCGAACTTTCGGGGAAATCAGGTAATGGCACTTGCCGAGTTCTCCACGTGAAGCCCGATCTGTTCTGTTGCTATTGCTTTTCTACTGACGACACAGTCTTTTTTTTTTTTTTTTTTTGGCATGTTGTGTCCCAAGAGTGATCACCTTTGGCGATTATTTCTTCTGGAGTGGCAAGGTGTGGGAAATGGTTTCACTTTACTGTGTATTCGCTTGCAAAGGGGCTTGGCCTCTCTGTGGGTCCTTGAGCCCTTTGATGGTGTTGGTTATGTAGTCGTACGAGTGATGGACAATAACTATCACGAATAATTGAAGATTTCATCTTTGATGGTCCTGTGGAGGTGCAATAATGGCTCGAAGCACCTTGTATTTGTGCCAACGTTGTGGTACGGCCTGGCCTACATTCGCAAGTTGGCGGACGGACATTTGTCCGATACTCGTCTAATTTGTGAAAAAGACGAGTTGAATGGTATTTTATCTCCTCAGCGATGTAGTTCTCTCCAGTCAGCTCGTGTATTTTACCTCGTCCTGGCCCATCGTGGGGTGCCTAGACTCCACTTCAAACATCTGTTTTGTAATGGTTGCAAACTACATGTATTAGAGTCACATGTTGTTCCACAAGACGTCGAGCCGTACAGCAGTGAGGGTTGTACCGTTGCTCTATAAAGTTTTAATTTCAGTGACGGGTTTAGATTCCTGCTCGTGAAAAACGGCGTGAGTGCTCGGATCATCTTCAGTTTCCTATCTTGTATGTGTGGGGTAAAAGTCATCCCTTTATACAGTATCGCTCCCAGGTACTTCGTCGTCCTAGTCCAGGGTATTGGCTGTCCATTAATGGCAAGTCGGGTCTTCTGTTCCGGCCGTTTCTTCGTAAACAGTATTGCTGCAATTTTCATAGAGTTTAGGGTGATTTTATTGCGCTTTGCTCATTGTTCGGTGACGACAAGTTGTCACTGCATCCTGTTGAGAAGCCGATCGATGTTCGTTCCAGAGGTTAGGAAGGCCGTCTCATCAGCGTACAGACTGGCGGTGACGTGCTGAATGGTGGGAACGTCGTTAATACACAAATTAAACAGGCATGGCGATATCACCGCTCCCTGTGGGATTCCAGCTGAGACAGTTTTCTGTGATTTTCGTTGATTCATTATGGAGCGTGGGACGACGGCTGGCATGAACTTCTTGATGCAATAACTTACCGACAGCCGTACGTATTGTAGAAATTTATTTTATTTTATGAACTTCTATGTGCTACCAGTTTCGGCACTACATTGATGCCATCTTCAGGCCCCACTCGTCATAGTCGTAAAATCGCTATCACGGAAGGAGCCGTATAACTGGATCCGTGAATCAAATCGTCCTGCAACAGCTCTTGGTGGCCGGGAGCTGGTACTGTTGCAGGACGATTTGATTCACGGATCCAGTTACACGTCTCCTTCCGTGATAGCGATTTTACGGCTATGAAGAGTGGGGCCTGAAGATGGCATCAATGTAATGCCGAAACTGGTAGCACAAAGAAGTTCATAAAATAAAATAAATTTCTACAATACGTACGGCTGTCGGTAAATCAATGCATCAAGAAGTTTTCAGTGATGTCGACTCAGTACTTCCCTCGTCCTTTTATACTGGCGAGACTGCCTCTCGTGACGTACAGTGGTCAATCCCTCGTAACATAAGGGGGTGACCGCATACTTTTAGTCAGATAATGTAGAACCGTTATGAAATTTATAAACTTACTGGGCGTCTTCGCGAGTTAGGAACTCGTTTGGCCACCGCCTGCTAAGGAGAAGAAGAAGAAGAAGAAGAAGAAGAAGGTGGGACCGGTGACGGGAGCCAAGAGAGTGATACAAGTTGTGCGGCTGACTAAGAGATACTGCGGTCGCAGGGCGGCAGCGGCTCACGAATTGCCGCGCTGGACTCGGCGCTCGCCAGAGGCACTCCGTCTGCATTAAGTCCGCCGCGGGAGCGACAATAGAGGAGCCGCGAGCGGAGTGGCTGGCCTAATCTGGGATCTGGCGGGCGGACGTCTGAGGACGCACCGGGGCTTCCGCGGGACACCGCCGTGCCCGTGTCTGGCTGGGTCTGTGTGGGTCTGAGCCAGTGGCAGCGGCCAGCTCTGCCGAGCATCTACTCGCGCTTCTCTGCTGCCCCTCTCTTTCTCACACGTCTCTCTTACTTTTTTACCCCCTCCCAGCTATTCACCCTCGTTCTCTCTCTCTCTCCGTCGCTTCGCAACTATTGTGCGAGGTGCCTTTTGCGGCAACGAAAGGACACCTAATGGAGATTTACCGAGCCCAGCCGCAAAGTAGACGTTGAGACACATGAATAAATTCATATTAAGTCCACCCGCGGCGTGGCCTCGTGTCGCCACCGTCCGCTCGCTTCCGGGATAAAAGTAGCAACGGAAGGGGACAGGGGAGGGGGTGGGCTTGTAGTGAGGTCGCGCGGCAATACGCTTTTCGAGAGCGGCGTCACACATACACGAGAGAAACGGGGGATCAGAAAGTGGCTCGACGGGAAGTAGAAAAATGGCGGGCCGCGAATAAAGCGCCGTTGCGGACAGGAAATGAAACTGTAGACGAAGCAGTCGGGCTCGGCTTGCCGGCAGATCATAATACCGAAATAAAGTGTTATTGGGTGCGACGCGGCGCGGTTCGGCCCAGCGGGGGCGCATTGTCGCCGACCGGGCATTGTGCGCGGTTAGGCAACTGTTGCTCGGGCCGTGTCCTTGCGCCTGCACGCCCCTCCGCACCCCGAATCCGAGCAGACATTCGGGCGGACCCACTCCGCCCCGCCGCCCCGACCCTCCTGCTGTCAGCCGCGCCGTAAAATAAGAATTGGATATATAGGGCTATTTGTAAGCGCAGTGCCCCGTAAAGCCGACGCCTGGGACCCCCTGGCCGCACTTCACCTATAATGCCGCGCGCGGCGACAACAGCTGGCGCGGAACTCTCCAGTGGCCCCTAAACGGCGCGTTGCGTGTGACACCAGCAGCACCGCCAACGGACTCGGCGGCAGCTGAGCGCAGGGGAAAGGACTGCTGCCGGTCGCAGGGCCTGCCGGTTACGTCCTTTGGGCGAGTTAGCGCGGTTCAAGGGCCCCCGAATGGCGTCGGTAAACACGTCCGGCGCGTGTTTGATGAGCGATCGCGCGGAAAAGGGCGCTGTCGCCCTCGAGTAGCAACAGAAGTAACGCGAGGTCGGCTGCCTGCCGGTGCTTTGTTCCGAGTACGGGCTACTCGCCTTCCTGCCATAAGGTACGCAGCTGCCTCGGGATGACGTCAGCTACCACTGCCGGGCGTCACATATCACAAATCGATACACATGGCTTCATTGTTACTATTTGCACCCGTACTACATCAGCTGCTTCTCAGTTCGAACTAGAAACGCCGACAGAACAGAAATGTAGGTACGGTAGTTCAGGAATTGTTAACAGCTTGACACTAGATGGGCGTTCGACAAGGTAAAATGGCATATTATTTTAAACTTCATACGGCATCACGAGTAGTGGACCAGATACCAGACAGTGTTCTCCCTCTGAACGTCCCAACGACAGGAGTAGCTACTCCCAGTGTCCCAGCTGGCGTCCTTTCCACTGCCTGCAATCCCGCCTGACAACAACAGATCCCGTGGAGGGAAGCTCCCCGTACTCCACCGTGGTAGCATCACCCTTGATGGGCGCAACAGTCACTTGGTGCCAGTTTATAACTCCTGGGTTGATGATGTCGATGATAGAGCAGATTGCGATGCTGGCCCACCCTACGTGGAGCCGTCCGGTGTGTCCGAGCGGTTCTAGACGCTTCAACCTGGAACCGCGCGACCGCTACGGTCGCAGGTTCGAATCCTGCCTCGGGCATGGATGTCCTTAGGTTAGTTAGGTTTAAGTAGATCTAAGTTCTAGGGGCCTGATGACCTCAGATGTTAAGTTCAATAGTGCTCAGAGCCATTTTTGAACCTTCGTGGAGTGCCCCATGGTGGCGACTATCACAGCTTCCACCTAGTGACAGCTAGACATCTCCTCAGGACCCTCCATGCCGATAGGTGGAACGTGTCCACAACATTAACGCATCGTGACGATGAATCTGGCCACCATTTGGGCTCGATCCTGCAACGGAAACTAACGCTGTGAATTGGATATGCAGCCATAAGATCCACTAACCTTTTTGGCCACGACGAGAAATTGGAGATAGGTTATTAGACGCACCTTAATGATGGACTCTGTGCACTTGTTCGTAGCCACGGATACAAGCAATTCTTTTCAAATTTTCTATGGAGAGACTTTCAATAGCGGCCTTCCAGCAGGAACGTGCAAGTCATGTGATGCTGATGCTCATTTTGCCGACAAGATTCTCTGAACGAACTACAAACGGAAAACCCCATTAAAATTTCGAGAAGGCACATTTGGTTATTCCACCATCCGAAGGCGCAACTGGTACATATAAAAAAATAACAAAAATAAAAATACAAACATCAAAAAAAGTTTTGCATCACCCCGGTACCCAGAACTCCTGAAGATAGACTTTGACTGTGGATATTGTATCACAGACACAGGCTCTTTGACTGTTCATAGATGTCACTAAACTCGCCCAAAGATGTAAACAACCATGCATGAGCAGCGCCTATTAGACGGAGTGGGTCCGACAGCCGGTCAGTTCCAGTCATTCCACCAGGAAGGAAGTACACGGCTCGTGTTGTCTGTAGTTCAACCATGCCTAGACGGTCAATACCGCGGTTCTATCACGACCGCATTGTTACTTTGTGCCAGTAAGCGCTCTCAACAAGGTAAGTGTCCAGGCGTCTCGGAGTGAACCAAAGCGATGTTGTTCGGACATGAGGAAGATACAGGGAGACAGAAACTGTCGATGACATGCCTCACTGAGGCCACCCAAGGGCTACTACTGCAGAGGATGACCGTTACCTACGGATTATGGCTCGGAGGAACCCTGACAGCAGTGCCACCACGTTGAATAATGCTTTTCGTGCAGCCACAGGACGTCGTGTTACGACTCAATCTGTGCGCAGTAAGCTGCATGATGCGCAACTTCACTACCGACATCCATGGCAAGGTCCATCTTCACAACCATGAAACCATGCAGTGCGCTACAGATGGGCCCAACAACATGTCAAATTGACCGCTCGGGATTGGCATCACATTCATTTCACCGATGAGTGTCGCATCTGCCTTCAACCAGACAATCGACGGAGACGTGTTTGGAGGCAACCCGGTCAGGCTGAACGCCTTATACACACTGTGCAGCGAGTGCAGCAAGATGGAGGTTCCCTGCTGTTTTGAGGTGGCATTATGTGGGCCGACGTACGCCGCTGGTGGTCATGGAAGGCGCCGTAACGGCTGTACGATACGTGAATGCCATCCTCCGACCGATAGTGCAACTATATCGGCTGTATATTGGCGAGGCATTCGTCTTCATGGACAACAGTTCGCGCCCCCATCGTGCACATCTTGTGAATGACTTCCTTCACGATAACGCCATCGCTCGACTAGAGTGGCCATCTTGTTCTCCAGACAAGAACCCTATCGAACATGCATGGGATGGATTGAAAAGAGCTGTTTATGGACGACGTGACCAACCAACCACTCAACCGCTGTTGAGGAGTGGGACAATCTGGACCAACAGTGCCGTGATGAACTTTTAGCTAGTATGCCACGACGAATACAGGCATGCATCAGTGCAAGAGGACGTGCTACTGGGTATTAGACGTACTGGTGTGTACAGCAATCTGGACCACCACCTCTGAAGGTCTCGCTGTTTGCTGATACAACATGCAATGTCGTTTCCATGAGCAATAAAAGGGGTGGAAATGATGTTTATGTTGATCTCTATTCCACTTTTCTGTACAGGTTCCGGACCTCCCGGATGCGAGGTGATACAAGACATTCTTTTGATGTGTGTAAAATAATACTTAAAAAATGGCCCCTACACAACCTTCATTTTCATCGCTCCCCTGTTTCTTCACCCCCCCTACTTTCTTCCTTTCCTGACCCCCTATTAGTAATAGGTTAGTTGTTTTGGGATAGGCATAAGTAGGCTCTGCATAGTAACTAACAGTTCTTGATAAAACTTTACGTAGTTTTCGTGTTAGATTTCTTAGTGTTTTCTTGATCGTTTAGAACAGAAAGCGCCCTAAAACCGTCTTTTGTTTGTTTCGCGGCCGTTAGCCACTAGTCACTTGAATCAGCAGTTGTCTTGTGACAGCCAGAGCGAGAGCACCAGCAGCAGCGAGTACTGTTTGTATAAAGCGTTTATTTTGCATTTTGTTTACGACCTTCCACTAAGGAAGGGATTCTATTTGTGTTTATCTGCTCTGCATAGTAACTAACAGTTCTTGATAAAACCTTACGTAGTTTTCGTGTTAGATTTCTTAGTGTTTTCTTGATCGTTTAGAACAGAAAGCGCCCTAAAACCGTCTTTTGTTTGTTTCGCGGCCGTTAGCCACTAGTCACTTGAATCAGCAGTTGTCTTGTGACAGCCAGAGCGAGAGCATCAGCAGCAGCGAGTACTGTTTGTATAAAGCGTTTATTTTGCATTTTGTTTACGACCTTCCACTAAGGAAGGGATTCTATTTGTGTTTATCTGCTCTGCATAGTAACTAACAGTTCTTGATAAAACTTTACGTAGTTTTCGTGTTAGATTTCTTAGTGTTTTCTTGATCGTTTAGAACAGAAAGCGCCCTAAAACCGTCTTTTGTTAGTTTCGCGACCGTTAGCCACTAGTCACTTGAATCAGCAGTTGTCTTGTGACAGCCAGAGCGAGAGCACCAGCAGCAGCGAGTACTGTTTGTATAAAGCGTTTTTGTACTTATTTGCTGCGCTTAGCTTTTAAATAGTTTTTCTGGGAAAACCTAGCGTAGTTTTCGCGTCTCGTATTTCAGTGAGTGTTTCTTGATTATCAGAGTAGCTCATCAGAAGATTATCTTGGGAATTTGTCACCGTATAGAGTAGGGTAAACATAGTCATGTGTAGGGACTGTGGTTGTAGTGAGCGGACGCAAGGAGAATTGGCCACTCTTCGGGGGCAGGTGGAGGCTTTGTCTGTTAGGCTCATCGAGCTCGAGGCGCAGGCGTCGGCTCGTAGTGGCGTTGGGGCAACTGTGGTGAGACCTATGCCTACTTCGGTGGCCTTGGAATCACATGGAACCCCTGATGTCGCTCCGTCTTCCGGCAGTGAGCATCTTACCGGTCAGCCATCACTCCAGGGTGAATGGCGGACAGTGGTGGGCTCGCGCGTGCCTGGCCGAAAGGCGAAGGTGGGATCTGGCCGCGTGGCAGCTGCCTTACCCCTTTCCAACAGGTACGGGGTACTTCCTAGTGGTGATGACATCGTTTCCGAGCCACCACAGGATGCCTCGCCTGTTGGGCCAGTGGCCGATTCTCCGGCAAGGTCCCGACAGTCACAGAGGGCGGGCCTATTAGTTATAGGGAGCTCCAACGTTAGGCGGGTTATGGAGCCCCTCAGGAAAATAGCGGGTAGGTCGGGGAAGAATGCCAGTGTGCACTCGGTGTGCTTGCCGGGGGGTCTCGTCCGTAATGTGGAGGAGGCCCTTCCGGCAGCTATTGAACGCACTGGGTGTGACCGGCTGCAGATAGTAGCACATGTCGGAACGAATGACGCCTGCCGCTTGGGTTCTGAGGCCATCCTTGGTTCCTTCCGGCGGCTGGCTGATTTGGTGAAGACAACCAGCATCGCACGCGGAGTGCAAGCTGAGCTTAATATCTGCAGCATAGTGCCCAGAGTCGATCGCGGTCCTCTGGTTTGGAGCCGTGTGGAGGGTCTAAACCAGAGGCTCAGACGACTCTGCGACTATAATGGTTGCAAATTCATCGACCTCCGTTATTGGGTGGAGAACTGTAGGGCCCCCCTAGACAGGTCAGGCGTGCACTACACACCGGAAGCAGCTACTAGGGTAGCAGAGTACGTGTGGCGTGCACACGGGGGTTTTTTAGGTTAGAGGGACCCCCCTTGGGCGAAACGATAAAATACCTGACGGCTTACCAGAGAGGACATTATCATCGTTGATAAAGAACGTCCGTCCTCAGAGACCAAAAACAGGAAAAGTTAACGTAATATTGGTAAACTGCAGGAGTATCCAGGGCAAGGTTCCTGAATTAGTATCTCTTATTGAAGGAAATAGTGCGCATATAGTATTAGGAACGGAAAGTTGGTTAAAACCGGAAGTGAACAGTAACGAAATCCTAGACACAGAATGGAATATATACCGCAAGGATAGGATAAACGCCAATGGTTGAGGAGTATTTATAGCAGTAAAGAATTCAATAATATCCAGTGAAGTTATTAGCGAATGCGAATGTGAAATAATCTGGGTTAAGTTAAGTATCAAAGGTGGGTCAGATATGATAGTCGGATGCTTCTATAGACCACCTGCATCAGCAACCGTAGTAGTTGAGCGCCTCAGAGAGAACCTGCAGAACGTCGTGAAGAAGTTTCGTGATCATACTATTGTAATAGGGGGAGACTTCAATCTACCAGGTATAGAATGGGATAGTCACACAATCAGAACTGGAGCCAGGGACAGAGACTCTTGTGACATTATCCTGACTGCCTTGTCCGAGAATTACTTCGAGCAGATAGTTAGAGAACCAACTCGTGAAGCTAACGTTTTAGACCTCATAGCAACAAATAGACCGGAACTTTTCGACTCCGTGAATGTAGAAGAGGGTATCAGTGATCATAAGTCAGTGGTTGCATCAATGACTACAAGTGTAATAAGAAATGCCAAGAAAGGAAGGAAAATATATTTGCTTAACAAGAGTGATAGGGCACAAATCGCAGAATATCTGAGTGACCACCATCAAACGTTCATTTCTGAGGAAGAGGATGTGGAACAAAAATGGAAAAAATTCAGAAACATCGTCCAGTACGCCTTAGATAAGTTCGTACCGACTAAGGTCCAAAGCGAGGGGAAAGATCCACCGTGGTATAACAATCATGTACGAAAGGTACTACGGAAACAAAGAAAGCTTCATCATAGGTTTAAGAGTAGTCGAATCATAGCTGATAAGGAAAAGCTGAACGAAGCGAAAAAGAGCGTAAAGAGAGCAATGAGAGAAGCATTCAACGAATTCGAACATAAAACATTGGCAAACAATCTAAACAAGAACCCTAAAAAGTTTTGGTCATATGTAAAATCGGTAAGCGGATCTAAATCCCCTATTCAGTCACTCGTTGACCACGATGGCACCGAAACAGAGGACGACCGAAGAAAGGCAGAAATACTGAATTCAGTGTTCCGAAACTGTTTCACTGCGGAAAATCGTAACACGGTCCCTGACTTCAGCCGTCGCACGGACGCCAAAATGGAAAATATTGAAATAAACGATATCGGAATTGAAAAACAACTGCTATCACTTAGTAGCGGAAAAGCATCCGGACCAGACGAGATACCCTTAAGATTCTACAGTGATTATGCTAAAGAACTTGCCCCCTTTCTATCAGCAATTTATCGTAGATCGCTGGAAGAACGTAAAGTACCTAGCGACTGGAAGAAAGCGCAGGTCGTTCCCATTTTCAAGAAGGGTCATAAATCAGATGCGAATAATTATAGGCCTATTTCGCTTACGTCAATCTGTTGTAGAATAATGGAACATGTTTTGTGTTCTCGTATTATGACGTTCTTAGATAATACAAATCTCCTTCATCATAACCAACATGGATTCCGCAAACAGAGATCATGTGAAACTCAGCTCGCCCTATTTGCCCAAGAAATTCACAGTGCCGTAGACACTGGCGAGCAGATTGATGCCGTATTCCTGGACTTCAGGAAGGCACTTGATACGGTTCCGCACTTACGTTTAGTGAAAAAAATACGAGCTTACGGAATATCGGACCAGGTTTGTGATTGGATTCAGGATTTCCTAGAAGAAAGAACACAACATGTCATTCTTAACGGTTCAAAATCTGCAGATGTAGAGGTAATTTCGGGAGTACCGCAAGGAAGCGTGATAGGACCTTTATTGTTTACAATATACATAAATGACTTAGTTGACAACATCGGTAGCTCCGTGAGGCTATTTGCAGATGACACGGTTGTCTACAGGAAAGTAGCAACATCAGAAGACTCGTACGTACTCCAGGAAGACCTGCAGAGGATTAATGCATGGTGCGACAGCTGGCAGCTTTCCCTAAACGTAGATAAATGTAATATAATGCGCATACATAGGGGCAGAAATCCATTCCAGTACGATTATGCCATAGGTGGTAAATCATTGGAAGCGGTAACGACCGTAAAATACTTAGGAGTTACTATCCGGAGCGATCTGAAGTGGAATGATCACATAAAACAAATAGTGGGAAAAGCAGGCGCCAGGTTGAGATTCATAGGAAGAATTCTAAGAAAATGTGACTCATCGACGAAAGAAGTAGCTTACAAAACGCTTGTTCGTCCGATTCTTGAGTATTGCTCATCAGTATGGGACCCTTACCAGGTTGGATTAATAGAAGAGATAGACATGATCCAGCGAAAAGCAGCGCGATTCGTCATGGGGACATTTAGTCAGCGCGAGAGCGTTACGGAGATGCTGAACAAGCTCCAGTGGCGGACACTTCAAGAAAGGCGTTACGCAATACGGAGAGGTTTATTATCGAAATTACGAGAGAGCACATTCCGGGAAGAGATGGGCAACATATTACTACCGCCCACATATATCTCGCGTAATGATCACAACGAAAAGATCCGAGAAATTAGAGCAAATACGGAGACTTACAAGCAGTCGTTCTTCCCACGCACAATTCGTGAATGGAACAGGGAAGGGGGGATCAGATAGTGGTACAATAAGTACCCTCCGCCACACACCGTAAGGTGGCTCGCGGAGTATAGATGCAGATGTAGATGTAGAAGAGGTGCAGTTCTTTTTGTTAGGACACAAATGGCGGTCACAAGTAGTTTTTTTTTTGTAGTTCCGCTTCCTGTCCATAGAGGGAAGAAAGAGCTCATTGCGAATGCCTACCATGCGGAGGATCCAGATTCGATTCCCAGATCTGCTAGGTTTTTTTGTGTGAGAGGACTGGAAGAGGGTGCAGACAGCCAATTGAAGAGCTATTTGACTGAGTAGTAACGGCTCCAGATCACGAAAATTGACAATGGCCGGGAGAGCGGTGTGATGACGCCAACCCCTCCATGTCGCGTCCAATGACACAATTGGCAAATGATGACACGGTGGTCGGTCGGTACTGAGGCGCCTGACAGGGCCTGTGCACGGCATTTAACTTAAAGATTCTTAAATGCTTATGACTACACTTCTTAGTTGCAGCTATAAATCTAATGTGAGGACTGCAGGTAATTTTGGTATCGGATACAAAAAACACACAAATGGAGTGAAGAGCAAATACACCGACTCCTACATTTAGTAGAAGAAAATCACCACTCTACTGCGATGAAAACTGGCATGGCTGTCTTACGGCATTACAACGAAAAAAAGGGAATTCTCGCTCTCCACTCTCCAAAGAGAGTATTTCGTACAGTGTCAAAACGAAAAACGACAATATTCTGAATGACAAAAAAAAAAAAAAAAAAAAAAACATTGGAAGAAGGACAATATTCCAGCTAATTCACAACTAACTAAGAAATGTATGTAGCTGAACAAGAACGCCACCGACAAAGTTTCAGAGGTTGTTACGGGGATACTTTGTGAGTATTTTGCTACAAGGGACGCACGGTCTCTGTTGGTTCGTTACAGAATTATTGCACTTCGTTTGGTTTCTTCCTCCAGTTACCTTTGTGTCATGCGCTGCACGGAAAACAATGCGCAACAGAGCGCAAGTAGACGCTATGCGCTGTGGGTCTTGTTTCCATTCCCTCACTGTACCTGCTGTCGACGACTGTAATTCCCTCTTTAGCTCGTTTTCCTCAAGTATGTTTTCAGTGCTGCTCGGGGGTGTCGAGGGTTCTGTTGTAAGGCAGTGTTAGTTGTGGGTTTACAGCAGTGCAGGGGATAAGTTTACTGTTGAAAAGTAATCCTATATGCAGCTTGTCTAAGTGTTCACTGAATACAATGGAAAAGCGTCACAACGAAGCTGTGCTGAGGTGTTTCCGTGCCGACAGCGACCACATTACAGTACTTCCGTATCCACGGATTTTGCATTACTCTGTGTTGTGTATTCTGTGTCGTACGTTTTCGTAAATGCGTGTTAGTGGATTACTAGCGTTTGTTAAGGTATTTTCACAGAAACATAGGTAACTGCGGTAACAAACCGAATAACTCATTATCTTTACTCTGTAAAGAGCCGCCGGACACCTTGGGTATCCCGGAACAACCTCTGCACATTTTCAGGTGAAATTCCGGTTCATCCTGTATGTTTATACTGAGCAGACCCACCCTGAAACCTTTGAAACAGGTATGGAATAGCTTTTTCGATTGCGATTATTAATGAGGTATATTCAGTCTTCTGTAAATTGAGATAGAAAATGTATGCTGAAAGCAACAACAATAATATACATCTATACATCTCTTGGTTTAAATGGCAGACATAACAAAGTAAATGAGAGAGGATTCGGAATATTAGAGCAATATCTGGGTTTAACAAGGAGATCACTGGAGGCGGGACGTAAGCTCATAATGGACAAGGACGGTGATGTGACTGTTACAAAGAATCATCAGATGATTTTGTTAACCCTCTCAGAGAAACCACAGAAAATATTAATCAGAATTGTTAGACTGGCTGCACTGAGATTTGGATCCTTTCCGCCTTAATGGGAGTGCAGTGCCTCTTCCGCTGCGCGTCTTACGCGGTGTAATTGAAAAAAGAATCGAGACTCTAATTCACAAACACACTGATGGGAAAAAATCGCACCACCAAGAAGAAGTGCGACATAAAAAAAAGTTGTTACGCGTGTTTCTGCATCTGAAGGATGATGTGTATTCAGATTTCTCGCAAGTCGCATAAGACTGGCGCCAGTAGTGCCGCTATGAGGATGCAAATCAGGTCTGCTTTAAATACGATCTGTATCCTTCGTGAGCGACCAAAGATACTACTAGCTAGGGCATAACCACCTATGGCAAGCTAACATACACTAACAAGCGACAAACGTCGGCAAGCCCCTGCATATCAACAACGTTGATATTAAAGTCGACCAACAGGCCACAAAAGGGAAACCGACGAGCTCGCCCACTAACGCACAAACTAATCGCCAACACCACCCTACACTGTGCATCTGATATATGACCCATCGGACACAAAACGATGATGAACCTAACTGTTACAGGTTTGCTGACGTTGACCGAGAGATCAACACCGCCACCCAGCGGCAGCCGCCGAGTTACAGCACCGCACAACGTCAAAGGTATCGACCTGCATGATACCCACTACTAACAAAGCCTACCCTTGCATGACCTGCCGCAGGCATCAAGGCATCCGGTACTGCTCTTACTTCCCGACCAAACTATCGCAGAGGTACTTTTTGCCTTGGCTATTGCCTTGGCACTTTTTTCCTCTGCCCTTCAAACCGCTACCCTACGTTCGACTTTCGATCCAATTTATATCCAGATGAGCGTATATTAATGGTTAACCTTAACCAGACGTACGCAAACATCGCAGTACCCACATCTTGCGAAACTAACCCTTATGAAGAGGTGAGAGTAGACCTTTTGAGTTGGCCATCATGCCGGTGTGGGAGTGGAGGGGCTCTACCTCTATTTCAAAAAAGCGTGAGCATTAGTTAACTTTAAGACTGAACGTGGTGAGCAGATGTTAGTCAAGGGTGCCTTTAAGGCGACAAAGACGTCGTTATCAATACCTCACTGGGTTTGAACGAGGTCGTGCAACGGGGCTACAAGGAGCTGCATATTCCTTCTATGATACTGCAGAACGCCTTGGCAGGAATGTGGCCATTGTACATGATTGCTGACAGCGGTGGTCACGGGAATGTGCGGTCACAAGGAGAGCGGACTCTGGACGCCCACGCGGCATTGTCGAGAGGAAAGGCGACTATCGTGCTCGGCGTATGGTTCTGGTGCATCGTACTGTATCTTCTGCAGCAGCAATTTGATCAGTAGTTGGCACCACAGTGACACAACGAACCGTTTGCCAATAGGTTTCTTCAAGGACAGCTCGGAACCAGACGCCCTTTAGCGTACATTACACAGATCCCAAACCACCGCCATTTGCGACTTCAGTTGTGTCAAGCGAGAGCTCATTGAAAGGCAGGGTGGAGGTCTGTTGTGTTTTCTGATGAAAGCTGGTTCTGCCTCGGTGCCACTAATGGCTTAGAAAGAGTTCAGATGAGGGCCTGAAAGTAACCTGTCTGCGTGCTAAGCACGCTTCATCTACTCCTGGAGTGGTTGTCTGAGGTCCGATTTATTATGACAGCAGCAGCTCTCTCGTGGGTATCCCACGCACCCTTACTGCAAATCTGCACATCAGTCCGGTGATTCTATCTGCTGTCCTGCCATTCAGAAACAGCATTCCAGGGGGTGTTTCCCAAAAGGATAAGGTTCGCCCACATAGGGCTGTTGTAGCCTAACACGCTCTACAGAGTGTCGACATGCTGCCTTAGCCTGCTCGATCACTACAGTCCGCAGCTCGTGGTCGCATTCTCGCTTCCCGAGCATGGGCTCCCGGGTTCGATTCCCGGCGGGGTTAGGGATTTTCACCTGCCTCGAGATACTGGGTGTTGTCCTCATCGTTTTATCATCTTGAAAGTGGCGGGAATGGACTGAGCAAAGGTTGGGAATTTGTACGGGGGCTGATAACCACGCAGTTGAGCGCCCCACATCATCATCGATCACTACATCTGTCTCCAGTCGAGCACATATGGGACGTAATCAGAAAATAACTCCAGCGTCGAACACAAACAGAATTAACCCTCGTTCCTGTATTGACCAACCAAGTGCAACAGTCATGGAACTCCATCCCACAAACTGACATCCGGCACCTGTACAACACAATGCATGCAAGTTTGTATGCTTGCATTCAACATTCTGGCGTTTACACCGGTTATTAATATAGCAGCATTTCACATTTGCGCTTACATTAACCAGTGTTCTTGAAATGTTAATCAATTAACTAAGTTATCTGGACAAATTTATTCACGAAATTTTACTACTTTATGTTAATCACTTATTGATGTTGTGATTTTTTCCCGTCAGAGTATTTTGAAGTTATTTGTAGATGAATTTGCATAAAAAGTAGTCATTTGGTAGCCACTTGAAAGCTAGCAAGGTACAAAAAGGAAAATTTTTCTGTGCATTCTTATTTTTGCTAAATTATGTTGTCGAAAAACTAACGCGCTCCTTAACTTCCAAGTTAGCAGACGTATTAGTAATACATTAATGAGTTCCTAAATCACCAATGGTCGTCACACAAGCAGGCCTCACGACTAAAAATTCATGACTGAAGACAAATGGAGAAAAAAGGACAGATTAAAACGTTCGTCAGAGACTATACAGGAGAAAAACTGCTATGAAATATCATACCGTAAAAATGGAAAGAACACACGAATTGATAAACTTTCTATCTCATAAACCTATCATTCTATTTTACACTTTCAAGCGTTAATGCTTTGTTTGATTTACCAGCCTAAAATATCAGCATGACTTCACTGACTATTCATGTCCTTCTTTTCGTAACAATATGGCACAGATGACTTGTACGTTTACCCATACTTTACTTTAGAGCTCATGTTTGCTGCTAAGTCAATGATTCAGTGCGAAGAAGAATAGCACAGCTGAAAGTCTCAAGTGCGATTCTGTCTCCTTGATACCTTATTCATGTTTCAGATCTAAATATACTAGAGTATCGGCTGCTATAGGTCCCGAAAGCAGGGTTTCGCATTTTCGTATAAGAGTTATCAAAAGCGGTACTATATCATTTAATGAATTCTTCAAATTGATGATAACAAAAGCCTTTTCTAATATTTCCACTTCATTGCGATTCGTCGAACCCGTCAATAGAGAGACCAGCAAAACGACGACCCTGAAGCCTCCTGGACCGGATGTGATAGGTGAAGAAGTAAGTCAATCCAATAGATTTAAAAAATTAACACGGTCCTGTGGGCTCAGAGTGCTGCGACTGTGATTGTTTAATTTACTATGGTTTATAAAAAAGCAAGACCAGTCACAGCGCTTAACTATTTATATTCACAGATTCACTCTCCAAATAAAGCGCGCTTCACTGAAATTATTTAAGACATAATGGCTGCTCTGAGTGACGTGGCAATATTTGATGAAATTACTTTTTATAAACAATCTAAATCGGTCAGTTTCGTAATATATTGTTCTAGCAGTTTTTCATGCATTACACATACCGTTCGGAGCTATGAAGACAATTCTTGAGAACCATAAAAACACTTGACTTTTTTTAGCATTTTCTTGAATACATCTAGAGTAGCTAAATATGTTGGATTTTGTTTATTAAGTGCTATTCTTGCCGATTAAAATACGGCGTGCTTCTGAAAACCTGTCGCCAAAACTGCATTAAATGCTTTACATTTAGATCATGGGTCACCCAGGTTTAATTTTCATGTAGTAATAATGCGACTTGCAGATAGATGCAGGTATATCCTTCTTGGTGCTGCTTTCCGCTCCAAATTTTTTGTTGACAAGTTTAAGTAAATTGTTCTTTCGACATACAAAATATGAAAGAATGTCACAGCAGACTGTGGCCGGCCGCTGTGGCCGAGCGGTTCTAGGCGTTTCAGTCCGGAACCGCGCTGCTGCTACGGTCGCAGGTTCGAATCCTGCGTCGGGCATGGATGTGTGTGTTGTCTTTAGGTTAGTTAGGTTTAAGTAGTTCTAAGTCTAGTGGACTGTTGACCTCAGATGTTAAGTCCCATAGTGCTTAGAGCCATTTTTGAACCAGATTGTGCGTATTCTCGGATGTATGTCACGTTAGTAGCATATTTAATATTTACTGCAACTGTACCGATAAAAGTTTATTCGTAAGTACAGGCAGTAAATGCTGAAGATTAGATGGTTAACTTATGAAGAGGTGCTGAATCAAATCGAGGAGAAACAAGCCCTGTGGTGCAACTTATGTAAAAGAAGCTGGAGGTTGTAGGACTCACCGTGAGACATCAAGACTAGATTAATTTGCTTATGGAGTGAAGTGCGAGAGGTAAAAATTGTAGTGGAAACTGGGGCTTGAATACGGTAAGCTGGTCAAACGAATGAAGATTACAGTAGAGATGAAAGCACATCCATAGTATAAAAAAGCCTGGACAGTGATATCAAAGCAGTCTTCCGACTGAAACTAAAACAAGTTATTTAGGGAAACCAGCAGTGCAGGGCCGTAAAATAAAGCTGGTATAAAAGGAGGCATTCGACATAGTACACTCTAATCATAATTAATATCTCTCTGGGGTTTCTTCTAACATAATAACCATGCCAACGCCCTTGCCGCAGTGATAATACCGTTCCCGTCAGATCACCGCAGTTAAGCACTGTCGGGCTTGGCTAGCACTTGGATGGGTGACCGTCCAGTTGTGATGAGCGCTGGTGGCATGTTGGGTGCACTCTGCTCTTGTGCGACCAAATGAGGAGCCACTTGATAGAGAAGTAGCGGCTCTGATCACGAAAACTGACTCATCCATATGCGCATCCAGTGACGCCTATTGGATGAGAATGTCACGGCGGTCGGTGAGTAGCGTTGGATCTTCTGAGGCCTATTCGGATGGAGTTTTAATGAACGGACCGTGAAGTATTAACATGAGCGCACTATAAACAATTTTCAGCTGTTAAAAAGCTATAACTGCAAACAGATTCACTGAAAAGGTGAAGCTGTGAGCCAATAATTTCATTTGCGGCTTTGCTTGTGATAACAATGACTCACGTAGGACGGTTTTCTATGTCGAAAAATTAAAGCGACTAGCAAGGCAGTGAAAGTATACAAGCAAATGATGCCATCAATAAAAATGAAGTCAGGACCGAATTCACCTCTGAGAAGACGCCGGTCGTTCGGGTATGTGGTGGCACAATGTTTCATTGTCGTGCCGACCTGCATCTCGGCACTCTCACCGGTGAAGGTTATTGCGACACTACACTCACGTGCGTCTTTTCAGGGGTTTACTCGGCTCTGGCTGCATTTTTATAAATGACAACGTGCGTCCGCATTGAAAAGCCCAGGTGGAAGACATCATAGAACGAGAGGTTATTTAGCGAATGGGCTAGCCTACCTGCTCCCTCGACTTAAATCTCGTCGGTGTGGAAAACGTTGGGGAGACGTAATGCAGTACGGCCATATGTACCGACGATCATGTAGCAGTTGTCAACCGTGCTGGTGGAGGAATGTAACGCTTTACCACAAGAACTCCTTATTAACCTTGTGGCCAGCAAGGCAACACGTTGCAGATCATGTATGGACGCCTGTGGTGATTACACACGCTGAACATTTCGTCCATATGGAACGGGATTATGAGGGCTGCGGCTGCTGATAAATATAAATTAAACAGTTTGTACGTCAGTTACTGTTTATTTTGCCACTGCTCGTTTCGATGGTTCACACCATAATCTTCAGGTGGAGAATTCTTTGTTTACATGCCTCAACGACGTTAGTGAAACGGGCTCAACCAACGTTTTGAAAAACTTTGACAAATTACTTGTGCCAACGGCCAAGCCGCAGTGGTAACACCGGTTCCCGTCAGATCACCGAAGTTAAGTGCTGTCTGGCTGGGCTAGCACTTGGATGGGTGACCATCCGGTCTGCCGAGCGCTGTTGGCAAGCGGGATGCACTCAGCCCTTGTGAGGCAAACTGAGGAGCTACTTGATTGAGAAGTAGCGTCGCCGGTCTAGTAAACTGACATACGGCCGGGAGAGTGGTGTGCTGACCAGATGGCTCTCCATGTCCGCATCCAGTGACGCCTGTGGACTGAGGATGACACGGCGGCCGGTAGGTACTGTTGGGCCTTCCAAGGCCTGTTCGGACGCAGATGACAAATTACTTGAAGCATTCTCATGATCTATAGTGTTAATGCACAGCAATTAATGTGAACATACACATTCGTCGCTCAACAAGTTAAAATCACAATACATATGCATGATATGTTGTAATTTTTTATATATAAGAAATTAACGTAACATTTCAAGTGCAATCCATTTACAAATTTTTTAAACAAAATGAAATTATATTTATGTACGTAACCATTTTATCATTATTTTTGTATCCAATGCTACAGTACAGTAAAAAAGTACCTAATATAATAATAAGTGAGTTGTGCACATGTCAATATTCCGGTGCAGCCCATTCGTACTTTTAAAAAAGACGATCATATTTAAGTAGAAATCATTTAATTTTTCGTCTCTATATTCAATATAAACAAACATTTCTGTAACATGTGCAACATCTTTGAGGAAGAGGACACTAATTCCTAACGTCCCGTCGACAACGAGGTCATTAGAGACAGAGCCCAGGCTTGGATCATGGGAGGTAATCGACCGTGCCCTTTCAAAGGAATCATCTCAGCATTTGCCTGAAGCGATTTAGGGAAATCACGGAAAACCTAAATCAGGACGGCCCGACGAAGGTTTGAACTGTCGTCCTCCCGAATGGGACATCTTTGAAGTGACAGTATTAAATGTAACGTACGGTGATGAGGACATACATAAGGCAACAGTATGCCGACTTTTTACGACTCTATCATCCCTGTAAGTACAATTCACTGTCATAAATTCATGCTTTAACCTCAAAAGTGCCTTTTCTAAATAAACAATTTTTATCATTACCAAAAGACGCAAAATAACCTGCACTGCCTTTGGTCTGCGACTGTGGAAAGACGTCTGTATTCTTAACCAAAACCAGCCATGTAAAAAAATAATTCTCCACCTGAAGATGATGGTGTGAATCATCGAAAAGCCTAGTGGCAAAATAAAAGAGAGACTGACGCAGAAACTGTTTCATTTCTATTACACACTCTCTTAAGAACCATGTCCCGCCTTTTGTAATGTCCAGAGGACTAGCGTGAGTCGGGATGACTTCTGGTTGATTATCGTCTTTGAATAAAAGCGTTTTTCTATTCGTGTCACTGCATATTTCTTTGAGTTATCTTCTGTGCTATACTGCAGCCGTTCCTTCCGTGTGTGGTCCAAGTTTCATCGAGCTATGTTACGTGGCAGTGGCACATCGGTAGCAATCGAGATTTGAAAAAAGCGTCGTATCCCTCACAGACGCCTCGCACACCATTTTGCGACTGGTGTCGAAATTATGTCTCGATTGCGGAGCTCTCACAATGCGGGAACCGCGAACGCTAAGAGTAATTATCGCGATTTCGTGCACCTCTCGAGGACGGCAGCCCTCTGCAGATCTTTTCACGGCCCTCCGGAGCCGCAGTGTCAGACACAGGACACGGGGCTTGCTAATGACGGAAACCCGGAAGTGGTGTGCGCGCGCACGCGCCGCTGTGAGATGCTGCGCGTGCGGCCTGAGGGCGTCAAGTGAGTGGCAGATGGCGGCTGCGAGGCCTCTGTCACCGCCAGCACTCGGGGGCCGGAGTACAGCCGCGCCGGGCCGGTCGAGAGCTCTCGATGACGGCTGGTTTATCTGCGCCCTAAGAACGCGCCGTCTAGCGCCGCCCGACGCCTAATGGCGGCTGACGAAGTGCCGGGGATTATCGCTGCAGCGCCGTGTCCGTTACAAATGCAGGGCAAGAACTTCTCGCTTCACACGTGCGAGTCGTTGGAATCGATGTGCATAGAGCGTGCTGTGTTTTACTGTGTACTGTTCTTCAGACATGCGTTCATGTCTGAACAACATTGCATATTGCGCTGTAGAACAAAGCCATTGCAAAATAGTATTACACGCTTAGAGACATCGCACCAATGACAAGTCTCTCTATATGCAGCAATCACAGCAACTGCACGAGTGCAGGACTTTGACACACCGTGACATGTGGAGGTTTGGGTCGGTCCGGGAAGCGTGCTCGGATAGTCGAAGTGATAAAGCGGGACATACTTGTTCGAGTCCCGGTCTGGCACAAATTTTCATATGTCACTAACAAACTGTGCATTTGAAGTGTAATCGAATTTGCATTTGTGAATGCATGTCTTCCATTAAGCAACTCTCTACTATATTGTCTTCAATCCTAGACTACTGCCTCCAGTTTACCACCACCTTCTACACTTCCTCCACTTCCCCAGCCTCCGTAGTCCATTTCCAAATCAAAAGCTCCCTCTTCCACACACAGGAATCTGTTCTGTTATCTATCTATCCTATCATATTAACAGAATCTTCCGTCGGTTCTTGGTAGAACAACATTATAATAAATGAAAAGCACCAGTTTGCTTTTGTTCTACAATATTACATTTATTGTAAACCGGTTTTCGGCTTACAAGGCCATCTTCAGACATTTACTGAGTATTATCACCAAAGAAGTTAAATGTTAGCAGACAACATTGGAAGAGAAGTATCACAGCTAGACTGATGTAGAAACATACAGTAAGTAACATCTTTGCAATGAAAAAGTCAGAACTGATCTGTACATGAATGACAATGGAGTAGACAGGAAAAACTTTAGTACAAAATAGGAATAGCATGCCTACATAACAGTTTCTGTTAATAAACAAAACTAATAAAATAAAATGAAATTAGTACTAGACAAGGCTTCACCAGGAGGTATGAAACATGGGGGGTGATACACAACAAATTAAATGAAAAGGCAGCTATCAATGTAAATACAGAATACATAAGGGAATTAAGCAATATCAATAAGATAAACATAAATAAATAAATGCAGGAAAATGGAGGTGTTTGAGGGAACCTACAGTCTAAGAGTGTGGTGGTACTGCATATTAACATTAACATTATAATCAAAGCAGTGGCTGTGTAACAGTTTTCATTAAGTAAATGAGCAAAGTAAAATATGTACAGTATTTGAGACAACTACAAGGGGTGTTAAAAATGGGCAGTGCCACAAGTACCAGTTAAAAGAAATCCTTAACTATTGAAACTACAGTCTATGTGGAATACAAAGACAACTTCAACAAACAAAACAACTTAATGAATACAGGAAAATGGGAATATGTAGGAAGAGAGTGTGTGGGAAGTAAAGAACAACAAAGATGGTTATATGAAGCTTAGGAGAGGGGAAGTGTTGAGTTGTGTCTGGTCATTTAAGATGAGATCTGGACTGTGAGCAAGATGTTTGTTAATTTCCAGGTAATATTGTGGAACAAAAGCAAACTGGTGCTTTTCATTTATTATCTATCCTATCTTAGTCCCCATATCAATTCCTTAGAGCAAGGCTCCAATGTCTCTCCCAGCTTCCTGACCCGTCCTAGTTCCTTTCTGCTTCCACCTCCACTTATACATCACATTTCCCAGGCCAAAATCATTCGCTCTCTCCCAGACAATAAGACCCATTTATCTTTTTGAGAAACATTGTGTTCCCCACTCCCGTAGAAGTTATTTAATTTCAGTACCACAGTTTCGGCCTTAAAGCCATTGTCAAGTGGTAAACTGAGTAAGACTGTTATTCAGCCAGAACAATAAGAAAAATGGTTTATTGCTTGTGTGATAAGGATGTTAACGTTGTTAAAAAGCTCAGGCACTAAACTACATGTGTACATGTCGAAGGATTTTTAAAGTTTGACATGTGCTGATGTATACCACCTCATAATGGAATTCAGGTCCATTCGGCAGTAGCGAAAATAAATAATTTCTACACTCAATGGCGAATATGCTGTCTTTCGAAAATCTCTAGATGGCTGTGAATCCCAGCCATGAAAAGGTAACCATTTATCTTTACTAACTTATCGTCCCTCAACCATCCATTCCTCCTTCCTTCTTACCTGAGATATAATTTCATAACCAAATATTGATACCAAGTCGATCTTGACACCTACCAACAAACTCTTTGAGACTAACCTAAGATTATGTTACGTTAATTGTATTTTTTATGTATACGACATGTTCACAACTAGAGCAGAACAGTGCTAATGGCTTGCTGATTCCATAGATACATAGTGAACTGGTAGTCCCCTCCCAAATATTCCCAATTGGCAACTTCTCTGCAACGCGTGCCACACCCAGCCTGCTGGAACGCTTGGCTGAAAAAGACCCACTATTCTTGAATACTGTTCCTTGGAGTAGAAGGTGCGAAAAATGAAAGTAAATCATCGAAATGAATCGTGTTTATTGAATTTAAATTCTATTACTTTAATCTTTTAACGTAAGAAGACCAGATTTGGCTGAAGGTTAGGAATATGGCTTTTGCTAGTTCACTACTCATACCCTTGTGTATGTAGGGCGGAGGGGGGGGGGGAGGGGGAGGGAGGGGAGAGGATTATGATGTGACCAACGAAGAAAAATGACCAACGAAGAAAAGCGGCCAAACCCTTGAAGATCATGCTCTCGGCCTCGTTTTCTGCTCTTCACAGGTATCCTGTATGAAGCGGCAATGTTCCCAGACCGCCTTAAACACAAGGGATGTTAAGGTCGGAATCAGATCCCACTCAAAACCGACTCCCTACACTCCGCTGCATTTCTACCCGCGACAACCCTACAAGGATGGTTTGATACGTCTGGTGAATTACCATGAAAAATGGAACATTTTTGTTTCGCCTTAATCGTTGGTAAACTTGTATGTTATGCGGATTGTATAAAGAATTTCAACAATGTACAGCGTACAGTTCATTGTTGACTGCCCATTGAATTGGCTAGAGTCTCGACTGCGATTGAAAATGGAGAAAACATTCCTGAAATCTACTTGTCCTAAAAGTTATGTGCCACCCTACAAATTCTTCCTTGCAGAGTTGCATTCCTACCCACCTCGATTCTTTCCATTATCCAGTATAGCCGTATCACTACCTCTCCAAAGCCATTTTCGTCCCAGTCTCTCACACAGAAGATGTTTGCAGCCGACTGCAGCATCATAGCCCTTACAGATTTTGAAGACTGAAAATAACACCTGATCATGCTCAGACATTAATTTTTATTCCTATCTACATCCCTTTTTCAAGTACGTGCACCGAGCGAGGTGGCGCAGTGGTTAGACACTGGACTCTCATTCGGGAGGACGACGGTTCAATCCCGCGTCCGGCCATCCTGATTTAGGTTTTCCGTGATTTCCCTAAAAATCGTTCCAGGCAAATGCCGGGATGGTTCCTTTCAAAGGGCACGGCCGACTCCCTAATCAAATGAGAACGATGACCTCGCTGTCTGGTCTCCTTCCCCAAACAACCCAACCCAAGTACGTGCATTTCATGCAAATGCAGCAAGATGGTGGCCTCTAGCCCAGCTGCAACCGGAAAACGCCAAAAATTTGTAGAAGTGACACAGTTTTAAGTGAGAACTACTGAAACGTGGTCACCAATAAACTAGAGCATCGCACATCTCGCGTTTTGTTTCGTGTGACACTCTGAAGTCACACTGCGATCTATTTCGATACATAACGAGACCTTTCTCGCGCCGGCCGGAGTGGCCGAGCGGTTCTAGGCGCTACAGTCTGGAATCGCGCGACCGCTACGGTCGCGGGTTCGAATCCTGCCTCGGGCATGGATGTGTGTGATGTCCTTAGGTTAGTTAGGTTTAAGTAGTTCTAAGTTCTAGGGGACTGATGACCTTAGAAGTTAAGTCCCATAGTGCTCAGAGCCATTTGAACCAACCTTTCTCGCCGCAAACGCTGTGGAGACAACAAAACTTACGCAAACTGAACCCAGAGAGGAGGGAGATCAAACAAGGGCAAGGGAGGTGTAACTCTTCTGGCAGTAGCTATGGTTGGAGTCACGAACGAGTTTAGGCTTGTTCTGCGCATCTACGTCACACATTCTCCGGCGACCAATGAGCGTTCAGTATTGCTCTCAGCTCTCTGCTGCGAATGTCATAGCCATTGCGAGAATTAAACGTAGTTTTAGCGAGTTATTCAGCGAATTTTTGTTCCCTTTGCTGCGAGTTGTCATGGCTGATGGTGGTGGTAAGTAACAAATTTTGCATAAACAATGGAGAGACACAATTTGAAGTATGCACGCTTTCTTAAGGGGGGTAGGACGCCACACGGGCCGACTTGGGGCAGGAGAGGCACCACAGGACATTTTATTTTCTACTGTCTATACTTTTACAAATAAATTCATAAAACTTTGTCAGAATAAACAGGAAGGATTCAGGATTCACACTCATAGCAGTGGAAGTGCAAAAACATAACAAAATAAATTTTTTTTAGATATGAAATTTCATCATTTTTTCATTTACTGTTGGCTGCATTTGTTGCTACAGGTACATTTTTCTTCACAAGTAAGAGAGATTATTTGATGAATTTTGCACGGCATACAAACCATACTTACAGGCGTATGAAACTCTAGCATTTTTCAAATCTATTAAAAACTGTGGTAAAAATTGAGATAATTAACTACAAAATTTGATTTTTTTCTAAACATAAAGTTTAAAACGTAACAGCTCATTCATTTTTTCGTAAATTAAATAGATTCTAGAGTTTCAGACACCTGTAACTATGGTTTGCATGCTGTGCAAAATTCTTCGAACAGTCTCTCTTACTTATGAAGAAAAGTGTACCTATAGCAACAAATGCAGCCAATAGTAAGTGAAAAAATGATGAAATTTCACATGTAACAAAAATTTATTTTGTTATGTTTTTGAACTTCCGCTGCTACAGGTGTGAATCCCGAATCCTTCCTGGTGATGCTCACGAAGTTTTATGAATTTACTTGTAAAAATATAGACAGTGGAAATTAAAATGTACTGTGGTGTCTCTCCTGCTCCAAGTCGGCCCGTTTGACGTCCTACCCCCCTTAAGGCGCTGAGCAGGTGTATGCGCTTACCGCAATCGTCGCTTGGAACCGGCAACAATGCAGTCCCCGTCCGAATCTCGCGCTGCGCGGACTACCATCGTTCGTGCATCGGACTATAGCAGCCGTTTACACAGCATGTTCCGCAATTGTCAGCGCAAATGGTCCCAACCAGTAGCACACGCACAGGCCAAGTCATCCCGCAATCGCAGGAAGGAGTCACAACGGCAGTATCGAGCGAGCAGTGAGCCTCGATGACAGCTGTGATCCCAGTTAATGAGAACGCGTTCATCGTAATAGTTGCCAGTTGGATTTTGAATTAATACCACGGGTAACTGCTGTTGCCATGTGAGCGCAGCCTCGCTACGGACACTGCTAATAGTTTCCGTATCACTCTGTTCTGACCGGTAGCTGTTCGCGAGCAAACGCACTGTGCACATCGTGATAACGGCACAAGTGATAACTTGGCCATTGGCCCTCACGGTGCGCCACGGTAGCGCACAAACTCCACTGCACATTTACAGATTGCTCTGTGCGATTCGTCATTCCAAGAGCCGTATTCAGATGGGAGCTCTACTGGCTAGCATTATCGGCAGCATTCAGACTGCGCCGTTCCCATTGGCTGCTGGGAAATGTCCCCTTTAATTATGAGACACGTAGATTAAGTGACTTACATTTAATGGTAGCATAAAGTTTCATGCTTGAATTATAACTGCCTACACTCGCATTAAAAGATCGTTAAGTCAGAATGCTTCCAGCTATAATCCATTGCAATAAACTGGTGTTTAGGCCCCTAGTTGCTTTTAACGCTATGAGGAGCAAAATTAAATTTTATTATAGTCGATACTATTAACATCCATTGTATTTCCCTTTTAACTCTATCGAACTGTCTATTTTAAATGATGGTTAAAAATATCTCTCTATTTTTGGACTTAGGCTGTTTGTTTGATGAAGGTCATCTTGTTGTGCAGGGATTTTAATACATTTACGTTCATCTTTCGCAGTGTATTGTTCGGAACAGTTGGCATCAATTTTTATTGTTTATGTACTTACTTTACCGTTGCGTATTGTTTATCTGAACGCGGTATTCAGTGTACGTAGTAAGTACATGTCACGGATCTATGTACGTGTGAGAGAATTATTCTATGAGGTTCTTTGTTCTGACCACCATATCCATTTTTTTCTGTGTGAGTACTGTGAGAGAGGGTATTTGTCGACTGCAGATCTACTTCCTTGAGTGCGCCACGGCAGTCGAAGAGCGTGAATAAAAACTTTCTGTAACCTATTTATTTCAATAATGGCTAAGTAAATCAACAAACAGTGTTGATAGGCAGAATATATCTTTGTGACTGAGCATAAGCTCTGTCTTGGCCCAGCAATGGTCCAATCCACCAATACAAAGTCGGTGTGGTCTGTGAGGGCAATCGGGACGTTGAAGACAGTGTGAGTTTGTGGTAGTATTGTAATTACTCTAATCAACATTTAAAGCGGAGATAAGAGGGAGTAGAACTTTCTTCTTTGATTAGGACTGTGGCGGCAATTGGTGACAAAGGGCTGATTTTGGTAGGAATGGTCTGCCAAAGTAGCAAGTCAGTAATCTTCTATAAGAAGATTTCTTTATCTCTTCGCACATTGGCATGTGAGGTATCCGGCCAACTACTCCTTGTTAAACATGAAGAGTCATATAGCGTCCTATACATTCAGCCATAACACCTTCTCAGGATCCCACCCCGATTACACACGAGCTACATTTTCCATCACAGTCGAGTACTCGTACTATCGCGCGTTCAGTGGACTACTGGTTCTCTGGCCACTTGGGCTAATTAAATATTATTCGATGAACTCTTGGCCTTATGCACAGGAGACAAGTTTTAATCAGTGCCTTGTTCCTGGTATTAGCTAAAATGCTCAATGGTAGCTGTCTGAGACAGTGGCCAACTGTCTCTGTTCAGCACTATTCCAATGGAAACAGAAAGTACAATTTATCTAACAGTTGCAATCGTGTCAATCAGAGTATTCCGCCGTCTTCTCGAAGTCGAAGTTTCTGTAATTCAGTCAGTAGCTGCTACTAGGCGTCGCTGCCCAGTGACGTCTTGATACTGTCCGAGTGCTCTCTGCATGCTGGATACATGATACTAATGATCCTACTGCTTATAGGTGCTCCTTTATATAATTCTTAACTGGCCGCCACTCGAATCTGGTTACACGCGATACCCTTTATTGCCTTTCTGGAATATTCCTCTGCAAGTGATCGCCTTAATTCCCGTTTAATATTCCAAATCCAGCTCTGACTTTTTCCTGTCACGAGTCTGGCTTCGACTGTCGACATGTTTCGCGAGTTGACAAATAGTGTTAGTCCCACTGTGCCTCGCTCACCGACCTCCAAGAGCTAGCTCGTCGTCTGCTGTATCTAAACGCATAAGATGTTAGAAATATCCTTTTTGCCTTTCTGTCCCATCACGTGCACGAGCTGGCTCGACTAAGGAGCCCCGATCAATCTTTCTTTTTCGCTTCATGATATCACATGTAAGTAAAATATACTGAGGTCGCGACAGCTCAAAAACGACATGGACATGGACTTAGGTGGTTGACCTGAGACCGGTTTGGTGGTAGGAGCTGCTTTACGTGTCAGTTACCCAGTAGCAGAGTACCTACAAGATCACGAAATGATGGAGATGCTTAATCAAGACTCGCCCTGAGGCATTTGTCAGCAACACCACTGCAACGCAACGGAAAAGAACATACGACAGCTTACTTATGTCTTAACAACAGTGAAGGAACTGGGCAAGAATCTACTGAACACTGCGTCGTGTAGGAAACAAGATACCATGATGCTCATAACTGCTAAAAAAAAAAAAAAAAAAAAAAAAAAAAAAGGCGGGAAGGAGTGCCTGGTCCCCGGCACGAATCCGCCCGGCGGATTTGTGTCGAGGTCCGGTGAACCGGTCAGTCTGTGGATGGTTTTTAGGCAGTTTTCCATCTGCCTCGGCGAATGCGGTCTGGTTCCCCTTATTCCGCCTCAGTTACACTATGTCGGCGATTGCTGGGCAAACAAGTTCTCCACGTACGCGTACAACACCATTACTCTACCACGCAAACATAGAGGTTAAACTCGTCTGGTGTGATACGTTCCCTGGGGGGTCTACCGCGGGCCGAACCGCAGTATAACCCTGGGTTCGGTGTGGGGCGGCGGAGGGGTGAAGTGGACTGCGGTAGTCGTCGTGGGGTTATGGACCACTGCGGCTGCGGCGGGGACGGAGCCTCTCCGTCGTTTCTAGGTCCCCGGTTAACATACAATACAATACAATATATTAAACTTAAAGGGACAAAACATTTTATTTTGTTTTTACCTTTTTATACATTTTTGTGTCCGTTTTTTTATTTTTAAATTAAGTTTTATTGTTAACTGTGTGCCTCTCGTTTCCAGTGTACTGTGGGTGGAAATTCTCGCTAGAAGAGCACATGAGAATGGCTGTCCACCAAAGGGAAATTTATGGCCGTTACCGGTACGGGGAGGAGGTTCGGTGTTGGCGCCGTGTTGTCACGTTTTCTCCTGTAATCTGTTCCCCGCCTCGGGCTAAGCGGAAGAGCCGACCACCTCGGTGCGGCGGCTATCATTACGGCTGCGGGCCGCCCCAGAGCCGCGCCCACCCAGAATTTATCATAATCACGTCCGGTAAACGGGCCCGGAACGACGCTGTTCCACAGCCATTACGGCCAGGTAAGTGGATAAAGGCGCTGCGCTGTGGCTTATGGCGGCCGAGGAACTCCGGAAGGAGAGCGCGCGGGCCGAAGGTGCCGGCAGGGTTTTCTTTGATGTCGCGGGTGGGCCGAGCCAGGTCCACGTAGTAGGCGCCGTCTGTCTGCTTTATACAGTGCAACAAAAACTGGTCGGAGCGACCCAGGGTATGCGGCAACCGACGTTTCATAGGGGGAACATATTGCGCTTAGTGCTGCGATTTCTTTGCGCACTGTACTACGATCGTACGGGAATGAACAAATTACAATTTCATTACTCCACAGATTCGCAGTATCTTTACTTATGTTATGTTACAGACCAGTATAAAATCTGATCCTACCTTTAGTATAGAAGCCGATACACAAGCATGGGGCCGGCCGGAGTGGCCGAGCGGTTCTAGGCGCTACAGTCTGGAACCGTGCGACCGCTACGGTCACAGGTTCGAGTCCTACCTCGGCCATGGATGAGTGTGATGTCCTTAGGTTAGTTAGGTTTAGGTAGTTCTAAGTTCTAGGGGACTGATGACCTCAGCCGTTAAGTCCCATAGTGCTCAGAGCCATTTGAACCATTTTTGAACAGAGCATGGGAGTGAGATTTGTGTCTACTGTTAACTATACGACACTTCTAATTTCTATGTTATACTAACTTTCAAATGGAATTACTGTTTGATGGCATAATATTATTTTATGTAAAATCACTATCTATAGAAAATTGCAGAAGGTATTCTGTAAGCAGCTTAAAAATATTCACAGAATTCTACGAAAGTTCTGAGTGTAATAAATTGTTCACATCTTTTCGAAGACCTAGAGCGAATGTTAAGTATTAAGATCCACTGACTAATTAAAATATAAATTGACTTTTATCTGTACTAGCTTAATTATTTACCATATGTTGTTCTCCAAATTTTGATCTAAAAACGATTTGCTGTATAAATTCTATTTACACAAGATTTATAACCACGTTTTATACTGACAAATCCTGCTGTCAAATTGACAAATATCTGTAACTTTTAGTTAAAATTTCAATTATATATTATCTAAACAAGCCTGAGAAATATTCTGATCGTTGTATGTTATTTGTACCGTGGCTGAACCATCTGCCAAAGGAGTCCAGTTTTACCCATGGTTACAGCAGGCAGTCTGTGTTATTAGATGTGTCCAGATGAAGAATGGGTAAAGCAATGTACGAGAGAGTGCCGAAAAGTAATACCTCTGAATTTTTCATGTGACAACTCTTAAAGCTTTTTAAATAAAATAAATAAGTAAAACGTATATGCAGCTATCTGGCGCTATAGGGCTTTGAACTGTAGCGTTTGGAAATCTTGCAATCTAAATATAATTTTCACCGTATCGAGTCTATAATGAAGACTGAACAGGCGCACAATAATGATGATGATGATTTTGAGATAGTGAAACATTATACAAGTAAATAATGGCAGGAACTGAAAAACTGTAGTTCTCCTCTCGTCTGTTGTAATTATAATAATTTATTTTTGTATGGAATTTTGCCGGATGGCAATAGGATGTTTATTCCAGGTCTGGGGAAAAGATCAATTTTCTTCAATTGTAATATTTTGTTTAATGTAACCTTAATACATAATACAAGCAATCTTATACTAATGCCATGGTGTAAAGTATAATCTTAGATGTATTGTATATAATTTTCACTGTCACATAACCAGAAAAGCAGAAGGGAAAAATAGAATGTTGTTAAGTGCCCACTTTGGTCCCCGCCATCTCTGTATGGAAATCGATAGAGGAAGGACATATGCTGAAATACCAGAGTACAAATTTCAGTAGTGTTAGTGGGAGCTGTAGAGGGCGAAACTTGTAGGCGATGACAGAGGAATTTCTGAGATGAAAAGGTCTGCACAGGTGAGGGCGTTGTAGCGAGCTCTCTAAAACATATAAGAAGACTGATGACTCAACCAAAAAAACATTGCTGTTTACTGGTCCCTCTCTTAGAACTGCTTGGCTTATGCTGATAACAAAACTTTAGTGTGAGAACTTTGGATTACGAACAGAACGCCAAGAAGGATTCAACGGAGCCACACGTGGTGCTGTCATCAGAAATCAAAAGTGCACTGAAATCAGATGTGGAATATATGAAAATCAACTTTGAACTTATCCATTTGCCTTTGCAAAAGTTGCAAGTATTTGTTTGCGTTACATTTGAACAGCTGTATCTCCGAAACAATAAAAATAGGACACATGTAATAACGAATGTTTTATTCGAATTAGTAAATACTACTATACTATTAAACTCTGGCAGTTGATACCAAACAAGTCGTCTTCTGTTGCTCATCCTCTCAATCATTATTGTCTCGTATGTTATTGACTACGATTTTGTGTACAAGAAGCAATGCGCAACTGAGATAAAAAGCACGATGTGGGAGAAAAACGGGCTGTTTTGATTAGTATCTCGAAGTGGAGTGTACTACTGGCAACACTGGCAATATTTTTCGGACAAGTACGCCATTTTCTGAGACGGAGCGCTGAAACAATCATGAACGTACAGTGGCTGGAAAGGTCTTTAACAGATAAGGTGATGTATTGCTGCTACTAGACGGAAGTGTATTAAGCCGAAATCGCCAGGAAGGCCCAAAAGTTGTCGCTCATAGGAAAGAATAGGAGAGGTGCAAAATATTGTAACCAACAGTCCAAAAATTTGTGTGACAGAATGTCCAGTCGTAGTTTGCACAGAATTTTACAGAATGATTTTAAGTTGCATTCGTACAATATGTAGGTTGTGCAGCAGTGAAATGAAAGTGATAATGAAAAGCGAATAACTCTATTCACTTGAAATGTTGACTGATAGTGGGACGATGAAGGCATGTTAAATTTGCTACGGAGAGTAACGAGGCACATTTTCATGTCATTGGTTATGTCAACAAACAAAACTGCCGTTACTAATGCGAGGATGATCCTCACGAACTCCGTCGACGCCCTTTAAACAGCCAGAAAGTCACAATATGGTATGCTGTCTCGTCAGTGGGCATTATCTGCCTTTTCTTTGTTGAAAATTAACTTGGATAAGCGACCGCAGTCACATCTCTGCGGTATGTTGCCACGGTTGACACGTTTCTCGCTCTTGAACTTGAACAGTTTATTGCAAATGAGTATCGGTTTCGCAAGCTGGTGTTACGAACCATTGTGCTCAAATTTCAATGGCAGCAGTGCGCAGAGTGTTTGCTAACCACATCATTTTAAGGAATGGCGACATTTTGTGGCCTCCAAGATCCCCCTGCATAGTTGTCTATGATTACTTCCTCTGGAGGGTTCCTGAAACACATGGTGTATGCTAGACGTCTACACACAACTGCGAAACTCAATGACACCATTCGTGCAGAAATCAGAAACATTCGTATGCAGATGTTCGAGTGTGCCATGGACGATTTACTTCGCAGGCTGTATGTCAACATAACTCTGGCGTCCATATAAAAGACCTGATTTTCAAACATTGAACAGTGCGTGAAGTAGGCTGTTTAGGTTTTTATGTTGGTAACGTCACGTAGCGCTCTGTATGAAAATCACTGGCTGTGCTGTGTGCAGTCTGTGGCTGGTTGGCATTGTTGGAATATTCGCTATTGTAGTGTTGGGCAGTTGGATGTGAACAGCCCATAGCATTGCGCAGCTGGAGGTGAGCCGCCAGCAGTAGTGGATGTGGGGAGAGAGATGGCAGAATTTTGAAAGCGGACGATCTGGACGTGTGTCCATCAGAGACAGTAAATTTGTAAGACTGGGTGTCATGAACTGATATATATATATATATTATGACTTTTGATCACTATTAAAGTAAATACATTGTTCCCTATCAAAATCTTTCACTGGCTAACTATGCCTATCAGTAGTTAGTGCCTTCAGTAATTAGAATCCTTTATTTAACTGGCAGTATTGGCGCTCGCTGTATTGCAGTTGTTCGAGTAACGAAGATTTTTGTGAGGTAAGTGATTCACGAAAGGTATAGGTTATTGTTAGTCACGGCCATTCTTTTGTAGGGATTATTGAAAGTCAGATTGCGTTGCGCTAAAAATATTGTGTGTCAGTTTAGTGATGATCAGAATAAGTTAAGAGAGAAATGTCTGAGTTCGTTCAGTTTTGCTCAGCTGTTTGAAAATCAAATAACGCAAGGGGTTTGCCAGCACAGTAATTCATAAATTTTTCTAAGGGGAGGTTTCAAAGGCATTCGCTGTTGTGATTAAAAATGTTTTACGATATATCCAAATCGGGCCATTTCTCTGCCACGCCCTTACAAGACGAGCTGCCCTTCTATGAGCTCATTTGATGTCC